>NC_140590.1:1844941440-1845608106 GCF_964204655.1 Triturus cristatus
CACGAGGAGGCATCCCCTGTGCCCGGGAGTCCCAACGGAGTCCAGGGGCCCTGGGCTCAGTCTCCCAGTCTGCCGCTCCACCAGGGAGCATGAGACGGGGTTCCACCGGGCCCGGGGAGACTCCCCCTCCTGAGGTCACTGGGGAGGGTGGCATCCCCACCCCAGGCTCCGTCCTCGGTCCTGCTGCACGGCAGGGTGCTCAGGACGGGATCCCGCAGACCTGTGGAAGCTTGCCCTGCGTGCCCAAGCCAGGGAACACCGGCTGGGTCCAGGGGCCCCACTGGGCCCCGGGTTGGTTGCGCCAGCCGTGGGCCCCGGCCTGCCGCTCTGCCAAAGGCCCGGGACGGGGTACCGTTGTGCCCGGGGAGGCTTCCCCTAGACCTGTGGAGAATAGTTTAGCGATTCTCTAAAAAATCGCAAAACTATTCTTTGATACATCTGGTCCTTAATGTCTACTTTGCCACCAAAAACCAGTGCTTAATGAGTGCCGGTGTTTTCCGGTGCTCTACACCAGCACTTAGTTTTAACCACTGTTAAATATTACATCATATGGTGGCGCTGAGTGTATGTATTTCAAAGCAGCGTTCATCAGTCAAGCATTAAACTATGTAAACAAATGCAAGAAATTATTAAACTTTAACTTAATCCCGCAGTTAAACGTGAGTTGGATCGATCCTGCTGCAGTGGAGCAGTGAGTAATGCTTGGGGCCCGGCACTTCATTGTTTACGGATTAATCACTGCCCAAAATCCCCCAGACACATGTTCAGGAGAGTCATCACTATAAATATTTTAAGGAACCACCGAGTGCCTCCATGTCTTGGACAATATCACCCGTATCTAATTTGGTCAAGACTAAAATGTCAGTAGGTAAAAAACAGGGGTCTAACCGCTAGATACCTGGGACGGAGTTATCATTTTGTATCGCAGCGTAACGCAGAAAGACACCTTGCTGCGCTGTGCTCTGTGAAAGGGAGAGGATAGGAATGTACCTTGTCTATCAAGATGTGTCGCATTCCTGTTCTCTCCTTGCGCTTGGGTACTCAGTGCAGCCTAGTGCCAGTGCAGGCATGCTAGCGCCTTTGTGTAAGGGTGTCTGTGTTACAGGCAGGATTGCTTTTGCGCAGGAAGGGACACCATTCCTTGACAAAAGCAATTCTTACAGGCAATTTCCTCTTTCTAAGTGTTCAGCACTCTGCAGAGGACACTACGAGGAGAAATAAAGATATTTCTCATTGCTGCGCCTTTAGTTGGAAGGCATACAATTTTGATGCGTCTACTGTTGTTAGTAAATCTGGGAACACATCAGAAGACATGGATGGATGAGTGGGGACACCCACCCCCAGCCATGTAACGCCTCCACCATGCAGTGTAATGCAAGGCTGCGACTTGTGCTGCCTTGTGTTACAAGAGATTCTGGGTTTTCCGTTGCTCTCGGTCGCCTTGCATGATGCAAGGGTGAAGCAAAGCATTGATAAATCTGCCCCTTAGTATCTCATCATACAAGCATTGTCCATGAGTGTGTTCATCCATCTAACAATGGGACAAGGCTGTCTTCTGTTACACTTGCCTGTCCAGAATACAGGAATCTGTGCGGTGGTCCTCACCCACATTAACCATATCTACAGAATCCACCGCAGCCTGTCACCTATAACACTGGGGGGGGCGAAAGCTACGAGCCCCCTGCACCTCTGGAGTGTCACTTTTTGTAACCCGCCAGAGGCACAGATTACAAAATCATTTCTATGAGGCTATGCAAAGCCACTATGCATGATTTTGAATGACTTTATGGAGTAAGGCAAGTCAACGCAAAGCCTGCCTTGCCTTACTCCGCGCTCTGGAGGGGTTCCTTGGGTGTTGCAGTGAGTTTTCCCATGCAACACCCATGAATTATGACGCTGCCCACATTTACAAGATCATGTAAACCTGCAAAAGGGCAAAATCCTTATGCCTCTTTTTTTGTGAGATGTAACTAGGAGAAATGTCTTTATTTCTCCTTGTTATATAAACGATAAGGAGATAAAATATGTACAACCGGGCTGGCCCTAAATCAGATTGACCGGGACAGTGCCCTGGGCAGAAAGAAACATTTGGTGTTTGTTCTGGGGGTGGGGGGTCATTCCGGTGTGATGTCAGGAGGTGTGAGGATGATGGGAGGAGGGCAAGGGGTTGATGGGGTGCTAACAATTACGGTGAGGTAGATTAAGGACAGAATCCAATAGAGACCGGCTGTTGTTTGCATTCCATTAAGTCAGGAAGCTCTGTCGTGTAGTTCCTACTAATCTGTAGGATCTGTGTATTGTTTGGACAACGTTAACTAAGGGCTTGGTGCCTAGACTGGTTCATACAGCCCGCAGGATATGTTGGCCTATTGACCAGCTAAATAACAGTGCACCATAAGCCTCCCTCACCTCACTAGGGAGCAAATGGACTCTGGCAACCACTGAACATGACAACCCTGATCACTAAGGGATCGTGGAAATGGTACAGATTCATTCGCTAAGTCACTCATGCATACTTACTCTCAGAGGAGTATACAGAGAATATATTTATTGAACCAACATTGTTCTTGTATAAAACACATGTATTGCAATGATCAGGAGACAGAAGCAAATAAAGGGGATTACAAGCACTAAAAGTGTAAAGAGTAGATACATTTCTACCAGGGTGCTAAAGCAATGAATATATGCAGGCATACATGCAAAATGGTAATCTAACATCCTCCCACGATAAGGACCCTACACTAAGTGTACCTAGAGTGTGTATGAGCACAAAGCCAAGAATCCCCCCAAGGGATGTTTCAACCCCATTACCTGATGGGAGAGTGTGAAGGACCCCTTCTTGGTCTTGAGTTGGACACCCCTCACAAAATGTCGTACCAGTGTGTTGTGATTTCTCAGCATTCAAGAACCTTCATGTCTGCAGAAGTGCCTCCGCTACCAGTCTATCGGGATGCCTATCATTTATATTAAAGGGCAGCCTTTGTGATGTACGCGCTAGATTAGAGATGTCATGCCTATGTAGATAGCGTTGTTGCCTCATAGATAAAGATAGGATGACTTTTGTACCTAGTGCATAGAGAGGGATAGTACATGATGTTCAGGGCATCGTGATAATGCTGTGCGATTGTGGATGTGTATACAAAGTTGTTTCAGAGAAACTTATCCAACATTGTCGTGCATGCAAATGTGTGCTAAAGTTCACAGCTGAAATGTTATTTTCTAGGACAATGTAAGAAGTAAGCTGCTTCGATATATGTGCCGAACTCTGGAATATAACAGCTCTCTGCTGCGCCCCTTGGAATATCGCCGCTCCTGGCCTCGGCCCAGCTCGCCCATGCCCAACGCCGGCTCTGTGTACTACAGTACCAGAGTTGTTCCATGAAATTTCCATAATTCCCACCTAAATTCTTCATCGTGGACATAAATATTGTGCACATCTAAGCAAATGTCATATTTCTAAAATGTATATTTGATTGTGAGTTTGGGGGATCTCCCATAAACTTCCACTCTCTGCTCAGACATTCCTGACTGGGAGGTTGTCAACTGAGGGAAAATATATATTTCTGAAATCCAAGGGCACGGTCACTAGCGCTGCTCTTGTACGTCTATGACGATTCATATTTCTCAGCAATAGACACATCTTTGTTTTCAAAACTTGAACTTGTTGTGAGGCGTCTTATACCTCAGCCTCTGTACCAAAGCTGTGGTTTAGGTCGGCATTGTGAGCAAAGGAGACAGTGGTAAATTTACCTTTTGTTGATGTCAGAAATCTATTGAAACTGTTAAAAAAAAGAATATCACATAGAAATGGCCATCTGCAGTCTCATTAAATTTATCCCACAACATTTCTGAGCTCAAAGGAATGTAAAGCAGCTTGGTTTATCAGATTATAACCTCCTGAATGACCAAATGAAAGGAGAACCACGCAAGGTATATATAAAATATATGTATTTATTACTAAACACTCTCTACTAACCTCTTTATGAGATTGGAGAACAAGATGCACAATATTAAAGCACTAGAACGACAGTAAATAGCACAATGCACAGTGGGCTCCAGGGGGAAGCCAAACCATATACTAAGAAAGTGGTATAAGAACCACGACTTAACTAGACACAGTGCCTAGAGCACATAGAATCGCTGGGACCCCAAGAAACCACCCAAGGTAGTGACACAGGGGACCCACGGGGGACGCGTGCAGTGTGAGAACACAGCCACGAGCTCCGTACAACTCTATGAGAAAGTCACGGTTGGAATTTCAAAGTTTAAGGACACTTAGGAGAGGACTTCAAGCAAACCCTTTGAAACATAGAAGGTTCTAAGGCCAGCACCCTTGAGAGTACCGAGGTACCCGTGTTACCTATCCCAGGGTAGCCGGGTGCATACGGGTCTTGTTAATTTCAATGGCACGATGCGAAGAAGTGCTGTTTCCAGGAAGATGAGAAGTGTCCGGTGTGATCCAAGCCTGGATTGGAGCTGAGAAGAACCTGAAAGCAGAGGGGACAGAGTCTGGGTCACTTCAGGGTGACCAGGGGCTTGGTAGACGACTGCCCACCGATGTCGGGTGTTTCAGGTGAGAAGAGGTGAAGCTTGACTCTGCAGCCACGGGGACCGGGAGTTGTCGACGATGACCAAAGTCCACAGGCAAGCTGTCCCGCAAAGGATGTCAAGTGCTGGAGGGGTCAGTGTCCGGATTAAACACCAACAAGCCTTGGCAACTGCAACCCATGCAGTCAGAGAAAAGATGCTTCGGCGGGGACCAGCAAGGTCCTGGGGACTCCCAAAGTGATGGACAGTCAATGCACATCTGGACCAACTAGGAAAGCCCACTGAAAGTTAAAGTTACCTTCCCAGGGACCAAAAGGTCGGTGGACCAGGGATCGCAAAGGGACCTCAAGAGTAATCACAAAATACCAGCCCACGGAACACTCGTGGAGTGTAGGCCGGAAATCTTCAGTGGAAACACTGCTTGGGGTCTGGACTACAAGTAGCCCAAAGCAAAGCCCCAGGGATTGCCAAAAAGCATATGTTGCTGCAAATATACATGGTGCTCAGGGGTTCGGGTTGCACGGTCCCCACGAGGGATGAACGTCTCAGAATTGCTGAGAGCATGAATCAACCTCAAAGACCACAGGAACCCACTTCAGTGATGCAAAAATCTTCAGAGTCCTTCAGGAGCTGCGTAGATGCAAACCGGTCAGATGTGTTTCAGGTGCCTGCCTTGCAGGGGAGTATTACCTTTACTCTAGGGGAGATTCTTCAGTCATCCAGCATAGTGTAGATAGTCGAAGTACTTGGTTTCTGTATCAGAGTTTCGTCCAGGTCAATCTAAAGTCCTGTAGCCAGGGGTTCCTACTTTATACCCAAGGAAGGGTTGGGACAAACTCTGGGGACCCACCTATGGGAGGGTCAAGACAGAGGGGTGGCTACACCCATGTCCTTTGTCCAGTTTTGCACCAGAGCAGGAGCAACTAGCTCCTGCAACTGGTTTGAGCTGGACTATGCACAGGGACACCAAATGTGCCCCCAGGGCAGACATCAAAGCACTCTCAGAGTGCACCCACCCAGCCCCAATACACTAAAGCCTGTCTTGGAGGTGGTCACACCTCTCTGTGACAGGAAACTTATTGTCCAGCCTCCCCTGCTGGAGTTTCATGAAGCAGCAGGTGGGCAGACTCGTGTCTGTGGCTGGCAGCATCCATTTTGTGATGCCAGGGTTCTGTGAAGCTGGTATCGGCTGTACTGGTGTTGTCATATTTCTTTCTCTAGTAGGGTGGAATCATACCTCCCACACCAGTTACTAGTGTGGAGGTATGATTCCAAGGTGTTTGACACCAAACACGACATGTTTCCATGCAGCTGTTTTAAAGTTAGCATTTACCGCAAGGTTATAATACACTTAAGAGTATATGATTGGCTGCATCACAACCAACCCCGGAATCGAGGTTCCAATGGCTGCAGACGGGTTCTGCTCATGCAGGTGCACCCTAAAATCCAGCAGCCTGCCTTCAGGGTTGATAAAGCCTGCCATAGGTGTGACTGATGGGTTTATATGTGCAGTGATAAGGATAGATATAGTGAACCTATATCTAAGTAAGGGGGGCATGCACCACCTTGTACAGGCTGTTGTAGCAGACCTGTTGCGTAAATTTGAATGGTCTCCCAGGTGTGGCAAATTACATGCTGCGGCCCCTGAGAGGCCTCAGGGGTACCTATGCCATAGGTACATAGTATACCACATACTAGGGACTTATAAAGGTACCGCAGAATCCAATCTGGAGTGTACCTAAAGTACATGAACAGCCAATTCATGGAGAAAGCAGATAGACTGGGGTCCTGATTAGCAGGATCCCAGTCAGACTATGTCGAAAATAGTGAAACATCAGTAAAAAGTGGGGGTAACTATAAGAAACAGATCCTACTCTCCTACACCTTTCACCTTGGCTAAATGAGAAATGTTGTGCAATTCGCTGTGAGTGGCATTTGCTTGTATTGGTAGAGGATATAGGTAGCCATAGACAAAAAGAAATATGTGGGATTCTGAAGAAGTAAGAGACAGGACGGGACTGGAAGTGGAGTGGACAATGTGCTGTGTCAGTGGCCGAATATCTTTTCATGATCCAACTATTGCGCTTCGTCAGCGCTGACTTTGAATATCCCACCCCGGAAATGGCACGCCAGTTCCTCTGCTGCTCAGAGGGAGATAATACATTGTGTGGTTCGAACCAGATACCTTGCGGAAATGCTGTTCTAAATTGAATGTGTTTATATTTCTAATTGATTTTGTCGCTTATTACTCGCACAAACTGAACCTTTAAGGTAAAATTGTTGGAGATTTTTGCCAGTTAATACATTTGTTTTCGGTTAGAGTGCGAGACGAGGATTACACTTCTTTGATTATCAGTTGAGCTGGATCTGCACATCGAATTCTGTTAACACACACTACTGGCTGCTGTAATTTTCAGTTCTTCCACGTGCCACGCATCAGGCGTTAGGCTAACACATGATAGTGCGGTGGTCCAAATACCCGCACTAAAATGCTTAGCCACGCATTTATAGCACCTCCTGACACCACCGCGGCACTGAGGCAGACTAGCAGGATTCGAAAGAGCGACACCCGAAGCACTCAAGCACGCTCAGCAGCGTGGACTGCATCCATGCTCTGAGTCGCAGAGTGCACTGTATGTCTGCACATTGATTGTGCAGTGCTTTGCTGGCTGGCACACAGTAGAGTTTAAAATTAAATCAATGCAGTTTGTCGTGCCGTCCAGGGAGTGGCAGCTGCGCTGGCAGCATATTCATCATTCACAGCTGGGGTTGAGATTCACTCAGCAAGGACAGGCTGCTGCGGCTTCACGTGACACATGGGGTTACATGGCTCTCCATTTGCCGACAGGAAGTCACTGTTAGTGAGGCTGCTAAACGCTGCAGTTATGTTTCTTTGCCTCACCACTGCCAGCCTGACAGTTTACAATGATTTCTAACATGATGTTGACAGGGGCGGCTGGTGACATTTGGAAGTAGTGAGGCGTAAAATGAATGGTATACTGCATCGTTGCGAGCAAGCGTAGCGAGCGAGCCAGAACCATCATAAGGGGAGTTTGGGGGGTTTCTCCCCCCATGAAAATTTTGAAAAAAAAGAAGAAAAATTGTGTATTTTCAAGCAAATTTGAGAAAGCAGGAAGGTTAATAAAGCAATTGTGAATGTGCAGTTATTACATTAATAAAGAGATGTCATATAACATAGGTAGCTGCTTATTCAGTATAAGCACAGAGTTTCATAACAGACTTCAAGATACAATGCATTTCTGAGTACCTCACTCACAGATGTTTTTTTATTTAACAAACAACTAAACTGGTCGCAAAGTTGCAGCATTCAACATTGTTTACTTTTTGTAAATGAAATCAGCACATCTTTCTTTAAGAGCAGCAAACTTGTCAATAACTTTAATGTTAAAGTCCAGGATTTTTTTAACTAACTTACTCTCTACAGAGAGCATTTCCAAAGCATTGAGTCTTTCCTCAAGCATGGTGTCCCTCAGGAATGTCTTAATCCTCTTTAAGGCAATTTTGAGTAAAGTCACTGTCTCTGTAAGTGACTTTTCCATATGAAGTTTATGTATTAAAGCCAGCAAAGTCAAGGCACTTGTGGCCTTCCGGTACACAGGCATTGCGTACAGTACAGTCAACTCAGTACTCAGCTGCTCTTTTTTGAGCATAGGATAAGCTTCCACAGCCTCATTCAGAGCACGCTCCGGGAAGGATTCATCATATTTTGCAAACTCTTCAGTTTGCAATAATGTGGCACTCACCAAATGTTTAGTGGAAGAAAAACATTCTTGTGCCTGCACAATTACAATGTCACATATCTCCTTTGCAATTCGGACCAGAGTGGTGATGTTTTTCCTGCGGTTTGAAAAAGTAGAATGCTCTGGCAGTTTGCTGTCTAAATTGTCAACCCCATCTCTCACTTTGCTTATGCTTTGTACAAACATAGTGGTACATACTTGCACTTTGACAGTATCTATCTCCCGTGTTTGTAACTGATGGTATAACAGGTCGACAGCAACCATTATATCATGAAATAAAAACAGTAAGAACTGAAACTCTCTGTCTTGTAGTGTTCTAGCAAAGGCACGGGCTTCAGTCTGACTTTTGCAATCAAACTCATTATTGGCTTCTATGGCGGCAAAACATTTCTCAAGGTCCTCCCTATGTTCATAGATTAGGCTGACTGTACGGATGTTAAAAGTTCCAACGAGTTGAGGATCCCCTTGGAACGCATTTGTCCACAATCTCATGAAGTGCTTCCGTTCTTTTGGGGGAACGTGAGAAGAATGCTGCCATGCCTCCTACATCCTGAAAGAAAATTCGTGTCTCTGTGATCTTTGATACTGCCTGTTGCATAATAAGATTAAGTTGGTGGGCGTAACAGTGCACATAATGAGCATTAGGGTACACATCTCAAATTCTTTTCTGTACTCCACTAAGGCTTCCACTCATTACGGACGCACCATCATAGCTTTGTGCGATAAGTTTTTGTTTTTGAGGCAGCTCTGGAAAAATTAAGTTCAGTTGACACAGTATAGCTGCAGTAATGGTTTCTGTACTAGAGTCTCTTAAATGTGTGAAACCATAGAACCTCTCCACAACTTCTCTGTCATTGTCAAGGTACCGAAACACCGAAACACTAATACGGACTGTGTTTTAGTGGCCACATCAGTGGTGTCATCAGCCTGAATAGCCACAAAGTCCGTGTTTTGCAACTCTTGCACAATATGGCTTCTCATAATTTCGAGCATACACTCAAGGAGTTAATTTTGTATCGCTTTAGAGGTGCCCTTAAAGACTGAAGCACTTGCTAAATGTGTTCCCAATTCCTTGTCTATGCTTGCCATTAAATCCACAAGGCCTCTGAAGAGCCCAGGTTTTGAGGAACTTTCTGATTCATCATTGCCTCACAATACCAGTTCGAAAGCAACACACAAACAAATGCAATCAATTATTTTGGATAGAATCTGTCTGTTCCTATCAACGCCTTCATTGTGTTTCTGTATTGTTTTGCGGTATGCATTGTTTATCTGCTGCTCAGTCGGTGCGTCTTCCATCAACATTCCCAGTCTTGTCAGGTTTTCCATATGCTTTCTTGTGTATGCATGCTTCTTTACTTTTTCCGACAAATGCTTCAAGTCTGTTATTCCTTGATTTGTCCAAAAAAACTCACCACCAAACAGCAAGCAGGGGAAGCAGAACAGAGAACTTCTTAAAGGGCACCCTGTAAGCCAATCAGCTTTGGTGTACCAGGCATTAGAGAATGTACGTTTGGACATTTTTCCTCTGTCCTGGGAAGTTTTCTGTAGGTTTATGTCAGGCTGATGAGGTCCTAATTGCTTTAAATGTAGTTTCTCTTCAAGTGGCCGTGCCTGGAATGATATTGTAATCAGCTCTAATACTGCATTCATGATGCCGATGCTGGCCTTACCAATATATATTAAAGAAACTTGTCAATAATCAAAGTACAACGTATAAGGTGCGGTGCAATAATATCAAATTTCAGTATAAATACATATATCTTGTGCAGTACCGCAATAAATCTCCAACAGCACAACATGACTGGTAAAAATACAGCCTTACTGCCTGCTGCCTC
The DNA here is from genome assembly GCF_964204655.1 of Triturus cristatus. Classification (NCBI taxonomy): domain Eukaryota; kingdom Metazoa; phylum Chordata; class Amphibia; order Caudata; family Salamandridae; genus Triturus; species Triturus cristatus. Next base: position 1,844,951,588 of record NC_140590.1, read on the forward strand.
TCTGTGCCATAGTGGCTGCTGGAGGCACTGAAACAGACACTGTTTGAAAGCCTTGAGAGTGACCACATACATAGCCCTAACTCCCATGTAAAAAAATATAGCATCAGTTTCCTTACCTTTAACACTGCTGTTTGCTGGGTCGTAGCCGGGGTGAAAGAGCAGCAAAGGAGGTTGGGGCCTCTTGTTCTTCACCCAAAAATTGCCCCAAAATTTGGTAATGTTTCAGGTTGTCAGGCTTTACCAGGTGCTGAAAATAAAAAGATAACAATTCATTTTTGAAACACTAGGGTAATCAAAAAAAGACTGGGGGGAAAACATAACACTCCAATTTGTCCCTTGAAGTTTGCATGCAGCTCTTAGATGACAGTTAATAGCTCACTGTTGTATGTTAGGATTTTAACTTACAAACTGCAAGTAACAAAAGGATCTCTCTGACAAAAGCAGTGACTCACTGACCTATTTACATCATGTGCATTTTGTGATCTGCATCAGGTACATGTTCTTTGCAGCAGGCACATTAACCTTCTGGGCTACCTTTCCATGAGTTAAAACTTCCACTAGACAAAACTCTGATCTCTCTCTAGGAAGAACATTAACCATCAGCATTATCATAACATTTTTATTGTCTCTTAGACATCCCAACTAGTGATCTAGGAACGTCACAGTGATAGCGGATTGACCCATATAATTTGCGTAACTCTCTCCCAATCTCCTCTGTACAGAAAAATTCACTGAGCAAGCAGATTGAAATTTTCTTTCAACCAACATTGAATCCCTCTCACCAGTATGGCAGCAACATGCCTGAAAGCTGCAGGGTGTAACTCCTACACTATCTCATTACCCCTAACCTATCCAAGTCCGCATCAAAAACCTTTAAACACAATCCATTGAGAAGACACCCTGAGACACTGATGTCCAACCTGTACTACGACCTTGAAAAGGGCACCATTGTCAATCATCTAATATTTTGCTCCAGGAAAACTGCACTATCGCGAGCAACCATAATGAACTTACTAAACCTATTGAAACCAGAAACATTCCGTATAGCACTAAAATTATGATCGCTCCCTCACAATACCTAAGAACTGACCTCAACATCACAATCTATCAAAATGGCACCATTCTGATCCAAGCCCCTCAAAAGGATCTAAAAATAATTGATGTCCACTTCCCCACCCTAAAAGAGCAGATGTTTGCCTCCTACCTTTAAACGCACCCCCTGTCTCAACCTAACGCACATCAGAGCAGTATCCATTACAGCACAAAATTATCTCCGGAGAGTAAGGGCCTCCCGCCCACGACTCCCAAGACACAAGCTACTTCTTCTCGCTCCCTTTGCTCCTTAACACCCTCTCCTAAAGAATGGTCTGGCACTAATCTCTTCATTCTGTTGTCCCTACAGCTGGGGACTCAGGGCAGCTTCTCCCCCAAAACCAATACCTCTTACCTCACCCATCAATCTCTCAATAAATTCAATAGAGCACCACCTACCTCATTGTCTCAATCCCTCAAAAAGGCAATGCCTGTAACCACGCCATCCACTCATCGTCTCCATCCCACATCCTTAGCGGAAAGCGCTGGGGCCATCCAGAGCTTGTTGCCTACCCCTCTAAAGGCCCCTCGACCACCCCACATAGCTCAACAGGCCCTCGGCTTGCCTCTCCAAACAGAAGGAGACTTTAATCTTCATTGGATAACCTCAATGACATTCAGGTCAACATCCTCAAAGACTTCCTGGCTGACCAATCACTTACTCAAAAATGCAGCCACTTGTAGACAAACTCCAATGCCCTTACCAGGATTCCTGACTCTGCCACTCTAAGCCTTGATCCCTCTGTCCTTTCGCCACTAGTACACCCTTAAATAACGGACCTCGAAGGTCTAAACCTCAGAACAGCCAGCCTAGCACAGAGCATCCATAACGCAAATCTCGAATTGAGGAACCTCCATCTCTCGACCGAACACTCTCTCACTAAAATCAATCATAGTCAAAAATCACTACTCTGCCCGCAAAATAAGCCTTACCTTCAACCACTGTTGCTGACTAATTAACACTATCGCCCTCACAATCAACTTAACTATCTAGCAGAGGATGCAACTGTAGCTCTTCTACTATCCTATGAGGAGACACCTGCCGCCTCCAGTCTCCCTGGAAGGTGAGAACAAAATCAATACGTCTCATTCAATACGAACAGATCTTTCATATGCAGAAACAGAGGGGTAAACAGCAGTAATCTAAAACAAGTACCCTTATCCACCCCTACCCACAACTCCGCTCTCTTGTCTCCTTCTTAACTGCCGATCAGCAGTGAAGTATTCCTACATCAATGCTGAACTCATCCTGAGTCAAAAATGTACCTGGCAATCTTAACCGAATCATGGCTCAACAAAGCTTCATCACCCTGCAAGGATCTACTGGTCCCTCCAAACTATAACTTAATAATGCTTGACAGACCAATAAAAAAAGGGGGAGGTATTGCTTGCACCCATCGCTCCGACCTCTCCGTTACCCACTTACACTCCGACCCTCTTGAATCCTATGAATACCTCGCGCTCTCCATAAGTAACAACTATAACCAATTGTGCAAACGGCACACCTTGTACCACCCCCCAGGCAAGCATGACCCATTCATTGACCACCTCATGGAAATCATTATGGCAAATATCTCCCCCCACTCCAATGATATAATCCTAGGAGACTTTAACCTTCATTGGAATAACCTCAATGACATTCAGGTCAACATCCTCAAAGACTTCCTGGCTGAATAATCACTTACTCAAGCCTGCACTCTAACCACACACTGGAAAGAAGCCACACTGGACTTGATCATCTTAAAGGAAATGGCGATCAGGCTAACCTCAATTGCTCCTTGTGACTGGTCAGACTACCATGCTATTTCCTTCCAAATACTGGGCATACCTAAGAAAAGATCAGTGCAATTAGTGAAACCGAAACTATGGCTCCAGGACCCTAAAAGCCTAGACTACGAGAAGCTGGCAGCACGATGCGAGATGGATCTCCCACCTCCCCCAGAACTAACAACTGTCAGCAAACGTACAGACCACTACAACTCAACAATGTCTGATATAATTGACTCACTAGCCCCGTTAAAACTAAAAAGAACTAAGGCCAAAGAAAAAAATCCCTGGTTAAATGGGTCCTCAAAACCAAAAGGAGAAATCTTCGGCTAACAGCAAGGAATTCGGGACAACACCCCTCCTCCCCCCAGGTAAAACTTCTTAGAAGGACCAGAAATAGGTACAATAAGAGCATTCTCAAATCAAAAAAAGAATTCTTCAGAGTAGAGCTTGAATACGCTAAGAACAGACCTCGTAAGCTCTTTCAATTGGTAAAACAACAATCGAATAAACTGGCAAAAACCTCTAAAGAAACAACTAAATCCCTAATAAATTGTGATGAGTTCTCCTCCTTCTTCTCGGCTAAAATCAACTCCCTCAGAAGTAAGCTGTATTCTGCCGCTATTGTCCTCTCACTGCCCTCGTGACACTTCCAAATGTCGCCACACACTCCCTACAGGCGGTACCTAAAACAAGCCTACTGGAGCACCTTCAACTTATATGACGACCAGCGCATATCGAAAATTCTATTGTCCATTAAACCAAACAACCACTACAATGACCTGCTCCCATTCAACTGCTTATTCGCAGCCAACCAATTTATCATACCCATCTGGATCGCAATAATCAATGCTTCCCGAATGCAAGGGTCCATACCAGACTCTCTAAAAGCTGGTCAATTCATCCCATTTTATAAACCCCTCACTGAATCCTACTGAACCAGACAATTTCAGACCAATATCTGATATTCCTCTACTAGCAAAATTACTTGAGAAATGCGTGCAACAACAACTTAGCCAACACATTGCCACTTTCAACCTGCTAGATGAGTGCCAATCTGATTTCAGGCCAGATCACAGTACTGAAACGACTATTGTCCATATAGTAGATGACGCCCTCCAAGCTCTAGTCCAAGGCAAAACATTTCTCTTAATTCTTTTGATCTATCATCGGCGTGCAACACAGTTGACCATGAAAAGCTACTAGAACGTCTGGAAAATAGGATGGGAGTAGGGGGAGCTGTTCTCGAGTGGTTCAAATCCTTCCTACAGAACCACTCCCGGAGATTCTTAGTTAATCGTAATCTATCCTCCCCTTCCCCGATTACGATAGGTGTCCCCCAAGGTTCAACTCTCTCCCCAACTCTGTTTAACATCTATTTGGATCCATTAGCTGAAATTCTAAGTATTGCCAACATCTCTTTCCATATGTACACAGATGACAGTCAGATATACATCAAAATTTCATCCCCATAGGAGGTCAAAAAAATGAATGAAGCTCTGAACTGACTGCTCAATGGCTTGCTAGCAACCAGCTCAAACTTAATGCCCAAAAAACCAAATTCTTATAAAATTTCCCCTCCGAAAAGCTCCCCTGACATACTTGAATGGACCAATTCGATCACCGTGCTGAACTGCACCTCGACCATAGTGGATTCAGCCAAATCACTAGGAATCACACTGGACAAAAGCCTGAATATGCGAGCCCACATCAACACACTTGCCAAAAATGCCAGGTTTCACCTAATCTACCTGAGAAATCTCAAACCATTCCTAGATACATCTGACCTAAAAATGGCAGTTCAGGGTTAAGTTATCTCTAGGATCGAATACAAATGCTCAACCTTATCTGGCCTACCCAAGATCTCAACAGCTCCCTTAAAAGCCAGTCTTAACGCAGCCACAAGACTCCTAACAGTTTTAAAAAAATTCAACCACATTTCGGAGCACCTGAAGGCACTGAACTGTCTGCCGTACGAAGCCAGAATCCAACTCAAACTGGCCTGTATCACTCATAAAGCGGAACACTCTTAAGTCTCCTGCGTATCTCGTTCGGAAAATTGTGGTTTCTGGTGGAGGCAGGCACTCCTGGTGTGCCAGGGATTTTGTGTTGAAACAACCTGTCTTCCAGAAGAAGAAAACATACAACATGGCTTTCTCAGGAGCTGCTCCCAGAATCTGGAACCCGCTGCCGCCTTACATGAGAAAATTACCAGCTCTAACAAGATAATTTTTTTTAAACGAAGACTTTCCTAATGGGCAAATTCCTACTCTAAACTCTCTCAGTGCTTCAACAGTTTCAGCAGCCCAGCGATTTGCTAGTGTTCTGTACTGGAACTCTACCAGGGTTGCCGACTTTGCTCTCATATATGTAAATCATGTGATTCCTTTTTCATTGACGTTGCTTAGCACTTTGCATCGTTTTTACCTCACTGTCATTTTAGGGGCAAAGACTGGTGCTGTGCAGTCTTCCTCTTCTCCTGCCAACGTCCTCTTGCTATTCTCCCGACTGCACTCCTGATCGCCACTCCTACTCACTATAAATAGCATGTTGTTCCCTGCACTGTTTTCTCATGTTCGCCTGATTCCAATTGGTATTTAACTTGTTTTTACTAAATATTGTAAATGATTTGCCATTGCTGTAAAGTGCTCTGATACCCTAACGAGTCACGTTCTTGCTATACAAAACAATAAATAAACAGATCTTTGTTAGAATTGCTCACAAAAGGATAATGTTTGGTAATGTAATGCGAGTCCTCACAGCCCCCCTTACCTCTTATCACAGCACTCATTCTATGAGTGAACTCCAGAGCCAGCAGCAGGTGAGGCCCCCTGAAACAAGTAGACCCCAGCGAGGTGCCAAGCTTTCATTCCTCCCGCCAGTGCAGTGGCACCCGAGCCCATCACACCTCACACAAGCTTCTCCCACCTAAGGATCCACACTTAAGGAACTTGTAATGCCATTGCCTGCCTGGGGTGCCACAGATCACAAGTTGGAAGGAATGGAGCTAAGAGAGACACATGGAGCCCAGGACTTGCAGGTCCTTAAAGAACTAAATCTGAGCGCTAGAGGGTGCATCTGTCTCTGATGGTCCAAGACTCGAAGAAACTGAGATTGACTCTACAAGCCTGATCATCAATTGTCACCAATGAACTCTTAAGCATGGGCATCCTGAACCCCCCTCTTTGGCAGATATAGCCAGGGTGGGTCTTTTTTAGGGGCCTCTTCTGTGTACATCTCCACAGACAAAATCTCAAAAATAACACTATGAAGGCACACAGCACCAACAGCAAGCGGGAGCAAGAAAACAAGAGATGAGTTAATAGAAAAGGGAAAGAAGGAAGGGATATTTATTGGAAGGAAGAGTTAAGGGAACAGTCATGACTCGTGGGATGGGGGTGTGGGGTCGCATGGGGAGGGGGTCACGTAGGTGGTTAATTTAAAATAACTAACTTCGCCCGGGGATGTGGTCTCGTTGCTGACCTAAGATGGCATGATTGCGCGGAGCTCCGGCAGACCGGGGAAACCTCTTCACCACAGGAGACCGCTCCGGCGCTTGCCGAGGGATGAGACTTGCGGCGTCTCACCCTCTTGCAGTGATGAGTTGCTGGAGCTGTTAATTTATCTATGCTTCAGTGATTTTAGGGCCATTACGGCCCAGGGGGCTTTCCTCTCAGATTGAAGGTGCACCCGCCATTTTGGAAGGCGAGCACTTTTCTTTTTCATATCAAGCAGCCTTTTTCCTTACAATTTCAAGCCCCTGTTGCCTAAAACAACATTAAATGGACAAATATCACACCCTCTTCGAATCACAGTTGTTTTTTCCTCTTTTTTATGCTACTGGCATATTCATTACAAGGAAGATATGCCCATGACGTTCTGGATCACTTCTCTCTCATGGTGATTCTTATCTGTGGAAAAGTTTCTTCACTATATGATGGTTAGATAGAAAATCTTCATTATTTGGAATTACTCATTGATTTTTGAATCTACATCACTACTAACGGATAGGTTGGCTGTTCTTCTGGTTCTCGGATCTATCCTTGTGTTCTTTATAGAACTGTGGTTTTCTTCTCCCCATTGTGTGACTCTACCTGCTTTGCATTTTCTTCTCTTTAATATGGGCAGATTGAGAAACCTTAAATTTTCAGCTTCCTCCAAATATATTGTGCACTCTGACTCAGACTCTACTCACAACAAAATGGTGGACAATTCTTCTCATAAAACTGGCTCCACATCAGGCGCCATACCAAAATCGCAGATTCCAAGCAAGATATCTCCCGCATCCAACAAGAGACCATAAAAAGCCCCCCTTCTCCGGTCCACTCCTCCACAGCTTCCATGGAGGTAATTCTTGAGGAAATTCGTACTTTGAAACCCTTCATAGAAGAAACCAATAAGACTGCAACATTTAGACGACAAATGGTCTTCGCTGGACTTGCATGTATTACTTGTGGTACAAAAAAAAATCACTTCAGTGTACTTGCTCACGTATTTCCTATCTTGAACCAAAATTAACTCTCCTTAAAAAGCACACTGAAGATTTAGAAAACCGAAATCGCAGGAATAACCTCCACATTTATGTTCTCCCTGAAAATATAGAGGGTTTCAATCCGACCTTTTAGTTTCAGACTTTTCTGCCCAAGCTTTTGGATATGTCTGTTACTATTCTGCTTAACATACAATGGTCTTATAGACTTGGTCCCAGGGTCTCAACAAAACCACATGGAGTCATCATGTTCTCCCGCAATATACAGACCTCCTACAAGTCTTGTCGGCTGTCAAGTCCAAAAAACAAATAATTGGGACGGGTGGGCCATCATCTTTTCTTCTCTCAAGATGTCGCCAAAGCCACTGCAGACAGTCAGAAAACATTTCTTGATCCTCATCCTCAACTAAGATCTATAAATGCCTGATATGGACTAATTCACACCTCTGCCATTTTAGGTTTACATATAAGGAGAAGACTACCACTTTTGAGGAACCGGCTGCTCTACAGGAATTTATTGGAGCGGATGTTATGGATATTTAAAAGTCTATCTGATTATTATTTTGTTTCATTTTATGTGGTTGTTTCATTATCTGTGCATGTCCTGGAATATGTTTCGCTCTTGTTTTAATTTCTTATGATGTTCATTCACCAATCTTTTGTCTCTTTTTCTTCTTTTTATAAAAGTGTTTCATTCATACTTTTCCTCTTGTCCTTAATACAGGTGTATTTTTTGCTTCTCATATTCCATATGGTCTCATTTTTATGTGTTGTTATCCCTATCCATACAAGGTTGCCCTGTCGTCCGGTGGGGTTCTTGGGTTGTTGTCATCGTCTTCTGGTGTCGCCATCCCCCATTTCGTCTTTGTGTTTTGTAGGTATGTTCTTCAGTCGTCATTTGCATGACTTGTACTGTCTTCTTGTTCCCTCTTTCATCTCCTTTTTTCTGATCTTTTCCTCTTAGACTCCTTTCTATCACTTGCTTGCTCCTTCCAATTATTTTATCACCCTTTCTTTTATACTCCCTCCCACTAAACAAACATCTTATCTCTTTTACTTTTCTCCCTCATTTTTGTTCTATCCTGATTCCATCTTCGCTATTGTAAGCATAAGGATTGTTTATGTTCTCAATTTTACGTTACCACTTGGAATGTAAAAGGGCTAGGTAAGCCTATTAAAAGGCAACAAGTGCTATATCATGTAGCTAGATTAAAAACTGATATTGTATTGCTTCAGGAATCGCATCTCTCTGAATTTGAAGCTACCAATTAGAAGAAATGTTGGGTAAGTAATGTGCTTAATTCTCCTGTTTTAGGTAAGAACAATGGGGTTTTGGTTTTGATTTGATAAATCATTTATTATCCTATTATTTTTTCTTAATATTATAAATTAATTAATTATATATTGCTCTCCTCCCCCCCCCTGCCCCCTATTGTTCAAGGTGTGTATATCCTTCTTTGTGTACAGCTTGATTCTATTATATTTTTGTTTTCCATATAACTTTTATGTCAATTAGGATTCGTAATTTTCATTGCATTGCTCTTCTTTTTCTTGTGATTTCTAAATAAACTCAAACTTGAAAAAAATAAACTTACCTTCGCCTCCGGACCCGTCGCGTCTCCTCTCTCCGCTCCTCACAGGAAGCAGGCAGCCTCCCTCTACTCCCCTAAGCCAATCACATCGTTGCAATGGCAGCGGTGTGATTGGCTGGGACGCCGACTGCATAGTCATCTATGAAGAGGCTGTTTTCGCCATGCAGGCTGCATGCAGCCTACATGGAGAAATGGGAGAGTGCCTATAACTGGTCAGGTCTGCCCTGGGGCAGACCAAACAGTCAGGACCCACAACAGTGGGCAAGCCACTCCTCCCCTGCCTGGAGCAGGACCACCCACCCGCCTGCCCCCAACCAAACCATTCTGCTCTCTCGCAGTGCAAGAAGCAGAAGCATAAAATGGTATTCATAATACCGTTTTATTATTTCTGCTTCTCGCACTGCGAGAAAGCAGTGGGGCGACGCTTCTCCGCCCACGTGGAGGAGCCGCCCCTGGAAGGGAAGGATGGAAGGCTGAGTAGGTGGATGAATTAGTGAGTTGATTAGTAAATGAGTGAATGGATAGGTAATTAGACAAGTGCTGAAATATAGAAAATAAAATAAAAATATGCGAAGCCTGTCAGCTGATTGGATGTGCCACTCAGCCAGCAAGAATAATAATGGAGGAACCCTGCAGGGTGTCATGGGCCAAAGTCAGAGCACAGTTCAGCAACTTTCCAGATGAATGACTAACACTGGTCTTAATAGGTGTACATTTGAAATCCCCCATAGTGGAACTGATGGAGTCAACATCCATCTGCCAAATACCTACCCTATTAAAGAAAATATTTGTTACACTTGGGCTGCCATCCAAAATCAGGACAGATAACGGGCCCTGTTAGAGTCGGGGATCTCTGGTTGGCGCAAGGTTGCCCTTGTGTCAAGCAGGAACCCTCTCCTCCAACATTGTTGGCAGCGGTTGGGATTTCGGATTTGCACTTGTAATTTGCATACAGTGAATTATTAATCACCAGATAGTGAGAGCAGACCAAATAACGCAGCCACAGGTTTGTAATTGTTGAACTTTGTTGAGACATCTGCCATTACTGCAACCATGCCTGGCTCACACTCCGCTGGGAGAGCACTCTCTGTGATTTCTGGAATCGATGAGGTGGATTGGGAGAGACTGGAAGGCTACACGATGGAGCAATTGAAAGGCTACAGTGTACAATTCAGAGTCCCCCATGCTGGATGCAAGAGGAAGCCCCAGTACACCAAGGCGTTGAGAGCCTGGAAGGAGTCACGAGACCTACGGAATGCGGGGGACATCGTTCCACCCGACAACCTGGAGGAGCCCAGCCGAGTCCGGTCGCCAGAGGAGCTGGCAGACAGGGCAGCAGACAGGGCGCATGCAATGGAGATGGCAAAGTTGGCAGGACAGATGGAAATGGAAAAGCAGAAGTTGGCCCTGGAGGCACAACAACGCCAAATGGATCATGATATCAGATTGAAGGAGTTGGAGCTGAAGGCGAAAAGTTTGGACACCGCTCCTTCTGGTGGCAGCACTCCACCAGCGCAGGTAGAGTCCAAGGTGTACATCCCCAAAGATGTAGTAAAGGAGTATTTCAGAAAGGATGACATAGGGCAGTGGTTTAGGGCCTACGAGGTGGCCATGTCCTCACACCGGGTCCCTGAGAAAGACTGGGGAGCGGGGTTGTGGGGAAGGTTCCTTGCTGAAGGGCGTGACACACTGTTAGATTTACCCTTAGATCTCCAAACCTCATACCCCCATATGAAGGAAGCTTTAATGACCAGGTATGGGTTAACTCCGGAGCTATATAGACAGCGGTTCAGGGAGACGAAGAAGATCCCTGAGAGTACGTATGTGGAATATGTGACCTTTTTCTGCAGAGCGCTGGATGGTTGGGTGAAGGGTAGCAAAGCGAATGATTATCAAGGGCTGCTTGATTTAATTGCATGGGAGCACTTGTCCAGTCAATGTTTTCCTGAGCTACGCCAGCACCTGATAGATAGCAAGCTGTCCAACCCGAGGAAGCTTGCTGAGGAGGCGGACCGCTGGCTCAGCACCAGGGTCCACAAGGGTCAAGTGGGAGACTCCGCCAAAGGTGGGCAGGGTCCCCAGCAGAAGAGTGGAGGGGACAAGGGTAAACAGAAGAGGTTCCAAAAAGGCCCCCAAAGTAATTCCCAAGGGAACCAGCAGAAGGGTTCTCAGCCTCCCCCACCCCCGCAGCAGAACGGGGCCCCGACAGGTAGACCTGTTCCGAAGGGGCCCTTCAATTGTTATAAGTGTGGTGACCCGGGTCACATTGCCTCTGATCCTAAGTGTCGCCTGTTTGGTAAGACCGCACCCACTGGTGCTCCACCCCGGCAAGTAGCTAGTGTTAACTTTGGGGAGGAGGTAGCAGTCCAGGAGGGTGGGGGTCCCGGGCAGATGACCCTAGTCTCGCTAGGAGACAGTGAGATGGTCCCTGTAACCTACCTGCCCTCTAACACTAAGAAATATGGGCAAGTGGTGACCATCAATGGAAAGAAGGTTGAGGCTCTTAGAGATACGGGAGCCAGCGTGACCTCGGTGAGGCAACACCTGGTGTCTCAAGAGCAAATTGTACCCAATGCCTACTGTAGGGTTGTCAATGCTGACAACGTAGAGAGTCGTTGTCCAATGGCTCAAGTTCCCTTTGAGTGGGGGGAGGTCTCTGGTACTCTACAAGTCGCTGTGAGAACTGACATGCCTATAGACTGTCTGCTAGGGAACGACCTGGAGAGTTCCCCTTGGGAAAAGGTGGAGAAGACCACGCATCTGAGGATGGTGGGTCTACCCGACTGGGCGTGCGTGACCACCCGGTCCATGGCAGCCAGTAGGGGTGTTGAGAGGGTCCTGGAGCCTGAGGGAGAGGTCCAGGAACCGGCCTTAGGGAGAAGGCGCAGGAGGCGCGGGAAACCGGCCCCCGAAGTTCCCACGGCCCAGGAGGAAGTAGACCCTGAGGGGGATGCTCTGGAGCCTACCGGGGAACAGATTGCCGAACTGGGAGATCTGCCTGAGCTGACCCATTGGCAGCAAGAAGGAGGTCCCTCCAGGGAGGAATTCTGCAGGGAGCAGAAAGAATGCCCTTCTCTCGTAGGTATGCGGCAGCAGGCTGCAGACCAGGCCAATGGTGTTCAGGCCAAAACACACTACGTGTACTGGGAGAGTGACCTCCTGTATTCCGAGCCTAAGGCTGCTGAACCTGGGTCAGCCCGTGTGCTGGTGGTACCCCAGAAGTTCAGAACCTTCCTACTGGGGCTGGCTCATGATGTGCCTTTAGCAGGACATTTGGGGATGGACAAGACCTATGACAGGCTTGTCACCCACTTTTACTGGCCCCAAATGCATAAGAATTCAGATTCCTACTGCAGAACCTGTCAGACTTGCCAGGCAAGTGGTAAGAGCGGAGGGAAGCACAAGGCTCCTCTGCAACCTTTCCCTGTGGTCGGTACGCCATTCCAACGAGTGGGTATTGATATTGTGGGGCCTCTGGACCCCAAGACAGCCCTGGGCAACAGGTTCATCCTGGTCTTGGTGGACCATGCCACCCGGTACCCTGAAGCCATCCCTCTGAGGACAGTGACGGCCCCCGTGGTGGGACGGGCACTGATGGGAATTTTCTCCCGAGTGGGATTCCCTCTAGAGGTGGTGAGCGACAGGGGGACCAATTTCATATCCACATATATGAAATCCCTGTGGAAGGAGTGTGGGGTAACTTACAAGTTCACCACTCCTTACCACCCCCAAGGAAATGGGTTGGTTGAGAGATTCAACCGAACCCTCAAAGGCATGATCATGGGCCTGGACGGTCCAATGAGGCGTAAGTGGGACGTCCTCTTGCCATGCCTGCTCTTCGCTTACCGAGAGGTGCCGCAGAAGTCTCTAGGGTTCAGCCCCTTTGAGCTTCTGTATGGTCACCCGGTAAGAGGACCTCTGAGTTTGGTAAAGGAAGGCTGGGAGCAATCTCCCAGGAAACCTCCCCAGAATGTATATAGTTACATGCTGGCCTTCCGAAACCAGACTCGGCGTTTCAGGCAACTTGCTGAGGCAAATCTGGAAGCCAGCCAGGAGGAGATGAAGCGGTGGTACGACCGGAATGCCACTCTGGTAGAGCTTCAACCTGGACAAAAGGTGTGGGTCTTGGCCCCAGTGGAGCCTTGTGCACTTCAGGATAAGTGGACAGGTCCATTTGAGGTTGTGGAGCGCAAAAGTCCTATCACCTACTTGGTGGACATGCGGTCTCCCAGGAACCCTTTGAGGGTCCTACATGTTAACCGCCTTAAGCCCCACTTAGAGAGGACCGAAGTGGGCATGCTGCTGGCCACTGATGATGGAATGGAAGAGGAGACCGTGCCTCTTCCTGACCTCTTAGTAGCCTCTGAGAAAGATGGGTCAGTGGATGGAGTTAACCTCTCACCCACCCTGACGCCCGAACAACAGGAAGATTGCCGCCACTTGCTGGTACAGTTTTCCGACCGATTCTCCCTGGTTCCTGGTGTCACAGATTGGTGCGTCCATGATGTGGACACAGGAGACAGCTTACCTGTGAAGCACAAGGCTTACAGGGTAACTGACAGGGTCAGAGCTTGCATCAAGGAGGAGGTCTCCAAGATGCTTGCGCTAGGGGTGGTTGAGTCCTCCAGCAGTCCTTGGTCCAGCCCCGTGGTCTTGGTCCCAAAGGCTGCTGCGCCGGGAGCCACACCTGAACTCCGGTTCTGTGTGGACTACAGAGGACTCAATTCAGTCACGAAGACTGACGCGCACCCCATCCCCAGAGCTGATGAGCTCATTGATCGGCTGGGGGCTGCCCGGTTCCTCAGTACGTTTGATTTAACGTCTGGGTACTGGCAGATCGCCTTGACCGATGGGGCCAAAGAGAGGTCCGCATTCTCTACACCAGATGGGCACTTCCAGTTCCGAGTCATGCCATTTGGAATGAAGAATGCCCCTGCCACCTTTCAGAGGTTGGTCAACCAGGTACTGGTTGGGCTGGATGCGTTCAGTGCCGCCTACCTGGATGACATCGCAGTGTTCAGTGCCACCTGGCCTGAACACCTGCGCCACCTCTGGGAAGTGTTGATGGCGCTGCGCCGAGCAGGCCTCACGATCAAGGCAAGCAAGTGCCAGATCGGGCAGGGTTCCGTGGTGTACTTGGGACACCAAGTGGGGAGTGGCAAGGTGGCACCCTTGCAACCCAAAATTGAGACCATCCTGGCTTGGGAACCCCCCAAGACGCAGACCGCAGTAAGGGCCTTCCTGGGGCTCACTGGGTACTACAGGAGGTTTGTCAAGGGCTATGGAACGATCGTTGCCCCCTTGACAGAGCTGACTTCCAAGAAGCAGCCCAGGAACGTGATTTGGACTGACACCTGTCAGAAAGCTTTCGACACCCTGAAGACTGCCATGTGCACGGCGCCCGTGCTTTTGGCCCCTGACTTCTCCAAGGAATTCCTAGTACAGACAGACGCTTCAGAGCATGGTGTAGGGGCTGTTCTCTCACAGATGACTGAGGAGGGCTGGGACCAACCCGTAGCCTTCATCAGTAGGAGGTTACTTCCACGGGAAAGTAGGTGGAGTGCAATTGAGCGAGAAGCATTTGCTGTGGTCTGGGCGCTGAAGAAGCTAAGACCCTACTTGTTTGGGTCTCACTTCCGGGTTCAGACGGACCACAGGCCCCTCAGATGGTTGATGCAAATGAGGGGTGAAAACCCGAAGCTGTTGAGGTGGTCCATCTCCCTACAGGGTATGGACTTTACGGTGGAACACCGTCCTGGTACAGATCACGCCAACGCTGACGGTCTGTCCAGGTATTTCCGCCTTAGTGACGAGGAACCCCCTGGGCAAGGGTAGTTCTCCCCACATTTCAGCTGGAGGGGACACGTGTTAGACCGGGCACCTTGGCGTGAGTTTCCCTCCCACTTTTTGATGGTGTGCCTCGACTGTTTTGCTGGTGTTGTCCGCTCAGGGCACTGCGCCACGGCTAATCCGTGCCGCAGTGCAAGTGCTCCCTAAGTAAAGTGTACCTGTAATTGATGTCCATGATTGGTTTATTGGATTCACTGTCAGTCCCCAGTAAAGTGCACCAGGGGTGCCAGGGCTTGTGAATGCCAATGCTGCTGGTGGGCTTGCAGCGCTGGTTGCGCCACCCACGGAAGCGGCCGTGTAAAGTGTGTCTAGGGTCTGCCACCGCAGACCCTGTGCGCGGTCCGGGACCGTCGCGCTGACTGCGCAAGTGCCCCCACTTGCCAGTCCCTAAACCTTCCCTTACCTACATATTAGCCACCCCTCTGGTAGGCCCGAGGGCAGGGTGCATTGTAGGCATAAGGTAAGACATGCCCTGGTGTGTGTGGCATGTCTTAGTAGTGAATTACAGCCCTTTCCGTTCTTCACTATTGAAGGCTACCTGCTCTCCATAGGCCAGAATGGGCTGCCGGGATCACGCCAACGCTGTGACCCCAGTGGACTCAGAGAGCATGGTAGAAGTGTCAAGTTTAGTATGCCTGAACTCAGGATGATAAAATACTTCTTGTAGTCAAGTTTATTTTAATATCCTGGGTTTGTAAATACTACTTTTAGAAAGTTAGTATTTACTGACCTGACCATCTCAGTCCGCCTCTGCTATGTGTGTGTGTTCTGCCTAGCAACAGTAAGGAGCAGGGTGGGGGGATCCCCAGAGACAGGTTGGCTGCCAGGTGGTGGGTAGAGAGGTGACACCTGGATGGGTGGGAGGAGTACACCTTGACTCTTGAATAGCCCTGTGCTCTGCCACCACAAAGCCGGCGCCACCCCCTGTGGGGCGGCTGATGTCTCTGCCCTGCTGCTGAAAGGAAAGAGCAGAGTCACCATAACAAAGTGCTCCAGAACTGGACTGAGCCAGGCCTAGGCCCCCTGGCGCTAAAGAACAAAAGAATCATGGTATAAAAGTAGGAGCCTGGCTCCTAAGAAATCAGAATCCTGTTTACCACAAAGAACCTCTGCCCGACTAGAAGGAGAAGAAGACGCCGGAGGAGCTGGCCTGCTGCTTGCCTTGCTGAGAGAGGAGAGGAAGAGACTTACTGAAAAGACTTTGCTACTTTGTGCTTGAACATTCTCCAAGGGCTTGATCTGAGCTTGCCCCCTGAACTGAACCCCAGGAACAGTGGGTTCTCTGTGCTTCTTGCTCGCCCTCCAATTTGAGCCGTGTGGGCATCCCGCTGGAAAAGAGACTGCGCCCCTCATCGCCCCTCCTAGGGCCGTGACACTCAGAAGCTCGCCTGCCTCAAACCCGTGAGAGCCCCGCTCCGTCCCGAGCCGCTCTCTGTCCCTGGGCCAGGCCGCCTGCATCCCTGTCACCGCCTGCTACTGGAGCGCGCTGAACGCGCTATCACCCCTCCTGCCGGAAGCCGTCCGACGACTGTGATCTACGCCGGGTCGTCCAGCTGCACTGACGGTGCCCTGTGACCCCGCTTCGCTATCCTCGGACATCTCAGGCCGCGCCGCCCCCGCTGTGGAGACCCTCCTGCACCGCCGTGCTAAAGGGTCGCTGGCCGCGCCTGCCTACGTGCCCACACCTGCTGATTGAGGACCCAAGAACACTTCCCAAACTGAGAGTCGCACCGACCTGTGCCGACTCTCCTAATCACGAACGAAGTTCCAGTATCGGGCTCGGGGCCCGCAACGCCTTATTTCCCCGTTCGCAGGAACCGATCTCTGTGAGTACTGGAACTACAAGTAAAGAGACTACGAACTATCCATTTGAAACTACGAACCAAGAACATTTGCCTGCTGTATAACCTGGTGGCCTAGCGAAAACGTTATTGGTCTTGTGATAAGTCTGCTGAGATATATATACCTTATTTTTACATAAAGAATCGTATTTTTATATATATCCAAGTCTGGTGTCCGTTTCTGGGGGGATTGATGTATTTACTGTGTGTACGATTGTAAGTGCTTAACCGACAACGCCTGAGGAATCGCCTTGGCTGCTCACGCCACGCACCTAGAGGGTGAGCAAGGGTCATTCGCGAGGGGTTATCCTGCGCCCTGACGTGGAGGAGAGGGTTCCTGCTTGACACAAGGGCAACCTTGCGCCAACCAGAGATCCCCGACTCTAACAGGCCCCCATTTCAAGAGGCCACATTCAGTGAATATCTAGACCACATCAGAAAATGACGCTACAATGGCCACATTAAAATGGGAATTTAGAGCTCTTTATGTGTACCCTGAATACAGCACCACAGATTGCAGTGAAGCACGGTGAGGATATATTATAACTGCCCACTACCAACTGTGCCCCAATGGCCAAGATGTTAAGGAGGCCGTCATGCAATAGCATTACAGCTGGACTGGAGGGGGGGCAGCCCTGTATAGGGCCATGACACACGAATGGCTCAAATAGTCCAATGAGCAGGCGAGCAGAAACCAAAAAGCTAAGGTCTCACCCATAAGGACTCGAGAGTGAGTGCTAATTTGAGACCATTAGCCAGGATGGAAATTTCAGACTGCATTTGAGAAGGGTACTTGGACCATTGATGAGGTCGAAGGCACAATGGTGATGGTGCACTGCAATGGAGAACAAGTGGCCCTTAATATGTTGTGATTCAAGAACATTCCCCTGAATGGAAATATGGAGAACCAAGCAGAGGAAACAAGGGTCATTGACAGCCCTTCCTTCCACCTATGGAACAACTCATGGTAATACACCACAGCCAGGAGAAAGACAGCTGACACCAACGACCAAAACCATGGGGTGAGGAAAGGCTGTGGACAACCAGGGGGCTGAGGAGGACCAGACATCACTTTTATCAGCATAAACAGCCCCAACCACTGTGTTTTATATCCAGAGTTTGTGAGGCAGATTTACAAACACATTGTGCCAGATTTGCATTACAAAAGTGACACGAACCTGGTAAAGTGTTGATTTTGGATCTACTTACAATGCGAATCCTGAATTGTGTTGGAAGGTAGCCCTAAAGTCATGTGAAGTCGCACTATGCTCCACTATGTGGTACATCGTGTCAAGGGGTCCTAGCATAGGTGGTACATGGGTGTTTCCATGCAACCATCCATGGATTTTGATTGATACTAATCCCTAGCTATTATCATAGAAAGGGATTTACATCAAACAAATACACCTCCCCAAAGCAGGTGTAACTGTTGAGCACACACACAATGTAGTAAAGTGTTAAACATTGTCAAAACATAGAACTTTGTTCTGGAAGAGTGCTCTTCTAGTACAAAGCAGAAGGGTACCCTTCCAGTCCAACACCTAAGCTTGACATCAGGCGCACGCCCGTGCACTATGGTGCAAGGGTGTTTGAGTGGGTCCAAGGCATCCTATGGTGAGCCAACACTAGGGGAAAGAACAACAGGGCCATATCTTAGTGTAGACTGCGCTGATGTGAGCTCTCCTTTTCAAACAACACAGTTCAGCAACTGTGGTTACTGTGCTGCTGCTTCATGAGAATATAGTAAATATACCCCTTACTATCTCCAGATGAAACACTCCTAGCATATAAAACGCAGCAGCATGGGTTACATGTGGCTCATAAACCTTGCGTCCCTCGCTGTCGCATTGATTTACACATTCATTCATTGTCTCTGTATATTATGTGTATGTGTGTGTGTGTGTGTGTGTGTGTGTGTGTGTAAGGGTTTGAAATGCGCAGTAAAATTAATTAAATAAATGTGAGAGTGGGGCTAAGGAGAGATATGGGGCCCCATTGGAGGGTGTAAAGAGGGAATATTTGGAGGAGGATATCAGTGGGGTCCAAGGTAGCACGAACAAGGATTCTTGCACCAGGCGCTGCACCATATGGTGTAAATGTGGTGCAGCTCTGCGTTTCAGAATTGGCACAGCACGGAGTTAAGCCAAGAAGGCTAAAGTCATGCTCCGCCACTTCTTTTGTAAACATGCTCCATAGTGTCTCGTAAGTATTTGAATTGATAAACTGTGCACCTGTGTTTCTGTGGAGGACAGTGGAACAAAAATGGGGCAGATGGCCTTTTAATTCAGGCTTTTATTCTTTGGTCCACGTGGAAGTGAAAAAAATAAAACCCCTTCATCGCTGGCAGATTGTTGCTTGAAACCAAAAACAGATGTGAGGTGTTGTTGAATATAACCCCGGGGCTGCAGATTGCACCAGGAACAACTGGGCATATCTGACTTGGATCTGGCTTAATCAGAGCTGCCCAATGCTAGATCCTGGGGGGGTCCCTTTTCGTGCACCCGCTGCTGCCAATGCATAAATGAGGCCCATATTGTTTTTCCTGAAGAGAGTCATTCAGATTACTTTAGTTATAAACTGTTGGACACTTTTTGAAGTTTCAGAATAGGATGATTAGATTTTTCATTGATAAAATTGGTACATTTTTATATGCATTCCACTGTCCTTTTCTAATTACCTTTAGCACACATAACACACTTACCTGCTACCTACTCGCCACCTATGAGTTTAATTCACAAAGAGTTTACTGTGACTTACTGCTGGATACTCCTGGCTTATCCCTGAAATAGAAGAGGAGTGAGTCATAGTTACTCATATTAAAACCTTTGTGAACAAGGCACAGCATGTGTGGTTTCACATCAAAGGTGCCACCTTCAGTTTACAGAGTCTCCCTTGGTGAAATTCCACACACCCAAAGTTGATGCTTTTTTCCTCGTTGAGCCTCTTAAAGACCAGGTTTTCCCTAGTCTTAATTTTGGCGCTGTCCAATATTTACACCGCCCTTGTAAATATGAGGCAGAGTCAAAATCAGTGAGTGCCATTGCCCACCCCTTTTACACTAAGTATAGCATGAAAGGGGGCATTATTCACAAGGCAGTGTTACACCACATTAAGTAGCTTAACGCTGCTTATGAGTAAAGCGAAGCCCCTATCGCCACCACAAGCATGTTTTGTGACAATTCACCGCAAATGTGTATTTCCGGCTAGCTTTTGTCGCGCAGTCTCATGGTTTCTTTGGCACGCGTTCCATCTCATTTTCTTCAACCATTGAACACTATTACTATGTCAGAGACATTCTAAAGTTATTTCAAACACAATTATGTTATTTGTGAGACAAGTAAAGAGATTACCTTGACACATTGCTCATACATTGGTGCTCCCAGGAGCAATGTTTACAACAGACTAAACACAGCATATGGATCATGCTGTGTGGGTTATGGACCAGGTGATAGACAAGGCAAGAAACAATTTAGTAGGTAAAGTATTCTGTGCGAGTGAAATCATTCAATCATTCAGTCATTCAGAAGGCTGTCTCAATAAAGTGTTTGGTGATGGAAATCAATTTCTTGGATTGTTTGTAGCTATCTCAGGTCTTATTATTGGAGCGAAACATGATAAATTCATGCAACGCATGATGAAAGAAAGTAACTGTGATAGTAGGAGAAAGAGTCCTCTATCAAGCTGCCATCTGTTTACCATGTGGGATTTGGGATTCTTGGAGACCACTGGGGGCAATTAGCTCGATTGAAGGCAAAGCTCGCAATCTCCAGAGTAGAGCCGCAGTCCTTCATGTGATCGCGGTGCCCTTATATAGTGGCATCAATCGCCTGCCTCTACCGCACACTCTTTAAGTGTCTTCAGGTAGAGATTGGCTACTGACCGCTGAGGCGACGATGGCTCTGCATCGATGCACTGAGACATGTATCACTCTCTCTGTCTAAGGTAAGAGGGCAAAGTTACACACGCCTTTGTCTCCATTAAAAGCAAAATGGCCTCTGGTTCTTGCATGCAGTGGGGCAGCAAAATTGTTTTCTGACTACAAAACCATGCTATGACTACCATGTGCACTGTAAGGAAAAATTGTTTCTCATCATCAGAACTCTTTCCCTTCTGAAAAGGACATTTGACTCACCTGTTACCTGATCATGATGCAAGATGCCGCCAACATTAGTGTGGTGGCGCCTTGTGCGACGGTCTTTGTTGGCGCTCCTCCAATGAACTCCTTCTTCATGGACTCCCTCACTACCACCCTCCAATTGTGCCCCTCATCTCTCCCTACCCCCCTAATGTCCATTTCATAGTGCTACTCATCCCACTGCAGAGTGTCAGAGAGCTTTACATCATAAACACATATACAGAGACAATGAGACAGTGTTAAATCCATGTATTAAAATGTTACTTAAGACAATAAGGACTACAAGATGCAGCAGCCCTATGTCACCCATACTGGTAGGCATCATATGTTAAGAGTGCTTGGGCTGGAGAAACGAAGGGGCGGATTTACTAAGGTTTCTCGCAGTGTAGTAAGCAAAGTCGCTGCACCGCACTGCGTTGCGTGAAACGGAGGGCGCGCAACAGCACCAAGGTCTAGGATATGTTGCTGTTGCTCCCTCCTCTTGTGCTGGAGTCAGTGGTTAAACTTATTGGAAGCGTTCCTTCCATCCTCTTGTGTGTGTTTGAAGACAATGCACCACAGCCCGTACACGGTGTACCCTTGAAGGAGGCCGTGAAGTCTGGCCAGTGTGTGTGAAGCTGTCAATGCAATTCAATCCAAGAAATCTTTATTAGATCTTAAAAAGATCATAAAAGCACAAGTTAAAACAGTACACTCGTGGTCACAAAATACCAACCTTAGTGCAATAGAATAGATAAAACCACTAAAAATGCAGCAGTTCATTAATTATAATACCGGACCATCTGCAGCCAAAGAGCCCTGTAGCCTCCCTCCATTGATGTTCCACTGCGAATGGGCAACTTAAAGACCACAAACAGGGAAATAGGTAGCTAGGCTGTTCAACATCTGAAGGGGGATTCACTCCACCCTACATTTCTGAAAAGCTCATTTTCTGAATAGGGCTTAAAACATAACTGAAAACATTGACGATAAAAATGCCAAAAAGTGTAACAGGGATTGCTCCGCCTTGCCGTTACAAGGACACAGGGGTCGCTCCTTGCCCCCTACACCTTCTGTTTCATAAAGGCATGCTCAACGCCAGACCATCCCCGACCTAAATCTAAATAGGAGAGACCTCCCCCACCTGGTCAGTTCTAACCTAAGGTTCAGGAGGTGTCCCCCATTGCAAAGAGGCAATAATAGTGGGGAATAGTGTTCTTATGAGCTACTTCCTGAATCTGGAGAGAAATTATATCATCTGCGAATCTCTCCTTAACCACTTTATTGTTATCAAACCAGGGGCACTTGACGGTTCTGAAATGCTTATATCATCCAATAAATTAGAAACATATTTCAACCGGGAAACATCCATTACAACGCAGGCATTGCATCGCAATGCCTTTACATCGCGGTCATTACAACGCACATCGTTACAACAACTTGCGCTGGATGGCGCTCTAACCTAAGCAATAGTATGATTTACTATTCCAACACCTTCCCTACTGTACGTAGACTGGAGTTGTAATCGTAAATCATACTATCCCTAAGTGCAGCGCCCTCCAGCGCATGCGTTGTAACGACTTGCGTTGTAATGAACGCGATGTAAAATACCGCGTTGTAAATGTATGCGTGGCAACGTCATACACTAATTTCAACCATGGGATAGAAGGTCCTGCACCCAATTTGAATCAATCAACAATAACAGCCCCATTAAAGGCGGCCTCCCTCTTGCTCCACACACTGACCCAGAGCAGCAGGAGGGACACGTTAATGCCATCGAGTACATGCCCCAGATTCAGCTCAGAGGGCAGGATAAAAGCTGCCCTGCAGGGCGGGGGTTCCACAGTCTCCTACAGGTTCTGTTTTCTTCCACTGAACAGGGGCAGCGTTATGAAACCCCCAGACCCCATGTCCAAAGGAGGCGGTAGGAAAGCCTTGCCTTTCATACAGATTAAGAATTAAGCTAGATTAAAACCAGAAACCGCTGCCCTCCCTGGTTCCAGTCAGGCAGCATTTACTTGCACCTCCCAGGAATCGCTTGCATCACTCAGGTCTAAATCACAAAAGCGTGTCACTGGCTCAGCTGCTTTGGGCCTAAGTTTAACACTGACAGGCCTTTCTTGCCAGGGCCACGTGCCATCATGTGGGATTTCTCAAAATCAGTTTTCATATCTAGTGTAGTCATGAAAGATACACATGATTCAACCAGGCTACGAAGGTCACGAGGTGTTCTAGCCACCAGCACCGCCCTGCCTGCATCCAACAACTCAGGGGCAGCTCAGGGGGCAGTTTCAGTGCAGCTTTGAATCACTGACCATCAGATGCAAACTCAGGCGCTGCCTCGCCGCACCCGGCCCAGGACGGAAACTGTATTGATAGGCAGATAAGATGTTGATCTCTATGGCCCGTGACGGCAGACGATTGAAAATGGCCCTCCCTGTATTGTTACTGAACACGAGCCTATAACCTTGAGGTGACCCCCTATCACCTTTCTTAGAAATAGGTACAATTGCGGACATGGACCAGAACTCTGGGATCTAATGACACAGAGAGTTATTAAAAACACTTGCAAAGGGGACCCCAGATATGAGCTGCATTTAAAAAGATCCATGGGGTCCCCATCAGGGCCCGGTGCCTGCCTGCCGCGCGCACTCATACAGCAACTTTGAATCTGTGAAGTGTAAACTGCAAGGGGGTGAAGGAAATGCAAAACTGCTTCAACGCACCCTCATGCACACTATTCCGCTCTAGATCATATGTATTAGAAACACTGTAAACTGCAAGGGGTGGAGGAAATGCAAAACTGCTTCAATGCACCCTCATGCACACTATTCCGCTCTAGATCATATATATTAGAAACACAGTAAACTGCAAGGGGGTGGAGGAAATACAAAACTGCTTCAACGCACCCTCATGCACACTATTCCGCTCTAGATCATATGTATTAAAAACACTGTAAACTGCAAGGGGGTGGAGGAAATACAAAACTGCTTCAACGCACCCTCATGCACACTATTCCGCTCTAGATCATATGCATTAGAAACACTGTAACCTGCAAGGGGTGGAGGAAATGCAAAACTGCTTCAATGCACCCTCATGCACACTATTCCGCTCTAGATCATATATATTAGAAACACTGTAAACTGCAAGGGGGTGGAGGAAATACAAAACTGCTTCAACGCACCCTCATGCACACTATTCTGCTCTAGATCATATGTATTAGAAACACTGTAACCTGCAAGGGGGTGGAGGAAATACAAAACTGCTTCAACGCACCCTCATGCACACTATTCTGCTCTAGATCATATGTATTAGAAACACTGTAACCTGCAAGGGGGTGGAGGAAATACAAAACTGCTTCAACGCACCCTCATGCACACTATTCCGCTCTAGATCATATCTATTAGAAACACGGTAAACTGCAAGGGGGTGGAGGAAATGCAAAACTGCTTCAACGCACCCTCATGCACACTATTCTGCTCGAGGTCATATGTATTAGAAACACTGTAAACTGCAAGGGGGTGGAGGAAATGCAAAACTGCTTCAACGCACCCTCATGCACACTATTCCGCTCTAGATCATATCTATTAGAAACACTGTAAACTGCAAGGGGGTGGAGGAAATACAAAACTGCTTCAACGCACCCTCATGCACACTATTCCGCTCTAGATCATATGTTTTAGAAACACTGTAAACTGCAAGGGGGTGGAGGAAATACAAAACTGCTTCAACGCACCCTCATGCACACTATTCCGCTCTAGATCATATCTATTAGAAACACGGTAAACTGCAAGGGGGTGGAGGAAATGCAAAACTGCTTCAACGCACCCTCATGCACACTATTCCGCTCTAGATCATATGTATTAGAAACACTGTAAACTGCAAGGGGGTGGAGGAAATGCAAAACTGCTTCAACGCACCCTCATGCACACCATTCCGCTCTAGATCATATCTATTAGAAACACTGTAAACTGCAAGGGGATGGAGGAAATACAAAACTGCTTCAACGCACCCTCATGCACACTATTCCGCTCTAGCTCATATGTTTTAGAAACACTGTAAACTGCAAGGGGGTGGAGGAAAAAAACTGCTTCAACGCACCCTCATGCACACTATTCCGCTCTAGATCATATGTATTAGAAACACTGTAAACTGCAAGGGGTTGGAGGAAATGCAAAACTGCTTCAACGCACCCTCATGCACACTATTCCGCTCTGGATCATATGTATTAGAAACACTGTAAACTGCAAGGGGGTGGAGGAAATGCAAAACTGCTTCAACGCACCCTCATGCACACTATTCCGCTCTAGATCATATCTATTAGAAACACTGTAAACTGCAAGGGGGTGGAGGAAATACAAAACTGCTTCAACGCACCCTCATGCACACTATTCCGCTCTAGATCATATGTTTTAGAAACACTGTAAACTGCAAGGGGGTGGAGGAAATACAAAACTGCTTCAACGCACCCTCATGCACACTATTCCGCTCTAGATCATATGTATTAGAAACACTGTAAACTGCAAGGGGGTGGAGGAAATACAAAACTGCTTCAACGCACCCTCATGCACACTATTCCGCTCTAGATCATATGTATTAGAAACACTGTAAACTGCAAGGGGGTGGAGGAAATACAAAACTGCTTCAACGCACCCTCATGCACACTATTCCGCTCTAGATCATATCTATTAGAAACACTGTAAACTGCAAGGGGGTGCATGAAATGCAAAACTGCTTCAACGCACCCTCATGCACACTATTCCGCTCTAGGTCATATGTATTAGAAACACAGTAAACTGCAAGGGGGTGGAGGAAATACAAAACTGCTTCAACGCACCCTCATGCACACTATTCCGCTCTAGATCATATGTATTAGAAACACTGTAAACTGCAAGGGGGTGGAGGAAATACAAAACTGCTTCAACGCACCCTCATGCACACTATTCCGCTCTAGATCATATGTATTAGAAACACTGTAAACTGCAAGGGGGTGGAGGAAATACAAAACTGCTTCAACGCACCCTCATGCACATTATCCCGCTCTAGATCATATTTATTAGAAACACTGTAAACTGCAAGGGGGTGGAGGAAATACAAAACTGCTTCAACGCACCCTCATGCACACTATCCCACTCTAGCTCATATGTTTTAGAAACACTGTAAACTGCAAGGGGGTGGAGGAAAAAAACTGCTTCAACGCACCCTCATGCACACTATTCCGCTCTAGATCATATGTATTAGAAACACTGTAAACTGCAAGGGGTTGGAGGAAATGCAAAACTGCTTCAACGCACCCTCATGCACACTATTCCGCTCTGGATCATATGTATTAGAAACACTGTAAACTGCAAGGGGGTGGAGGAAATGCAAAACTGCTTCAACGCCCCCTCATGCACACTATTCCGCTCTAGATCATATCTATTAGAAACACTGTAAACTGCAAGGGGGTGGAGGAAATACAAAACTGCTTCAACGCACACTCATGCACACTATTCCGCTCTAGATCATATGTTTTAGAAACACTGTAAACTGCAAGGGGGTGGAGGAAATACAAAACTGCTTCAACGCACCCTCATGCACACTATTCCGCTCTAGATCATATGTATTAGAAACACTGTAAACTGCAAGGGGGTGGAGGAAATACAAAACTGCTTCAACGCACCCTCATGCACACTATTCCGCTCTAGATCATATGTATTAGAAACACTGTAAACTGCAAGGGGGTGGAGGAAATACAAAACTGCTTCAACGCACCCTCATGCACACTATTCCGCTCTAGATCATATCTATTAGAAACACTGTAAACTGCAAGGGGGTGCATGAAATGCAAAACTGCTTCAACGCACCCTCATGCACACTATTCCGCTCTAGGTCATATGTATTAGAAACACAGTAAACTGCAAGGGGGTGGAGGAAATACAAAACTGCTTCAACGCACCCTCATGCACACTATTCCGCTCTAGATCATATGTATTAGAAACACTGTAAACTGCAAGGGGGTGGAGGAAATACAAAACTGCTTCAACGCACCCTCATGCACACTATTCCGCTCTAGATCATATGTATTAGAAACACTGTAAACTGCAAGGGGGTGGAGGAAATACAAAACTGCTTCAACGCACCCTCATGCACATTATCCCGCTCTAGATCATATTTATTAGAAACACTGTAAACTGCAAGGGGGTGGAGGAAATACAAAACTGCTTCAACGCACCCTCATGCACACTATTCCGCTCTGGATCATATGTATTAGAAACACTGTAAACTGCAAGGGGTGGAGGAAATACAAAACTGCTTCAACGCACCCTCATGCACACTATTCCGCTCTGGATCATATGTATTAGAAACACTGTAAACTGCAAGGGGGTGGAGGAAATGCAAAACTGCTTCAACGCACCCTCATGAACACTATCCCGCTCTAGATCATATGTATTAGAAACACAGTAAACAGCAAGGGGGTGGAGGAAATGCAAAACTGCTTCAACGCACCCTCATGCACACTATTCCGCTCTAGATCATATCTATTAGAAACACTGTAAACTGCAAGGGGGTGGAGGAAATACAAAACTGCTTCAACGCACCCTCATGCACACTATTCCGCTCTAGATCATATGTATTAGAAACACTGTAACCTGCAAGGGGGTGGAGGAAATACAAAACTGCTTCAACGCACCCTCATGCACACTATTCCGCTCTAGATCATATGTATTAGAAACACTGTAACCTGCAAGGGGGTGGAGGAAATACAAAACTGCTTCAACGCACCCTCATGCACACTATTCCGCTCTAGATCATATGTATTAGAAACATGCTCCACGCGACCCTGTCCTGAAATATTACATAATAAAAGAGGGCTCAAGAGGGTATCACGAAGGAGCCTATTTACTGTTTCCCAGCATATCTGGGAACTATGTTGTGCAGCAGCGAATTCTAGCGTCTCCCCATCCTAGAGAAACCCTCCACTCTGCCTTCCTTGTATGGACGCTCTATAGATGTTCCCAGCCTCCCAGGTCGCCCCTGCATCGCAGGGGATCCAAGGGGCACCTCTCTCAAATGTGGACTGGCAGCAGAGCAGTGTCCGTCAATCCACCGAGGGTGGTCAGGCGCAGGTTTTGAGGGGTTCAGTGGGGAGTTCCTAATGGGGGTGCACAGTTGCTGGTAATAATACAATAACACATCACTACCTTTTTCGGACAAACAGACCAAAGGGATGAGAAGATTCTTCTTTCATAAATCGTTAAATACAGCTGAAGGGTCTTTAAGATGCCCTACAACCCTTAATACACCTTTAAGTTGTTTGCTAATACATCAAACGAAGCTGGACTTCCATCCCTGCCCATCGAAGGGCACACTCAGCAAGAAGGGCTGTATGGCCACTCCATGGGTTTCAAGTACTGTACCACGCCTGCAGCGCTGCAGAAGATGTTTAGAGGCACACACATCATCAATGACAGGTGCCTGCCCTACCTCTAAACGAAGGCTCGTCCTGGCACCCCCGGCCTCCCCGGTTGCGATATCTACGGCAATACTTCGAGAGCCAGGACGACAGAATCACTCCCCGTCTTAGCGTTAAAATCCCCACAAAGTAAGAGAGTCGGTAACGACGCATTCACTATCGCATGTCATTTTAGGACCATTACAAAATCAAATAACTCATCAAATAAGATAATGTAGGACTTTGAAAAATCATTATTATAAAACGTGCCTGAATAAAAACTAAAAGAACTCTTACAATCTTGATTAACAGAGCCTGGCTCGCAGGGCTGCCCGCATTACTGTTGCTACTTTAAGTCTAAGGTTACGTTGAACCCAGAGGGCGAGGCCGCCTTTGGCTGTCCCAGAGGGGCGGCGGTGGCAGGGCACGAGGAACATAAAACACTTACACATAATGGGTGCTATACCCATATTTCCTGAAAAACAATAAAATCCTGCAGATTTCTAAAGACAATCCAGTCCAGGGGAGTCATCTTACTTTCAACTCCAGCCCCGTTCCAACCAAGCACAGTGAAACCACAAGACTCTGCTCCCTGTTGAGATCTAGCGGAAGAAAGGACATTATGTTTTGATATCTAGTAGTAAACTTCACTATATCTCATAAGGGTAGAACTTCACTATATCTCATAAGGGTAGGAAACACCAGCTTAAGGGATGGTTTGACCATACCTGCACTATTGCACTTAAAAGTCTCAAAATAGCATTGTCAGCTGAGAAGAGAGATATTGGAACTATTAGGGAATTACGAGGGATTTACCAGACCGCTATTAAGTCTAGGAAAACTGAACTAAGACAAGAGGCTTGGGATAAATTGGATCAAGCAGCCTCTACAGCGGATTCTTCTTTATTTTGGGCAACAGTTAATAGTCCCTTTTTGAAGGATGATAAGATCCCAGAACTAACAGCAAATGTCAGTTCGGAGAGTTGGGTCACCCATTTCTCCCAGATTTTTGATTCGACCAGAAATGGAGAATTCTATGATGACAGGTGGCCTGTTATATCCTTGGACATCACTACTGCCGAAGTGTGGGATAGTATTAAATCCAGCAAGGGTGGGAAGGCCCAGGGACCTGATGGGGTTCCTATTGATGTATACAAAACAGTGCCAGAGATATGGGGCCCACTGCTTACAAAGGTTTTTAATACTGCCGTACGCGCCGGGGTTCCACACACTTGGGAAGAATCCATCATCGTACCGATCTACAAGAAAGGAGACAGGGGGGATGCAAAGAATTACCGCCCAATTTCCCTCCTGGACTCCTCGGTAAAAGTCATGAGCCGGGTACTTATGGTAAGGTTAGAAGAATGGGCCGAGTCCAATAATATCCTGGCTGATTCCCAATACGGCTTCAGGCGGGGCAGAGGAACATTAGAACAATGCCTCAACCTTGATTTAATCATAGGCAAATATACTAAGGCTAAAAAAGGATCTCTCTATCTCTGCTTCGCAGATTTGAGTAGTGCCTTTGATATGGTGGATCATAACATCTTATGGACCACGCTATTGGAAATGGGGGCCCCAGAGGCTATTGTTTACTTTTTAGCGAGACTTTATGTCAAATTAAACTCTAGTGTTCGCTATGGTCAGGCCGGGGAGTGTACCCCTAAGTTCAGTGTTAGACGGGGAATAAGACAAGGGTGTGTGCTTGCCCCTCTACTTTTTATTCTTTTTATTAACAAAGTGGACACAATTTTAAAAGAGATCGTGGCTGACGCACCAAAAATTAACGATTTCAGCGTTCCCGTAGTTCTTTACGCGGACGACGCTGTAATTTTGTCTAGGACCCCTATTGGCCTACAGCGCCTGATGGACAGGTTCCTGCTGTTCATCAATGACAGAAAGCTGTTGATTAATAAGACTAAAACCTTTATTATGGAATGCGGTGCGGTATGTAAAAAACCTCATGCCTACTTTTTAGAAGGCCATAAGGTGTCAACAGTGGAATCTTTTAATTACCTCGGCATCACCTTTTCTAAATCAGGCAGCTGGACTAGCGAGATTAATAATGTCCAGGCAAGGATGGCAAAAAGCTCGCATGGGGTGTTTAAATTCGCTACAAACATTGGAGATAAACGGATTAAAGATATGCTGACGATCTTCCAAATGAGATGTTTATCTGTGGCCCTTTATGGAGCCGGAGTGTGGGGGCATACCAAGGCAGGGAACCTGCAAGTGGAGGAAAACCTCTTTCTAAAAAGGTTGCTTTGTTTGCCTAAATCTGCTACCAATGATTTGGCCCATAGAGAACTAGGTATCTCCCACCTCTCCGATTTACTGGCACTAAGGCCCTTAATGTTCTGGCGTTCTGTATGGTTAAAAGAAGAGACCTCCCTAAGCAGAGCAATTATTGGAGATTGTCTCACCATTGACGGCCACCTAAATATTCCTTGGATTAAATATGTCATAAACTGTTACTTCGAGATTTATGGTATTAGTCTTAAAGATGACTGTAACGCCTCCTCCAGTCTGTCTAAAAAAGTGATGAAATCGGTCTTTATGAATTTTATGCTAGAGCAAAGGGAAAGGATTAGTAGTAATTTAAGTACATGTATGTTTTACAGCAGATTCTGTGAAAAATAGGGTTTTCAGCCATATCTGAGCCTAGTTACTCGACCCTCCCATAGGTATGTTATTACTAGATTAAGGTTTGGGATAGTTCATCATTTGGTGGCCTACCCGTGTATTAAAAAACACCCGGTAGGCCCATGCCCATGTGATAATGTATCAGCTCAAAGCACCATGCACTTTCTTCTGTCATGTAACCTTTACGACAATTATCGTCAAGCCTATCTTAAACCTATCCTTTTAAAATATGGAGTCAGAAATAGACAAGATGCCATGAAGCTGCTTTTTAAACCATACCCAGATGTATGCTTTTTTACTGCAACCTTCCTCCTATCAGCTATCAAAGTAAGGCCTGGTATGCTTTTTTAATTATTTAAATATCTTAAATCATGTAACCTGTCTACAATTTTTATCATGAAATGTTTATTGTATTTGCTGTGAATTTGTTTTGCTTTTATGGACTTGTGTTTTAAGCTCCGAATAAAGCCTTATGAAATGATATCTAGTAGTATTTAATTTGACCTCAATGTCTGGGACAGGGATCATTCCATCACTGCTCTTGGGCTGAGCTCCCTTTCCTGAGCCCCCAGAGATGATTCATTGACACTAGGACATGTGGCCCTCGTCTCGTGTGAAGCAGGCATGTTGTGTACCGTGGCCTCCAGGGCACCATGCAGACGGCCATTCCACAGAGCTGCAAAAACACAAGGCGCAGCGCGGCAGATGCTGGGTGTATGACGCATGTAAGGGTGTGAATATTGAACAGTAATTACTAATATTAATTTGTTCAATATCCATATATAAAAATGTCTTTTCTGAAAATGTTTGAAAATAATTGCACACACAGCACAAGCAAGTAGGAGGTTTAAGTTACAGAACCCAAGCTTGTTTGAGAAAAAATAGGGCTGAGAGTGTATTGATTGGCATGCAAAGATGCACCTGGGGTGGGTACGTTGTAGTATGCATCCCAACCTGTAGTGCATGCACTACTATTGACATTTCTTATAATTCATTGTTTCATGCATTATAAGCAACAGTCAAATAACAACCATTGGCAAAACCATTTGAACTATCCTACAACTGCAGAAGGCTGTGGGATTTTATTTAAGCGTGGACAAACTCATTTGCAGGCCCCAGTGAGTGGTGGCAATGAGAAGGAGTGCTTGGGTTGTACTGGAGGAAATTGAGAGGGTTGGATGAGAGAGAAGCTGAAGTGAGGCTGGCAACACGAGACAGAAGGAAGAGAGAAAACGGGTGCATAGCACAGGGATGAGAAGAGGAAGACAGAGATTTGATATCTGAGAGGAAGAGAGAGTGATGAGACCAGGGAGGACCTAGGTGGGCAGGGGGCTTATCGAGGAGACCTGAGGACAGCATGCTGGAATGAGTTCTGCGGCTGCAGGAGACAAACAAGAGTGACGCCTGGCGGTGAGGGAGCAAGACCTACAGCAGCAGAAGAGAAAGAGGCCAAGAACTGGGGGTACAGAGAGGAGAAAGAGCAAGAGAGAGAGGGAGAAGTCTTGAGGCTCAATAGAAGAGTGCCAGAGACTGTGGGGTTTGAAGGGTTTGTGAGAGATCTGGAGGGAGGTTTACTAATTTATTGTGCAAAGAGGTTTAGCAACCAAAGTTGCAGCCCTGTGAAGCGCCAGGAAGAGGGAGCCTAGTGCTGCACCTACAGAGGTATGGACAACTGCTGCTCGCTTCCCCTCTGCTGGCGCCCACTCGCTGTGCCTGGCACCACATACACACCTTTGCCCCACAGTGCACAGGAGCTTGCTTGATGACTATCATGGGTTTGGGACTGGAAGGGTGCCCTTCCAGTACAAAATACCAAGCTTTGACATGCTATAAAACCTTTCCAACATAAGACATGTGCTGTGCAGTGCACATACAAAGCTGCAACAGTTAGCAGAAAGAAAAGGTGTTCTGTTTACTGCCCGCCTCAAGGAGACAATATGATTTGGGGCAAAACCCTGTGTCCCATTGTTAGTAGATAGAGCTTTGTGGCAACAGCCATGGGTGGTAACATGGGGCGCCCCCTTGATGCAAAGTACAGCAAAGCGGTGCAAAACTCTGTCTGCAATGCCTTTTGATGGCTTTCAAGAGGTCTAGAGGCATGCATGTGTGAGAAATGAGCACCTAAGGGCAAGAGAGAGAACATACAGACTGAGAAATTGCGATTGAGAGACAGGGAGAGAGAGCCCTTGAGGGCTGAGGAGGACAGGGCAGGTGATGAGAGAGAGAAGCATGGGAGAGAGCGAGAGAGAGAGAGAGAGCGAGAGAGAGAGAGAGAGAGAGAGAGGAGGGGGCATCAGAGCCAGTCTTAGACAAATCACTGTTAGATCTTTACATTGACAATGTTCGGTGAATTTGTCTAGAAGGTTTTGTAGATGATTTTGGTGCAGGATAGTAAAATAGCACGGCCAGTCTAATGGGTGTGGAGGCAGTGACATCACTGGAGCGGTGCAGTGAGGTGGTGGAATCCCAGATAGTAACATACAACCATGAGCCCAGCATCAGAGAAGCATCAAACCGCACCCTGCTTTGCACAGCACTCAATCCAAAGCTACTGTGGCTATCGGTGGATCCATGGAAGGGATGCATAATGGGGCAGAGACAGACATGCGCTGTGCAGACAGACCGCTGGCCCTTTGCATGTTTATTGCTGCTCTTCCCAGGGCCAGCGCGCCGTTGTGTGAAGTGATCCTCACAACTGAAGTTACATCTCACTGTCAGTCAGAGGACTACTGCAAGACTGTGGGAATACCCCCACAACAATCACTGAGCTGACATCTTATGGGCAACAGCACAAGGTCCCCACTGGGGTCTCTGTCAAGTCATCCCCTTGGGTTATCAATGCTACAGGTATTGGTAACTCCAGGTGGTATGGATTCCTGCACCAACTCTCATCTTACGCACCACTTGGCATTCGCCCCGTTCTAGTTATTCCCCATTGTCAGATTTGAAGGGATTGCTTTTCATGCTGTTGTGACACAAGAGCTCGTCAGCACATTTGGTTTAAACAGTAGCATGTTTCTGTTAGGTTGTCAGTGGCATATAGGACCCAAGTGGCTTAGAATGTGCATGTTACAGGGCCAGCTGGCACGCGCAGGATATGGCAGTGATATGTTGGCAGAGGGGACTCTGCTAGAGAATACTGGTTCTGGCCGGAGGTTTCCATCACATTGCTGTCTTGCTTGTGACCAGCAGTCCGTTAGATTAGGCAGCGGTCATTTTATCACATAAACACTGGCACCGGACCACTCAGGTGAGAGAGCTGTTACCCCCTGAGCTGTCCACAGATTCCAGAGCGCTGGCTGCCGCCCTCCCTGGACCGAAGTTAGATTAACGGAGCTGACTCTGAGTTCGCCGAGCTCTGCTCCGCCTGCCTCCTCCTGCTCGCCATTGCTGGATGAAGGTCTCATAGCACTGAGGCGCTCTGGGTCACATGAGTGCAGAGTGACAATCATGGCACCTCTCCTGCCGGGAGCGTTAGATTACTTTCACGCTCTCAGAGCACTGAGTGGATAGAGATACGTTTGAGTGAGGGAGTAAGGGGATCTGGTGCTGTGAACCATGGCAGAGCCATTCATTGTGTTTACTCCCACCCACATAATGACAATTGCAATCTGCTTCATATGTTCTTTGGTCCTGGTGCATGTACTAATTAATTAATTTAATATTGTAAAAACCATTCTCAAGCACCTATTGGGTCATTATTGGGACAGATGCTTGACTGTGGCATTCTAAGCAGGAAAGGTGTGTCCCTGGATACCACTGTGTCCCTGGGACCGGACTCCCCTTCCTCATACATTGTGCATTGAACTCAGACATTACTCCATTGGGCATCTAGACCTATAGATCTAGGGTATATAGCTAACATAAGTAACATGGCACTCCTACGCTGGCTTTAGATGTTTTTGGGGAGGCCCCGCGTAGTCTTGAATGGACACACTGAAAAGAGCCATCATTACAACTATACAGAGACATCACTTGTAATCGTTTTCAAATCTCTTTTTTTTGGGAGTTTTATATAGCGCAAACTAGACCCGAGACGTCGGGTATCGGAGCGCTTTACATGAGCATCAGTTTCGTTACAGATGGACACAGTGGTCGAAGTGGGGGAAAAAAAGTAGGGGAACTGTGGGCGGAGAATCAGAGGGCGGGAATAACCCAAGGATTGGCTCAGTGGGCGGAGCCAGAGGTGTGGCCAGAATGCGCAAATATCCCAATTTTTAGTATTTGTTTGGCATTTCACTGCCCAGTTTAATCAACCAATGGATACACATGATTATTTAAGGTTATAATGAGTTATTGACAGTAAAACACATTCACAAAGTAGGATATGCTTCTAATCACAGAATGTCCCAAATACGATAAAATGTGGAAGCCCAAGCCATTTGTCTCCGAGCCATGGAGTTTCTGTCCTCAGCACTTCTCCCTTTTTCCACAACAGCAGTTCAAACACGAATGGCAAAAATATCCTTGTTTGCAAATGTTTTCTATATAACTCTGGCTCTGCCATATTTGCCTCATAATGCAAGATCTGCTGCATGATCTGACCCTTTCAACTAATAAATTGTTTACAGCTCAAACGTATCAAAAGTTAATAAAAAATGTGACTTGTTTTGCTGCGGAGTGGATTGCTTATTGCAAAGTTTGACTGATCACCTTTCTCACTGTTGCATTTGTATGTTACACTGGTACTAATAAGGCAAAATCTTTCCAGAGACTGTTAGCATGGGTACACATGTCAAAATAATAAAATATCAGAAAATATACTGCATTACTCTGCAGCCTTTTTTTAAATGCATAATTTAGTCAACACTGTGGCATAATTTTGTCCTCCTTTGCTGCATATTTTATTCCAGTGGCCCCACAGCAGGCAGCGCATGTTAAAAGTGCTTGTGAATGAAGCAGAGAGACTGTGAAGTTTGCGAACTTAGTTTGGTGTGCGTGCCAAATTCTGCATTGCCAATCCCTGGTGAGTTGCAGCTACTACTTCTGAAACAAGGCCAATGGAGGTACCTATGGGTGAGGCAGACTGGCCTCAAGGGCAGGGCCAGCCTTAGCACTGGCGGTACCCTGTGCATTAATGTTTGTCATTACCCTCTAATGACCACCTCTGTCATGGATTCCCTCACTACCACCCTTTAACAGTGCCCCTCAAGTCTCCATAACCACACTCTCTCTCAGATGCATTTAATTTGATTTACAGTGCCACTCATACCAGCGTAGGGTGTCAGAGCACTTTACATCACACACATTACTCAGAGACAATCAATATGTGTGTAAATCACTGTATAGAAAATGTTACATAAGACTAAGGACTAGAAGGTGTAGGAGTCACATGACAACCATACTACTAGGCGGTATAGTTTAATAGTGATTGGTCTGGAGAAACAAACTCAGAATTTTAAAACGTAATACCATGGCTGGGGGTCCTCTTTAATAATCAGAATTGATTTCTGTCCAAAAGAACA
Organism: Triturus cristatus; assembly: GCF_964204655.1. NCBI lineage: Eukaryota > Metazoa > Chordata > Amphibia > Caudata > Salamandridae > Triturus > Triturus cristatus. Next base: position 1,844,987,876 of record NC_140590.1, read on the forward strand.
CTTTTTGCAACATTAGGATAATCAAAGACTGGGGGAAAAAAACATAACGCTCTTGTTAGAAATGGGATTTCTGGTTGGCTAGGGCTTGCGCCAAAGCCAGGCAGAAACCACCACTCTAGTCAGGGCAAGGAAGTTACACGCCAAAGATAACCCCTGCTCACCCCCTTGGTAGCTTGGCACGAGCAGTCAGGCTTATCCCGGAGGCAATGTGTAAAGCGTTTGCGCGCGCACACACCAACAATACCCTAGGCCCACCACAAAAGAAACTCCACACAAGGTATTATATAAAAATAGCCTTTGTATTATACCAAAACACATTAGATAATATTCACACAATTTACACTGTGCCAACTGGCACTGGGCAGAATTTTACAAGGGATTATATGTACAGGGGACAGGGCCACATGGACCACTGTCAGGAATTAGCACTTTTAGAACTTAGCACTTAGAACATAGGATATAAAATTACTGTAGCGCAAAATAACACATGTAGCACACAACCAGTAACTACTGGTAACAGGTAAGTACCACCTACCCAACCCTAACCACCGTAGGAGAATATTGCGCAGGGAACCAGGACCTCACTAGCACCACCTGTACTAGGAGAAAAACAACCACCTAAGTATCACAATACCTGTAGGGGTATAAGCCCATTACACATGACGCATAAAACACATTCAGAGGTGTAGGGAAGGAAAACACATGATGCATAACATACATTCAGCGGTGTAAGAACAAGGCACATGACGCATAAAAACACATTCAGAGGTGCAGGTTTAGGAACAATAGCGCAAAAACTCACATTAGCCACCACCTGTGGCAGTCCCTAGGCCAACTGGCCTCGCAGGGGCAAGAACGCCCTGTCCAGCAGAGTCAGGGGCCTAAACGGAGCAGCTGCCCACGAAGTGCTGGGCAGCTGTAGGACACTGATGGGGCCAACGCTGGAGCCTGGCAGGCTCTGTCCAACTGACTGTCCCCTGAGCCCCTCTGGGCTCTACACAAAGGACTGGCCCCTTGGAGCCTCGCTGGGCTCAAACAACTAGAATTACCCCCTAGAGCCTCCGTGGCTCTGAACTACAAGTATGCCCTGGTTGGAGCGCACTCGCTCTGAGCACGCAATGCCCCCTAGAGCCTCAGTGGCTCAAGAACAACGTTCCCCCGTCGTTTTCAGTCCCTCTGGACTCTGAGCACATGTGGGGGCCAACGTTGGAGCGGCCCGCTGCCTTCCGGTGCCGCTCTTTATCACCAAGCAAATGCCCCTCTATGTTGGAGCCTCACTAGCTCTCGATTAATGCTGACCCCAACACGTTGCAGCTGCCCGCTGCCAGATGGGGCAGCTGGGAGGTAGCTTGCACAGGGGGGGGGGGGGGGCGGCCACCGTCACTGGGGCCCGACACACCCCCCAACTACCGAAGCTTGCGCCCCACTCACCGGCTCTCTTTCGGTCTCGCGGTGACGGCGGCTGCTGGGCTGCACACGGGGCCCCCTCCTTCGATGGTAGGCGGGGTAGGCTCCTGTCAGCTCCTTCCCTCCGTACTGCGGGGCTCTCTTCACCGCCTGGCTTCGCCTGGTCCCTCGTCTCGGGACCGGGACTTCGTCCGCGATCCGGCGAGGCTGCCGGACTGCTTCCTGCTACTCTCCTCGTTGCAGGAGCATGGGGTAGGCTCCCGTCCGCTTCCTGTGTTAGGCCACGCCCCTGTCCCTTCCGAGGCTGCCTGACTTCCGGTTACGAACCGGGCCGCAGCGGTGAGTCTTCTCTGGTGGCAAGCGGGGTGGGCACCCGCGAACGAGTGCCACAATGCGGGGTGGGCACCCGTTTTTGGTTTTCAAGCAGACATATGCCAATACTCGGGGTGGGCACCCGCGAACGATCACAGCAATGCGGGGGAATCCTCTACGCCGGGGATTCCCTTTTTAAAAGGATCGCAGCTCCAGGCTGCAGGGGGAACAGAAGCGCTGCTCCTTCTAAAGGAGAATAGAGCGCTCACCAGGGCATAAGTCCAGCGCTCTGCCCAGAATGACGTGAAGCGTTTCCTCTACTGCAACGAAGAAGCGCTCCCAGGCGCTTGAAGGCAAAGTCCAGGAAGAAAGTCCTGGTAAAGTTCAGGGAGGTAGGCAGGGGGCAAGGCTGGGCCAGGGGCCAGCTCACTGGGCCCTCCAGGCAGGAAGGCAGTCCCAAGTGGCGGTTCCTCCTGGCCTCCAGCAGCAGCAGCCCCCCTCAGGATCCTGGAAGAGAACAAATTGCAAGGGGACACAGCCCCTTCTTATACACCTTTCCCCTTTGTTCTTGGTTCAGGGTGAGGGGGAAAACCAGTCGCAGCTGGTTGGGGAGCACCCTTGATGTGCTCAGCCCCTCACTCTATTCACTGGCAGGGCTAGGGTCATCAGTCGCACCACAGGGGGCGGAGCCAGCATTGTGTGGGGAAAGCCCTGCCCTATTCAGGTCCAAGGTGCACTCCTCCCCAGCCATCCGCATGCTAATCTCACACTCACCACTGGGGCAGACCCACCCAGACTCCTGGAGCCAGGATCACCAGCCAGCTCCAGCCAATCACACGCCAGACACATTTTACTCTAATATGTTAACTCCTAGAAGTGGCACTTCCGCACATGACATAATCACGCATTATACATCATTGCGAAGCATACAATCACACGAGTCCGCACATACCAAACTCGAGCCTGCACACCCCACACATCAGGAACTACCAGGGACACATACATTCCCCATGCATTCCTATGGGAGGGCAGGCCTATCTCACTACACGCACGCACTTTACCCTGGGACACAGTGGTAAAGTGCGCAGAAATCAAGAATCACTAATACCAAGTCACAGTAAAAAGCAAAAAGTTTCAGGGGTGAACCTGCCAGAAAGGCCAAGTCCAACAGCTCTAATCTATACCTTGCTGTTTGTATGCAGCTCTTAGATGAAAGTTAATAGCTCACTGTTCTATGTTAGGATTTTAACTTATAAACTGCAAGTAACAAAAGGATCTCTCTGACAAAAGCAGTAGCTCACTGACCTATTTACATTATGTGCACTTTGTGATCTGTGTAGGAAGGTGGAATCTGACTACATGGTTGCCCCCACTTTTTTCCTGGTGTTTTGCTGGTTTTCGACTTAGTCTGGCTGGGATCCTGCTATTCAGGACCCCAGCCTATCTGCTTTCTCCCTTAAATTGATTACAAGTACAATAGGTACACTCCAGATTGGATTCTGGGGTACCCTTATAAGTCCCTAGTATATGGTATACTATGTACCAAGGGCATAGGTACCCCAGAGGCCTACCAGGGGCTGCAGCATGTATTGTGTCACCCCTGGGAAGCCTTCCAAAATGACACCACAGGTCTGCTACTGCAGCCTGGGTAAGGTGGTGCATGCACCCCTTACTGAGATATAGGTTCACTATATCTCTCCATATTACTGCACATATAAACCTATCAGCCACCCCTATGGCAGGCCTTACCAATCCTGAAGGCAGGGTGCTGGGCTTTATGTGAGAGGGTGCCCATGCATGAGCAGAGCCCCTCAGCAGCCTTCAGAACCTTTATTCTGGGGTTGTTTGTGATGCTGCCAAACCATACACTCTTAAGTGCATTATAACCAAACGGTAAATGCTAACTTTGGAATGGCTGCACGGAAACATGTTTTATTTGGTGTCAAACACTTTGGAATCATACCTCCACACAAGTAACTGGTGTAGGAGTATGATCCCACCCTTCTAGAGGGAGAGACATGACAGCACCGGTATACCCGGTACCAGCTAACAGAGCCCTGTTGCTGGATGAAACTCCGGCAGGGGAGGCCTGGACAATAGGTTTCCTGTCACAGGGAGGTGTCACCACCTCCCAGAAAGACTTTAGTGTATTGGGGCTGGGTGGGTGCACTTTGAAGTTCAGCACTGGGGGCACATTTGGTGTCCCTGTGCATAGTCCAGCTCAAACTGGTTGCAGGGTGGCGCGAAACTGGACAAAGGAAATGGGTGTAGCCACCCCTCTTTCCTGATCCTCCCATAGGTGGGTCCCTAGAGTTTGTCCCACCCCTTCCTTGGGTATAAGAAAGGAACCCTGGCTACAGGACTTTAGATTACACCTGGACGAAACTCTGATACTGAATCCTGAAACTTCGACGATCTACATTGAACTAGATAAGTAAAGAATCTCCCTTGGAGTAAAGGAGTTACTCCCCTGCAAGGCAGGCACCAAAGACAGATCTGACCGGTTTGCAGCTCCGAAGCTCCCGCCAGACTCTGAAGAATTTTGCAACACAGGAGGTGGGTTTACATGGTCTTAGAGGTAGAACAGTGCCCACAGCAAGTCTGAGGCCCGTATCCCTCGTGGCGACCGTGCAAACCGAACCCCTGGACACCACGTCACTTTGCAGAAGCATCAGCTTTCCAACAACTCCTGCAGCTAAGCTTTGGGTTACTTATAGCCCTTACCCCGAGCAGCATTTGCACTGAAGATTGCCCACCTACACTCCACAAGTGTTCCGTGAGCTGGCCCTTTGTGTTTTCTCTTGAGGTCCCTTCGCGATCCCTAGTCCGTCGACTGGTGGGTCCCCGTGAAGGCAACTTTACCTCTAATTAGGCTTACCTGATTGCTCCAGACGTGCCCTGACTCTCCATTGCTTGGGGAGTCCCCAGGACCTTGCTGGTCCGCACCAAAGCATCTTTTCTCTTTCTGCGTGGGTTGCTGTTGCCAAGGCTTGTTGTGTTCAATATGAGGACCGACACCCCAGCACTTGACATCCTTTGTGGGACAGCTCAAATCCAGCTTCTGGTTGTCGTCGACGCCTCCTGGTCCTCGTGGCTGCAGAGTCAAGCTTCGCCTCTTCGCACTTGAATCACCCAACATCGGTGTGTTTTCGTCTACCGTGCCCCTGGTCACTGGCAAGTGACCCAGACTCTGTACCCTCTGCTTTCAGGTTCTTCTGATCTTCGATCCAGGCTTGGATCACACCGGACACTTTTCTCCTTCCCGGCAGCAGCACTTTGCAGTAGATCGCCATTGAAATCAACGACGATCCCCGACACCATTTGACACCTTTGGCTTCCCTGGGTGAGGTAACTCAAGTACTCCGGTGCTCCCGTGGGTACTGGCCCTAGAACCCCCTAAGTCTAAAGGGGTTTTCTCAAAGTCCTCTCCTAAGTGTCCTTAACTTCTAAAATTCCAACCATGACTTTCCCATAAAATAGTACGGGGCTCGTGCCTGTGTTCTCACACTGCACACGTCCCCTGTGGGTCTCCTGTGTCACTACCTTGGGTGGTTCCTTGGGGTCCCAGCCATTCTACGTGCTTTAGGCACTGTGTCTAGTGAAGTCGTGGTTCTTATACCACTTTCTTAATATATGGTTTGGTCCGCCCCTAGGGCCCATTGTATATTGTGCTATTTACTGTTGTTTTAGAACTGTATTATTGTGCATCTTGGACTCTAATCTCATAAAGAGATTAGTAGTGAGTGTTTAGAAATAAATACATATATTTTATATATACCAGGGTGTGGAGCTGTGGGGCGACCATTGGTGGCCTCTAGAGTTGGGACCTACTCCGATCCCGGTATCGGAAGTGAAAAATCTGGGGGTATGGCTGGATGCAGGCCTCTCCTTTGTTGGCCACACTAAAAAAAACGCGGCCTGTTGTTTCGGTCTTCTGAGGGGTTTGAGACCTGTTCTTAAGTTCTTTGATGCCCCGACCAGGCAACTGGTAATCCAGGCTACCATCATCTCTCGCCTGGATTACGCCAGTTCTCTCCTGGCTGGGGCTAATCAGTCTGAACTAACCCGTCTACAACGGGTTCAGAATGCTGCGGCAAGGGCGATTGTGGGCCTGCCCAGATTCTGCTCGGTGACAGGTGTCCTCCGCTCCCTACACTGGCTTCCGGTCAGGAAGCGCATCCTCTTCAAGGTACTGTGTCTTGCTTTTAAAATCTTGCGAGGCACAGGTCCGGAGATCTTGTCGAGTTGTCTGTCGTTCTATGTTCCCGCCCGCAGCCTTCGCTCTCAGGGTCTGGCCCTTGCGGTGGTTCCCAGATTCAGGCTTAGCCGCATGGGAGGCCGCTCGTTCAGGGTTATGGCTGCGTCAGCATGGAACTCCCTGCCTGTTGAGATCCGCATGTTGGAGGACCTTTTGACCTTTCGGAGGGCTATAAAAACCTTCTTGTTTTAGCCCTCTTTTGTATCTGTTTTTAGCTTGTGGTTATGTTACGTGCTTCCTTGTCTCTGCGCCAGGACGCTCCTTGGCTGGAGTATCTGTGCGCACAATAAATAACCGTAACATAACATAACATAACATAACATAATCTGGTAAACCAAGCTGCTTTACACTCCTTCAAGACTTAGCCTGAAGGCTGCTCTCCATAGCTACCACTAGGATAGCTTTCAATAAAGGTTGTCTTTAAACCTATCATCAATAAGGGTTGTTTGGACTGGTACAAGGTGCCCACTATAACTAGCGGACAGCATATACCAGGCCAACTTCTCACAATCTGTATGGTACATGTTCTTTGCAGCAGGCACATTAACCCTCTGAGCTACCTTTCCATGAATCAGAACTTCCACTAGACAAAATGATCTCTCTCTAGGAAGAACATTAAACACCAGAGTCATCATGACATTTTTATTGTTGCCGAAAATTGCTGGAGGCCAGGAAGAAGGCAGCAAGCACTTTTAAAACCTTAATATACTTGCAAACATAATGCCTCCACCCAAAGTCAGCACCCGGTGCGGTCACACCGGTTGCACTGCCCTAGAGCTGGCCCTTCTCAAGTGTCCTGTGACCTCAGTGACAGAGTCACTGTCGCTCTAGGGTGTGCTGCTTCATAGGTCTGTCTGCAAGACTGGAGGTGAACTTCAATATGGATTGTGGTGGACAAACCTTGAAGGTTAACCCACACTTGCCACTGCTAGGGTCCACCTGCTGGTGCTAAGACACCAGGGCTTCTAAGGTCTCGCGCAGCCTTCAGCCGCCACACCCCCCCCTCGTGTGTGGCAGCCCGGGATGAGACAGCTTCCCGGGCACCCAGACAGCCGCACTCGAGCACTTCACAGGTCTTTTAAAGACCATTTGCCTGTTAATGAGGCCTTGCTGTTGTTTCACCCCTTCTAAGAGCCCATGCAGCTCTACTCTGCCTATTGCTTAAAGATTAAGCCCCCCCCCCCGAAATTTTTTCTTTGCCCTCTGGCTACCAGTCTGTCTTACTTTACTTCGTTATTTTTCCTATTTTTAACCTTTTATTCCAGATGCTGCACTTTGGAATTAAAATACGACATTTCCAGCAAAAATTATTTTCCTTTTTGGATCCATATCACAGGGGAGGAAATAAGAGAAAGGAGAGGAAAGAGAGTGAAAACCCCGTCTTGAAGTCATGGTTTTCAGTAAGAGAAGAACTGCTAGACAGAAAGAGAGGGAAGAGGGAAAGAGTTGGGGGGAGGGGGGAAGGCAGCTGAAGCTACAGAGCAGAAGCGGACAATGAATTTTTCGTCTCTGGGTAAGAAGAAAAAGACAGGGTCCTGTTACTTCTCTGCCGCCCGTCCTCGAACGCCAGGAACGCCGAGCTTTATAGGCCATGCCGATTTCTTGCGTCCCGGGACGCATTTTCAAAATAAAAAAGTAGGGGAACGGAACCGCTAGAATTGAAGAAGTAGGGGCACGCCGTGCCCTGCCGTTCCCCCCCACTTCGACCACTGGATGGACACGTTCATTTATGTCAGGCACGGGGAGATTCAGTGATTTGCCCAGAATAACAGGATGTTGAGCGTCGTTGCTGAGACTCGAATCCGGTTCCCCAGCTTCGAGGTGGACCGCTCTAGCCGTTAGGCTACATTCTCTCCTTTAAATATATTAGTGAACCTCTATGACTTCAGTAGGTTTGTCAAGGCTGATTCATTAAAGTTAGGATCCCATCTGTGGTTTCCCAATTTTGCTTCTTATTGATAAAATCCATCCTCTCAAGGGGGGGGGGGGTCCTGTTGTGATAGGAGCTAATTATAGGGAAACCGTCACGGTGCATCTCCAAGCAAACAGAGCCCCTGACGGGTGAGGGACTGTTACTTTTGCAATGGCCACACATGTGAAACATATTACTCATGGGTGGAGTTTGAGGTATTTCAGGCTAATAGTGGACACTTTTGTGCATATCGATGAGCGGTGGTAACTAATGAATGTAGAGCACACCAATGCTTACAAGTTCCTTTCACATATCAGTATCATCAACATGGGTTTGCAGGCACCCTACCACACACACATAGACATGTCACATTTGGAGCCTTGACTTATGAAGGTACTACCTGGCCAGTACGCCATACCCTAATCCATGTGTACTAAATGTAGCAGTCGTTGTAGCACTGCTGGACAAGTTAGTTGCAACTTACATGTCATTGTCACAATATGTTATAAGAATATTTAATACTAGACAAGCTCCAGTAGACCTATGGCACAGGGACTAGTTACCATTCAGGCAATAAGACCATAGACCTTAAACGCTCTCATGAGAAAAACACTCACGCTGCAAGACAAAATAGCCTTCTGGATTGCTCACAAGACCAAGCAGTCGGAAGCAGTCTACCCTCGCACAACACCCCAAGATAAACACAGCATTTTTACTATGTGCCTAGCCTTCGGGATGGTGCCACTGGTAGAGGAGTGTAACACCTGGGGGAGCATTTGAGTATGTATCCCTTCCACAACTCATGGTATACCTTCATTGGCGGTACTCCCAGAGGGGATTAAATAGGTACAAAATGAACCCAGAGCTGCACCAGCATTGGATCTGGGGATGGATGAAGATAGCTGGTAACCTTTCTATGATGTCCTGCATAATTTTAACTAATAATTTTTGGCGAGGCATCAGCACTAGCTACACATCAGAGATTGGCTGGTGTTCCGGCACAGGATCAGGAATGAAAGCTACCCAAAATCAGAGCTTAAACCAACACCTCTGTGGGCCGTGATACCTTGGGGACACGGGCAGTAAAACCACATTTTAATAGCAAAAATGAACCTGAGGGTAACGGTAAAGACAAACCCACACCTGAAGCTAAAAAGAAGCAAAAACTGAGAGAGAGAGGGAGAAAAAAATAGGCTGGGTCCACAGAAGACAAGGATACCACCAGGGGTAGTTATAATCAATCAATCAATCAACCAGGGATTTATAAAGCATGGCAGATCAGCCGTGAGGGTCGCAAGGCACCTGAGTTGCTTGCTGCTGCATGGTGATCTGTTTATTTGCAGGAACATGGGGAGGTGCTGCGATCACGAGCGGATGCACGAGCGGACTACGGAGTCCCTCCTCCCCTGGTACCCCTATGATGTCTGTTGAAAAAACAAGTCATTTACAGCCATACACGGAAAAGGTCCTATAAATATGGTCTGTATGGTTACATGCATGTTTTTTACTATTTATTTGCACAGAAAATAAGCATTCACAAAAAGCAGGGTTGGAACGAAGTCCAGAGGAAAGCCTACTGACCCTTTACGGGCTATATAAAGGCTGAGACATGTCGACCTATCGGATGCCTGGGAACATTAGTTCCTAAAGCATCACACTGGTCTATTTTAGCATAGCCCCTAGATCCCAGAATAGGATAGAAAGGCTATTTTAACACACTCACTCAACCCTGCCTTCACTCACTGCTACCACTCAAAGAGCTCCACTTACAAACATCAAGACCACCCCCATTTATGTTCAGGGTTTGGTTGAGGATCCAATGATGAAGCATGCCATAGGTGCCACCTGTGGATGAGGGCCCTATATATAAATATATAAATAGTTTCACTTTTCACACCATCTCAGAGAAGGTTTACTGTCTGAGAAATTGTGAAGCAAGCACTGATGTACCTGGGTGTATTACACTCACTTGTCTGGGATACAGGCAAGATAGACACTGTCACAAATAACTGGGTCTCCCCTCTCCTTCTGTTCATTGCATGATCTGTTTATTTGAACAGCCAGGTCTTGAATGGGCCGCAATACAATTAAGAAGCTGGATTGGTATCAGTATTTTGATGGCCGTTCTTCAAGATCTTTCCAGGACTCTGATGATAGGATAACAGAAAGAGGGAATTAAAGTGATTACACATACGGAACTGTACAATACGGAGCAAAAGAGGGAATCAGGATGAAGTACTGAGGTTAGTGCGAAGAAGGAAGAAAATGGTCCTGACTCCCAAAAAACTGTAAAAAAGAAGAAAGTGGCCAGACTTTCTAAAAAACATGGTGTTCACACTAAGGACCTTTCTACGGAAAGGGAACTAGGCTCGAACTCTTTTAGACAGCACAGCAGAAGTAACAATAGTGCACCAGACTCTACAAGAGCTTCCGGGAGTGTATCCAACTGAAGAATGCCCACAAGTTGGAACACCAGATATACATTTGAACCCTCCAGGTAGATTTTATAACATAGAAATTCAAATAGAAGTGGACATTTCACTAACAATAAAAGCAGCCATCTTGTTTGTATTTATCTGAAGCCTATGCCATGTTGGCAGATGAGGACTGGCCTCCATTCTTCATTAGGTAAGCCCCCGGGGGGGAGGAAGTGATTAAAGTAGCCTTCTCCTCCATAATACCTGAGGAGATCACAGAGATGTATTCCAGAGAATGGATGTTAGAGCTTGCTGCAGCATTATACAGAAATCGAGTAAGGTGGGATTAAAGACTTGATGCATCGATGATTTAGGCACACGCTTAACTCGAATATTAGCATCAAATGGTTACCAAATAAACTTTAAGTGATCTAAAATATCTTACCTAAAAGTAGTCTTCTGAGACTATGAGCTATCTAGCGAGGAAAAAGGATTAGCACCTGATTTCCTCCAGAATATGAAACTTTGCAACCACCAAATATGCTCAAATAGCTGCAAGCCCTGTTGGGATTCGTGAACTTCAGGCGACCCTACTGGTCACATTACTCTGAGGGAGTAAAACCATTTTTACATTTTAATAACTTCCATGCTTTCTCCAAAGAACTAGCCGTATGGACATACAGAAATGTTGCTTTCACTATATGCAGGCACGCTAGAGTCAAATATTTACAGAGTGGTGACTACGAATAACAAAACTAACTTGGTTTTGAGAATCGTCCCATCTTTAGGTATACATATGTAATATTCAACCCTATAGCATACAAATCACATTTGTACTCAAATGCAGAATCACATTTTAGATCCTCTGAGCAAAAGTCTTGCAGTTGTAAAAAGCGCTATCTTGAAGGACTGTCCTTTGGCTCAGGTAAAGCAACTCATTTCTGTTTCCCCGTACGTGCTCTTGAGGCTGCCAACAAAGCCAGCGTTCCGAATGCTTGAGCACTACACCCAAGTTGGATTCAATGGGCCTCATCCTTGATTGCAGAATACAAAACATTAATGGATGGAGTGCTCGAATGAACTTCAGTCACTGGTAATCATTTGGGCTGCATCCCAGTTCATTTGTATTCTACACACCATGCCACCTCAGTATGGACCAAGCCATATGCAAATTAGTCTTGACCGTGATCCAATGGGGACCTTGCAACCTGAACTGCCAGGCCAGGTCCTCTTTAAAGCTGACCAAAAGCAACCGAGGACTGGTTTCACCATGATTAGGGCTCATCAGCCAGGTATAGCTGAGTTCCAGTGACACAGTGTGCAGGGAACCTACATCTGGGCATACCCATCCCACTTAGGGTGACACACTAAAGAACAAAAAAGTGATGGATGGAATGCTTACAACATTGAAAAGTGAAAGGATTTAGAGACTTAAAAGGGAAGCCAGTTCCAAACAATCAGCTTTGGGGAAAAGTGGTCATCTTAAAAGATGCACTACCACTAGTTCACGTGAGGCACACATTAGAACATAAACGTGAAGGAATTCATGATTTAGGGAACTCTGTAGCTGACTCCACCAACAGAGCCATGGTGCAGACTGTAGAAATGGCCACAGTGGCCTGATTTATAATGAGAATCAACAAGGACATCTTGGCTGCCATTGAGGCAACCGCAAAGTGTTAGGAACCTCCAGTAGGATTTCCACGTAAATATTCCTACACCCTTAGTTCAGAAAAAAGTCCAAAGGTGTATGTACTAGAAGTGTGAGACAGAAAGATACCTAATTAACTGTCCAGATTAGAATTAATGAAGGCACCCCATGAGAGTTCAGCATCTGCATCTGTTGTAATAATAGGTACAATTTCCGTAATTCACCAAAGGTAGTGGTGGCCTGGTCGAGCCAAAGAATCCAAAGATTCCATACACAAAATATGGCATTTGTCAGAAACTAAAACATTCCACTGTCAAAAGACCGGAAACAACTTCTCTTTGATTGCTAATAAACCGTTTCAAATTTTATGCCATATTTTCCATAGGATGGCGTTGCTCTTGCAACGCAATCCTCAACTCAGATTTACCAAGCTGTGCTAGGCCACAATATGTGGCCCTACGTGGCTTGGTAAATCTAGAATAGTGAAAGGCAGCACTGGGAAGGCTGTATATGGTGAAGTGTGAGTGTTCCATGCATCCACCCATGTATTTTGGAGCATTTTCAGGTTTACCAAGACTGGCAAACCTAGAAATGCGTCAAAATTGTATGCCTTCCCGACAGATGTGCAACAAGGAGAAATATCTTAAGTTTTCCTTGTTGTTTCCCCTTTCTAAGTGTGCTCCGATCTGCAGAACACTTAGAAAGAGGACAGCACTTCTAAGGATTGTTTTTGTGCAGGTAGATGTCCCTTCCCGAAGAAAAACATTCCTCCCTGCAATGTAGGCACCCTTGCACCATGGCACAGCATCACCTGCGTTGGCGCTCAGCAGCACAGAAAGCGAGCAGGAATGCACAGTAAGTTGATCGATGTGGCGCATTCCTGCCCTCTCGATTATACGCATCGCAGCAAGTCGCCTTGCGCCACTGCGCTGTGTCAAATGATGATAAATCTGCCCCTTTGTATCTGAATCATTGTGGTCTCCGACAATCTGATAACCACTTCAAAATCATTTTGGGATCTGTGGATTCATGTTCTTGGTTCCTGCAGGTGTGAGTTGAGAGATCTCTCAATGGTTGAACTGTTATAAACGAGTTTCAGTGGTTGGTTGTTACAGGTGAAGTAAAGACATTTTATTTGACCAGTGGGCTGGTATTCGCCTCAAAGAATTAAAATGATGCCATGAGTTCAATGGTGGTGTCCGTGCAACTCTGTAACTCATGTAAAAGTAACAGAATTGGATTAGTAGAATGTGCAAATGACAGGCTTAAGGAAGCCCTAATGGCCTGGATGCCGAGTTAAGGTCTTCGTGGGGCCCATCATCTGTCTGGAGTCCAGAGAGCATTGAATTAGTTGCAAAGGGAAGTGTTGGGAGGTCACACTCCATATGAGGTACTCTTCAGAATAACTATACATCTACCTGACCTGGACAACAGTGCAAAAGTAGCAGATGAAAATTCAGTTGACCTAAATCAACATTTGATTGTTTTGCTGAAAATACATGACATCAGAGATATGATTTTGAATGTCAGACATTCTGTTTCTGCCACCGGCGAAGAGAAGGTTTTGCCAGTCATAGAAGGGTGCATCCCCCCAACGATTTAGGGACATATTATCAAGCACTGCATTAAAATTATCGCCGCTTTAGCGGCAGAAAACTGCCACTAAAGCAGCGATAATGGGCTTGATAATCTGCCCTTGTGAATTCCCATAGAAGCCCATGTTCTGGTGTGAACATGGGCTTCTATTGGAATTCTCTGCGGCATATTATCAAGCCCATTATCGCTGCTCTAGTGGCAGTTTTCTGCCACTAAAGCGGCTATAATTTTAATGCAGTGCTTGATAATATGCCCCTTAGTTTGCAAAAAGAACCCAGACAAAAATGTGTTTGGACTGTCATATCAATTTATTGTACCTGTGTTGCTAATAAAAGGCACATGCACTATAGTCTTATCTCCTCTGCCTGGCTCAAGAAAGAACAGAAAAATATCAATTGACTATGTGAAAAAGCCTTATGTGGCTGATTCTCTACTGTTGCCCCACCCAGCTATATCAAAGGGGGAATCAGCGTAGAACCTCTCAGCCTCTACCTATCCTGCAGGAGATTCCTCTTGATGAATTAAATAACCGAGTAGGTTAACATTTCTGGATAAGAACTACCAGGACCAGTGACACTTACATGCACTGGACTCCATGGAGGACTCTGTGGACCTCTTTTCTACTAGAATAATGGCGCAATCGAATACTGTGGTATATTATGAATGCGGCTCCCTGTTTATGTATAGCTTTTTTTAAACATTTCTGTCTGTATTTATCCATATTTACTTTTGGCTTTCTTATTGGTGTTTATTTATATTTATTTTGTATTTTGAGAATAAATAAATTCTTAAAATGCTACATTTCCACATTTGTTTAACTGATAAACACACACTCATGTCATGTTTTAGCAACCTAATCAGCCCTAAATAACAAAACACTAAATCCACAGGTAAATATTAGCATTATACTACAAATATATATTTCTCATTCTGTGTTTATAACTCCCCGAGCTCATAAGTACTGGTCTCCATCACTGATCACCAATGTGAGAAAACGGGTTGTTGGTTGAGTAGGGTGTAAATATTGCTGAAGCTACAGCCACAATCCCTGTCAGGGTGAACAACAAGGTCACTGAACTAACCTGTACTTAACCTCTGGTAGCAGGGCACAACAACACTCAGGCTTAATTTAAAGGTAATGTGTAAAGTATTTATGCAACACGCAAACAGTAATAAAGTGAACACCCGACACAAAAAAATCCCACACCAATTTAGAAAAATAGAGTAATTGTAATAAATTATTCGACACCAAACAACAAAAATCCAATCAGTAGACTGGAGTTATTCATTTTTAAAGTTTAAGGTAAAAAAGAAAAGATTAAAGTGTCAACTGCGGACATATAGTCCATCAAGACCAGGTAAATGGTGAAACATATGGATGATGGAGAGGGAGTCGGATAAAAAGAGTGAGCTGGGCCGGGTCAGCGCTTACCTTTGGATTTGAGAGAAATTTCAAGGACAATGTTCTGGGAAGGTACATATTCAGAGGGGAAAGGCTGTCGATGGTGTCTGAGAACAGGGGGAGTCATTGTCGGTTAGCCGCGGGGTGAAGACATGGTGAAGGTTTCTACGTTTGGTCTCTTCTTTGGTAGTTGAGAATCTACCCCGCAGTGAGGCTGAAGGCTGTGGCCAATTGGAGTTCCATGAGGGTGGATACTCCTTTGGCAAAAGACCACTGAACAGGATTTACTACTGCAGCAGAGAACATAGCGAGAGCTGCCGCAAAGTCAGGCCGACAGGCGATGCCGCTTAGGCTCCTCTCAATTCTCAGAGCAGTTTTACATCAAATGCTTTCTGAGTTAAAAGTTTTTGATTTTGGTTATCTGGGCAGCTTTAGCTCCTCCTCCAAGGGTCCAGAGCTGGAGGGGCACCACTTGGGGTGGTAGGACTCAATCAGGCTGGGTCAGGAGCGGGTTCAAGATGGTTGAAGTCTTTTCTGTCCATGAGGCTCTGATCAGGAAGCCAGTCAGCTTGCCTTTGAGTCATTCTGGTACTCCTGGGTTCAGCAGTAGAACATGGCTCAAACAGCAGGATAGCCTCTCGGGGTTCAAGGCAGGTTTCAGGCAGTAGAGCAGTCCTTCCAGATGCAGAATAAGAGTCTTCTGAAGTAAACAGCAGGCTGCAGAAGCATGCAGTTCTCTGAGAGTCCTTCCGCAGGTCCAGAAAGTGAATTGAAGAATGGGTCTGAGGGTGCTATTTTTCTAGCAGGTGCCTTCTTTGAAGTAGGAGAAGTTTCTAGAGAATTATCTTTGAGGTGCTTGAGGTTTCCTGACTCCCCTGCCCTGGCTCAAATCTGCCTGCATGAACAATGCAGAAGTGGCAAGTCTTCTGTGTGAAGACAGGGCACATCCTATTCTGTGTCAGGTGGAACTGTGCCCAGCTCAGCCGCACTATCCTGCCAGTTGGTGCCCCATCCAAGCACACCTAATCCCTCTATTGCGTGACTGTCTGGGAGGAATTCACAACATTTTGCTTTCAGTTATACCCAGTCATGTAGCCCAAGACAGGTTGCAGGTACAAAAGGGCTAAGGCCAGCAAAATGCCAACGGGTCTTCGTAATGAATCCAACTTTTGTCCCCCCACCTACAATATTCCCAGAGAGGTAGTAGCAATTGAGCAAGCTGTGCTGTCACCTCTGAGTCAACTGGAGAATAAGAAAGTGTTCTCGAAGAACAACTTACTCCAGGAGCAAAGATAAATCAATTGTCATCAGCCAGCCGATAAAGGTGGTGCCATTGTAATCTGGTCTAGGGACTCATATCTGATGGAAGGAAGAAATCATGTCTTGAATCAAACCTGGTACTGACATATTTCTCATGATCCCTTAAAAGGAATTCAGCATGACATCCAGAAGGTCTTGGACGATGGATTAGAAACAGGCATTCTTGGCCCAAAAGAATTTGAATATCTCATGAAAAAACATCTGAGGACTCCCGTAATATACTTCTTACCAAAGTCAACAAGGACGCCAACAATCCTCCAGGACGTCTGATCGCATCTGGTTGTGACTCAGCCTTAGAACTCCTCTCTCAATATGTCGATGTATTTTTCAAACCTTTTCTACAAGAGTTTCCCTCATATTTGCGTGACACAATGGATTTTATCAACAGAGTAGAAGGCTATGATTTCGATCCCACAGAACAAAGACTAGTAACACTGAATGTAATCTCCCTGTACACACAAATTCCACAAGACGAGGCCCTGGAAGACATCGAGTTTTATCTGGACTGAAGGCATCGACTACACCAAGTACCCACATATTTCATTTTGAGCCTGGCCTTGCTGGCACTCAAAAAGAAATAATTTAAATTTGAGGATGATTTTTTCTTACAAGTCAAGGGAACAGTGATGGGTTGTCCCTTTGCTCCAGAAATGGCAGTTTTGTACAGGGCAAGGTATGAAGACAAATACATTTACAATGATAATCCATTTATTGGCTGCATAGCTCAATGGTATCGTTATATTGATGACATTTGGTGTATTTGGAACGGGAATGAAGTAGATCTCATGGAATTTCACTGGTGGCTGTATAATAGAAGTCCCGACATCAAATTCAGCATGTCACACAGTACAACGAGTCTCACCTACTTAGATGTTGAGGTAAGACCCACTGAGGCTGGATTAATCCCTACTCTGCATACCAAATCTACAGACGAAAACAATGCTTTACACTACAAAAGCTTCCATCCTAGAGCCTCAAAGATACCTTGCCGTCCGGTCACTTTTTGCGAATAAGGCGCAATTGTTCCCCCAAAAAAGACTGCGAGCTACATGCCCATACGTTGATCGATAAACTAAAAGAGAGAGGCTGTCCCTATAAACTCCTGAAACATTCCTTGAAGAGGGCTTGGTATACACCAAGAGAACATTTATTGACAACAAAACAACAGATGGATCGTTTGATATGCATGTCACCTTATGTCCCCATACTAATGTTTTCAAGAAATCATACATAATCATTGGCATCTCATCGGAGGCATTGAATGTGGTTTTTGACTTACCTTTATTTGCTTTAAAAAAAGAACACCAGCATTGGACAACAGATAATTAGAGCCATCCAGGGCCATCATAAATGCGGCATGTGTATGGTCCCCTACAATTGAGGGGTCTGTTTACACTGATGGCCAAGTACAATGGAGGCACAATGAGTTTTCTAACTGCGAAACAAAGAACGTAGTATATGCAGTAATTTGCCCTTGTCAAAAAATGTATATAGGTAAGACAAGTCAAGAAGCCTGCTTACTCATTCTGCTAGACCTTTCCTCTGCCTTTGATACTGTCAAACACGATAACCTGATAGAACTTCTGAAACACAGAATGGGATTATCTGGATCAGTGCTAAATTGGTTCTCTTCGTTCCTCCAAAACAGATCACAACGATTTAAGGTCAACCACTCATTGTCCAAACCTGTCCCGGTCACGTTAGGAGTCCCTCAGGGACCCTCACTATCCCCGACACTGTTCAATTTATTTATGGAATCACTTACTGAAATTATTAACTCCTCCAATGTGCAATATCACATGTATGCTGATGACACACAATTATACCTTAAGATCCATACCCTAGAAGATATCAAAGCGCTCAACTCAACTCTCGGAAAAACTCAGACCTGGCTGGCAGAAAACCATCTAAAACTGAATGCCCTCAAAACCGAATTCCTCCTAATCGCTCCTCCCGCTCAAGTACCCAGAATGCAAGAATGGATGAAACACCTTACTGCACTCAACTGCCAACCTCTCATCGTTGACTCAGCAAAATCGCTGGGAATTACACTGGACAGAAACCTCAATGTGCAAAAACACATTAGCAACGCAACAAAAGGAGAAAACTTTCAGATACATACTCTGAGAAAACTGAAACCTTTCCTGCCGGAAAAGGACTTCAAACTGGCAGTACAAGTGCTGATGTGCTGTTTTTTTAAACTTACCCCTTCGCTTTTCATTTGTGTTTTACTTCATTTGTTTTGCCCTGTTTTTAATCGGTGGCATTGGATGTTCGAGCTATTTCCCCAGTCACGCATCTCTTGCACTCTAAATTGTTGTATCCACCGCTTTTAGAGCGGGTCCCTGCCCGGTAGAGCTCGATATTGCCGCCATATTGGGGGTAGGAAGGGCCGTTTTGGAGCGCCATTGTTGTTAGCGCTCTAGCACTCCGGTGGTCAGGTCGGCAGCCTACTTAAATCCCATACTCAGGTGGGTCAGTCTGAACAAGGTACCCTTGGGTGCTGGAAGCGCTGTTTGCTACTGGTGCATGCTGCTATTGCACAGTTCTGATGTGCTGTTTTTTAAACTTACCCCTTCGTTTTTCATTTGTGTTTTACTTCATTTGTTTTGCCCTGTTTTTATTCTGTGGCATTGGATGTTCGAGCTATTTCCCCAGTCAAGCATCTCTTGCACTCTAAATTGTTGTATCCACCGCTTTTAGAGCGGGTCCCTGCCCGGTAGAGCTCGATATTGCCGCCATATTGGGGGTAGGAAGGGCCGTTTTGGAGCGCCATTGTTGTTAGCGCTCTAGTGCTCCGGTGGTCAGGTCGGCAGCCTACTTAAACGACTCATGGATACGCGCAGCGGTCAAGCGCAGCGGGAGCGCCGTTTATGTGCCGGAGGTGCGCCAGATGTAAGCCCGTTTGCGCCCGTTCGTGCACGGTCGGGCTCAGGGCTCGGACCCTCTGCCCCAGTATGTATGCTGCCTTTTGTGTACTCACGCCAGTCTCTACTATCACTAAAGGGCTACACACCCCGACTTGTTACCACTCGTTAAATTTAGCCCGTGGACAATCTACGTGTACTAATTGTGCATTTGGGACCACAGAGAGTGACAAGTTAAGTAGCCGATGTGAACGGGACTTAAAAATGGCACTAGTAAACTGCCGTTTGTTGCCTAAACATGCTGTCGAGATCTCTCTTTTACTTCTCGACAAATCTTTGGATATCTTGTTTCTTATGGAAACTTGGTTGAGCCCCACCTCGGACCCTGATATCGGGCGGTCATTGCCCCCTGGGTATCTGATCCAGCACAAGGATAGAGGCGTGAAAGCGGGGGGAGGGGTCGCTATCATCTATAAGGATTACATCACATGTCGTTTACTTGAGCTTTCAATTTCGGATAGTGAGAGTGTACACTTTGTCATTACAACATCCCCAGCTACCTCCTTCTCAGTCCTCCTGATCTACCGCCCCCCGGGCCCTCTGGGGCTCTTTCAGGAAAACCTGGCTGAAACAGTGATGGATGTAGCCACTACTGTCTCTAACATTTTGGTGCTGGGGGACTTCAACCTTCATTTTAATAAACACTCGGATTTGGCCGCTTCAGAAGTCATAAAGGATCTGGGCAGCTATGACCTAAGTCAAAAGGTATTACATCCTACTCATTCGAAGGGCAACCTTCTGGACCCCATTTTTTGTAACATTCCTGGCCTCATTACCGAAGTTCCTGTTCCGGTCCCTTGGTCAGACCATATGGTGGTCCCTTTTAGCTGGAAGATGGCTCAGCCTAATTCTTCCTCAAATTCTTATAGAGGGCTAGCCAGGCATTGGTCCAAGCTTGACCTTTCTAAATGGGCAAGCATCCTGAAGCGCACTGAACCCTCAGTCCATTTGGACGTGGAGAGAGCCAATCAGGAGTTTAACCTGTGGATAGAGCGGTCCTTGGACAGTCTGGTGCCAAAAAAACCAATAACAACCAAGAAAGGCCTCACCAAGCATCCTTGGTTTAATCAGGAGCTGAGAGCTCTTAAACAAGAGTGTAAAAGGGAAGAGAGGCAATGGAGGAGATATTTTAATGGGGAAGAAAAAAGCAGATACAGAGCGGTTCTAAAGAAAAACAAGACCGCCCTGATTAATACCAAATCTGCTTTCTTTGCCAGTAAAATCGAGTCCTCTGCTAATGCTCCCAGGGAGATATTTAGAATTGTGAAATTGCTGACTAAAGTCCCTGACCCACGGCCTGTCTCGGACGAAGCAGGCAGTCGATGCGAAGAACTGGCGACTTTCTTCTGCACCAAGATTAAAAAGATCATTGATACGCTTCCTCCACTATCTCCAATCGCCTCTCAAATGCCACCTGTTAGTCAGAATCTATCGGATCACCCCAGGCTCTCCTTCTTCTCTCCTCTTAGGGAGGATCTTTTGCCTACTTTGCTGAATACCATCAAAAGTGGCTCCCCGTGTGATCCTGCTCCGATGAGCATTTTATTTTTTTTTTTAAACTTTATTTTTCGTTTTCCAACAAACAATCGCACTACACCCCCCCGACATCAGAGCACGGCAGTACATACAGATACAATCCAGAAATGAAAAAATATGCCTACTTCTGTGGTAGCTCAAAGTGAGACATGGCTCAGGCCATAACATGTGAGTGACTGGTCCAGCCCCATTCATTATCGTACAGGAGCCGCCTCGCCTTCATCGCCCCCCCTCCCCCTCAGAAGGCAGCGGGGAATACAACTCTCCACTCGTTCCCTCCGACTCACTCTGCGACCCTTGCCCCTCCACCGCCAATCCCTCCATACACAGAACTCGCCATGCCAGAAGGTCCTCCTGTAATTTTTCATCCCTCCTAGACCACTGCATGTGTGTTTCTTCCGCCAGTGTCCATTCCCTCACATCCCTGAGCCACGTATCAAGCTCCGGGGCTTTCCGTCCCATCCAGGTAATTGCGACCCTGGGCCTCGCCAACACCAACATCAACTGCAGCAATTTATAAGCTAATTTCCGTTTCCGTGGTTTGGGAACCAGGGCCAACAGGCAGTGCAGGGGTGACCGTTGGATTCGGAGGCCAGTGGCAGCCGCGATGCGGCCCACCACTCCTACCCAGAACCGCTCGACCAGCGGGCAGTCCCAGGCCAAGTGTAAAAACCCCGCCCCTGCTGTGCCACACCAAGGGCAGTCGTCGCCCCTGCCCGTTCCAAATCTACTCAGCGCCTTCGGAGTAAGGTAGGTGCGGTGCATAAAGTTAAAATGGGTGAGCTTAAGCCGCGCATTACAGGACACACGCCTCGTCAATGCTCCGATTCGCGCACGTTGCCCTTGATCCAATGGCTCTCCCAAGTCCGCTTCCCAGGTCGCCCACGCCGGAGGCTCCGGCGGAGCCGAGTCGTGTTTCATCTCCGCATATAACAGGGCAATCAATCTGCGGCCCCGGCCGCACGTCAAGATTACATGAAGGGTCTGAGTCGTCGAGGGCATGTCCGGGCACTGCGGCCAGACCGAACGAACAACCGCACGCAGCCCTTGATAATGTAGGTATTGTCCCCCACGAAGGCCATAAAATTCCTCCGCTTGCTCGAATGACAGGAAGGTGTCCGAGGGGTACAGGTCTGCCAACACTTCGCAACCCCCCTCCTTCCAATCCCGGTAGGACACCTGGCGTTCCAGGTCCACCATGGGGGCCAGTATCCAAATTGGCAATTCCCTATGAAAGGGTGCCACACCTAAGACCCGCTCGATAAACCGCTGCCATACCTGAGCCGTATGTGTCACCACATAGGGCAACGCAGCATCCGCCCCCGAGCCCCGCATCAAAGCCAATTGAAGGTCCTTTGCCGTAGCCCTTCCCGCCAATAATCGCGTCTCCCACATGTCCGTGTCTGCAAACCATCGGGCTGCTGGTAGGAGCTGCGCTGCATAATAATACAAATCGAAGCGTGGGGCTTCCAATCCCCCCTCCTCATAAGCGCGCACGACCGTCCTGAGGGCCACCCTACTGCGGCTCCCCGCCCAAAGCAGGGAGGTCAACAGAGAATTGAGGGTCCGGAAAACCCTAGGAGGGAGAGGGCACAGCGTGTTCTGGAGGACGTACAACGTCCGTGGCAGCATTACCATCTTGGCCACAGCCAGGCACCCCATTAGGGAAAGCGGCAGGGCGTTCCAAAATGTCACAGACTGCCGAAGTGAAGCGATCACTCGATCAATATTCCGTGTGAGCGCCAATTCCTCCGTGGCGGCCACCTGAATACCCAAATACCGGGAACTTGTTTGTTCCCAGCGCAACCCGAGCTCCGGTAGGTCCGCAGAGGGCGCTGCATCAAAGCCTGAGAGCGGGAAGATAAGAGATTTGCTGCGGTTAATTCTCAGACCCGAGGCCTCCCCAAAACGATCCAGGTGGTGCAGGAAGACCGGAAGCGCCTCCGTCGGCGCCCTCAAATAAAACAAGGCATCATCTGCATAGAGCGATATGACATTATGCGTATCCCCCACCTGAATTCCCCATTGCTCCATTTCCGCCCGGATCGTGACGGTGAACGGCTCAATCGCCAGCGCGAAGAGGAGCGGCGAGAGGGGGCACCCCTGTCTCGTGCCCCGTCCCAGCCGCCACTCCTCCGATCTTGCAGCACCCAGGCGCACCCTCGCCCTCTGTGCGCTATATAAGATCTGTATCCACCGGCGAAAGTTGGGCCCTAGACCCACCCTCCGAAGGACCTCCTGTAAGTACGCCCAATCCACGGTGTCAAACGCCTTAGCCAGATCGATGGAGACCAACACCGTCTGCTCCTCGCGGTGTCGCACTTCATGCTGAATGTGGTTCAGGCGTCTGAGATTCATCGCCGTATTCCTCCCCGGGATGAACCCACATTGGTCCTGGTGCACTAGATGCGCCAAATGGGGAGCCAGCCTGGCGGCCAACAATTTTGTTAGAATTTTGACGTCCGTATTCAGCATGGTGATCGGGCAGTAGGACGCCGGGTCATACTTATCCCCCCTGGTTTGAGGATCATACAGATTTCACCGTGGGCCATGGTGCGTGGGAGGTCACCCTTCTCCCACGCCGCATGGAACACTTGCAGCAGAAGCGGGGCCAACTCATCCGTGAACTCTTGATAAAACTCTGATGGAAACCCATCACTGCCGGGCGATTTAGCTTGCGGCAGGCGGGCCAAAGCCCCGCGGACCTCCGCCAATGACAAGCCCTCCTCCAATCCTTCCCGATCCGAGTCCACCAGAGTCGGCAGACTCAGCCCTTGTAAATACGGCAAGTATTGGGCCTCCGAGATATCCGGGGCCGCCTCATACACCTTCCTCAAATTAGTTTGGAGTACCCCCAGTATTTCCTGCTCCGAGTAGACCATGCGTCCGGTGGCGTCCCGCAGGGCCACAATACGCTCCGGAGCCTGCTCTCTCCGCAGGATCCATGCCAGCAGGCGTCCCGATTTATCCCCCTCTCTATGGAGGCGCTGCCTATATTGGCCGAGAGTAAATTTGACCGATGAGCATTTTAAATGCAGCCCTTTCCACAGTCAGCAAACCAATTGTGAATATGGTGAATGCATCTTTAAACTCAGCTATTGTGCCTAGAGAATGAAAGATAGCAATGGTTAGGGCCTTGCTTAAGAAACCCAGTTTGGATCCAGGGGACTTTTCCAACTACCGTCCTATTTCTCTATTACCGGGCATTAGTAAACTGACTGAGAAATTCGTCAATTCACAATTGGCTTCCTTTTTGGAAACTAATAATTTGCTGCATCCATCACAAACTGGGTTCAGGAAAGGACAGGGAACAGAAACTGCCTTGTTGAGGGTGGTGGAGGATGCCAGGAGGATTCTGGATGATGGTGGCAGCGCAGCCATTATCCTCCTGGACCTCAGTGCCGCCTTCGACACAGTTAACCATCACATTCTGGTTTCCTGCCTCAGCAATATGGGAAACACGGGCAAGGCTCTTAAGTGGCTGGAATCCTTCCTTGAGGACAGATTTTTTAGGGTCTTTGAAGATGATCATTGCTCCGGTCCGGTCCCGTTACAGTGTGGGGTTCCGCAGGCGTCGTCCCTCAGCCCCACATTGTTCAATGTGTATATGGGCCCTTTGGCGGAGATAGTGGTCCCCTTCAGGGTCCAGCTTGTGAGTTACGCCGATGACACTCAGCTGGTGTTCTCCCTGAATCAGTTCAGACAGTCTCTACTGCAGTTACGTAACTGTTTAGAAGCTGTGGCATGTTGGATGGACCAATCCCACCTTAAACTGAATGGCGGGAAAACAGAGCTGCTGTTGCTGGGACGGCAGGCCAGCTTTGACAACGCAACCTTCTGGCCTTTGTGTATGGGGCCGGGCCCTATCTCTAATCCAGAAATTAAAAGCCTTGGGCTCTGGCTCGATACGGAGCTAACTTTCAGAACTCAGGCTAGGAAGGTTGCTGCCACTTGTTTTGGGATTCTAAAAACCTTGCGAAAAATCCTCCCACAACTGCCGGAAAGGGCCAGAAAAATCCTAATACAATCTCTGATCCTTTCCAGGATAGATTATGCGAATGCCTTGTATTTGGGAGTACCAGCCTCCACGACCAAAAGGCTTCAAGTCGTTCAGAACGCGGCGGCAAGACTTCTAATGGGCGTCAATCACCGCACATCAGCTAAACCCGCCCTGAAATCTCTTCACTGGCTTCCGGTGAAAGAGCGGGTTTTCTTTAAATCTTTGTGTATGGCACATAAACTCCTCCACGGGAAAGGTCCTCCCATCTTGGAAAATTTGGTCATTCCCCACAAATCCCCTCTAAATCTTCGATCCAATGATCAGAACTTGGTAGTGATCCCTCGAATTAAGAGATCTCGTTCGGGTGGGTGTCTTTTTTCACTAAACGCCTCCAAACTTTGGAACTCCCTTCCTCTGATGCTTCGCCAGGAGCCTTGTATGCTTGTGTTTCGGCAGAAGTTGAAAACCTGGCTCTTTCCGAGGACTTAAGTCGTGTTTTCTGGTCTAGTTAACGGCTTTCCTATTTTCCTTGGGTTACCCTTGTTGAGCGCTGAGATGCTTTCGAGTAGCCATGCGCTATATAAGAGCTTCTTCAATTCAATTCAATACAAGCGCTAGTCATCCCAAGAATTGACTACGGGATTGTCTCGCTTTGCGGCCTGCCTAGAGCTGCAACGGCCCCTCTAAGAGCCTCAATCAACTACTGTTATATTGCTACCAAACGTATCTTCTACTTAGAACCTTTTATTGTCTATTGTCCAACCAGGACACTGTAACTATACTTGATTTACATGGAATGTTTTTTTTTCTCTTTTTTTTTTTATGTACCTTTTTCCCATGTAGCTATGTGTGGAAGTTTATATTATCATTGACCAGCATTGAACCTATGTTATTCTCTTTGTTTCTATGTAACTCTGACACCTACCCTGTAAAGCGCTCTGATACCCGCAAGGGTCTGGTTCGTGCTATATAAAACTTTCTAATAAATAAATAAGAAGTGAAACAAAGAATTGTCCAACACCGCTCCAGACTAAAAAACAAAATTACTGTGGCACCCGTGGTCAACCACTTTAAGGAGATCTGTCACAATGAAAGGGTATTTAAGTGGACTGTCCTCCGTGTCATCAAACCAAACCCTAGAGGCGGGGATCCTGAAAATTTATTAACCAGAAAAGAAGCTTACCTCATTATGAAGTTTAATACAACAACACAGGAATTAAATTAAATGACTGAGATCAAGAGATTATAGGAAATATATTCATTTACATGTCCCCAAAAAATCCTAGAAACTACAAAACCCAGCATGCAACACTACAGGCTCAGTCCAGCTACGATGGACCCAAGAGACTTAGCAGCACTGGTGGTTGATTTATTATGCCTAGTTAATCCACCGCCATTTAACATCTTGCGAGACTGATGCCAGTTCAACAATGGAGACGAACGATGCAGATCAAATCTGAATGCTGCTGAACACTGAAGGCAAGTAATCACATGGGCTCCGGTACAAAATAATGTAATGGTTTCTCTCAGAAGCACAATTTCAACCTGTCGGTTTGCAACACAATTTCAATACTGGATAATGTAACAATTTCTAAAACAAGTGGAATGGTAATCACTAATTTGCAACAAAGTTTAATTTATTGATTGAATTCCCACTTCACAGACAAGCCAGTACAGAAGTTGGAATATATACTGCTCGCTAAAAGAACAAGAAAACTATCCGGGCTCTTAGAATTTGACAAGGTAAGTTACTTTAACTGCAATATGAGGGGAGCGTTTGAAACGACTACGCGCACATCCCTCAACACGAGCACTTTAGATCATTCAAAAAAGAACGAGCTCAATAATGCACGAAATTGAGGGGTTGAATAATGACCTCTGGAAGTCATAGAATGATAACAACAGCAACAAAGTACAATTCTGAGGCGTCTAATAATGATTGTATGCCATGCTGCCATGCTAATGTGTTCACTGCTCAAATTGCAAATCAGTCCCACCAATGCCATAACGCATTACTTTTCACATGAAGAGAAAATTAGGTATTTCATGACAACGGAATTTACTGTGGTTATAAATGAGAGGGAAACATTAAGTTTAGAGTTTTAACTCACTGTTCTACATTACCTTTCACGGAATCGACCAAGTCCCGGCCCTGAGGAGAACTTATTTAATTGCAGATGGTTTTAAACTCGTAGGCTTAGCTTCCAGGAGAAGAATATTTTCATAAAATTAACATTGTTTGGTAGATATTGGCAGAATGCCTATTCCTCTAGTACAAACATTCAGAGTTAGCGACCCCCAGTACCCTACGACGGGAGGAAACATTATGTCAAAAACATAAATGGTTAATTTCACCAGGTGTTATTATGTCTAAATGAAGGACTGGTCTAAGAAAGGTCAATTTCACTGTTTGTTTGAATTGAACGAAAAAACGTTATTGTTCATTGTCATTATATGTTTTTGAATCTATCAAACGTGTTTGTAGTGTACATTTGAATTCCTTTTTCCCAATAAATGTTTGCCCTTCAACAAAGACAATGCAAAAAATGTAATAAATATTTTGGAGTCGATATAAAAGAAAGGTTAAATAAATCACAAGGGCTAATGAAAATGACATTTTTGGTTCTTTGATTTGAGTTTTGTTTGTTTATATACTTTCTAAAAGTGGCATTTTCAAAATTGTAAATAAAAATCCAACTTCACTATTAAAGAAGATTTTTTGTTGCACTTTCATAGATACCAAACATGAACGGGATACCTCATCCCAGTCAAAAGTTGGTCCTCCTTAAATGTGATAAGGCAACCCAACTGTATCCTATGGGACAGGTGGACTTCACAGTAATGAAAAACTTATTTAGGAGATTTTTGCTACCAGGACAGGTAAAACTTAAAAGTACATGTCCAACCTTTTAATTATAATGCACCCTGACCTGCGGGCTACCTAGGGCCTAACATAGGGGTGACATGTGCAGTAAAGGGGGAGTTTAAGGCTGGCAAGGAAATTATGTTGCCAAGTCGAATTGGCAGTTTAAAACGGCATTCAGGCTGCAATGACAGACCTGGGATATGTTTTAAAGGGCTTCCTAGGTGGATGGAATAATAATTGCTACAGGTCCACTAGAAGCATTTAGTTTACAGGCCCTGAGTATATGGTGTACCACTTTGCTAGGGACTTATAAGTAAATTAAATATTTCAATCAGATGAAAGCCAATTTTACCATGTTTTAGGGAGTGAGCACAAGCTGTTTAGCAGTGGTTGGCAGTGGCAACAAGTACAGAGTCCTTAAACCAACAATAAACAAATTCAGCCAACGTAGGAAGGTTGAGGGCACAAAGTTTGGGGTGATCCTGCCAAGAGGTCCAAGTCAAAAAAGCGCACCTGAAAATTTCTGCGTTATGCTATTGGCTTCCAACAGCTATTTATTATTATTATTATTTATTTTTTATAGAGCGCGTAGTCACCCGTAAGTATCCCAGCGCTAAGAACAGTACAACTGGGGGGTCAGCGGGAGCAGGGAGGGGGACAGGTTAAGGGAAGAGGTGGGTTTTCAATTGCTTCCTGAACCGTAGGAAGTTGGGTTCAGTTCTCAGGTGGTGAGGTAAAGCATTCCAGAGGCGTGCGGTATGGACCGAGAAGCGTCTTCCTCCTGTTCGGGCCTCCTTCACTCTGGGAGTGACGATAAGATGTTCCTGGTCGGAGCGGAGGGCTCTAGGAGCTTTGTAAGGTTTGATACATTTTTCCAGGCTTGGGGGGCCATTGTTTTGAAGCAGTCTATGTGCCAGGCAGAGGGCCTTGAACATCACACGTTCTCTCACCGGAAGCCAATGGAGACGCTTCAGAGCTGGTTTGGCCGAGGCTCTGGCAGGGGTGTTAGTGAGGATCCGGGCAGCTGCATTTTGGACCCTTTGTAGTTTGTTCAGGGTTACCTCTGGGGCCCCTAAGTAGATGGAATTACTAAAGTCAAGCCTGGAGAGTATCAGGCCTTGAATCAACAGTTTCTGGGATTTGTGGGGGAGCAGGGGCAGGATCTTTCGAATTGACCTGAGCAGCCCAAAGCACGTCCCGGCTACCTTTTTTGCTTGTGTTGCAAATGAAAGGTCCTTATCAAGCCAAACACCCAGGCTTTTTACCTCTGGTTTGGGGTCTGGGAGAGGGTCTAGACAGGGTGGCCAGATGTTTTGTAGTGGAGAAGGTCCCTTCTGACCAAGGAGGAGAATGTCCGTCTTTGAACCGTTAAGTTTCAGAGACGATCGGTTCATCCATCCTTGTATCTGTGTCAAACAGTTGTGAAGGTCCGCAGGTTGTTGTCTGGGATGTGATAGGGACACCACTAACTGTGTATCGTCAGCATAGCTGACGATGCTCACTCCGAACGGAGTAACAACCTCCTCCAATGGGGACATGTAGATGTTAAATAATGTGGGGCTCAGGGAAGAGCCCTGAGGCACGCCACATTGGAGGGGAGTGTCGGAGGAGCGGGTGTTATTCTCCCAGATTTGAAAGGAGCGTTGACTCAGGAAGGACGATAGCCAGGACAGAGCAGTTCCTTCAACACCGACACTCCTAAGTCGTTGGGTAAGGAGCTGGTGATTGACGGTGTCGAAGGCCGCACTCAGGTCGAGGAGGATCACTGCCACTGATCCTCCTTCGTCTAAGAGTGCTCTGGCTTCCTCCACTGCCATGAGGAGGGCGATGTCGGTGCCCTGCCTGGGGCGGAATCCCGTCTGCGAACTTTTTAGGCGGTTGTTATTCTCCAGAAATTGTGAAAGTTTTCTGTTCACAAGCTTTTCCGCGATCTTGCTAGTTCCCGGAAGGAGGGAGATTGGTCTATAGTTTGCTAGGTCGGCAGAGTCAAGGGAGGGTTTTTTTAAAAGTGCCTTGACGACTGCCGCCTTCCAACTGGGGGGGACGACTCCTTGTTGGAGGGAGGCGTTGATAAGTTGGGTGAGGGGGGGAGCGATCGTAGGTGCTACCTTTTTGAGAATACGTAAGGGGGCAGGATCCCTGGGAGACCCGCTTTTGATGATATTCAGCGTATCTTCAACCTCTTGTACCGTCACTTGTCCCCAGGAAGTAAGATATGGGGGGGTAGGACAGTTGTTGGCTTCTTTTTCCTCGCTTGAGCTTGTGGATGGGATGGAGTCGAGGATTTTTTGGATTTTCTCCTTGAAGAAATTCGCTAACTTGTAGCACTTTTCCTCATCAGCTTTGGGGTCTGGGGGGGCTCTCGGTCTCGGGTCCGGGATTTTGAGGAGTTCATTTAAGATGGTGAAAGATTCCTTACTGGAACTAATGGAGTGTTCTATTCTTTCTTGGAAGAATAGACTTTTGGTGTTACGGAGGGCGGTTTTATAGTTTTGTAATGCGGTATGATAGGCTTCCTTCTTTTCGTTAGATTTATTCTTTCTCCAGGAGCGTTCTGTTCTCTTGCATTCCTGTCGGAGGGATTTGAGTGCCGGAGTGTACCAAGGGGCAGGAGTCACTCTTTTCGTATGTTTAAAGGTGGTGGTATTGGGGAGGAGTTTATCCAGTGAGGATGTGAGCCAGAGGTTAAACTGTTCGTCGGCCGTGACCGGGTCCGTGGAGAGGACAGGTGTGGAATCTGAGAGCAAGCTAGCCCATTCCACCGGTTCAAGCTTGTGCCAACGTCGGTCTGTCACTCGGATTTTGGGGGGTAGGGGGAGTGCAATGGTAAGGAGCCAGGAAAAGGGAACGAGGAAGTGATCTGACCAAGGGAGAGGAATGGGGGGACCCGAAGTGATATCCCTGATGTTGATCAGGACGGGGTCCAGAAGGTGACCCTTCTCATGGGTGGGTTCATTGTTGATCAGTCGGATGTTAAGAGACCTAAGGTCCTGAAGGAGATCCGAAGCTGAGGAGTCTGTGGGGTCATTGAGGTGAAGGTTGAGATCACCCACGACGAGAAAGTTCGAGGCGGAGAAAGCTAATTGAGACGCCGTGCCAGTGAGGGCGTTAAGGAAATTCCCTAGTGTCCCCGGAGGGCGGTAGAGCAGCAGTCCTAAGAGGGAGTGTACCGGGGAAATTTGAAGGGCAAAGTGGCAGCTTTCGCAATCTTCAATGTTGGCATTGCTAATCCTACAGGCAAGATGTTCTCTGTGGATAATTGCCAGCCCTCCTTCTCTCCCTTTGGGTCTATGTAAGGTTTGAATGAGATAGCCTGGGGGTAGGGCATTAACAATATCCGAGTCCGTACTGGCAGAGAGCCAGGTTTCTGTGAGAAACAGAGCGACCAGGCCATGATCCTGTATCAGCAAGTTGATTTCGTGTGCATGCTTAGGGAGGGAGCGGCAGTTAAGGAGGCCCATCTGTAGTCCCGGCTTTCCCGAGCCGTATTCGGCTGGATTACATCGTGCGCAATTGACAAAGGGTTTACCTTCGGTATGGACATAGTGGCAGTCCTGAGTTTTTTCCTGGTGAAGGGCCCGGAGCATGTCACTTGTGTACACCAGGCGATCCTGCAGCAAATCCGGCAGGGTTCCTGGGCCTGGCTTGCCTTTGGCGCGCCTTCGGCGCGCTGACGGCGCGCCCGCTGCGCCCGTCCGCTGCGCGTCCGGGTGCTAAGCATAGTTTTATGCAAAAAGAGGACGTGGGGGCGTGGCCTGAAGAAGTGGGCGTGGCCTGTGAACAGGCTCGCTCGCTGCTGGCGGTGCTTGTGATTCCCTACCCCGTGGCAGCGTTCAGATCGGCTGCACGGGTAATTAGGTACCGGATGAATGCCCCAACCAGCCTTGCAGGTGAGGGAGAGGTGCCCAAATTCTTAAAAGCAATTTACACAAGTTTTTAAAAAGTTACAGTTTCAAGCAGCGCTCCCGGCTGTGCCTCAGGAGTACAGATTCTGGGTAGGGCTGGGCGTCGGCGCTTTATATAATCAGGGGGGCGTGGCCTGAAGAAGTGGGCGTGGCCTGTGAACAGGCTCGCTCACTGCTGGCGGTGCTTACGATTCCCTACCCCGTGGCAGCGTTCAGATCGGCTGCACGGGTAATTAGGTACCGGATGAATGCCCCAACCAGCCTTGCAGGTGAGGGAGAGGTGCCCAAATTCTTAAAAGCAATTTACACAAGTTTTTAAAAGTTATAATTTCAAGCAGAGCTCCCGGCTGTGCCTCAGGAGTACAGATTCTGGGAAGGGCTGGGCGTCGGCGCTTTATATAATCAGGGGGGCGTGGCCTGAAGAAGTGGGCGTGGCCTGTGAACAGGCTCGCTCGCTGCTGGCGGTGCTTGCGATTCCCTACCCCGTGGCAGCGTTCAGATCGGCTGCACGGGTAATTAGGTACCGGATGAATGCCCCAACCAGCCTTGCAGGTGAGGGAGAGGTGCCCAAATTCTTAAAAGCAATTTACACAAGTTTTTAAAAGTTACAATTTCAAGCAGAGCTCCCGGCTGTGCCTCAGGAGTACAGATTCTGGGAAGGGCTGGGCGTCGGCGCTTTATATAATCAGGGGGGCGTGGCCTGAAGAAGTGGGCGTGGCCTGTGAACAGGCTCGCTCGCTGCTGGCGGTGCTTGCGATTCCCTACCCCGTGGCAGCGTTCAGATCGGCTGCACGGGTAATTAGGTACCGGATGAATGCCCCAACCAGCCTTGCAGGTGAGGGAGAGGTGCCCAAATTCTTAAAAGCAATTTACACAAGTTTTTAAAAGTTACAATTTCAAGCAGAGCTCCCGGCTGTGCCTCAGGAGTATTTGATGCTCACATGTTCCTATATTTAGATTGCTACAGGCATGTTTTCTTGCTCGTGCAGTTTATGATGACATCAGTTGAACTCTTAGGCCCATATTTATCAAGGGCTTGTGCTGCACTTGCATCACGGAAGGGGATGCAAGGCAACGCACACCCTCAAGATAGATTAACTATGCCATGCAGAGCCAGCTTGGTTGATTTTGCGTGGCATAGTAAATCTGGAGTGAAGCAAGGCAGTGCAAGTCTTGCGTTACTCTGCATGGGGAAGGCATTCCATGGTTTTTGATGTATCCCCAGATTAACTAAGACTTGTACACCTGGGAATGCATCAAGATGCTACTGAGGGGAGGCAAAAATAAATAAGAAATATATTTCTCTTTGTTATTTCCTTTTTCTATGTGTGCTGCAGTCTGCACTCTGCAGCACTCTTATAAAAAGGAAAATACCTCTGGGGATTGTTTTAGTTCAGGAATGTGTCCCTTACTGATAAACCCAACCCTGGCTGTAATGCAGAAACCCTTGCACCATGGTCTAAGGGTGCCTGCTTCGGTGCTTGGCGGCCACAAGCGCTCCAGTGCAGAGAGTCAACAAGAGAGTGGGGAAGCCGATAGACCCTTGGAGGCTTGGGTAATCTAGTACTTTATCATGTAAAAGTGCCTACAAGGGATTCTTTCCAATAGTAGTGTTCATGTATTTTGAAGTAAATCTCAGTAAGCTCTAACCAGTCACTTATAATGAATCATTATTCACATTAATTCCTTAATTAGATATGAATCAATCCTAACAAAACTTGTAACTAGGAAAAGCAATACAAGACTGGTGTATACTTACTGATGCACATATTTATGTGAATAAATGAAAAATTGAAGGGTACACAAGGCTTGATTCGCGTATAAACAAAAAAGTGACCGAGATTTAGCAATTTTTTACAGCATTTCTCATCTCTTGGACACTTTTGTAATCACCCATTTCACATGGCATATAAAAACAGAAACTGTCGCCTAATTTTGCAAAGAACAATTCCTATGATAAAAGAAATTACAGAGAATGGGTGCAGTTGTCGACGTTTCGGTCTTTGGTGTGAAGACATCTGTAAGACTATCTTCAGGACAAAATTTTCATATGTGGATTGACCCTGGGAAGACTGAGCTGTAGATTGTCTTTAGTAGAAAGAGGTGCTGTAAAATATAGTATGATCCGTTGTAATCTGTTTCACAAAATTAGGGATGGAAGAATTAAAACGCTCATCCAATAATCCACCTTTTTTCAAACAAACTCAGTGGTTTGAGTGGAGTACTATGCAGCAAGCCACTTCATTTTAATTTAGAAGATGGGTCTGGGTCCAAATCAAAGTCCAAGCACTGTAATGCTGCTCCTTCAGTCAATGTGTCCCTTCCTGATAAAACCAATCCTGGCTGTAATGCAGAAACCCTTGCACCATGGTGCAAGGGTGCCTGCTTCGGTGCTTGGCGGCCACAAGTGCTCCAGTGCAGAGAGAGCAGGAAGGTGCCATATATTAGTAAATATGGTGCAGTCCTGCTCCCTGCATTTGACGCAGCGTATTGAATCGAGACTATATTCCAGACAGACTTGGCTGCAAGAATTACAACTGCATCTTTCTTTTCACAGAGTTCAAAGAGACTTATATGCTGTGAACATTACAGCTTATCTAATACCAGATGGTATGGTTTGGGGAAAAGTCCTGTACCAAATTATGGGACCCTGTGAAATTCTGCAACCGTAAAAGGTATGATGTCTGATTTGGAAGCCAATGCTACTTCAAAATAAAGATCTACATTTAATGGCTATACATATAAAGAAATGTATTGTTATCATCACTCTGTACACCATTATCTAAATAGAACTGCTGTCCCTTTGTGAAATATACACTTATACCTGGTGATATACACTTAGACCTGGTGATATACACCTATACTTAGTGATATACACTTATACCTGGTGATATCCACTTATACCTGGTGATATACACCTATACCTAGTGATATACACTTATACCTGGTGATATACACTTATACCTGGTGATATACACTTATACCTGGTGATATACACTTATACCTGGTGATATACACTTATACCTGGTGATATACACTTATACCTGGTGATATACACTTATACCTGGTGATATACACTTATACCTGGTGATATACACTTATACCTGGTGATATACACTTATACCTGGTGATATACACTTATACCTGGTGATATACACCTATACCTAGTGATATACACTTATACCTGGTGATATACACTTATACCTGGTGATATACACTTATACCTGGTGATATACACTTATACCTGGTGATATACACTTATACCTGGTGGTAGTCCTGTATGACACCTCCTGTAGGCAGCATTGCAAATTACATGAAGAAATGTCCTTACTCTTGTGGGGAGTCGACACCGCTGCCTTTTATTATGAGCAAAAACCTGAGGCAACACGCAAGCATATAATGACAAACACTAGACTCATTTTTTTCTGATCAATCTATTAAATATAAAGGGTTATGAGCATTGTAAAGAAAATGTTGATTTAGTTTAAAACCTTTATTTCGACCACAACCGTAGCCATAAAATTGCAGCAGACACAAATACATCACATTACAAGAGAGAAGCACATCACAAAGCAAGCAAAAAGTGACCCACAAAGCTATACACAGTCATTGGATTCGATTACAATAAAGTGCATACATTAAGGAACCCATAAAGGTGCCAAATTCATGGAATAAGATCTTTAGGCCGTTGGGGGTTCTAGACAGCAAAACGGCATCATCCGCATATAGTAATACGGAGACCTATTTGCCACCTATGTGGAGGGCATTGGATACTTTTGCAAACTGGGCAGAACCTGGGCCATTTCTATATAGCAGGAACAGCAGGGGGCTCAAATGTTCCTCTGACGTACCTGGTGTCCAATCTTAAATTCCTCTGACCTCTCCCTGAGGGGCCAAACTAGACTGAGGTCATTATGGAGGGCTCTTAGGACCAGTTTGCCATGAATCCCCATATGCATCAGTACCTCCCAAAGAATAGACTTCACCACACTGTTAAAGGTGCAGGACCGATCCATGAAGGCCAGACACATGGAGCCCGCTTGGCGATGCAATATATGCTTATCACCAAGTACAGGTTTACACATTGATCTATTGTGTCCAGCCCCTCAAGGAATCCGTACTGCACCTCTGACAGGACAACGGTAGTCCAAAAGGTGGGCCAGAACAATTCTACCC
Organism: Triturus cristatus; assembly: GCF_964204655.1. Classification (NCBI taxonomy): domain Eukaryota; kingdom Metazoa; phylum Chordata; class Amphibia; order Caudata; family Salamandridae; genus Triturus; species Triturus cristatus. The sequence goes on from NC_140590.1 coordinate 1,845,023,561, forward strand.
ACCAACATGACAGCACAGTCCAATACCAAAATTGGGTGATAGCACTCAGGGGATTGGAGATTGCCCTTTTTAAAATTAGGAACAATAATGGCCGAGCACCAGGATAGTTGTAGGCCTGTCTTACAGAGGCCATTAAAACAATTACAAAGTAACAACATCACACCCTCGCAAGATCTCTGCGACGCTTAGGTTTCTAAGGTAACTCAGGTGGAATCTAGCCGTTTTGGCCATTGAGTTTATATGGCCACGCATGTTCAGGCTGCTGTCAAGGGTTATTCCAAGGGATTTCGCAGAGTGCCGTGATGGTCTTGATCCATTCCTGGATGTCTGGATTGGTTTTGGGTGGGGAGAGTAGAAGAAATTCAGTTTTATTTGCGTTACGTTTAAGCTGGTTAGCGGTGAGGCAATGGACTGTCAACTTCAGGGCCTCATTCAGGGAGAAAATGTCCTCAGGGGAAGAGATTTTGATGCAGATCTGTGTATCGTCGGCGTTCATAAGGTAGGAGATATTGGCAGCACATAGCACCTCAGTGAGTGGTTCAAGGTAAAGATTGAAGAGGGTAGGGGAGAGGGTTGATCATCGGGGGACTCCAACCGGAACCGGAGAGAAAGCAGAGAGATTACCGTTGATGAGGACTCTCTGTGAGCGATTTTGGAGTAAGGATCTAAACCATTCAAGGACGGTGCCATCCAAACCCATCCTGAGTTTGAGGCGTTCAAGGAGAATTTCTTGGTTAACCGTATCAAAGGCAGAAGATAGGTCTAGGAGGATTAGGAGACAGGTTTTTCCTTGGTCGAGGGCTTGGAGGGCGTCATCCACGATGTGGAGGAGGGTGGTTTCCGTGCTGTGTCCAGGTCTGAAGGTGAAAGTTGGTGATGTGAAGGCTCAGCTGCTGTTGCATACATTTTTCCAGAACTTTGGCTAGGAGTAGGATGTTGGATATGGGTCTATAGTTGCGGGCGGAAGCAGGGTCCAGCGTAGGTTTTTTTAGGATGGGGACAACTTGGCAATCCTTGAGAGAATCAGGAATTGAGCCCTGTAGGAGGGAGGCGTTGATTATTGAGGTCCAGGAAGGGATGATAGGCTGAGAGGCGGCAGCTAGGCAGTTAGAAAGGAGAGGATCATTGAAGTGATTGTTCGAGTTTAAGGAGACAAGAATTCTCAAGATAGAGTGTTCGTCATAGATTTTAAAGTTGGACCAGTGTGCTTGGTTTTTGGGTGAGGTTTGGGAAGACAGCAAAGAGGTAGAGCCGGCAGATTTTGATTTTGGTGATGAGTTGCGGATTTAAGTTCGTTTCCTAGGGTAGACATTTTGTCGCAGAAAAAAGATGAACATTCCTCGCTTGTTATTAGGGGTTTAGGTGTTTCTTTGGAGGTTTTTGCTAGTCTCTTGGATTGGTCTTTGACCAAGTCAAACAGCTTGCGAGGTCGATTTTGGCATTCTCAAGTTCACTTCTGAAGAATTCTTTTTTAGAGTTGAGAGAAGTTTTAGATGGGCTGCTGATGTGTGTTGTTTCCAGTTTCGTTCAGTCTGTCAAATGGATCTCCTCTCCTTGTTGAGGGATCCGTTGAACCAGGGATTCCTGTCTTTGATCTGGGTTCTTTAATTTTAGTGGAGCCAGGTCATCGAGAATGTCGGATATAGTTGAGGAATAATGATCCGCTAGGTTGTTGACCGAGGTGCACTGAGGGGGGGGGGGAGGTCGGTCTAAAAGCGCGCTGCCAGTTTCCCGTGATCAAGTTTCTTGGTGTCTCTAGCCCATCGTTTGGGAATCACAGGTTGTGGTGTCAATGTCTTGTGGGTGCTAGGCAGGAGGAAGGTGATGGCGTGGCGGTCAGACCAATCACAAGGGTCAATAGAGATAAGTTTGACCGCTGATTCCTTAGCAATGATCCAGTCTAGGTTGGTGCCTTTCGAATGAGTAGGGACAGAGCAGGCTTGGGTAAGGGCTTGATCGGCCAAGAAGTCTCTGATGGCGTTGACCTGAGGGTCCTTAGGATCGTTCCAATGCAAGTTGAAGTCGCCAAGGAAAATGTCATTAGAGTTAGGAGAAAGCTTGGCTGTGATGATTTCCATGAGGAGGTCCGTGTAGGTGTCATTCTTGCCTAGGGGGTGGTAAAAGATGTGATGTCTGCACAGTTGGGAGATGTTGTTGGAAATGGAGAGTGCGAAGTATTCGCAGGAATCTGTAGGGTCTACCGGAAGTTCCGTAACAAGGAGGTTTGAGCGGTAGATGCAGGCAATGCCTCCCCTTTTTTCTTTGAGTGCCTGTCCAGCCTTACGATGTTGTAATTGGGCGGGACTAAGAGGTCTAGGTTGGGCGATGAGGATTCCTTGAGCCAAGATTCAGTCAAGATTGCTAAGTCCGATGTATGGCTCAGGATGAGGTCGGCGACATCAGATGCATGCTTTACTGCTGACTGGCAGTTTAGCAGGAGGCTGGCTAGGGAGGGGTAGGAGTGAGTGTCAAGGGTAGATGCAGAAATGGGAACTCTAGCTAGGTTGCTATTGACCACCCCTCTGATGTGGAGGGTAGAAGATCTGTTAGGGTTGGTTGTGTCACGGTCCCCAGATATCCTCAGGATTGGATCGAAGTCAATAAGGGTCCACCTCTCGACAGCCCCAAGTCCGGATAGAATTAATCCCCTCGGACTAGTGGGATGGTCGAGCGAGGGAAGGAAATGGTAGGAACAGCGGGGAGGGAGACCTAAGAAAAGACAAAGAGAGAGAGAGAACGAGATCACAATATAATTCAATGCTTCAACAAGAGATTAACAGAAGAGTGGTATGCTGATGGGAACTCTCTCTACCTGTAAAGGAAAATACTGCTGACTCACTGCTTGGCGAGATGTGAGGGTAAGTACGAAGTAACTGCACACTCATATTCTAATGAGGAAAGGAGCATGGTTAGTAACATGTCACTTGCTGCACGTCAAAAGACACCCTCTGCAATAGCAATCACATGAAGCCCCTGTGATCCCTACCTTTGCATATGAATCGTGCTGGCTGTTACCGGACCCCCCCTCAACTGACCTCCCCTAAAAAGATGGGAACATAAAACAAGAAGCTAAAGGTTGAAGTGCGTATTTGTATGCAGCGAAGATATGGAGTACTTTGTGGTTTTCCAAACCTCGCTCGTATTGTAAACGTTTTAAGGAGCTTGTGCGTTCTCGCTCTTACTTCAAAGCGGGACCACTACGCGCCTTCCAACATACAGTGCTGACTCCCACTCACAAATAAGGCAAACATGGCCTCCCGCATGAGACAGCTGGAAAGTGCGTGTCTCGCCAACGGTAGGAACGTTAAAGGAGTACCAGGAAATGCACAGCGTTAATTCCAAATCACAAACAGTGCAACAATGGCCTCCCGCATGAGACAGCTGGAAAATGCGTGTCTCGCCAACGGGAGGAACGGTAAATGTTTGTCAAGAAATGCACAGCGTTAATTCCTACACATAATCAAGGCAACAAGACCTCCCGCATAAGACCGCTGGAAAATGCGGATCTCGCCAACGGGAGGAAGCGAGCACTGGACAGAAATAGGACCAAGAGTTGGTGCGATGTCGCACCCTTACCCGGACCGCAATTCAAACCCTCCGGGCGTCCGCTGAAAATTCGGCGTCTACAGGAAGGCGCCATCTTGAATTATAGCGTTCAGCTGGCGGCACGAAAATTGCGTGCCGCGTCATCGCGCACGTGTGACGGCACCGGAGGATGATGGGAAATGTAGTTTCCCGGTCCCCTTCGCCTCCGCTGCCGTAGTCAGTGTGTTCTTACTCGGTGAGCCCTGACAGTACATCCCCCCTTCGGAGAACACTGACAGAGGCAGGGTTTATCTGGGTATCTCTTTTGAAATGCCGCCACCAGCCGGGGCGCATGAACGGAGGTGGCAGGTTCCCATGAGTCTTCCTCAGATCCATACCCGTTCCATGACACCAAATACCACAGTTTCTTCCGGGCTATTTTGGAATCCACCAGCCCCTTGACCTCATACTCCTTATGGAGATCCATCCATATGGGAACTGGCTGTCTCTTGACCGGGCAGTAGGACGGTTTCAAGAGAGAGACATGTAAATTGATACTTGTATAGCGCACTACTCACCCGCAAGGGTCTCAAGGCGCTTGTACGGATACCGCTGTGGAACCCATCCTGGCTTTCCCTGTGAGGCGTCCACTCCTGGGCACCCCCAAGGTGGAGGCCAGGCATCCTTAGCATTGTGGGGGCCGTTGTGGAGATTAAGCAAGCTATTGCCCAGAGTTGCAGAGTGGGACTCCATGATTGGAATGGCACCGAGGCTAGAATTATCAGGTCTGTGGAATTTTTGAGCCCAAGACCCGCCGAGGCGGGGAATTGAACCCTGGTCCCGGGCTAGACCTCTGCATCAGGGTCTGCCGCTCTAATCATTGAGCCACACTTCTCCACGAATGGAAAAACATGGAAAAACGGATATATCCGGAAGTGGGCGGGCAAATGAAGTTTCACTGCCATCGGTCCTACCTGCTTGAGGACCCGGTAGGGGCCTATGAACTTAGGATTAAGGAAGCTATGTCTCTTGAATCATATGTGTTTGGTAGAGAGCCAGACCAGGTCCCCCTTCTGAAGGTTCGGAGCGGGCCTCCGGTGCTTATCTGCCTGTCTTTTATAAAACGTTTTGGCATGTTGGAGGTGTACCTTGGTGTCTAGCAGTGTCTGTCGGATGTGCTCTACCCTATGTTGGACGTTAGGGAGTTTCAGTGTTTGACTGGGAGCTACAAAAGGAAGAAAGCGTGGGTGGAAACCGTATGAGCTGTAAAAGGGTGAGTTGTGTGTAGAGCTATGCGCAGCGTTGTTGTAAGCGAATTCGGTCACCCACAACCAATCCACCCATGCCTCGGTGTTTGTGTCTACGTAGCATCGCAGATATTGTTTAAGGGTTTGGTTCAATCGTTCGGCCTGGCCATTGGTTTGCGGGTGGAAACTGGTGGACAGAGCGGACGAAATGTTCAACCGTGAACACCAAACCCTCCAGAACCGAGCTGTGAACTGGGAGCCCCTGTCTGACACAATAATACGCAGGAGCCCATCTAACCGGACTATGTTAACTAGTAGTAGGGAGGCTAACTGTCCTGCTGTAGGAACCCGTTTGCATGCTATAAAATGTCCCATCTTCGTTAAGTAGTCCACAACCACTAAAATGACTGTATGTCCTTGATCCCTGGGTAACCCAACTATAAGGTCTACGGACCATTGGTCCCATGGTTTTCCTGAAGTGCTCAATGGCTGTAACAACCCTTGTATTTCCTGTTTGTCGGTCTTCATTTGCGCACAGACATCGCACTCTTTCACCCATTGGACTATGTCTCTACGCAGAAAGGGCCACCAGAACTGACGAAGTGTGTTTTCTATATCAATCAATCAATATGAACTTTATTCGGATAAAAACAACATATCCGTAAAAATACAATTAAAATATAATTCAAGATTAATAAATGAATCATGATTATACAAAACCATTAGATAAAAAAAAAAAAAGACATAAGACATTTAAAACATTAACCGGGGTGCATAGAGTTACGAATACGCACCGCCGTTTTTAAGAAAGATCCCACCCGAAAACATAATTCATCATCGCTTGTAGCTAGCACCATCCCATAGGTTGCCTTATAATCAGTTACACGTCAAATTTTTTTTAGTGAGAAGTAAATAATAAGAACAAAAAAATAGGAAGTGTAACATTGATTGATTATGTGTGTTATCGCAAGGGCAATATAAAGAATCAAAGTTGGCGGTAAAATCAATAGGAAATGACAACAAATATTTCATTGTGTCTGTCCTTAGCCTAAAAAGTAAACCCCTTTCCCAGCGGCCGATTGGTTTTAAAAGATATCTAGGCATCGCTAGGATCACATTCTCGATTTGCATATATCTTGCAACTTTTTTTTTTTACATTCAGTTGCTAATCTCATTTCTTTATATGATGCATAAAGAGTTTTCTCAAGAGTTTTACTAATGATGGAGCTATGATCTAAGGGATTTAAAAAAAGACATTCCATATTCATACTACTTAAACTTTTGTGGACTCCAGCCAACCACGGTATATCCATCCCTTTATCACATTTTAAACAATCTAAAATTATCTCCCTTGTCAGTTGTGCAGCCGGGTTCTTCCAAATTCTCAGCCAGAACAAGGTCGGGCGAGCCTTAATATAATCCTCTATGTACGGTAAATAAAGTTCACTATGGCCAGCATACGTAGAGGAGAAAAATGGCGCACCCAAGACTTTGCGACAAAATCTGTTCTCTTCACGCTGAATGGGGGTGCTAATGGTATTCCCCCAGACCTCCGCCCCATATGTGGCGGTTGGTGTGCATTGCAATCTATAGATTTTAACAATAGAAGGCACTACCTCTATGTTTCGTGGCTTAGGTAACCTAAGTATGGTATTAATAGAGTTAATAAACTTCCTTTTGCAATGAGCCACGTGATCATTCCATAATCCATTAGATGCAAATACCAACCCAAGATACGGGAAAGTGCAAGTGCTTAATAGTTGATCAGAATTTATAACGATTGAAAGGTTAGAATATTTCTTAGACCCACATGACATTAAAAACGATTTTTTAAAATTAGTACATAAATCCAAAGTTTCCATAAATTTCACAAAGCCCTTAAGCAGGGCGCGTAAAGCTTTAGGGGTGCGTCCCATTAAAACTGCATCGTCAGCATATAACAGTGCAGGGATTTTATTTCCACTAATAGTTGGGACGTCTCTAGTTGAAATCACCAAGGATTTGGTTAAATCATTAATATATAGAATAAATAAGAGGGGGGCCAAAACACAACCCTGTCTGACCCCCCTGCCAATTTCAATAGCCTTGGAGATCTCACCATCCTTACTAATACGCACCCTGGCTTTTAGATCTCTGTGCAAATATGCCAGGAAGGAGACTAATTAATCGTCTAGGCCAAGATTTAAAAGAGTTAGCCACAGCCGAGATCTGTTCACAAAGTCAAAGGCCGACGTAAGATCCATGAATGCCAGGTACACAGGTGTTTTCTTGGCTATGGTGTATTTACTGATAATCAGGTTAAGGTTAAGGCACTGTTCCACAGTGCCAACCTTACTCCTGAACCCCAGCTGGCATGGGTGTAAAACCTGGCAATCCTCAGCCCATGACTTAATCCTATTGAATAACACCCTCCCCAGAATTTTCAGAGTGTTATCAATCAATGATATTGGCCTGTAGCAGCACGGATTTGACCGGTCCCCCTTCTTAAAAATTGGAACTATTGTACTATAGGACCATGTTTCGGGAATGGATGAATTCGTCAAATTATTAAAAACATTTGCAAGTAGTGGTGCCCAAAAATCGGGATTACTTTTAATGAGGTCAATAGGGAGACCGTCCGGCCCGGGAGCTTTGCCCCCCAGGCTCTGAATAATAGCCTCCTCGACTTCAGATAATTCAATCTGAATCTTGGTGGTATATCTATACTCCTTTTTAGGTTCACAAGAGTCCGGGGCGGCATAGATCTTACTAAAATGAGCCTCCCAAGACTCACTGGATATGTTGCAGCTAATTGGTGAGGCTGTATTTCCCACAGATTTCATGCCTTTAACAGCCTTCCAAAAATTCTCACCATTTTTCAGTACATTTGCCCGCACAAGGTTAGCCCAATGATCATTGATGAGCTCCTCCTTCCTACATATAATAGCTTTTTTGTAACTTCTCCTAAGTGACGACACAAGAGAGCTGGCTCTAGGTTCACTTACAAGTGCCCTTCTTAGTGCTCTGTTAGCCGCAGAGCAATCTGCATTGAACCAGCCTGGGTCAGAGTTAATGTTCCTGTTTGGTTTGGACAATATATTTTTAATACCAGAACAAAGCTCCGAGAAGGCACCAACTACCTCTATATTGTGTGTACCAAATGTCAGACAAGTGTTGACCAAATTCGGATAGAGTTTTATTATCCTTTCAAATAATACATTATTGTCAATGCCACGCCACACAAGTCTGAGATTATCAGTTGTTGTCGCTAAGTCACGTGCCCCATGCGTGTAATCATACGCTGGACGACGTGTGAAATTTAGGATGGTGCTAATAGGATTATGATCTCCTTGTATTGTTGGAATTACTTCAGCCTTTAGCACATGGCTTTCAAGGGAAGCAGTTATAAAAATGTAATCAATGGTGGAGGTTGAACCTCGACTTCTATAACTTGGTACTGTACATCCGTCACTGAGAGGCGCGGCTGCAATCTCCATGACGTTAAGAAAATTGTGCGAGCTTAAGAGGTTCACTAGCTGCTCTCCTCTTTTACTCAATAAACCACTAGTGGTGGGCCGAACAGCCAAATAAATATCCCTTGGGATTTTAACATTAAAATCACCGCCTAAACATATACCCTTAATTAGGGCACCACATTTGTCAGTTTGTAGTTTTAAAATGAAATTAAACAACTCTGAAAAGTTCATATTGGGAATGGTTTTAAAATCATCATTATAAAAATTGATCAAATAGAGTGAAACCCCCCGAGAATAGAGGGTTACTTGAAATTTATCGCTATTTGTGTGCAGGATTCTAGCACGCCGCCTGCCTTAATATTTATCCAGGTGGAAAGACCACCAGCAGGCCTACCTGATTTGGGGATAGGGGACAGAATATTAAAGCATTCAAAACCCTCCATGAACAACTCCTGGGTCGCACAAGTTTCTTGGAACATTACAATGTCCTGATTGCTTATTAACCCCTTCCAGTCTGATAAATTTAACTTAGATGCCAGACCAGCAACATTCCAACTCAATATTTTAAGTGTTGAATCACCATTCCTTAACGTTAATAAATCAGGTTTGCTAGACTGGGAACATGTTTGAGTCAGTACTAGTACTGATGCATCAGTTAATACTTCACTCATTAATGGAGTGGGCAGTCAATCTTGGCAATCCAAACCTGATAAAGGTGTGAATCTATTGGCTGTTAAAATAGAATTGTACGAGTTGGAACAGGGTACCTCAAATGTGGGTTTATAAAAGGAGCCTAGGGGTAACGCCCATATGCTAGTACTAGCATCTATCTGCTCCATCTGTGGTGATAATATAGTCTTTGCCACTGATTGCCTACGAAAATTAATAACTATGCAATCCCCCTTAATAGATTTGGAGGATGTGCCCAACCAACCCACTCGTCGTACCATAATAATATTTTCAATTAGGGAAGGCCTAAATCTCCTATGTTTGGAGAGCCAATCAACGCACTTACAGCGCAGTTGCTCCCAAGATTCTATCTGGTCTTTCCTTAGAGGGGGAACGCCTGCTAAAACCACAACATATGGGCAAGCCTCCGGAGGTAGATTTAACACCACACTGTTACCCTCGGTAGGAATCATAGAAATTGGGTCATCGTTGCCTTCTTGTTGTATATTGTCCATACCATTACTTTTGTGTGGGGGATGGGAGCATTAATGACGGATACCATACTATTTATCAAATTGCCATCATTAATTCTAGTAGTGGTGTGTTCGTAAGCCTTTTTGCCCCCATATTACTCCTCATTTCAAAACACGTATGAATTCTGTTACATGTCACGCAATCATTGAGTCCCAAATTTAAATTAGATGGAACATTAGTAATTTGCTGAAGAGTAGAATTATTAATAGAAGGTACATTTTGTGCTTGCTTTGTAGCGTTAGTAAAGTCAGGTACTTTGGCATCAACTTGGGAGACAGTATTCACAATTTGGGATGCAGGCTGTATGTGCCGAACAGGCTGGACTGAAGAAACAACAGAAATGCAATCTTTCAACGAGGAAAGAAAATTGTCAAGAACAGGCTTAACACAATCAGTGATAATATTAAGTAAATGGTTCATATCGATTGCCCTCTTGCAATTATCATTGCCAATAATAGAAAACTGAAGATCGTTCTCAGTCTTAGTTCCAATCGAATGATGGAGCAATTCAATCGGTGGGGCATGCACATCAACCTCAACAGATGTTGAATTCGAGGATGAGCGAATCCAAGAATTTAAAGTTGTGCGAGTGGAGCATGGGCGAATTGGTTGTTTTCTCTTCACGCTCACTATCTTTCCTGATTTCCTTTTGCGTTTTGCCCCTGAAAGTGGGACATTGACTGTTACAGGTAAATCTGGTGTGATTACATCACAGGTCTCTTCGCATACCAGGGCAGAAACATCAGGGTCACATACGATTAAGTCAGTGGTTTCAACAATTGGTCCTAGTGGTGCTACAGATTGCCCTAAACCGAGAGAAAAACGACGCTCAGTGAGCTCGATTTCGTTGCTCACGATACTGACGGCCCTTTCCAGCATACTTTCAATGCTCGTTGTGGTCGATCTAGCAACCGGTAGTGTCGTACGCCTCCCCATGATTACTTTGATAGTGTTATGAAATCAACACCAGTAATGTAACTAGGTAAAGAATAGTCTTTGCTTACCTGTGGAGCAACCTCAGAAGTATCCAAGTGGAAAGGTAGTGGCCCAGTCCAGTCTCCTCCAGGCACTGACGGGCAAGGACTGTCCCGCCCTTGGCCCGGGCGTCGCCCAGGCGCGGCCCGGGCGAATCCCGCGCTGCGGTGGTCGCTGGCGCTTTTCAGCGCCTGTGCACCGATGGCTCCTCCCTCCAGAGAGTAAAGGATTCTGGTGTCTTAAAACATTATTATTTGCAGTTAGTTTCTAAGCAGATACCCTTCTTGGCAGCATTTGTCTGTCCCTTCAATTGTGTGATCTTTCAGTTCCTCTGTTCAATTCAAAATGAAGTCTATCTGGTCAGTGCGATCCTTCCCGCCAAGTCTTTTGGCCGCCGCAATGTCCAGCGCATGGAAGGGCATGGCACCAGCGAAAGGCTTGCCGTCTCACATCCTTGGTGGGTAGTAGGACCAGATGTCCTTTCATGGGAACGCCTTGTCGTAGTCTCCATTCGGTATGGTGTTTGAGCCAGTCTCTCCAAGTGGCTTTCTGCACCCCTCTCTTAATCTTCTGAAGGAAGTCGTCAGTATGGAGTAAACATACCACTTGCTCAGGTGAAATGATAGGTCTTGCGGGGTTCGTTATGCCCGCAGTTGGAGAGGCTTGCTGGGTTAAGGCATCGGCCTTTTTGTTGTCTTTTCCAGGCCTAAAGGTGATGATAAAGTGGTATTCTGAGAAGAACATCATCCACCTTAATTGACGAGGTGTTAGTTGCCTGGAGGATTTCATGAACTGCAGATTGCGGTGGTCGGTGTACACCGTGACTTGGTGTCTTGCTCCCTTGATCCAGTGTCTCCATTCCAGAAATGCGTTCTTAATGGCCAAAAACTCCTTTTCCGCAATAGTGTAGTTCCTCTCGGCGCTGTTCAGTTTGCGGGACATAAAGGCGATGGGATGTAGCTGTCCGGTGGAAGGATGTCTCTGGGATAATACGGCTCCTACTGCTACATCCGACGTGTCTGCTTCCACAACGAAGGGTACATCAGGATTAGTGTGTGCCAAGATTGGAGCGGAGGTAAACGCTGCCTTCAGCGCCTCAAAGGAAGATTGTGCTTCTTCATCCCATCGAAATGTCACGTTTTTCCTTAGCAGACGAGTCACAGGAGCCATCATGGCAGAATACTGATGGCTGAAATGCCTGTAAAAATTGGCGAAGCCCAAGAAGCATTGTATGTTGCGGGTGTTCTTTGGCCTGGGCCATTCTGTTATGGCCGTGACTTTTCTTTCTGCCATGATTTGGCCTGCCGGGGTGAGCATAACCCCCAAGAATTCCACGGTGGTAACATGAAACTCGCATTTACTGATCTTGCAAAAGAGGTGATGTCTTTGTAAGGTCTGTAAAATTATCCCGACGTGTTTTAGGTGCTCCTCATGGCTTCTGGAAAAGACGAGAATATCGTCGATGTAAACGACCATGAAGTGGTCCAGATACTCTCGAAGGACGTCATTCAGGAAGAACTGGAAAGCAGCCGACCGTTGCAAAGACCGAACGGCATCACGAGATATTCATAGAGTCCATATCGGGTCTTGAACGCCATCTTCCATTCGTCCCCCTCTCGCACCCGAACCAAGTGGTAGGCTCCTCGGAGGTCGAGTTTAGTGTACACTGTGGCCCCTTTGACTTGTTCCAGTAACACCGACACCAGGGGGAGGGGGTACTGATTCTTCACTGTAATGGCATTCAATGCTCTAAAGTCTATGCAAGTCCTGAGCTCCCCGTTGGCCTTCGATATAAAAAATAGGGGGGAAGCTGCAGGGGATTTGGAGTGACGGATGAACGCCAGAGAAAGAAACTTATCCAAATACTATTGTAAATGAAGGTTTTCGGGCTCACTCAAAGCGTATATCTGACTGCAAGGAATCACCGCACCTGGAAGAAGGTCGATCTGGCAGTCGTAGATCCGGTGAGGAGGTAAGACCTCAGCCATGCTATCGCAAAACACAGAAGCATACTCCTGATAGCATGCAGGTAGCTCGACTTCTTTCTCGGCGGCCGTGGCTATGTGGTGACGGAATGGCAACGCTTTGGACGGTACTGTAGGGGGATTCCTGTAGTGGGTGCAGCAGTAACCAGACTCCATCTTCATCATCAACCGAGTCCAATCAATGGTGGGATTGTGTTTCTGGAGCCATGGTAACCCCAAATTAATTCCGTACTTGGGGGCTTGTATGATATTGAAGGAAATGTACTTGCAGTGATCGTTGTTGTACCATACCTCGAGTTCTCTCGTATGGAACCGGATGGGACCGGATTCCAATTGTTTAACGTCCACTGCAAACACTTTCTCCGGAGCGTTCTTCATGACTAAGGCAACCCCTAGTCCACGGGCTGTTTCTTCATCCAAAAAACAGCCAGTGGCCCCGGAATCTACCATAACTCGGATGGACCTCTTTTCCGCCCACACAATCATCTCCATATCCACGAAGAAATGTTCTGGGCAGTCTCTGGTATCTTTCTTCACTGAAGGCATTTCACTAACGCTCGAGGATGCCCTTCCCTCACTGCTCAAACACCTCAGTTTTCCGACTCCTTATCTGCTGTAACGGTGGCCACCTGACCGAAACTAGAACGGCTATTTCGTGGTTTAACAGGGCACTCACGGAGGTAATGCCCTTTCTTCCCACAGTAAAGGCATAACCCCTGTTTCCGACGATGTTCACGTTCGTTGGGAGTGAGAGATGCCCTGACCACTCCTATCTCCATGGGCTCCACCGGAGTCTGGCCGTGCTCCAAAACTCTTGGCTGGTCAAAGCACGGCGGGGCCCTATCTCTTCTTCTGGTGTCGCCTTTGCGTTCCTTCAAACGATGTTCCAGTCGCAAAGCGAGCTCTATGAGAGCAGGACAGGTTCTGGGTTGTGGATCTACTTGTGCAATGACATCCTTGAGCTCATCCCATAGCCCTTGATAGAATAGGGCGGCTTGTTTCGACTCAGGCCATTCCGTCTCCGCCACCAAATGTCAGAAGGAATTGAGGTAGACCAACAGATCCTTACTTCCCTGCTTACGTTCCAGTAGCTCTTTGTCTGCTGAAAACGTTTCGGCCCTGTGATCAAAGGTTTTCTCGAACTCCTCTTTGAATGCGAACCAGTCATGGAGGAGAGGGTCATCTCTTCTGACTATGGGGACGGCACACTGTGCTGCATCCCCTGCCAAATATGATATCAAAAAGGCAACACAGGCTTGATTAGTCGCAAACAGTTTCGGTTTGCAATGAAAATGTAACATGACTTGGGTTAAAAAGACCTGAACCTTATGCATATCCCCACAATACCTCTCAGGAGGGGCCAACGGAATCTGTGAGGGTGCCTCGACTACCACTGTACTGGCCTGGGGAGGAGAAGAGCTACTTGCATCAAAAGGATTTCTTTGCAGGCGCTCTACTCTAGCGTGTAGGTCAGCGGTTTCGCTGCGTGAAGTAGCCAGCTCTGACTGTATGGCCACCAGTGCTGCTAACACATCCTCTAGGGTCGCCATTCTCAAGTTCTACCCAACCAGGAGGATAAGAAAGCGTGGGCCGATTATTCTGTCACGGTCCCCAGATATCCTCAGAATTGGATCGAAGTCAATAAGGGTCCACCTCTCGACAGCCCCAAGTCCGGATAGAATTAATCCCCTCGGACTAGTGGGATGGTCGAGCGAGGGAAGGAAAGGGTGGGAACAGCGGGGAGGGAGACCTAAGAAAAGAGAGAGAGAGAGAACGAGATCAAAACATAATTCAATGCTTCAACAAGAGATTAACAGAAGAGTGGTATGCTGATGGGAACTCTCTCTACCTGTAAAGGAAAATACTGCTGACTCACTGCTTGGCGAGATGTGAGGGTAGGTACGAAGTAACTGCACACTCATATTCTAATGAGGAAAGGAGCATGGTTAGTAACATGTCACTTGCTGCACGTAAAAAGACACCCTCTGCAATAGCAATCACATGCAGCCCCTGTGATCCCTACCTTTGCATATGAATTGTGCTAGCTGTTACCGGACCCCCCCTCAACAGATCTCCCCTAAAAAGATGGGAACATAAAACAAGAAGCCAAAGGTTGAAGTGCGTATTTGTATGCAGCGAAGATATGGGGTACTTTGTGGTTTTCCAAACCTCGCTCGTATTGTAAACGTTTTAAGGAGCTCGTGCGTTCTCGCTCTTACTTCAAAGCGTGACCACTACGCACCTTCCGACATACAGTGCTGACTCCCACTCACAAATAAGGCAAACATGGCCTCCCGCATGAGACAGCTGGAAAGTGCGTGTCTCGCCAATGGGAGGAACGTTAAAGGAGTACCAGGAAATGCACAGCGTTAATTCCAAATCACAAACAGTGCAACAATGGCCTCCCGCATGAGACAGCTGGAAAATGCGTGTCTCGCCAACGGGAGGACGGTAAATGTTTGTCAAGAAATGCACAGCGTTAATTCCTACACATAATCAAGGCAACAACACCTCCCGCATAAGACCACTGGAAAATGCGGATCTCGCCAATGGGAGGAAGCGAGCACTGGACAGGGTAGGCACAAGAGTTGGTGCAATGTTCGACCCTTACCCGGACCGCAATTCAAACCCTCCGGGCATCAGCAGAATAATCGGCGTCTACAGGAAGGTGCCATCTTGAATTATAGCGTTCAGCTGGCGGCACGTCTATTGCATGCCGCGTCATCGCGCACGTGTGACGGCACCGGAGGATGGCGGGAAATGTAGTTTACCGGTCCCCTTCGCCTCCGCTGCCCTAGTCAGTGCGTGCTTACTCGGTGAGCCCTGACAGGTTGCAACCGTGCAGATAGGGTGTTCTTCCCTCAGGTCTGAGGGGCATGGGGTTGTCAAGGCAGAATCATAGCTAATGAGGAGGTCAACCACTTCTTCCTCCGTGAGGTCTGACGGGTTAGGCGTGCCAGGGGTGGATTTGTAGGTATGGAGGAGGACAATAATTTCCTCCTCTGAGAGGTGGCAGGGTTGCTTGTGGGGGCGCAAGTGGGTGAAGGAGGGGCTTAGTGTAGGGGATGGGGGTCGCGTTCTGCGAGAGCCAGAGATTCGAGAATGAGAGTTCAGTGAGGTGAAGGAGGTGCTTTAGGTCCAGATTGGACTTGTGGATACTCAGTGTTAATTTGGTGGCTCTGCGGTGGAGATTATCAATATCTCTAAGAGAGGTAGGTTCTGTCAGGCAGGGGGCCAGTTGCATGCAAGTGATTCTGATGGAATGTGCTGGTAGGCTAGAGGTGGGTTCAGGCGGGCCGCGGGCCAGTTGTATGCAAGCGATTCTGATGGAGTGTGCCGGTATTCTAGTGGTGGGGCTAGGTCGATCCATGTCCCTATGAGAGGGAAGATCTTGAGGGCAGGGGGCCGAAGGGGTGGGAGCGATTCTGTCAGACTGAGTTGGCAGCCTAGTGGTGGGGCTAAATCAACCAGAGTCATGGGTCCTACTAGACATTTCAATACCAGTGTTGTGGGCCCTAGTAGATGTTTCAGTAGCCTGGTGTGCGGAAAGATTAAGCAAGGGACATGTTCCTTAGCAGTTTCTGAAGGCTTCAGAATTTTTTTAACCATATAATGGACCTCCTAACCCAGGAAATGAGGCAAAGAAATGGTCTACATGCACTTCATTAGAAATTAGAACAAACACCGCTATCAATAGCAAGCACGCCAGCTACAACATGGCGTTCACACAGGATGATGTCACTACCTATCACCATGTTGCATTCCCACAATTGTCACAGTGCAGGTCCTTGTGATCGGATGGAAGTATCCATGAGCAGAGGTGGAAGGAAGCTCTTTTATGAAGACAGATGCCAGAATGAAGACAAAGATGTCTTTACAAGTGTTCACAGCTGTAAAACCCACGTAGACACTCGCCCCTGTATGACTCTTTATCACTTCATGGCCTCTGTACTGGAGTTGTGCCAAACTTGGTACGTTTTCTTACCAGGAACTACTACAGTAAGCACTAAAACTGAACATGTATTATTAGCAAACAAACGATGCATACTGTTGGCAAATTCCTCGTGCTGTAGGTTGAGCAAAGGAACACCATATTTGTTAACTATAACAAAGGCATTTAAATGTTCTGGATTAACCTTCTATCCCTTACCTACTGGTGTCATTGAAGGTGTCTCTTGGCCTAAAATACAAACTGAAAACATACATTTTGTCAAGATCATCAAATAAGTTGTGGTTCTCCTGCAAAAAGACATAGAGGCATATTTTGGGGGATTTAGTACAGGGCAGCACAACCGGTCACCTCGCTGCACTGCCTTGCATCAAAGTGAAAGGACAGGAATGCGCCGTAATGCCGCCCATATAGAAAGATGACAAACAAGGAGAAATAAAGTTATTTCTCCTCGTCACACTGTGGTAAATAAAATATTACGCTGTCAGACTTTTAAAATATAAATAAGATCATGCATAAAGCAAGAGGCTGAGTCTGTGGTATCAGGTTCATAAAGGGATTTATTCCATTAACTCGAGTCAAAGGGAGAATATTTCCATCACCAAAATTGGATCTGGAAAGGACTGAAAAGTATTCTCAATATTCTCAAAACATTATTCACAGAGTACAGTATATATACATTTCTCAATTGTACGTAAGCAAAAGAGCAAGAGAGAATGAGATAAGAGCATGTGGGCGTGTAAGTAGGCGTGAAGGTGGGCGTCCATGTGGGCGTCCACTTGATGATAATGGGTAATTTGTCATGTGTGGGTGGATACCTGGAGAATCCTGCAATGTCAGCAGAAATATTTGGCAGAGATGCGTGCGCAGTCGCATGACGTGTGACTGACGTGGGGCTAGAGGGAGAAAGGGACTTGACATTTAGCTCTACATGTGGAGACAAAAGTCTGGGGTTATGTCAACCTAATCCCAAATCATATCTAACATCCTATGTTTAAAGAACTGTGTTATCCAAAAAGAAAGGTCTCTTAGGATAGAACCTTATTCTATACTGACTATACTGACTAGTGCGTGTACAAGCGTCTAAGTGTCTACACTAAATGCGAGGGGGTAGGAATATTCCATGGTAACAGGGCTATGAATTACTTGCATAAAGACAGAGAAGCCGGGCCCTTTGCTCGGTAGCTGGAAGAATGTTTACTTAAACTACTAGACAGGAATGCATTGGGCAGGGAACGGAGCAGATAATTTCGAAGGTGAAATACAGTTTTTGGCAGAGAATAGGCTGATGTCAGGCTTCGTGAGCCGCGCAGAGAATGAGACAAAGTTCATGGTCACAGATGCAGGCTCAGACTGGAGCTTTCAGAGGCAGAAGGCAAGAAGAGTTTGATGACAGAATCAGGGCCTACTTGCCTGGACTGTAAAATGGCGTAAGTGAACCATATAAAGCCGGTGGCCTTTCATACTTAGGAATGGAATATCCGGCCTATTCATGGCGGATCTGACAGAGGACATGTTGACGGTGGACGCACATGTGTTTGCGTCTTCATAACTGGAACTGGAGGGAACATACATGTACTTGTGATTCATACATGAAACCGTTGGGGTCCAAGATAGGGGACATAACTGATCAGAAAAATCCATATTTCCACATTCCCTCCTTGTCCCCTACTTGCCCGTTAAGAGATATCAATCTTCATCAATCCATTGATCTGTTCATATAACATCATTTGTTCTTCTTTCTTCTTCCGTGACGAATGAAATCTTGGTGGTGGAATACACGATGTGGCACACAGACCACAAATCGCTGGTCCACATTGTAGGCATAAGCAGCAACTGAATAGTATGAGAAAGCCAATACCTAGGAAGGATAGGACCCTCCATCCAAAGGTAGATAATACACTCCAAAACCAACCGGACCAAGTCCAGGTGCCTGGATTCTGGTGTATCTGGCTTACAATCTTATGAAGGCGAGTTATGGCTTTATATACAGATGGCGAATTTTCTGGTATGAAAAATGCAACAGCTTGATTTGATGACCCTACAAGCTCCGCCCCTATCGGCCAGGATAACGTCAAGGACAAGACTATTTTGAAGCACAACAATCCGCATAGCAGACTGCTCTTCTGTTAAATTGCCTAAGGCGAAAATAGTTTCGTTCACTACTGCTTCAAGGGTTCTGGTTAATCTACGTATCAGCTTACTATTGGTAACTGTACCTATATAGGGAAAGAAACCTTTATTGAAATCTGTGTATTTTTCCCATGCTGTTTCAGTGTAATCGACAATTGGGAGATCTCTCTGCTGTCTATTGTGTACTAAATGAGTATTTCTATGATAATCAGGAGGAGCTAGGAAAACAGGTGGTAAAAGGAATCCGATGTAGCAGGTACCATCCCAATCTAGAGGTAGGCGTATATATGCGGTCTGGCCACATATAAAGTAGGAATGACGAGAAGCTCTAAATGTAGACTTGCCTTGATCACTGAATTTTATTACAGTGGTGCATTTACTATGGCCCATGTGTATGGAGCCATTCTTTCTTATACATAATTCCCCTTTTACTGGGAATACGGACATGGCGGGCAAGATTGGTGTAGCTTCAGATTCAACGTTCAGGATCATGAGGTTAAGTGTAAAATTACCTAATCCATATACTTCATTTCTTAGATCAGTTCCTGTTCTTTTGGGAAGTCCCTCCTTGTTAGGGTAGCAGACTTTAAGCAAAACTAAGTTCAGGTTTCCCCATACCCAGTTGTCTTGATAAACTGCGGAATTCGAATCTAGGGAATTAATCAAACTAAACCATGCTCCACAGGAGCCATTGTGTGTGAACGGATAGAGAAAGAGGGGCAAAACTCCCTTATAGTTCTGATAGGGGGGGGAGTCGGCCACAGACCCAGCAGTCTGTAGCATTGCTAGTCTGATGTGAATGGTGCAGCATCTGAATAAAGGTATTGTTGCGTAAGGCAAGTCGATATGATAGCTCATAGGATGGCAGATCACTAAATGTGTGCTTTATGGTATCATTAGTGGAGGAGTATAAGAGTGAGGCAATAGGAGGAAAAATAGCATGTAGTATTAAGCTGATACATATTATCGTGATGCACATCTTGCTCTTTGTTTTTAATATTATAGTCCAAGATCTTATGCAAGCCAGAATACATGTTCAACCGCTTCACCACCTAGTGGACTTAATTGATCAAACGGGTTCTGACTTTTTTTAGATCTAAGTTTAGCTTTGTGGAAACTGCTGGGGAGTCTCCTCTAGAAAATGGTGTTCAAAATCCAAAATTCAAGTTCAAAGTCTTTTTCCTTTGTAAAAGAGTGGTGAAGGTGCACTTTGACTTTAACGGCCGTCCCCGTGGTCCAGAGCACTGACTTTGGCGCCTTCCATCCAGGAGCGATGGAGTATTCTTTGACCTGGGTGTTGTCAGGGAAGGCGGCAGCAACCTGCGAACAACAAGAGAGTAGTGCAGACATCAAGGAAGCCAGGTAATCTGTCAGCATGTTATTATCTTTTAGGCATTGGAGTGCCCCACATATTTGGTGGTCTACCAAAGACCACTTCATAGGGAGATAAGCCTGTTCTAGAATGAGCTACAATTCGCATGTAAAAGAGGGCAACCGGCAGGGCTACCATCCAGTCTATACCTTTGTCTGCGCAAATTTTTAATGTCTGATTATGTCTTTCTACAAGGCCTGCTGCTTCAGGATGTCGCACACAATGGAATTTCCAGGTATACCCTAACAGAAGGGACACCTGCTTCATTAGTACCAGGACATATTTGTAACCTCTACATCTGTTTATTTGGATATAATCCATTTGGAGCACTTCAAAAGGGTGGTCAGGTGGATGGAATCCACCTTGTTCCATCGGAATGCCTTTACCTGCATTGAATTGGCAACAGATCATACATGTTCTGACCTTTTGTTTCGCTGCTGCACGCAGGTGCTTGTTGAACCATATATTCTGTAAGCTATCTATCATTGCTTTCTCTCCTAAGTGTGCAGGACTATGTGCGGTATTTATGATTATTTGTACCATTGAATCAGAAAGAAACCATGTGGATTTGCCCTTATTCATCCAACCCTGATCAGTCAGTACCCCTCCTTGTTCCGACCATTTCTTTAATTCGTCCATAGTAGCATGTGTCTGTATGTCTTGTACATCCTTGGAAGGATCCCTAACTGTCATGGCTTTGGACACTTATTGAACCTGTAACTTTGTCATGTCTAGTGGGGTCTGAGCTGTCCGTTTAGCTGTTCGGTCTGCCAGATCATTGCCTTGGGAAATGGTATCTGTGGCTCTAGTATGTGCTTTACATTTTAGGATAGCTATGGCTGTTGGTAAATGTATTGCTTCCAGTAGGGCTTGAATATGGGGGCCATGCTGTATCTTGGCCCCATGAGAGGTCAAGAAACCTCTTTCTCGCCAGAGAATCGGTGTAAATGTTTACTCTCAGGTGCTTAGCTCTTATGCACGCTTGTGTCAGGGCGATGAGCTCTGCTGCTTGTGCTGACAATATGTCTATTCTTTTAGTCTCTATTATTACAGTATCAGTAGTCACTGCATATGCTGCCACTAATTCTCCCGCCCCTGTCCTCATGCATGAGCCGTCAACTTATAGTGTTAGGTCGGGGTCTGGGAGTGCAACGTCTGTCAAGTCTTGTCTTGGTTTAGTCACGGTATGTATTACTTCAACACAGTCGTGTGGTGAAACGCTTTCTGTACTGGAGGGCAAAAGGGTAGCAGGATTCAGTATGTTGCATCGTCTGATCTCTATGTGTGGTTGAAATAACGTTGGCTCATAGCCTGTCAGTCTAGCTACAGTCAGGTGTCGTGTTTGTGTCCGGTTCAAGAGAACCTCTACTGCGTGTGGTACTTGTACTGTCAGAGGGTGGCCCAGCACTATCAAGTCACTTTGTCTTATGGCTAAGGCCGTTGCTGCAACTGATTTTAGGCACGCAGGCAAAGCCTGTGCTACTGGGTCTAATGTACTAGAAAAATAAGCACAGGGCTCGTGTTTTCCTGCATGATCTTGTGTTAGGACAGATAGTGCTGTTCCATCCCGCTCTGTCACAAAAAACATAAACGATTTGTTGTAATCAGGGTTTGCTAAAACTGGTGCTTGACATAAAGCTCTCTTTAATTCTTCAAATGCCACAGTGTGTTCTTGTGTCCAAGGGAGGACTTTAGTAGAAGCTGTATTAGGGGCTTGGACTAATTCCCCTGAAAGATCACAATAAAACATGAGAAAAAGGGGAAAACACCATACCTATTTCCTTGGCTTAATTTCTAAGGGGGCTAATTTCTAAGGGGCTTAATTTCTTAAGGGGCTAGCGGGAAGCGAACCTCCTCAGGGGCCAGCAGAAAGCCAATATTCTCCTCCTTCCCCCCCTTTTTGACAGGAGGAAATCTGAAACAGATTTCACTGCTGTCAAACACTATCAAACCCTGTGTCTTGTCAACACTATTAATCCCTGTGTGTAGCTACTGGGCGTAAGCAAAATTATAGGAGATACACAGCGTATTTGAAACGGCGAGAAATCCTTCAAATTAATGTACAAACCTCATTGTGTTAGCTCATAAGCTAGCCAAATAACATCTCATATGCAAATGTCCCTATTACATGAACCTACACCAACCTGAAGTCAATATTAATGCTAGTAGGCCCTAATAGGAATGCTAAATTATCTAAATATTCGGAAAACCAAGTTTAAGAACAGTTGTTAATGTTGATAATTAATAATTTATCTGCTAAAGAAATCAGTAATTTTGCAATAATTTCCACCTATACAATAAATAGCCTAATTTAAAAACAAGTCAACTTTTGGGGCCACCACTTACAAGAATGAGCTTACTAAAGCAAACTTTAAAAAGGAAATCCTGCCAGATATTTTCTCATTACCCTAAATACCGAGCCTCATTTGTCACTCTGTGGTGGCAGTCCTTATTTAAAACAGGCCTTTCAAGAGTTAAGATGCGAGTGCACAGATCATAATTGTTCCTTAATGTCCAATCTGGAAACATATGACCGAGGCTGCCTGTCTATAAGAGAAAGGCAGTCATGTGAAAAATATTTTAGTCTTGCATAATTTTTCCTTTTATTTCATTCATCTCCAACACCAATTAGACATACACTGATAACGTGTTGTCTGCTATTTTGACAGCATGATAAAGGTAATATCACGTCTGTGAAATTTAGTAATTGTGAACAAGTTCCAGCCAAGCGCTGTGCAAAGATCGCCGTCGTCACGACTATCTCTGTACTTGCACAGGAGAACTTGGTATTAAACGCTAAACAGACTGGTCAATACAACACAAAAACAAAACATATATAAAATGCATATGCCAAGCCATCAGTATACCAAGCACAGAAAGCATAGACAATTGCACTAACATATATAAATGAGCAGCGATGCGCAATTACAGTACCTACAGCTCAGAGGCGAACATTCTGGCCTGCTTAATTTGTCAGGCTTATAATCAATAATTCATTTACCTGCCCTATACACCCCCATCTGAAATCACCGTGTCAAGTCTGACACACAGAATCAGCAATAATAATCAAAAACGAAGAACACACGAACCTGTTTGTTTTCTTTTATAAAAACAGAATCAGCAATAATAATCAAAAACGAAGAACACACGAACCTGTTTGTTTTCTTTTATAAAAATGAGCTATGCATCTTCGTCAACACAATGTACCCTAATGTCCCAGACGAAGACGCACCTCTCATCTCTCCTCACAGACTTTTAACCACTGGATCATTTATCCAATGCAACTGGTGGCAGCTTGTGGCCACAATTCAAAAATGTCTGAATTTGAAAATCGTTTTTATATAGGCACATAGCCCTTAAAATTCCAAGCAAGAGCAACATTTTACTTTCTGGCCAGAAGCAATATAGCATTTGCTAAAAAATAAAACAAATCTTCTCCATAGACATTTCCTCGGGGCACTTGTTTTGCACAGAATAGAACAAGGGAATCTTTCTCAACTTACATTTCTCAGCTGCCCTGTCTTATCAGAGAAGTTAAAAATAGCCCCTCAGCGCGGCCTGAGCCTGGGCTGCCAGCCAACTTTTTTTCGTTGTTCCGGCTGCAGGCATTACACAGATGCGATGTCAGAGAAGCTTTCTAAGCAGTGCCTCTGTTCTGCTCCTCTCACCGGCCCCCACCTACACTGGCTACAAGGTCAGAATCTGTCTCCGATTTCTGTATCACATACTGCTCTACACAGCCCCCACCTTCTCCTCACTCTGAAGCTGTCAAAGACAAAAAGACTACTCAATTCCAGAAAAACTGCAATAATTCGCCCAATTGAAAAATTATTTTTATATACAATTTGCACTCAGGGGGTCATAATCTTACCGACTTGACCCAGCACATTGGCTCACTGGACCATCAAGAACACAAACCTGTATTCTTGAACAATTTGCAAATTCGAAATACCCACAATTCTTTTTTTTTTTTGTTTTTTTTTTTTTTCAAGCTAAACTTTTCAAAAATTACTCTTTCATAAGAGTGTTTCGTTGTCCATCTACTTGTTCTGCTTTTACTCGGATACCTTCCTCAACTAACATATTTTCTCGAACTTTATTTGAATTCTCCTTACTCTTCTCTTCCTGTCTACGTGCTTTTTCCCTACGTCTATACGATTCTTTTCGCCATAAATCAATGACGTCTTTCTGTTACTGTCCGGCTATCTTTTTCCATAATTCTTCTTCTACTCTCATGATGCAATCTGCATCCCATGTCCCAACTGCGGGCCACCTCTGACTTTCTGGTAAATCCTTGGTGTAGTTCACCCATAAATCAAGAAATAATACGGCATCTAGGCCATGCTTATGATACATAAAGTACCCTGGAGTGTCCCTAGGTGGAATGGGAACAGCTTCTTCGAGTACCCCTTTTCTAGTTGTGATCTGTCTTAATTTCGAAAAGAGCGGCATATTGAGAACTGATCTGATACTTGATCTTGAACAAACTTAATACAATAAACACGATAATGAACATTCATTCACACCACAATATGCAGGACGTATTTAAAACATTTAACATTTAACATTTAACTGAGCAACGATGATGATGACGATCTAAGGAAAACTTAATCACTTAAACATAATACTCGGCATTAACTGAATTATTCTGAATTTATATACTTGATATACTAGATATACTGCTAAACAGTACAGATACACTGCTGAAACAGTGCAGACCGGATTTGTGTACCCAAACCCGTCTTGACCGGCACAACCTATGTGCACGTCAGAACGCCTCCCCAGTAATGGTACTCACCGGGTAGCTCGGAAACGGAAGGCCTCGGAAACTGAACTGAACTTGAACCGAACTGGACTCGACTCGAAAACTTCGGACACTCTGGACACTTGGTGGGCCTCTGTATACCTCGGACACAGCTCTCTCGCAGGTGGGCTCTGGGTAGGACAATCTGCGTTCCTCACCGCCTCGTATGGATGCCTGGTCGCAGTCTGTCCCCTTCGTTGGCCTGAGGGAGTTGGCGGGAAGACCCGCGACGTGCGCGCTTGAAGTCCATCACGGCTATGGAAGGGGGCAAAACTGGACCTTCATCTCCGGCGTGTGGGGAAAGAGATTAAACTGTTCGGGCGCCATTATGTGGTAAATAAAATATTACGCTGTCAGACTTTTAAAATATAAATAAGATCATGCATAAAGCAAGAGGCTGAGTCTGTGGTATCAGGTTCATAAAGGGATTTATTCCATTAACTCGAGTCAAAGGGAGAATATTTCCATCACCAAAATTGGATCTGGAAAGGACTGAAAAGTATTCTCAATATTCTCAAAACATTATTCACAGAGTACAGTATATATACATTTCTCAATTGTACGTAAGCAAAAGAGCAAGAGAGAATGAGATAAGAGCATGTGGGCGTGTAAGTAGGCGTGAAGGTGGGCGTCCATGTGGGCGTCCACTTGATGATAATGGGTAATTTGTCATGTGTGGGTGGATACCTGGAGAATCCTGCAATGTCAGCAGAAATATTTGGCAGAGATGCGTGCGCAGTCGCATGACGTGTGACTGACGTGGGGCTAGAGGGAGAAAGGGACTTGACATTTAGCTCTACATGTGGAGACAAAAGTCTGGGGTTATGTCAACCTAATCCCAAATCATATCTAACATCCTATGTTTAAAGAACTGTGTTATCCAAAAAGAAAGGTCTCTTAGGATAGAACCTTATTCTATACTGACTATACTGACTAGTGCGTGTACAAGCGTCTAAGTGTCTACACTAAATGCGAGGGGGTAGGAATATTCCATGGTAACAGGGCTATGAATTACTTGCATAAAGACAGAGAAGCCGGGCCCTTTGCTCGGTAGCTGGAAGAATGTTTACTTAAACTACTAGACAGGAATGCATTGGGCAGGGAACGGAGCAGATAATTTCGAAGGTGAAATACAGTTTTTGGCAGAGAATAGGCTGATGTCAGGCTTCGTGAGCCGCGCAGAGAATGAGACAAAGTTCATGGTCACAGATGCAGGCTCAGACTGGAGCTTTCAGAGGCAGAAGGCAAGAAGAGTTTGATGACAGAATCAGGGCCTACTTGCCTGGACTGTAAAATGGCATAAGTGAACCATATAAAGCCGGTGGCCTTTCATACTTAGGAATGGAATATCCGGCCTATTCATGGCGGATCTGACAGAGGACATGTTGACGGTGGACGCACATGTGTTTGCGTCTTCATAACTGGAACTGGAGGGAACATACATGTACTTGTGATTCATACATGAAACCGTTGGGGTCCAAGATAGGGGACATAACTGATCAGAAAAATCCATATTTCCACAACACATCCCCTGGGGAGGCGTAAGGTTTTGGCACATCCCCAGGATTATATAGTCTTGTCATTCTGGAGATGCGTCAAAATTCATGGATGTTCCATGGGAACAGCCACTGCAACACCCATGGAATGCCTCCCTAGCACGAAGTACAGAAATGTGGGGATTTGTGCTGCCTTGCTTTACTCCTCATCTAAGAGGCCATTGAAAGCAGTGCATAGGGGCTTTGTGTAGCCTCATAAATATGATTTGGTGGGTTGCGCTGCCGTTGCATCAGAAAAACCTTGTACTGTCGGAGCTATCCACAGTTATCGGCTTGCCCAGATCAAGCTGGATTAATCTCGAGCTAGAGCCTGGATCCGAGCCCATTGGGCATTGATGTAAATTATTGTCTTTCTGAAAGACTGTTGGTTACCAACATTCCAGACACTGTGCTCGCAAATCTTCATAGGGGCTTTTTGTTTACATACGAACAATGCGGTCCTGAAGATGGTCTCTGGGATGAAATATTTTTGAGACCGAAACGTCAACGCATTTTCAATCTTTCTTTTGATAAGATCATTAAAGCTAGTTTGTAATGTCTATCAGACATACACCTTCAAGATATTTATAGAAAGTGGGCATCCAGTGCATCGGCGTCTGCTTAAGAACATTGCCCAAACTGGTTAAACGGACTATACAGTATTGATGGGTTTCATACCTATGTATAGATAACGCCCAGACAATTTCTTTATATATGCTGAATTAAAAATGTTGTTTTGATGTTAAATACATCTTTTTCAATTAATACGCCTTCGTCAATAATTAGTTTTTGTGAATTTGAATATGTTCTGTTTATTGCATTGATCTTGAATGAGATTCAGATGCAACTGAAAGGCGTCACTGAATAGGACAAAATCATAAACAGTGAATTTCATAACAATGGGCCAGATGCACGACCAATCTTAGCATGGACAAACGGGTTAGCGACCCGTTTGCGCATGCTAAAATTGGTATGGCCATGTACTAACACAATTTTGCGAGTCGCAAATGAATTGCGACTCGCAAAAAAGTGTTTAGAGGCTCGCTATTAGGAAGGGGCGTTCCCTTCCAAATAGCGACTCTCTAACCCATGTATTAATGTTTTGTGACCGCAATTGCAGTCACAAAACAATCACAATTACCCCCGACTTCAAGTAAGTGGGAATGCATTCACAAATGGGAAGGGGTCACCAGGGGACCACTTCTCCTTTACAAATGCATGCAAAAATATTTTTTAAGGGAAGGCAGTGGTCCGTGTGACCACTGCCTGCTCTTAAAAAATGAAACGAATACATTACATTTTCTTTTTTTAATTGCATCCTGTTTACCTTTAAGGAAAACGGGCGGCATTTAAAAAAAAAAGCTGCTTTATTTAAAAGGAGTCCCAGACATGGTGATCTGCTGAGCCCAGCAGACCACCATTCCTGGGAGGGCCAGCAATTCCCAATGGGGTCACAAAATCCGAGTGCTTCGTTAATATTAATGAGTCTCGCAGTTTACGACCCCATTGGGAATCGCAATCTGACTTTGTTGTACATAGTAAATTGCAACTCGCAATTTGCGACTCTCAAGTGAGCGCAAATTGCAAATCGCAATTTACATTGATCGTACATCTTGCCCAATATCCCTTGTTGGCACAGTTTCCTGTTTAGATTTACATCACAAAAAGTGATGCAACAGCGGTGCTAGGGACTCATAAATATGCCCCATAGTTCTTACATCTGCAACAGAAGTATTTGATGTGCAAACTGCTTGCAACTCATCAGAAATGCAGACTTTGCTAAGAACGCAATAGCCAATACACTTTGCTAATCTATGCATAGAATGTTTAACGTCTCCATCACAAGTGGGCGTGTGCATTTTTTTAAGAGCATTGACTCTGTATTTGTGACTGCATTTAAATATGTGTTAAGAACAGTGCTTTAAATTTTTCATTCATTGTTCGTGAGCATCTTTGGAGACTTTCAGGTAATCCTGCAGGCTTTTGGTTGTGGCATATTTATCATTCTTATTGTTTGAAATAGATGCCACGTGGGAATGCGAAATAGATGCAAATTACCCGAATAAGCAAGACAAATTGCCAAGCTACTTGGGGGATGAGTTCCTTGCTGACATAAGTAAGGACCAGATTTTGTTCCTTTAAAAGGTGTGTCATAGCTGAGTAAAGCCAATGATTTGATGTAAAAAATGTTCCTTTGAAGTATGTATGGAACTGGATCTGGAAGAACCGCTATTGGACAGTCGCAGCAAGCATGAATCGCGGTGGGTGGGCAATGGGTCGCACGGGGGGTTTACTTTAAAATAAAAATTAACTTACCTTTGCTGGCCCGGTCCAGCGTCGTCGGTCCCTCATCGTCTACTTTGCAACTGGAAGCAGCCGCAGGCAGCCTCCCTACCCTCCCCTAAGCCAATCACAACGCTGCCTATAGGGAGGCCATTTTCTCCATGTAGGCTGCATGCAGCCTACATGGAGAAAAGGAAGAGTGCCCATGACTGGTTTGGTTGGTCCCAGAGGGCTGACCAAACAGTCAGCAGCCACAACAGTGGGCAAGCCACTCCTCCCCTGCCCTAGAGCAGGACCACCCACCCGCCCACCCCGAACCAAACCCTTCTGCTTTCTCGCAGTGCGACAAGCAGAAACATATAATTGTACTTATAATACCATTTTATGTTTCTGCTTCTTGCACTGCGAGAAAGCAATGGGGCGACGCTCCTCCGCCCACATGGAGGAGCCGCACTGCTATTGGATTGCATAGATGTGGAAAGTCTTGTGCGATCACTGAGGTCTCACCTGAGATTTTGCCAAGCAGCCTGCTGCTGTTAGTACAAAATGCTCGCTATGATGGCCCACCTTGTCCGTATGAGTCATTTTCCGACTACCTGCTTGAAAGAAAACTGTCATTGATAATAGCACCGCTGCCTTCTGCAGTGTGCATCGATAGAGAAGAAAAGCCATGTCCAAGTTCTTCCAATGAACTGCTGGAACAGTTTGCTGATTCACCAACTGAATATGCAGCAGAGGCGACCAACCACAATCAGCAGCACATATGCCATCTGGACCTTGTTGCGTAGCATGTGTGTTCCCAACATGGAAACCCTGATGTAACAATTTCTGATGATGAAGAACTTTAAAAGAACGAATTGCATAGGGTTGTAATGGCTTAAGATAAAATAACTATTTTTGATAAGCTGATGTCCATTTGTTGTCCTATTGTTGATAGATTTTTAGCTGTTTATATTTTTTGTAATTGGCTTAAATATATATCATGCCTAATGGGCCTGTACTGACAAAATGTATTGTTTATTAAATGTGATGCAAGGCTTTACAAGTAATTATGCATCTGCAATGCAATTGTAGCTTTGCATCTGTACCTTTATTTACTATACGCTTTTATATAATCACAGAGTGATTCAAATAATATGAATAATCTTATGCATCAAGATATATATATTTTGCATGTAATTAATGTTTTATAATCATTTTTATGATGAGTTTTATATCAATAATGGGTTTGTCAAATTGTTGTTTACATCATTTCAACTCAATTTTATGTAAAACATCATCACTGATGCAAAAAAGGGAGTGCATATTTAGAAAGCCTTTAGCATTAGCCCAATTCTACTTATTCCCCATAATGTTTGATGGTATTGATTTTCATGTTGTTGTTACATGAGAGCACATTCAGATCATTTAGTTTATACAACAGCATTTTATTGATAAGTTATCAGTGGCATATGAGACATGACTCGGACCAAAGATTTCCTAGAATATCTATATTACAGGGTTCTCTGGTATATATGCAAGTTATGACAGTGATATGCACACAGAGGTGACTCTGTTGGAGACAGAGAATACTGGTTCTTAATGGAACGATGGTAGTTCGGCCAATCGCAGGTGGTTGGGAGCATGGCCTGGCCGCATGCAAAGGTTTGTCGCAAAAATAACCTAACTCAATATAATGTTACGTTAAGAGCACATGAAAATTCACTGAAAAAATCTAGGAAAGGCACACGTTATTATAGAGGTATGGTGCTGCTCCTGCTTTCAGTACATGCTGCCTTTTTATTTCAAAATGGCTACTCTTTGTTAAGGTAGCCATTTCAAAATGGTTCCTGTCTCAAGTTTTACGTTTTTACATGTCATTGTTGAGTGTGACTCCATGGTATCAGTAATTCTTACATCTAGCATATATGCACCAATGGTTGTATTTGTGGAGATGGGTTTCTTAGAGCTGTTTCAATAGTATTACTAATGTCTACGTATCAACTTCACCTCAAAGATTATACAGATCTAATTTCATAATGATGAAAACAAGAATCTGAACAGATCGGGTGTTGGGTGCTAAAAAAGCAGAGTGTGTCCTTAATGTTCCTTATTGTAATGTACATTCATATAAATGTGATGTGCATCCAACTCCTTTCTTAAAAGTTAAGGTTTAGATTCAGACTCTTGTCCTTTACTGGTAGCATACTGTCCTCTTTCGCAGTTGTCAATAGATTCTCCTTGCCTCTATATGTGTTTAGAGTGCTGATTATCTCCGAGTTAGTAGTTCAGATACCCAATTATGAAGAGGACATCTCAGTTGTTTAAGTGTTTATAATACCAAAGGATGTCTTGCTTACTCCTTATTGCAACATGTATCGAGCTAAATGTGGCACTCTACCCAATTCATCCTAAAGAGTTAGTGTTTAGATTCTAACTCTTGTCCTCTACTGTTAGGATACAGTCATAGCTGCCACTTAGCTAAAACATCCCTCTGCATTTAAAGGAGTGTAGTATGCTGATTCTCTCTGGATTTGCGCTTCAGCCAGCCTAATCTGGTCTCAAGGCACTACATAAGAAAATATCTTAAATGTCTAAAGTTGTATCGTACTTCCATTTTGGATCCAAGACAGGTCTAATAACCAAGTGATATCTCCAAGTCTTGAGCGTTGGTTACACAAGCTGCAAATATCACTACACCAGTTTGAAATCACCATGAAAAATCTGTTACCTTACTTGTTACATCACACATCAAATAGATCGTTATTAGTGTCTGTTATTACACGCCAAAGATGACGACATGAACAAGGCAATTAATCACTGTCCATTCAATCATACATGAACTTGGTATTTTATGAAACACAACTTTGAACAAACTACAATCGGTTAGTTAGAGTCTCAAGTATATTTAGTGATGAAACAAACATTTAAACACACCACAATCTGTTTCTTAGAGAGCAAACACAATGTTCACACTCATGAAAACATTTTTCCCGCATTAACCATTACGTTGTGATTTGCTTGTGACTATAACTGATTGTGTCACTCAGGCTCTGTATATCATTAAGTGTGGTATTACACTATGTTGTTGCTGATTTGTCTGTCCCATAGGGGTGTAATTAAGAATCCTACCATATCAAGTACCAGTGTTTCTTAAAGATGTGACATACTTTGGGATTCTCATTTGTATGTTACAAAACTATTCGAACCTTCTCATCATATTTTTAGGTCCTACTTTATTTGTAATTGTGCCTTTGAAATTCAACAGATCTTCTTGTACCTTTTTATTAGCTTTGTTCATAGCATTGCTGTACATCGTTTGTACCCCATTTCCTCAAATCCTTTGCCTATCTCCACAGCTTCTTTGTTGTAATACTCAACTCTGATAGCAAGGAGTTTTAGCCCTTATAGTATGTTTAGAGTGTGAGTAAGTTCCATTTCATAGACTAATAGCAGTTGTATCTTTCTTATACAGAGGGATAGAAAGTTTCCTGTTACCAACAAACAGACTACAATCTAAAAATGGTAATGTTTTTCTGCATTGAACCTAAGGTCAATGGTAGCCCTTTTTCATAATGTATTTTATGAAACTGCTTCAAGGTGTTCTCTGATTTATTCAAAATAAAAAAAAGGTTTTTAATAAAGCGACATCACTGAATCTTGACATCAAATTTTGAACTGCTCATCCAGTCTGTCACAAACATACCCATTAAGAAGTTTGAATAGCATAGTACAAATCTTGAACCCACTACTGTTCCTTTATTTTGTCTGTATGGGGAATCTTGATAAAGAATAAAACATTCTCTAAAATAAATCCAGCAAATTCTGTTAGCACTTTATTACGGGACAAATATTTGCGACTCCTATTAATATATTGCCTTGAATCCTCAATCATTAGCTATATATTACACTAAAATACTATTACATACAATACTAATAACTTTAGGTTCTCATGGAATGTCACATATTTAATTAAAGAACTCATTAGTTTCTCTAATATAAGAAGGTAAAGTTGTGACCAACGGCTTTAGAAACAGGTCACATGTCATGTATACATATTCATTGATACACCCTATAGCAGATATGATTCTTATGAATCGTTGGAAGAAAATTAATTCAGATAGAGAAGGAGACATTTTTCACTGGTACTTAAATTTGGTCTCTGATAACATATCTACCTCATACCATTCTTTCAGTATGTATTGCTTTCAATTATTTCTCTCTGTTGATCTTCTCTTAACACTTTACATCATTCAGTTGAGTGCCTCATTATTGCCTCATTATTATAGTCAGTAAACCTAAAAGCCACCATTATCTCCCTTGGTATTTTCCTATAGTATTTTCTAAGCTTCTTTTTCTAACATCGTTAGGTTGTTCCACAGATTTACTCTGCCCATTTTCTTAATATCTTCCTAAGCTCATCATTGAAAAAGTCAATACTGTCTCTACAGAGTAAATATGGTAGAAAGGATGACTTTAACATACGTTCTGTGCCCATAATGACATGAATATATATATGTAAATCTAATGCTTATTGTGTAATAGGCAAATCATTCTCTTCAGTTAATGACAATACTATATGCAAATCAACATGATCTCTCACAGTTTTGTCTGTGTCATGGTGATATTTTCCTTTTGTTGGTGCCATTGAAATAATCTTGTATGTTTAAGTTTCTGTATACATTTTTAAACATCTGTTTTAAACTCAAAAAGATTTATGTGAGAGCCTTTACAAAATGCTCAAATTGTCACACCTGTGTTTTTTTGGTTGTCACCTTTCTGATTTCAACCTTCCTCCTATTCTCTTTCCTTCACTTGTTCTGTCTTTTATACACCTCAAGCTTATAACTGTGTTTCACAAACCTCATTTTTCTTGCTTTATCTAAAAAGTTACTTTATTTAAAGACAAACTCGAATTACTCAGCCCATCATTCTTTGTTTGCTTCATCAGATTGTTTCCTTACTGTTGCATCTTTCTTGCTTAGTTATGTTATTTTACTAAATCAAATATATTTGCCTAAGAATATGCCAAACTGATAACATTGAATGAATACGACTATGTACAAATGTAACCAATAGGGAGAATCAATTTATATGTGGTGTAATATACATAGGTTCATTAAGTGTTAATGATAAAGGTAATAATTACGGCAATATGATGAAGTTTGAACATGAAAACTCATGGGTGGAGATAGTGGTTATATTTGATAAAGAACATGTTATGAATCATAAATAATGTAATTCATACATTTTGCGCTATAGATTACATTTACCAGTCAGATGGGGGATAAGCTGAAAAAATGACAAGCTATGATATATTCCATATAGTGTATTATGGACAACCTTAATAATTGACTGAATAATGTGCACACTGAACCATTACAGCGGAATGTTTATAACACTGTCATGTATTACTGAGATTCATGGAGATTGTATTGTAGGATAACATAAAAATGAGGAGTTTAAAAATGTTTTTGATATTGAACATATATAATGCAGTGTGTACAGTACAATGTCATGTATCACTGAGCTACAGGGAGTGCCCATAACTGTAGTATTAAAGGGTTAGACATTGATGAAAACCTTTTTTGCTTTTTTGTTTTCTTACTTATTTTTTGTACGTATTAGGAAAGCGGATATGGGATAATATTAGGGACATGACTTTAAAAAAATATGACAAAAAGTTTATTCTTTACTTACCATAGTTTTTTAAATTTTCTATTTGTAGTGTGTTTGACAAGATGATATGTGAACCTGAGGAAGCAACTAACTCATGAAAACCTTGATGGCCTAGTCTGTTTATAAAAAAGAAAAGGATAAATGAAAACGTCTGTGGCCTGAACTTGATATATGTGCCTCTTGTATCTCTTTTAAGACTTATTTGTGAGTAGAACTGAAAATAACTTGAGAGGAAAATCATTAAACATCACCTTGAACGGGGAATCTCTGGCAGCCAACTGGAAATGTGACCATCTTGGTGCGGAATACATGTATCCCTAACCACAACCACTGTCACAGGAACATTGAATTGTCCTTGTATAGCAGGTGAGATGTGTCTGCAGCTGTACAACACTCTATCTCCACAGCTATCAGCAGGCACAACCATACCCTGAACTCCCATTCATGGTAAACTGGGGTACATTGACGACTGCAACACATATAGCCATATGTGTTACACTCTGTCAAACAGGGAAAAACAATGATGAAGGGGTTAAATTAGATGGTGGTCTCAAGGCATGGACATCCCTCATATTGAAATTAGTGTGAAGGGGTGGTGGGCCTAGGGGGTGCATTGAGTTTTATAACATGTCTCTGATATTACAGCAAATGTTCTCTTTTCTATTCAGGTAATGGGAGAAGTCTAAATGGATCTGGAAAATCAGACTCTCGCTCATAATAAAAGTCTTTCATTGCCATATTTCATAATTCTTGGGTTTCCAAATCTCCCTCAGCTACAATATATGTTCTTTTTAATTTTTCTACTGATCTATCTTTTTGCCCTCTCTGGAAACATGACAATTTCCACTGTGATATACATTGACTCTCGCCTGCACACCTGTATGTACTTTTTCCTTACAAACCTGTCTATACTGGATATCTGCTACACATCTGTGACTGCCCCCAAGTTGCTCAGCATTTTCTTATTTGATGATAAGCTAATTTCATTCAGTGGCTGCATGACACAGCTGTACTTTTTCATGTCCTTTGGAGCTACAGAGTACCTCATACTGACCATTATGGCCTATGACCGTTACATTGCAATCTGCAAACCTTTACAATACACAGTAAGGATGAGCAAGGAGCTGTGCATCTACCTGTCTATAAGTGCTTGGTCAATAGGTTTTCTGGTCGCTGCCCTCAACACCGCACTGATCTCCAACCTCCTCTTCTGTGGATCCAGGAAAATTGATCACCTTTATTGTGATGTGACACCTCTTTTAACCCTTTCATGCAGTGACATCAGCATTATTGAAATTGTGATATTCCTTGAAGGTGTATTTGTTTGTCTTAACTCCCTCCTATTCATTGTTATATCTTATGTTTACATAATCACTAGCATTTTACAAATACGTTCACAGACTGGGAGAAGCAAGGCATTCTCTACCTGTGGCTCCCATCTCACCTCTGTTACCCTATACTACGGCATGATTTTTTGCTTGTACATGAGACCAACTTCCTCCTCCTCTATAGATCAAGGCAAATTTCTTTCTGTGATTTATATTGGGATAATTCCAATGTTAAATCCAATTATTTACTCTCTGAGAAACAAAGACTTTAAAAGAGCAATGATAAAAGTTCAGAAGGAACTACTTTTTAAATAGGGCGTCTTTTATTTAGCAGGATGCACCGAGCAGACTTCGATGCAAATTACAGTTCACAAGTTACAGATGGTCTCCATTAGATCCACTTGCTCAAATATGTTTTGAGACTTGAAATCAAAATTAATCTCTATCTACTGAGACCTGTGATGTCGAAGAGCTTTTTTGTGATAACAAGTACAAAATATTTAACGGCCTGGCAGAGGTCTATGAAACTAAGTTACAGAAGAGCCAGATTTTAGTGCCTTAGGATAGAATATGCGACTTAAAGATCCAAATGTAGTCAAGGCGTTGCATTTTGAATTATGTGGCCAATAGATTTATACATTCCCATGTATATAAATCAAACACTGTCAAGGCATGATGATATGGTAGAACTAAGTACCATAGTTACGGGTATACTAGAAAAAGTTGAAAGAAGAAAAATGTTTTATATAGTGAAGACCTAGCCACAAGGGAAGTGGAGCGTATCACAAGTAAAAGAACAAAACAGAATTGACATTGATTAAAAAGCAAAATAGTCCTCCGACCTAGCTGATTTTGGGACCAAGTCAAGAGTGTGATCAGTTTTGAACCCCAGGTCATAGAAGAATGCAAGAACAGTACAATTTGGTTGTGTAAAAATGACAATTTAAGAATTCTAGCGAACTAATTATGATCTTGAGCTCTGTTTTATTAGTGCTTATATATAAGATATCTATTGTGCAAGTGAGGCCAGGCAATCTCAAAACAATCTTGCAACAAAAAAACTATTATAATTCAGTCTATGAATAGTGTAAATCTCAGAGCCAGATCATTAGTAAAGAGGGTATGGTGGCATGCAGAGTAACAAGGCTGGGCAATATCATCTCCTCATACTTATATTAATGTGATTTTTAAATAGTGATTAAAGATACTAGTGCAGTCCAGATCTCTTTTATTCTTAAAATGCTTAGGGTTTCCTCCAATAGTTTCAAGAGGGAGCTTTCATATTGGAGATATCAATTTCCGACCAGTGTAATTCGTCAAGTGTTTCTCCTAAGATGATCTAAGCTTAGAACAAATGCTAACAGAAGCCCCTTGTCTTACAATCACTTGCTTTATTACTCTAAATTCTATAATGATTGGTGCCTAGAATGCAAACATTGAGAGGTGGAACAGTTGTTTGTAGGC
Organism: Triturus cristatus; assembly: GCF_964204655.1. Classification (NCBI taxonomy): domain Eukaryota; kingdom Metazoa; phylum Chordata; class Amphibia; order Caudata; family Salamandridae; genus Triturus; species Triturus cristatus. The sequence goes on from NC_140590.1 coordinate 1,845,060,477, forward strand.
ATTAGAAGTCATTGTGTCCAGCAGTTTGTCTTCTATACCGCAATTTGTTTTGTAACTACAGGTGATAGTGGTAGAGGTTTACTAATAATAATTAGCCAGATGAAAACTGTCCCACACCTGAACACTGGGTGAACAGTGGCCCCCTCTATGAATGTGCCACTTCCTCAGTTTGTAAAAGAAACTTAAAGAGCAAAATCAAATTGGTAGACCAGAACTCAGGATTCTTTTAAGCAGGGCTAGAAGGAGGCCATCTCTCCCTGGTGCTGTGTCATAACAGCTTTTGGAGAGTATTTGTTTCAGTTGACTCGCATTACAAACCAGCGAGATGGATGCTTGGGGCTTTGAGTACATTGTTTGTACTAGGAGAAGACATTTATGTTTTCCATCCTGCTTGTAGTTTCATCCTCTGAACTGAGTACTGCAAATGTAGAAAGTTGACCCATGTTGATTCTGATATATTAGCAACCAACCACCTTCTTTATATTTCTGTCACTATTTTCCAAAATGCTTTGATGCTCTTGACTTGATATGCGTGATAAAGTTTTGCCCAAAATTGATTGCAAAATTGTTTCTCTATGGCCCAGATCTCTTTATTGCAATGTTGCCTAACCTCTCTTAACTTAGTTTTTGATGCATGTCTCCTGGGGTTTTAGTCAGTACTCTTAATTCTCATTTTAGCAACCTTTTTACCAATTCTGATGCCTTTCGTGATCCAATCCGAATTCTTGCTCAATGGACCAAAACCAAGGGCTCTATTGGATCTTGTGTTGGAACAGATTGGAAAGAGAGTCTCCTTGAAGTGTTCTTGTTCTGATATTTAAATTTCCTTTGGTATACCAATCTTTTAATACAATTCCACATTGGGTATCAGTATCTTGCAAGCACGGATCGCTCCATGCCAGTTTCTTTTGATTCTCTGTGAAAGCTGGTACTTATAATCTGTTTGCTTCTGGTACCCGGGTCATTTTGGTACTTAGTTCAATAATCTGTGGAAAGTGATCACTTTCTGAGCAATAGTTAATTCAAAATTTGAAATCTATCTTGGAAGAGGTTGACTTACTGTTGTATAGTCGATTATAGTATTTTGTCTTTGAGGAGATATGAGTTCAGGCTGGTGGTTGGTCCCCAATGAATCTGCTGTTCAATACACTCTCAGCTTGGCCAGTAAACACAATCACAATACTTTTGTTCATTTTGTCATTTTGCTTTCAAGGAGGTATCACCTGATTTGGAATGTTCCATAAGAGATATTGTGTCAATTTTGATTTTCTACTTGAGGGCTAAAGAATAAGTTGAAGTAGATAGATGTCTCCTGATAACAAGATGAGGTGTCAGGGCTCACCTTCAGCTTCCCGCTGGTTGCTGTTGTCTTGCACAGGAACAGAAGCTGCTAGCTTCCCGACTCCCACTACTAATCACTCAGCCCCAAGAAATGTCTTTGGCTCTAACTGATCAGCAAGGGGGAAGGAGGAAATTGGATAAAATAACAAACGAGAGAAGAGACTGGTCCTGGACCTTCTGGTTTTCCTATCTGGAATTCTTCTTCAGCTATCACTCTGCTACTGAAGATTCCTGAGGTAACTAAGCACACAACATTATTATTATTATTCCTCCTCTACTCTATTCTATCTCTTTTCTTCTCTTCTCTAATGGTGTTTTCTACCTAACCCAGTATCCAGAACTCTGTGCCTCTCTTCTTGTTCAACTCTGCATTTTCTTTTTTCTGGTTAGTGATGTCACTATTATCTGTAAAACATATTTTCGTCTTTATTAAAACCTATTTATCTTGTAGTCTTAAATCTTTTAACTTTTTTCTCTTTTGACCTACCATAAATCTTTCTTCTCGTGGCTTCTCTTCTTCCTTTTCTTGCTTCTTGCTATACTAATAACTGTTGTCTTCTAGATGAGTCTTTTGTGCTTTAACCTCTCCAGTTGCTCCCTCTCCTATGGTTACTGCGATCTGTATTGCTCTGGTAAGTGTTTCTCCTTACTTCCCTAGTTGACTGTTCATATTGTCTTTAATATCTTTACCCTCGTAACCTCTTCAGTATCAACTACAATATACTCTTTTTCTTTTCAGGACTCGGTATGCAGATCTCTGCTGTCTCTGGTAAGTCTTTACTTATTGCGTCACCAAACACTACTTATCATTTTAATGTGACCTTAAATAACTGTCAGTAAATCACTTAGCTTTCTATTGTCTTCTCTTCAGGTGCTGTAGAAGTCGTATCTTGTCTCCTGGAGCGACGAGGTAAACTCCGAACTCCCTCAGTAAATTACCTCTACGGACTCTGCGGCTTCTCCTGTTCTCTTCGGTAAGTATTGACACAACTCCCTTGTGTCACTCTGGAAAACTTCTTGACAAGGTATTCTCTTCAGAACTGGGAACTCTCTCGAACACGTCTTCTCTGAGGAAAAGTCTTGGTGAACTGCGCACTTCCTCAGGCGCGCGCACGTCACATCGTCTCCCTCTAGATCTGTTAACAACTAGACCGCCGACCCCAGCGTCTGCGCGGCCATCTTGGAAATACGGGCATGCCACAAACTCGACCATTGAAATCCATTCAAGACTGAAGCGCCCATAGAACTTAATTCCTTGTGCTTCGTTTTGGAACTCACATTAGGAGTTCTGACATGAGGTCATGTTTATGTTCTTGTTTATTTTACATGAATAACAGTACCCCCCACCAATGATGGTCCTTCCACTCTGGGCTTGGTTGGATTGCGCTGGTAAAAAAGTTTTATTAGCCTAGGAGCATGAACATCTGAATCTGATTCCCAAGACCGCTCCTCTGGACCGTAGCCTTTCCAATCTACCAAATAGTACAGTTTACCTCTGACTAATTTTGAGTCCAGAATTTCCTTCACCTCAAACTCTACTCCTGTATCTAGCTGAATTGGTTTTGGAATTGGTTCTTTTCTTAAATCAGAAACTGCCTTCTTCAAAAGGGAAACATGAAATACTGGGTGAATCTTGAATTGGGAGGGTAAGGTCAATTTATAGGTCACTGGACCGATCTGCTCAGCAATTGGGTAAGGGCTGATAAATCGTGGCTGGAATTTTCGGTTCCCTTTTAGCCTTACATTTTTTGTATTCAACCATACTTTATCTCCTATTCCTAGTGGAGGGGGTTTATTTCTTTTCTTATCTGCGTATTTCTTATACTTTTCCTTAGCCTGTACTAGATTCTTTGATGCTTCTTCATGCACTGACTTTAAGTGAGCTACCAAATCCTTGGCTGCTGGGACTGTGAGCTCCACATCTTGTACTGCGGAATTTGGATGTCTACCATAGTTTAAGTAGAACGGGGAATATCCAGTGGACACATTCTTCGCGTTATTATGAGCAAATTCTGCTGTCCACAAGTAGTCCGGCCATTCTCCCTCTTGTTTCAGCAAGAACAATCGTAAATATTGCTCCAATTCCTGGTTCACCCTTTCCGTTTGTCCATTCGTCTCCGGATGGAAACTGGTGGAAAAACGAGTTTCTACTCCTAACCCTTTCATAAAAGCCTTCCAGAAATGTGAAACAAATTGGGTTCCCCGGTCTGATATTACGATCTTGGGGATTCCATGTAATCTGACAATCTGTGTACTAAAGTGTCTTGCTAATTGTTTTGCTGTAGGGATTCCCTTTAAGGCCAAGAAGTGTGTCATTTTTGTGTATGCATCTACTATTACTAGTATGGTATTTGTCCCTTGACAGGATGGTAAGTCTGTAATTAAGTCTAGGGTGATTGTATGCCAAGGATGAGGAGGTATGGGAAGGGGTTGCAACAGCCCTTGTGGAGCGTGCCGTTCTGATTTTCCCTGAGCGCATATCTCACAACTCTTTACATATTGTTCAATGTCTTTACTCATCTGTGGCCACCAATATTTCCTTTTAATTAGATCGGCTGTCTTGAATTCTCCCTTGTGGCCAGCCAACAGATGATCATGGCATTCCTGCAGGGCTTGCTTCTGCAATGCTGTAGTCGGCAAATACAATGCACCTTCCTTAAATGGTAATTCATCGTGAACTTCTCTTCCAGGTTCTAGTTGCGCCCATCTCTGCATCTCTTCTGGGGTTAGAGCCTGGATTACCCTTTCCTTAAAGTTCAATATCTCAGTGGCGCCTATAATCTTGGTATCTGGTATGATCACTTGAGCGCTTAGTGGACATTTTTCTTCTCCGGTTCCCAACCTAGACAAAGCATCCGCCTTTCCATTCTGTGCCCCCGGCCGATAGGTTATTACAAAATCGTAATCGGCAAAGTACAGAGACCAACGGAGTTGACGAGGTGTCAAGGTTCTGGCTGATTTCAGGAATTTTAAGTTCCGATGGTCCGTGTAGACTGTTACCACGTGGTGGGCCCCCATTAGATAATGTCTCCACTCCTTGAAGGCATCTTTTATCACCAGCAACTCTTTTTCCGTAATCGTATAATTGATTTCTGCTGGTGTCAACTTCCTGGACCGATAAGCCACCGGGTGTAACTGGCCCGTCTCCTTATTCCTTTGAGATAGAACTCCACCAATCGCAAGGTCCGAAGCATCTGTCTCGACATAAAAGGGCTCCATCGGATCGGCATGAAGGAGGATAGGCGCAGTGGTGAACTCTATCTTCAAATCTTTAAAGGCTTGCTCTGCTTCCTTCGACCATTCGAATCGTGTTCCCTTCTTCAGTAGTCGCGTCAAAGGTAGTATTCGTCGAGAAAATTCTCCAATAAATCTCCGATAGAAATTTGCGAACCCAATAAACGCTTGGACTTCTTTCACACAAGTGGGCGACCTCCATTCTTGGACGGCCTGAATCTTTCGTTTGTCCATATGAATGCCTGCTGGCGAGATTACAAAGCCCAAGAACTCTACTTGTGGAACTCCAAAAGCACATTTCTCCAACTTGACAAATAGTTTGTTCTCTCGCAGTTTCTGCAAAACTCCTCGAACCTGTGTTTGATGCTCCTGCGTATTCGTTGAGTAGATTAGTATATCGTCAATATACACATTTACGCATTGATCAATGAATTCACTGAGCACATCATTTATGTAGTGTTGGAACGCTGCAGGCGCATTACACAACCCATAGGGCATCACCTGGTATTCAAATAGCCCCAAGCGTGTTCTGAAGGCCGTCTTCCACTCGTCTCTCTCTCTAACTCGAATAAGGTGATAAGCTCCCCTTAAATCCAACTTCGTGAACATCTGTGCTCCTTTGATCTGGTCCAACAAGACGGAGATAAGGGGAAGAGGATACCTGTTCTTCTTTGTTATCCGATTTATGGCTCTATAATCAATGCACGTTCTCAACTCGCCCTGCTCCTTCTTAGGCACAAAAAATAGTGGCGAGGACACCGGCGATTGGGATGGACGTATAATTCCATTGGCCAGATACTTGTCGATATACTCCTTTAGGTGATGATTCTCTTGTTCCGTCAAGGCGTACACTCGACTGCAAGGCAAATTTGCCCCTGGCTCCAAGTCTATTTTGCAGTCGTAAACACGATGAGGCGGCAGTTGCTCGGCTTCCTGTTCGTTGAAAACGTCCTCGAAATCTTGATATTCTTGTGGAATTGTTTGCGTATTTATTACGCACACAGAAACTTCCGCTGAACATAAGGCATGAGCCGGGTTCTGTTTACTCGTTGCCTCGTGGGCCCCAAAACAGTTCTCTCTACAATATGCCGAGTTCATTTCAATTGTTCTGTTGCTCCAATCGATTGAAGGATTGTGCTCTGTGAGCCAAGGAAGCCCCAATATAAGTTGAAATTGGGGGGCATCAATTAAGTTAAAGTGCATAGCTTCTCTATGCCCATCTTCTTGAATCAGCTCTATCAATTCTGTGTGACTCGTGATTGGCCCTGAGGATAGATTGGTACCATAGATTGCTCGAACTGGTTCACTTTTAGCCTTGGCAATTGCTTGCAGCCCAATCTTAGTCGCGAATTTCTGATCGCAGAAATTACCTGTGGCTCCTGAGTCCACCATCACTGTCACTCCTTTCATCATTTTTTCTCGAAAACGGATTGTCAAAGATAAAGTCAAATGAGGCGAAGACGACTGTAATGTATTCGCCAGCCGATGTTCCTGAGGAGTTGATTTCTGATTCGCATCCACCTGCACAACTCCTTCTACAGGTGGTGCTGCGAGTTTTCCTTCGGCTTAAATGAACTCTTTGGCTTTTTTGGACAATTTCGCACAAAATGTCCACTAGATCCACAATACATACATAAGTTGTTGGCTCGTCTTTTCTCCTTCTCCTCCTTTGTGAGCGGTCCTCGAATCGTTCCTATTTGCATAGGTTCTGATCCTGAGGTTCCTTCTGTACTTCTTCCTGTTTCAGCCTTAGCTCGGTCGAATCGCGGAACCGAACTTCTGTACTCTCGTCTTCTCTCTCCTCTTCTCTCTCCCTGCCGGAAATCCAGTTCTAGCACTAGATCTTTCAGGGCGGAAATTTCAGTTGGACGATTCGGTATTTGAGCCAAGCCATCTTTCAATTCATCTCGCAGGCCTCGATAAAATATTGCTGTCCTCTTGTTCCCCGGCTAATCAGTTTCCATTACAAGTTTGTTGAATTGAGCTAGATAAGCCACTAAGTCTCTATTTCCCTGCTTCAATTCCAAGAGCTCGTTATCAACTGCTTGAGAGATCCGTCTTCGGTCAAAGATTCTCAAAAATTCTTTCTTGAACTCATCAAAATTCTGCAATAATGGATCATCTCGTGACACTATCGGCATCGACCATACTGCTGCATCTCCACTTAAATATGACAATATAAAGGCTACTTTCGACTGCGCATCAGGAAAAATAGAAGGGCGACACAAGAAATGAAGTGAACATTGTGTAATAAACACCTGCGCTTTTTGTGGGTCCCCACTAAATCTCTCTGGCGCTCCCAACGGTATTACTGGCGACAAAGAATGTATTACTTGCGTTGTTAGCTTATTTGTGTCTTCCATTGAAGTGGTGGGACCCTCCCTTCCAAGTGAATACGGTTGTCTCATTCTCTGTGCTAATTCTGCCGTCTCTTTCCTAGAATTCATGACCTCCTGCCTTAGACTTTGATTCTCTTCCTTAACTCCTACCAATTCCTTTTGTATCGCCTCTAGGACTGACCCTAAGGTCTGTAAATTTATTCCCTCAACCATTTTCTTTTCTGTTCGGGTGCAAGATTAATACGTGGGCACTTCACTCTGTCAGGGCTCACCTTCAGCTTCCCGCTGGTTGCTGTTGTCTTGCACAGGAACAGAAGCTGCTAGCTTCCCGACTCCCACTACTAATCACTCAGCCCCAAGAAATGTCTTTGGCTCTAACTGATCAGCAAGGGGGAAGGGGGAAATTGGATAAAATAACAAACGAGAGAAGAGACTGGTCCTGGACCTTCTGGTTTTCCTATCTGGAATTCTTCTTCAGCTATCACTCTGCTACTGAAGATTCCTGAGGTAACTAAGCACACAACATTATTATTATTATTCCTCCTCTACTCTATTCTATCTCTTTTCTTCTCTTCTCTAATGGTGTTTTCTACCTACCCAGTATCCAGAACTCTGTGCCTCTCTTCTTGTTCAACTCTGCCTTTTCTTTTTTCTGGTTAGTGATGTCACTATTATCTGTAAAACATATTTTCGTCTTTATTAAAACCTATTTATCTTGTAGTCTTAAATCTTTTAACTTTTTTCTCTTTTGACCTACCATAAATCTTTCTTCTCGTGGCTTCTCTTCTTCCTTTTCTTGCTTCTAGCTATACTAATAACTGTTGTCTTCTAGATGAGTCTTTTGTGCTTTAACCTCTCCAGTTGCTCCCTCTCCTATGGTTACTGCGATCTGTATTGCTCTGGTAAGTGAATCTCCTTACTTCCCTAGTTGACTGTTCATATTGTCTTTAATATCTTTACCCTCGTAACCTCTTCAGTATCAACTACAATATACTCTTTTTCTTTTCAGGACTCGGTATGCAGATCTCTGCTGTCTCTGGTAAGTCTTTACTTATTGTGTCACCAAACACTACTTATCATTTTAATGTGACCTTAAATAACTGTCAGTAATTCACTTAGCTTTCTATTGTCTTCTCTTCAGGTGCTGTAGAAGTCGTATCTTGTCTCCTGGAGCGACGAGGTAAACTCCGAACTCCCTCAGTAAGTTGCCTCTACGGACTCTGCGGCTTCTCCTGTTCTCTTCAGTAAGTATTGACACAACTCCCTTGTGTCACTCTGGAAAACTTCTTGACAAGGTATTCTCTTCAGAACTGGGAACTCTCTCGAACACGTCTTCTCTGAGGAAAAGTCTTGGTGAAGTGCGCACTTCCTCAGGCGCGCGCACGTCACATCGTCTCCCTCTAGATCTGTTAACAACTAGACCGCCGACCCCAGCGTCTGCGCGGCCATCTTGGAAATGCGGGCATGCCACAAACTCGACCATTGAAATCCATTCAAGACTGAAGCGCCCATAGAACTTAATTCCTTGTGCTTCGTTTTGGAACTCACATTAGGGGTTCTGACATGAGGTCATGTTTATGTTCTTGTTTATTTTACATGAATAAAGTTTACAGTTTGTCCATGGTTTCGCACTGGATTGATCTCTCTATTTCAATAGGTAGAATCTACTGATTATTTATTTGGAGTTGTTTAGTTCTCAAACTAATGTCTGAATTGATGTGCATTGCAAGTCCCCCTTAGGGCAACCTTTAGTTTTAACTTTAAACATTAAATTCAATAAAAACCGATCAGAGGATACGGCCGTTGAATCCATTCCTCAGCAGATTATGTATGTGGTTTTTTTGTCCACAGGAAGTTCTTTATTAGACCACCCACATTCCAGGATCACAAATGTAATGAGGTAATGGGGAATGGAGTGGGGTTAGAGCAGGTAGAGATCCTTTGATTAGTCTATTTAGTTAGGATTGTCAGCAATCAACTTCGATCAGTGTTTGGTCTTGGCTGGATAGCGACTTATGCAGTTCACTTTCTAGGTGTGCTAAAGAATTCAAGGGACCCATTTCTACCACCGTCTGCATGGTTCTGCAGCAATTCGACTATTTGACCACAATTTAAAATATTGTGTTATCCCTTAGAGCAATATTCTATTTTTCAGCAATAGTTAAATGTGTTATCTTCTATGGTCTAGAAGTCTTCATAGGTGTGTATTTGTGGGAAATATTTGAGTTGATGCCCAGGAACGTCAATGCACCACCCATGGCATGTCTCACTGACGCAAAGTAATGCAAGGTACTGAATTACACTGCTTTACATTTTATAATAAGCCATTTGTGTTGGCTTGTAAACACCAAACAAGATTTTGCATTGGGTCTACATTAAAAGAGCAATGCAAACCCGACAACAAAATCTGGGTTCCAGTGATTGAGACTCCGCATACTGTTTATGATGATGACCCTCAGATATCACTGGCTTCCTTCTGCTTATTGGTGTCCCTTAAAGCACAGCGGCCAGTCAGCTTTTCTAGATAGTTAATTTACAAAATGAGGACAGGACACTTGTTGGAACCCAGGAGACCCTCAAATAACATGGGCTCAAAGCTGGATGCTATTGCAGTTCTACAGTCTGCTCAAAAAGACTGGGTAAAAATGCTATACTAAACACTAAACTGACCAAGGACCTTGCCCCAAACATCTCTCTTAGGATGCAAATGAAAACATATCCTACATGCAAAGATTGTCAGTTGATACTGAGAGTAGCAAGCTCAGCAAGGAGCTGAGCTGCAGCAGAACCCTTACTGAAACTGCCCACTGAGTGAGACAAATGATCTAGGAGACACTCTCATAATAACCACACAGGAAAAAGAACAAATGATGGATGGAATGCTGAGCAATCCAAACATTCACCCCAGTCACAAAGAACTGAGTGTAAACCACCTCAGTTTAGACCCAGCCATATGCAAATTAGTCTTGACCCTACTCCTCATGGGAACGGTCCAGGCCGAACTACCAGTCCAGGCTCTTCCTGGACCGGAAACAAGCATCCTGATACTGGTTTCGGAGTATCACCCCTCATCAGCCAAACTAGCTTGAGTCCAGTGGCACAGTGAGCACAAGACCCATGCCTGGGAATACCCTTTTTACTTATGGCAACAAAAGCAAAAAGAACAGATGATGGACGGAATGCTGAGCAATGCAAACATTCACCTCCAGTCACAAAGACTATAGTATGCCCAGAGGGTGGTCCCATGTGAGAAAAGAAGAGAAGAGAAGACAATAGATGAGAAGAGAAAACAACAGAATAGAAGGGAAGAGAAGGTTCCTACACCTGATCTAGACTCCATGAGAATTGTCATGTGAGCCTTCTCAGAATAGCCACTGATGTGAAGCATTCCACTGGTGTACAACACGCCAGGCTGAATTAGCTCGACATAGTGAAGATGCGTGAAACATACGATGTCCAGATGTAGATATAATGAGGACTGAAAGCTTCAACCTGAAAACCTGATGATGACAGACCCTCCTACCTGCCTCTACAGACCAAAACCCAGTGGACTGGAGGCAGTCACAGGCTGTGGATGCCCCTGCAGAGCCTTTCCCTGACATCGGCACCCACTTCACATGAAGGTACTGTAAGTGCAGAAATCATGGGAGGCATGGAATTTCTTGAGAAGCAGGAAGAGCATCCCCGTGTGGTGACCACCTGCTATCGCATCAACCAGACACTGCCACAAGCCGAGAGGACCTGACCTCTCAATGAGGAGGAGTGCAGCTGCATCCTGTTCTAGCAGAGCAATCCCATGTGACAGGGAACAGCCATTGCGTCTCTCCCAGGTACCAGGCACACAAGATTGGGCCTGCGCTCCAAGGCACACTTGTACTGAAGATCACTATCAAAGAAAGTAAATAAGAACAATAATGAAAATATTGAGGAAAGACAATCAACATTTGTAGTGCAATATACGCTCAGCAGGGATGATGAATGCAAGGTGATGCATGTGTCTACCCTGCCATGACAGCTCAGATCACATTCACTGAGCTTACCGATCTGGCCAGTATGGCTCTTCATTCGAAAACATTGGCAGGCTTAACAATCACTTAAAGGCCACAAGGGAGGTGGGCGGCACAGTGAAAAAATCACAACTGCTATGCATTGTGGGTGGGGAGGTGTACAAGCTATTCAAGAATCTCCCAGGGGCAGTACACAACTATGACACCACAATTGTTACCCTCAGTGCACATTTTTATCTGCAGCTTAACCCTGACTATGAGCCTTTCAAACTGAGACAAATGCGGCAAACAGAGGGAAAAACAATCAATGTATTCTATGTCCATCTACAGGACATGCCAGCACCTGTACTGATGATGACCAGCAAAAAGAAGTCAGATCACAGATCATTCAGGAATGTAAAGTTCTCAGTAGTGAGATAACTGATACTGCACTAGCCAGGAATACAAATAGAAGACATACTGATACTTGGGATGTTAAACTAAATCTCCAGTAGCAAGGTGGAAGAAATGGAAGTAGCCACAACTGGGTTACCAACACACCCAAGCCAAGCTGGAATCGCATGAGTCATGGAAGAAGTAGTGAATGTCATAAGGAGTGGACAAAAGACAAAGAGGCACAGCATCCCAATGCAGAAACTGCAGCTGGGAGGTATGCATAAATGACAAATGTCCTTGCAGGGGCAAGGTGTGCTGGAAGTGCAGTAAGTTGAACCACTTTGCAAGAGAGTGCAGAAGGTCAGAGAGAGGAAAGATAAACCTAGGGCAACAGCAAACCAGCCTTGTACTTCGCCAACTTACGCTGGAGAATGTGACTTGCCCACCACGCACTTAATCAACAACCCATGAAAGCCTGTGCATGTACGAAGATGAGGAAAACATCTCCCTGGTGTGGTTCACCAGGCAATGCAACAACAAGTAGAGGTCCCTACCAATCCATGAGATGTCCATCACGAGGACCCAAATAAAAGCAATAAATTACACTGGTGCATCACTCAGTGGTATGAATAACGCCAAGCACTGAGACAGCGTCTACCGCTGACCCCTACATACAATCAGTTCTTTGTATACGGGGACAGCATCCCTTCGTAATGGTGGCATCACTGAAGAAACAGTGCAGAACAAAAGTATCAAGATCTGAATGTGCCTCGACATAACAGTGGAAGGGGAAAGAACATGATTGCACTGTCACAAGGCAGAAGCCCTAGGCTTTGTTTTTTACCCAAGAAATGCATGCATGTCAAGTACATGACCTTATCAAAGACTTTCAATAACTATTCCATGGGTTAGGGTGACTCAATTACACCTCCATGTTGACAAAACTGTGAACACAACAGCTGTCACACACAGAAGGATACCATTCCACTCTTTCCCTCTTTGGAGAAACATGACCGCAGTGCTCGGTACCACCAGCTGCTTCTAAGACCCAGCCAGCAGATATATTACAGTGTTGTCCACACATCTAAGGCTGCAAAGGTATAAGTGTCTCAACTTTGGAATATCATGAGCAGCTGAGGGATTCCAAAATGCCATTCAGGAAACACTGTCAGGGCTGGAGGAAGTCCCCATTATCTGCGATGACATGCTGATCTACTCTACAACCCTGAAGGAGCAATATCACCTTCTGAGTGTGATCTTCAAAGACTGAGAGAAGATGGCTTAAAGACAAATGCTCATTCTTTGAACCTCAGATCTAACTCTTTGGCTGTATGGTTCGCAAAAGACGGTCTGAAGGTGAACCCTCATAAATCTGAAGGGATCCAGAACACCCCGACTTGGAATAATGCAAGGAGTTGAGAAGTTGTATCAGCATGGCTAATTATTGTAGGAGTTTTGTACCCAACCTGGCCATACTATAATACACTCTAAGAGCAAGGACAAAGAGCAATACATCTTGGGGTTGAAACTCCCAAGCAGGGGAAGCATTCATTTCCATTAAACAAGCTTTGCTACATGGCCAAGGTGGCATACTTTGACTTCAAAAACACTGAGCTTATTGTAGATGCCAGCCTGGTAGGTCTTGGTGCTGTCCAAGTGCATGAGCATAGTCAAGGAGTGTGTACATCGATCACATTTGCTAGTTGGGCACTAACAAATACCGAGACCATGTATGCCCAAATTGAGCAGGTTGTGCTAATCAATAACTGGGTATATCATCATTTCTACCTCTACATCTATGGTTGTGTGTAATGAGTCGTGACCAATCATAAACCGCTTATTATGTGGAGCACTATATATACCTGGTCGTACAACAGCATGCCCCAATGATATGTCATTTGTGGAAATCACTGTTACATCCCAGGAAGGATGAGTGCGTCCAGAAGACAATACCGGTGAGGCAGCAACAGTAATTGAAAGACTTTGCAAGACTGGACATCGTGGAACCACACAGACAAGGTCATGCTCACGCATCTGAACAGATTGAAGGGAGGTTGGAGCACATCAGAAGAAGGTGTTTAGTTGAGAGGACGCTGTACCATGGCGCCACTCACACTCCACAAGAGGGGCGAGGAGCTGGCACACCAAGGCCACCAAGGGACTGTAAAATTTAAATCAAGACTACAAGAGAAATGCTGGTTACCAGGGACGTATGGAGCAGTAGAAAACATAAAAATATGCCAAGCCTGTCAGCGGATTGGAGGCGCCTCTCGGGCAGCACCAATAATAACGGAGGAAGTGTGCGGGGTGCCATGGACCAAAGTCAGCGCGTACTTCAGCATCTTTCCTGATGGATGGCTGAGACTGGTCTTAATGGGTTTTCTCTAAGGGAGACCACTTTCATGACCAAACACTTACTGGTCTGTCCAAGTTCAGCCTGAGCTCGTTCTCTTTGTTTTATTGAGCAAGTCTTGGGGAGATGAACGAGCCCTACCGTTTCCTCTTCTCTCTCTCTCTCTCTCTCTCTCTCTCTCTCTCTAAATAGATAGAGATGCAGGGATATGTCACCCATAATGGAAGGCATTATATGATAAGAGTGCTTGGGCTGGAGAAACGAAGGGGCAGATTTACTAAGGTTTCTCGCAGTGTAGTAAGCAAAGTTGCTGCATCGCACTGCGTTGCTTGAAAAGGAAGGACCACAACAGCACCGAGGTCTAGGATATGTTGCTCTCTCCTCTTGTGCTGGAGTCAGTGGTTAAACTTATTGGAAGCGTTCCTTCCCTCCTCTTGTGCGTGTTTGAAGACCATGCGCCTCATCCCGTACACGGTGTACCCTTGAAGAAGGAGGCCGTGAAGTCTGGCCTGTGTGTGTGAAGCAGTCATGTTGGCGCACCATTGCCTCCAAGACTCCATGGAGAAGGCCATTCCACAGAGCTGTGCAAAATACAAGGTGCAGCACGACAGATATTGGGCTGTAGGGTGAATGTAACACTACTTGAACTTTGAGTGTTAATTAGTGATATCAATGTGTTCATTACTCATATAAAAATTATAATTTCAAAAAATGTCATGTGTTATTATAATTGTACACACAGCACAAGGAAGTGTGTGTTTTAAGTTGCAGAACCCAAGCTGCTTGTTTGGGAAGAAATAGGGCTGAGGATGTATTGATTGGCAAAGAATCATCTGCCTCGAGAACATGGTGGTATGCATCTCAACCTGCAGTTTATGTACTAATATTGACATTTGTGTGGTTCATTGTCTCATGCATTTTATGCCATAGACAATTACCAAGCATTACATTGGCAAAGCCATTAGGTCTGGTCTACAACTGCTGAAGGCCGTGGAATTGTATTTTAGCATGGACAAACCAATTCGCAGACCCCAATCAGTGCTGGCAATGAGAAAGACTGCTTGGGGTGCACTGGAGTAAATTGAGGTACATTGGACGACAGAGAAGCTGACCTGAGGATTGCAATACAAGACAGAAGCAAGAGAGAAACCTGGTGCAAAAGACAGTGATGGAAAAAGGTATACGGAGATTTGCTATCTGGGGGGGGGTTGGTGGAGGGGAACAATTATCGTGTAGACTTGAGCACATCATGGTGGAATGAGAACTGGGGCTGCAGGAGACAAAGAAGAGGGACACCTGCAAGTAAGGGGCCAAGTTCTATAGCACCAGAAGAGAAAGAGGCCCTGAGCTAGAGCACAGAGACGAAGAAAGATCAAGAGAGACAGGGAGAAGACTTCAGGCTTGTTAGAATCATGTCAGAGACCTTGGAGTAAGCAGGGTGTGTGACAGATCTGGAGGGAGATTTACTAATTTATTGTGCAAAGAGGTTTAGCAACCAAAGTTGCAGTCCTGTGAAGCGCCAGGAAGAAGGAGAGCAGTGCTGTACCTACACAGGTATGGACAACTGCTGCTCGCTTCCCCTCTGCTGGTGCTCGCTTGCTGTGCCTAGCACCTCACACACACCTTTGCCCCACAGTGCACGGGTGCGTGCTTGATGACTACCATAGGTTTGGGACTGGAAGGGTGCCCTTCCAGTACAAAATACCAAGCTTGAAGATGCTTTAAAAGGTTTCCAACATAAGACTTGTGATGTACAGTGCAGTACACATTCAATGTTGCAAAAGTTAGGAGAAAAAAAAATGTCTTCTTTTTAATGCCTGCCTCAAGGCGACATGGGGCAGATTTACAAGCCCCGTACGCCACTTTTGTGCCGCCATTGCGTCACTTTTATGACACAGCGGCTGCGCAAAGCCAGCGCCATGCTGCAGGGTATTTACAACGTGACGCATCTAGGGGGATGAGTCACGCTGTAAAACCCTGCGCCACATGAAACCTGCGTCAGGGGGGGCGTTCCGGTGCAGGAACGCCTCGGAAAAGTGGCTGAGTGAAATCTACAAGATTTCACTCAGTCACATTTCCAACCCCGCTGCGTCAAAACCTTGCGCCTACTTGCAGCAGGTGTAAGGAGTGATGCAGCACAGCTAGTATAGGGTGCCCCCGAGCAGTGCTGGAGTTGCTTCGCGATTGCAACACAACTCCAGCACTGCGTCACATTTACGACATCAGATGTGTCACTCATCTGTATATTCGTGCGCCATGGTGCACCGCATTGTAAATGCGGCGCATCCATGGTGGCGCAAGAGGTGTCTGCTGTGACTCACAATAACTGGTGCATCCCTGCTGATATGCAGGGATGCGTCAGTTATTGTAAATCTGCCCCAATATGCTTTGGTGCCAAACCTTGTGTACCCTTGTTGGTAAATAGAGCTTGGTGTCAAAAGCCATGGGTGGTAACATGGGATGCCCCCTTGATGCAAAGTACAGCACAGCAATGCAAAACTCTGTCTACAATGCCTTTTGATTGCTTTCAAGAGAGCTGGAAAGTAGGTTTTCTTCGGTTTGTGTCTCTTTTTGTGACTTTGCACCTATACAAAGTGTTGATAAATCTGCCCCTTTGTGTCAGGAGAGTGAGGCAGAAGGCTCCAAGAGAGAGCTGGGAAGTGAGTGGCATGTGTGAGAGAAGAAGAACACCTCAGGGCAAGAGAGAGAACAGACAGACTAAGAAATTGAGTTTGCAAGACAGGGCTGAGGAGGACAGGCCAGGTGATTGAGGGAGGATCATAGGAGACAGATATATATGTATACAGAGAGAGAGAGAGAGAGAGAGAGAGAGAGAGAGAGAGAGAGAGGGGCATTAGAGCCATAAAATACAGAGGCAAGAAAGACCACAGAATGGTGGACCTGAGTGCCAGATGCACTACTTGGTCACCTTCTGGAACCATTGTTCACAGAGCACATATTGTTCCTAGCAATTTAAAATAAAATACTTTTGTATAATCTAAGGAGGGGGCCATGGGAGTGTTCCATTTGCCAAGTGACTTAAATCCTGGAAATAATTTGTTACCTAAATCTGTGAAACAGAAGGCGTGAGGGCTAAAGCGTCTATCTAGCCTTTTTGTACCTGAGCGTTATTTGAAATGTGCTTCAAGGAGCTAAGCACAACTTCCCCAGGAGTAGATGGAAGGAAGTTCCATGGCCTTCATGGGAAGGGCTGCATAACTTTGCTTTCACATTTAGGGCCTTATGTAGGTAGCCTAACATTTACCACTTCATAAATACCGAATTTTACCGATTCGGTATTTATGAAGTGGTAAATGCTATGTAGGTAATTAGTCGGTAAAAATTACCGATTCGGTATTGGTCGGTAATTAAGAATCGGTATTTACCAATTCGGTAATGGTAACTGGCTTCCCATTGATTCCTATGGGCCAGGAGGCCCATAGGAATCAATGGGAAGCCAGTTACCTTTACCGAATCGGTAAATACCGATTCGGTAATGGGGGGAGCACAATCAAGGGTGGCAGGGTGTCACAGTGACACCCTGTTGCACCCCTGATTCCTGCATGTGTGCACATGTGGCACACATACATGCCCTAAGGGCATGTATGTCTTTCACATTGCACACTTCTAAGGGCCAAATAATGTTTTTTCTAAGACATTAGTCATTTACCACCAACTTTTAGTTGGTGGTAAATAACAAATCCACACTACACCCACACACTCCCCCTACATCTCATTTCAGGATTCGGTATTTACCAAATCGGTAAAATTACCGAATCGGTAATTTTACCGATTCGGTAAATTACCGAATCCTGAAATGTCCCCCCTACATACCAAAAGCCTGAATACCGGTCGGTAACGTGATTTTTACCGAAAATCGGCCGTTACCGACCGGTATTGGGCTTCCTACATATGGCCCTTAGTGGCTTATGCCTGAAGGAGGGGGAGCTTTCTTGTTCTGATTACCCCCTTATTTCCAGAGGAAATAAGAAACCACTCCATATATGTGGTGCAACACGGGCCCTCGCAGCACAATACTCTGGCCGGAGAGCTCCTGATTGAGTCAGGTGGGGGCCCTCGATGAACCTTGCAGGTGTCCCCCTCATGTTTCCTTACACCAGTGCTCGCTAAAGATCTTCCTTGTCTACACGTGGCCAAAGCAAAGAGACATCCAGGACCTGCTGTGCCCAAAGGAGGGGTTGTGAGACATCCAAAGTGAGCAGCTGGCAGCAGTGTATCAGAAGCCACCAGGCCTCGAATCAAGAAACAAAGCCAAAAACACGTCAGCAAAGCCAACAAGAGATCCCACCTGAGCTGCTGATAGCAACATGTCGGAAGCTGAAGGGCCTTGCACTACAAAATACATTGGCAAAGCCATTAAAACATAAACAAAGGCAAAATGTGTAAAGTACAATTGAAAAGCAAATTGATAAAGAGCCATGGCAGTGAAGTGCACTTCTTTGGTGGTGGATGTGCACATGTGCACAGGATAAAAACCGTTGTCACTCACAGTGAGCAGAGACAATGGCGTGGATGAACCCATCAGCACTGAAGAAGGACCCCAGCACTATTCTTTACTCCATCAACGAAGAACAAAAGGTTTGCAATCTCTCCTACAAACCCTACAATCAGCATCTTTAAATGCCCGCCCCGTGGCCTTCCCTGACTCTCCCCTTATGCATGAAAGTAACTAATGGATCTCCCCTAAATCTCTACAGGAGGTCCAACGAAGCCCGGAAGAGAAGAGTCGAGGGCTCTACAAATGGGATCACTGAGCCAAGAAAAAATCCAATGGCAAATGACGATTAGGAAGGTTGTTGAGGAACACCAGGAGGAAGCCAGCAACAAATCTCCGGCTTTCCCAAAGGGCTTTAGAACAAAGGACACCAAAGGTGGACACATTGATAGCATCAAAGCAAAGCGGAGACAGCACACTGACAACCAGGCCAGCACTCACACTACAGGCAGCACGATCAGTACAATCAGCGTGAATCACCTCATGGAAACTGCTCTTTTCAACAACCACCGCTCTCACAACCACCGCACTCACAACCACCACACTGACAATCACCGCACTGACAACCACCGCACTCACAACCACCAAACTCACAACCACCGCACTCACAACCACCACACTCACAACCACCGCACTCACAACCACCACACTGACAACCACCGCACTCACAACCACCGCACTCACAACCACCGCACTCACAACCACCGCACTCACAACAATTTCACAGCTGGTCTGCAAAGATAACAGCAGCAGTTAATCCCAAGCTGCCAACACTGGCAAAGGAATCATCCGTCCTCTCTCCAGACAGAGGGAACCCCCAAACAGAATGAGGAGGAACAACAAGGCATTGATTACCACATGTCATACTTAGCAACCAAAGAGTGGGAGGAGCTGATAGCGTTCTACTCACAAAAAACAAGCGGCAGCCGCATTTCCACCTCCACTCATCCCAGCCCCAAGGAAAGAGGGTCAACCGGCGATGTTCTCACATCAGACTCTTGCTGGGGGACCCTGTTTAGTACCATGCAGCACTCAGTGAAAGCCCTACAATAGCAATGGGATAAGAGGGATCTTCGGCTGACAGGTCTCGACTCCTCAGCAGACTCTGTATCCAGAATCAACAGCAAGTTGGCTGACTTGAGCGGACTGATAAAATGCACCCAAGCAGCTTGATCTGCACAAACAGACTGCACCTGTGCTCCAATATTGGACAAGATAGCTACACTCCTGATCATTCTAGATGATATAATAACAGACCTCAAACAAAATCTTGGCCCACCAAACGCTGCTGCTACCCTACTCCAGACAGAGCAACCAAGGTCAGAGGCATTCGACCAGAACGGTAGTACAAAAGAACCCGCCCAACTGGCAGACTCAAGTCAGGGGCAATAACAGAACAAGAATCACACATCACTGAGGCAACAGTTGTCACATTTACACCATCCCCGCAGGAGACCAGCAAAGCAAGTATGAACAAAAAACAAATCTGCTTTAAACAAAGAAGGAAAGGCAGAAACAAGAAAGGCAAGACACTAGGCCTAACCATACAGGAACCAACCAGAAGGCATACAGCAGACCACTTTCGGACCAACCAACAACATTCATTCTTTCCCCACCTGGCAAAACTAAAAGTGAAAGAAAGGAGATCAACATTAGAAACATTGACGCAATCTGAAAAACAGCCCTCAACGGAACAGCTGCACCACTAAAAACAACACAAGAGGGGAAAACCCCGGCAATTTCAATTCAATCGGTAGCAATAATAAGCCCACCCACTAGTGGCCAACCTGAAATACCTTGGTCAACACAGAGCAAGTGTACAAGTAAACAACAAAGCTGCAGCATTGAGATAACAAGCCAAAAACCAACTCTGCTGCACAACAACAGAACTCCGGAACACAAGGCACAACCTGAATCAGTAACAACCCGGGCACAAATCAAGCCAGCAGAAAACCACCAACTAACAGCAAATAGGTCCCCACGCCCATAGACCCCTGCTTGCCCCAAAAGTCACACCGGAAGCACAAACCTCCAAAACATCGATCACAGGGGCAATGAATGCCCACTGCAAAACAAGAACGATCACAGAACTAAGACAGCCCCTAGAAAATAGACTGAGGGAAATCATCTTGAACTCATACACAGCACCACAAGCACACCCCAAAGATTCACGATGTCAGCACAACTTTGCCATGGTAAAGGAACAATTCCCAACAACCTGTAAAATATTCCAACCCAAATATAAATCCAGGGGGAAAGGAGACATCTTAAAAAGAGGTAACATAATGCAACTTCTCCGTGCTATAAAGAATCTGGAAGATGTGAACTCAGCAGAATAAGAATCCATAGAATTCCTACAAACTGACAATCTCCAAGGATTAGAGGCAACCAAAACAAAATGGACCACAAAAGAAACAACAGCGAAGATAATGAGTAACTTGTCTATTTTTCACCAATGTGGGATAAGGATACAGCCTTATTACAAACCGGCCTACCTGACTCCATTTCTCACCAAAAACTCACAGGCAATTGTCATTCATGAACAACATATTACATTTTCCGTCCTTAGGGCCGCAAGAAGCACATCTCCAACTATGACTTACATTAGTCACATAAGTGATAAGAATGAAATAAGAACTAGACACGAGCCACTGGTCGAAAAAAATGGGCCTACCAGGGCTGAGTAACAAAATCATTCGACACAATCATCAGCGAATGACAGAAAACTCGTCTCTGCCACAAGCACAAAGTATCCATCAAAGACCAATGAGAATGTGCACATGGAACTTCAGCGGCCTGGCAAACAAGGAAAGCGGCCCGTACTTAGGCCTATCTTCAAACTTTTGATCTTATACTTCACCAAGAAACCTGGGCTGACCGACCAACACATCTGTAGAGATTTTACTCCAAGCATATTCCCGCGTGGAAAGAATCCAGCTTTGGACACAGGAAAGGCGGCTCAACAACCTACACATCACTAACAATAAGGACAGTCAAGCTCCTGAAGGCAACTCTACCGGCGCACAACGAACCACTAGCAGTAAAAACATTGATCAGAATCAACAAAGATGAACGCCCGATCAAATTAGTAAATGTTTATCTACACCTCAGACATAAATCCAAAGGGGCAAAACAACTAATCGAAGAGCTGCTAAAAATCATATTGGAGGAGGAGACCGACAGCATCATAGTTAAAGGAGACTTCAACTTACACCTTATGGGTGCCTGCTACAGAACTTAAACAGAAGACACACGGCGCACTTAGGGTGAGAAAGCAAAAGACACACAATTGATGGACAGAATGCAGAACAAATCAAAACATTCACCCCCAGTCAAGAGATCTGGGTTAAATCCATAATTCTTTTGCTCACCATGCCACCCCAGTTTAGACCTGACCATACAGATCTCTGTACTGGGGGAGAATGTTTTGATATGTTCTGCATTCCGTTCATCAATTGTGTGTCTTTTGCTTTCTCCCCTAAGTGCGCCAGGTATGCTCAGACGTGGGTCATGGGCTCACTGTGCCACTTGATTCAAGCTATCCTGGCTGAAAGGGGTGAAACCCCGAAACTGGTTCTAGGATGCTTGTTTCTGGTCCAGGGAGGACCTGGCTTGGCAGTTCGGGCTGGACTGTTCCCATGAAGCACAGGGTCAAGACTGATTTGCATATGGGCAGGTCTAAACTGGGGTGAATGGATGTATGACGTTACAACGCACACTTTTACAACGCATGCACTTACAACGCATTTTTTACAACGCATAATCCATTACAACGCATGACATTACAACGCAGGACACTACAATGCATTTTTAAAAAATACCTTTACAACGCATTACCATTACAACGCATACTACCTTTACAACGCATACCATTACAACGCATAATATTAAATTACATTTAAGGTAAGTATTAGATAGTATAGGGGTAAAAATTACTATTCTAACTCCAGGGGGTGCATCAGTAGGGTAAGTGTTGGATAGTATAGGGGTAAAAATTACTATTCTAACTCCAGGGGGTGCAACAGTAGGGTAACTGTTGGATAGTGTAGGGGTAAAAATTACTATTCTAACTCCAGGGGGTGCAACAGTAGGGTAAGTGTTGGATAGTGTAGGGGTAAAAATTAATATTCTAACTCCAGGGGGTGCATCAGTAGGGTAAGTGTTGGATAGTGTAGGGGTAAAAATTACTATTCTAACTCCAGGGGGTGCATCAGTAGGGTAAGTGTTGGATAGTATAGGGGTAAAAATTACTATTCTAACTCCAGGGGGTGCATCAGTAGGGTAAGTGTTGGATAGTATAGGGGTAAAAATTACTATTCTAACTCCAGGGGGTGCATCAGTAGGGTAAGTGTTGGATAGTATAGGGGTAAAAATTACTATTCTAACTCCAGGGGGTGCATCAGTAGGGTAAGTGTTGGATAGTATAGGGGTAAAAATTACTATTCTAACTCCAGGGGGTGCAACAGTAGGGTAAGTGTTGGATAGTGTAGGGGTAAAAATTACTATTCTAACTCCAGGGGGTGCATCAGTAGGGTAAGTGTTGGATAGTATAGGGGTAAAAATTACTATTCTAACTCCAGGGGGTGCAACAGTAGGGTAAGTGTTGGATAGTGTAGGGGTAAAAATTACTATTCTAACTCCAGGGGGTGCATCAGTAGGGTAAGTGTTGGATAGTATAGGGGTAAAAATTACTATTCTAACTCCAGGGGGTGCATCAGTAGGGTAAGTGTTGGATAGTATAGGGGTAAAAATTACTATTCTAACTCCAGGGGGTGCATCAGTAGGGTAAGTGTTGGATAGTATAGGGGTAAAAATTACTATTCTAACTCCAGGGGGTGCATCAGTAGGGTAAGTGTTGGATAGTATAGGGGTAAAAATTACTATTCTAACTCCAGGGGGTGCATCAGTTGGGTAAGTGTTGGATAGTATAGGGGTAAAAATTACTATTCTAACTCCAGGGGGTGCAACAGTAGGGTAAGTGTTGGATAGTGTAGTGTAATATTATGCGTTGTAATGGTATGCGTTGTAATGGTAGTATGCGTTGTAATGGAATGCGTTGTAAAGGTAGTTTTTAAAAATGCGTTGTAATGGTATGCGTTGTAATGTCATGCGTTGTAATGGATTATGCGTTGTAAAAAATGTGTTGTAAAGGTAGTGCGTTGTAAAAGTTGCGTTGTAAAGGTTGTTCCCCGGGGTGAATGTATGACATTGTTCTGCATTCTGTCCATCAATTGTTCTTTTTGCACAGTACTTAAACAGAGCATGGGAAATCCATGTGCAAGAGAAAAGCACCATAAACAAGCAGAGAGGATTAAGTGCATATCTTAGAATGGAGCTTGAACATCTCAATCTTAGAGCCCTAAATGGATACTTTTACGAAGACAACCCCCCAAGAACCACTTTCTATTCGACATCTGCAGCGTCTCATATCGACTACATAATCATGATGCCTCCATTATCCCACAAAATCTCTCCCTACAGACTGGGAGAACTGACGGAGAGCGATCCCTTGCCTCAAGAAGTCACCTTTAAAGGAGTCGCTCCCTCGCTTCGTGCAGCAATCAAAGCAATTGCCACAGACTACACGACCAACAACAAAAGGATCATGTCCAGCATGGACTCCGTAGAGAAGCTCTTAGAATCAGCCAAATCCATTGTGCTTGAAAATTCTACCAAAAAGAAGTCCCCTTGTTACATGAGAGTACGTGAAATTTGCAAAAAATGTGGGAGCCAGAAAAAGGAACCTTAAGAAGACACAACCAGCTATCGACAACACAGCTCAAATAAAGAAACTTAAATTTGCAATCAATCAAACTTTAAGGAAACTCCGTCGGCACTCAAGGGAGAACCACCTAGAGGGGGGACTGAGGAACCTTAAGGCAAGCCTCAAAAAGACAAAATGGGACACAAAGAGTCAAGAAAACGAATTGATGTGGGCAAAGCTTCTCCACGAATCAAAAAGTACAAACAAAGCAAAGTTCTGGCAAACAATCAACTCTTTTCGAAGCTCTCCCTGCCACGAAATGAACTCCTACCTTCGAGAGGAATTCTGGGCTACATACCTTCACGACCACTTCAACAGCCTTGACCAGAAGATATATTGTTTCAAGGAAGATCCTGAGGCAAACTTGGCGAATGAAACACAACAGGGACTAGACAACAATGATAATTGATATGAAGCAGGCAACGAAAGCCTAGGAAATGAATAAACTCAAGCACGAGAGATGATTTACTCAAGATAAAACTAGAAATATTGGGGCAAATAACAAAAAGGAGGCCAGAAGGAGCCCCGGGCCCAAACAGGATACCTCCAATTCTATATAAACACGACCTACAGTATTGGTCCGGCATTTCTGGGACCAGTATACAATGAGATCTTGTCCAGTGAAAAAATCCCAGATTCGTGAAAAGGATCAATAATTTCACCAATCTACAAGCAGGGCGACAGGGGCGATGTGAAAAACTACAGCCTTGTCGCCCTGATTGTCAATGAAGCCAAATACTATGTAGGATTGATCCTGGAAGAATTGAAAACTTGGCCCAAATCCTCATCAATCATACCAATCAACCCGACCGGTTTCTGCAAACACATAGGAACTATCACTTACATTATGTCCCTAACCCTATTAATAGACGCTGCAAAGGAAGCCAGACAACCATCCTCTCTGTGTTTTATCGACTACAGCTCGGCTTTCGTCCACATAGATCAAACAAGACTATGGTAGAAGCTGGAAAGATGGAGCATACCACCACCCCTACTAAAACAACTAGACCTACTACACACCAACTCCTGGGTCAAAGCCAAACTGGGGGCAGGAACACACCTTTCAAGATGCATCACAACCACCAAGGGGCTAAAACAAGGGTGCGTCTTAGTTCCCATGATATTCAATCTCTTTATGGCAGACCTACCTGCAAAGCTAGACACCTGCACCTCGAACACCCCCAAGCTCAGGAAGACAACCATCTCTAACCTCTTATATGCAGACAACTTAGTCCTAGTAAGTTGAACACCAATAGTACTCCAAAACTTACTTGACATAACTCAGGGGTACTCTAATGAGGACACCCTGAAAACAACTTAGTCAAAACTAACAAAAAAATGCCCATAACTCTCAATAAAAGGAAACAATTCTGCTGCCATCTAGACACACATCGACTAGAATCAACAAAGGAAGAAAATACTTGGGTATTGTACTAGACAAAAAGGCTCCTTCAACCCTCAAATGGAAGCACTAATACAAAAAGGCGATACAATATACTTTACCATGAAGACTTTAAAGAAAGTGATTGCCGGGCCCTCCTTGGAGGTTATCCAAGCCAAACTCCTTCCAACGATAGCCTACAGGAGTGAGGCAATGAGATGAAGAGAAGCCACTACCATGGAAGAAATAATCGTCAGGTCATTCAGAACAATCTTCCGCCTTCTAAAATATACTTCCCCCACCCTCATAAGGCTAGAGTTTGGGCACAAGATCAGAGGGGCAGTACAAGATACATTGAACTTTCACAAAGAAGGAACTCACTGGCGGGAAAGCATTTCAGAGGATCCATCGGTCAACTTAGCCTGAACAACCTATGGGAGACATCAGCGTCCAACACCAGCTTCAAGAAAGCAGTCACCAAGACCATCAAAGCATCGTCAATTGAAGAAGATAAGGCTGCGCTTGCAAAGAGAGCACATGGCTGGCATGTACTGAACACCCATGCAGAAACCAAACCACAAAAGCACCTGAGCAAAGGATTCAATATGCATCTGAAAAGAAACTTTTGACATACAGGATGGGTATAATGCCAATCTTACCACACCTTTCACCATGGAAGAGGAAACCTGGAGACAACATCTGTCGACTATGCAGCCTTGGAACGGAAGACCTTGCGCACAGAATTTGCAACTGCAAAAGTCTAGTAAAAGAACGTTTACTCTTGCGCCCTCTTTTTAATCTATACGGGATTCGTTCCTGCAAACAGGCAGTGCTGGTTTGTTTCAAATCTGTCAATGCACAATTGATCTGCCGATTTAAATGTTTCTCAACATCACAGAATAAAGACTGCAGTTAAATCCTTTCTAGCTCTGCACATCGCACAACTCCTACAAGCACTATAATACAACCAACACACAACAAAGGACTGAACAGTAAACTCCAATGCACATAGTTAGGACGTTAGCTGAAAGAACACCCCAGGGGACACTTTGTACCACAAACCTCACAAACTTATTCCGCGCAGCGGCACTTCACACAAGATCTCATTTATATGCAAATATATGCAAGATTCGCCTCTAGTCAAAACAGCATTGGCGTGGGAAAGGAGCACAGAGTAGCTTTCTCTTGTTTTAACATAAAGACTCACTAAATAGACTTAATCGGCCAAACAAGGTCTTTTTAACTTTATTTTAACCTTGCTGTTTTACATGATCAGTCGTATTTAACAAATGGTGCTATGTATATGCAATGGTTTTAATTAACTGTGCTTAATAAAAATTACCTCCATAAATGACCTGTGAAAGAACCTGGAAATTGCACTTTGTAACACTACCCCTGCCACTGCTATGACTTCCTGATAACTTCCAGAAGCTAAACGGTATAAACAATGCAATACCTGCACATGTGGAGGGGTTGCATTGCTTCTAACTGTGGAGGTCTGTAGCAAAGGTTATAACTCCGCAATTAGTTCCAGAATTACCTCATTACTGAGTCTGTACGTCTCATATATCTCCTCCTCAGTCTGGGTGGATATTTAGGGTGTCCCTCACCCTAAATATCCTCTCCTGTCTCCTCCTGCTTTTCTGCCTCTCAGCTAAAATCCACTTCCTCTCCCAGTCATACAGACCCGCCATTGTAAAGGAGCCAGATGCATTTTGGGTGGCTTTTTATAGTTTGCACCTGGATACAACCTGATCCAGAATTATGGTATTTGCATTTCCTAAATGGCCATTTTGAGACTATTCGCAATTTGGAAATCCTTTGTACATGGTGTTAGCAATTTGCTGTTTGAAAATCCCTAATTGTGATTTACTATTGAGGGATTCCCAAAATGCAATTAATACTGCATGGACATCGCATTTTACACCACCAAAAACGCTTTTCGTACATTCCGAAATGGCACTTTGCATTTCCTAACGTCCGAAATTGTGAATCGCACCGTTAGGAAATGCAAAATGCCTTTGCACATATGGCCCTAATAGTTGTGGAGGTAGTGGCATCAATGTAGTAGTACACCGAGGTATTGGAATCCCAGATAGTAACATACAACCATGAACACAGCATCAGAGAAGCCTAAAACGACACTCTGCTTTGCACTGCACTCAATCAAAAATTGCTTTGGATACTTTTGACTGGACGGCTTGGATGCCTCCTGAAAGGTTCCTTCTGTTTTACCATTTTTTTAAAATGAATGAAAAAGCATTAAAAGTTGTGGTAATAATAGATCGGAAAAGTGTAAATAAAATTCAAGAGAACAACCATCTGGGCCAGGAGTCTTCTCTTTACTAAGATAATTTAGGGCATTGGAAAGTTCATTAAGGGATAGGTCTGATTCAAGATCGAGAAGGTTAAGATAGGATGGAGAGGGAAGAGGAATTTTATCAAGGTACTCCTGGATGTGAGAAGAAGAGGGAGGAGATTCTGGAGTATGAAGATTTTGATAAAAGAGTTTGAATTCATTAAGTATTTCTTGGTCTTTGTGCAAAATGGAACCATTAGAGGAATAAATAGCATCTTTGAGGGTACGGTCCTTGCGTGTTTTAAGCAAATTTGCCAGAAGCTTCCCTGCTTTGTTACGACCACCATAGTAACGAGCGCTGCTATGTAGGAGTATGGAGGACGCATTATCAGATGTGGTTTTATTGAAAGCAAGTTTCGCTCGGATCAGTTCTGGTAAAACCGACTTTGAATCTTTGGAAGAAGTGTAAAATCGGTTTTCTAAGAACTTGATATGCACTAGAGTGGCTTTCTGTTGCTGAAGGAAGCGTTTCTTTTTTTTTTAGACAAAGTCTATAATAATGCCTCTTGCAGAGTAGTCTGGCTTTTTTAAAGCTGCTACCACTGCATTACTACTTCACCTAAAAAGATTAGACAGATAAAATGTCATTAAACTGTGCTATCCAATTCCTCTCCTAAAAGTCAACATTTACACTATAACCCTTGTCATTTACTGTTAAGATACTGTGCTCATTGCCACTGGGCCATGGCTTACCTTTGAGTTTATATGTGCATAGTGCACTGATTATCTCCGAGTTAGTTCTTGAGACATCCAACTGATAAGGAGACATCTTAGATATTTAGGTGTTTAAAAGAACAAAGTTTGTCTATGTGTTATTCCTTATTGCAACATATATGGAATACAATGTTATGTCTGATCCAATCTATCCCATATAGAGTATTTATATTTAAACTCTTGTACTCCACTGTTAGGATACAGTCATACCTGCCACTGAGCTGAATCTTCCCTTTATGGTTAAAGGAGTGTTGTGTTCCGATTCACTCTGGGTTTGTACCTTCGTTATCCTAATCTGTTCTCAAGGCTTTTCAACAGAAAATATCTTAAATGTCTGTATTTGTGTCATACTTCCATTTTGGATCAGAGACCACCAATCAGTCAATCAATATATACTTTATTCAGATAAATAAAAAACACAAAAGTGCATCACATGCATAAAAACAAAGTTAAAAGTACATTTCATCATCAATACAAATCAGAGACAATTTGATTTACTGAGTGATATCTCCATGTTTTGAGTCTTTGTCACACAAATTGTACCTCTCATCATACCAGGTTAAAATCATCATTGACTCTTGTCAATCCCTGCAGCGAGTGGCAGGCACCATGAGGTAGGTGCCTGCTATGCAGTGCAGGGATTAACAAAAGCTCCCATTTTTCTATTGGAGCTTGTGGTATGGCCGAATTGTAATGGCGGTGTTGGGCGGCCGACATTCTAATCAGGCCCTTTGTATCTTTGCTACATATGCCTCTTGGATGTTCCAGCAAACTTACTTTAACTTTCCTTATTGTGGTTCTTACATACAATTATTTGCACACATGATGACATCTACAAAAAGAATTGAAAACTATTTCTTTACTTTTAGTAAATTTACAACAAAAACAATGTTCAGATGTATGAAAACCTTTTTCTATCATTAACCACTGAGTCTTATTTTTCTTCTGACTCTAACTAATTGTACTAATCGGGCTCAATATTTCTTTAAGTGTGTAATTACCCTTATATGTTATTCCATAATTTGTCACATATGGGTGCAATTGAGAATTCCGGCTTACCTAGTGCCAATGTTTCTTAAAGATAATTGATTTATAGTTATGCATTTGCTATTCAACAGATCTCATTCCTCTTTAGTATCAATGTTCATAGCATTATCGCTTGTACCCCATCTACCCTATTTCCTCAAATCTGCTGTCTATCTCCACAGATTTTTTTTTTTAATTATTGTGTCTGTTGGAAAGTCTTTAAACGCTTAGCTATTCCCAATCTGACTCGAAGTTTGGGATGCAATGATGTTGCTTGCAACAGCTGCTCAATAGTTGTATTTTACCTGTATAAATGACTGCAATGTTTCCCATTATCAACAAACAGACAACAGTCTGAAAATTTTAATATCTCTCTGTTGTACTCAGAACTGAGGTCAATGTTACCCCTATTTTCATTATGTATTTTTTAGAAACTGCTCCAAGTTGTCCTTTGACCTATTCAAAATATTGAAAAATGTCAATAAAGCAACACCACAGAATCACGTTGACATCAATTTTGAAATGTGCTGTTTACTCATCCAGACTCTCTCAAATGTACCCATAAATAAATGTGCATATCAGGGTGTGAATCTTTAACCAACTACTGTTCCTTTAGTGTGTCTGTATAGGCAATCTTGATCAAAATAAATTATCTCTGATGAATCTAGCAAATGTTGTTAACATTTTATTATGGGACAAAATATTTGCAGTTCTCATTAATACAAATATTGTCATTGTCTTAAGTCCTCTATCATTACCTATACAAGTATATAATTAGTTAAAATCTCTGATTGCCATGATAAAATTAGTTTTGCATAGAATGTTACATATTCTATTAAGGAAATAATTGATGTCTCAAATATAACAGGGTATAGTTGTCACCATTAGTTTAAGAAACAGGTCATCATATAGGTATATGTAACACATAAGTATTCAGTGAGACTTCCTATACCAAATATAATGGGTCTATCTGGAAGTGGAGCTATTTTCTTAGGACTGTTGTGGAAAAATGAATTACACATAGTGAGGGAGACTCTGTTCACTGGTATTTTAATTTATCATCTAATAACATATCTAACTCGTATCATTCATTCAGTATTGGATTATTTGAGTATTTTTCTCTGTTGATTTCTCAAAACACTTTACATCATTGAGTTGAGCGCCTCATTATTATAGCCATTAAAATTAAGAATCACGCCACTACTCCATTGTATGCCTTTCTTATCATAATCATGTTATTTTCCTGCCTTTGTTAC
Source organism: Triturus cristatus (assembly GCF_964204655.1). Lineage (NCBI taxonomy): Eukaryota > Metazoa > Chordata > Amphibia > Caudata > Salamandridae > Triturus > Triturus cristatus. The sequence goes on from NC_140590.1 coordinate 1,845,091,142, forward strand.
ATTGCTCCACAGATTCCCTCTGCCCATCTTCTCAATATATTCTCAAACATGTTGTTGGAAAATGTCAATACTGTCCCTACAGGGCAGATTTGGTACAAAGGAACATTTTTGTCTATGTTCTATGCCCATAATGTCATGAATATTTATATGTGAATCTTAAGCTAATTCTGAAATAGAATGATCATTCTGCTCATCTGCTGTTTAAACTGTATGTAAATCAACAAGATCTTTCACAGTTCTGTTGATGGTGTCATTTCAAAGAATTTGTAAATGTAATTTTCCTTATAAATTAAGGACAATGTTGCTTTAAATTCTTCAGGAAATGACTTCAGAGGCAACTGGTCAAACACCATCTTGGAGTAGGAAACTCTGACAGCACAACTAGAAAGATAACCATCTTGGTTAGGAATGAATATATATTCATAACAACACCCACCATCACAAGAAAATGGCATTGTCCTTGTGTGGCAGGCATTAATACAACTCTTGATCCATCTGGCTTCTCTGATTCTCCATATCTCCACACTTCTTCCTCTTAGTCCAACATCATGACCACTCACAGATCAGCCTTCCACCAACAGAAACAACTAAAGGCTACCATGGTTGCAAGAGCAGCAAAGCAGTCCATCATCCTGGGCAAAGCAGATAGGGAATCCTTCCTGTACGCCAGCAGCGCCACCTGGTGAGTTCTGTCTGCAGATGTAACACACCCTCGCACAACCATACCCTGAAGTCATAATCATGGTTACTTTGATGGCTGCAGCAAATTAGCCATGGAAAAGGGAAGAACAAGCAGTGAATTGCCAATTGACACTGACAAACAGGGAAAAAATTAAGAATGGGTTAAATAAACTGCCAGTCTCAAGACATAGACGGACCTCAAATTGGAAGTGGGCGAAAAGGGTGTTGGGCATAGGGAGTGAAATAATACTGTTGAGTTTTACAGCTTGTCTCCCTTATTACAGAATGTATCCTCTTTTCTCTGCAGATAATGGGACAAGTCAAATCGGAACTGGAAAATCAGACTCTCTCTCATCACCACAGTCTCTCATTGCCACATTTCATAATTCCTGGGTTCTCAAATTTCCCCCAGCTGAAAAATATATTTTGTTTTTAGGTTTTCTACTGATCTATCTTTTTGTCCTCTCTGGAAACTTGACCATTTCCACGTGATATACATTGACTCTCGCATGCAGACCCACATGTATTGTTTCCTTACAAACTTGTCTATACTGATATCTGTTACACATCAGTGACTACCCCCAAGTTGCTAAGCATCTTTTTGCCTGATAATACGTACATTTCATTCAGTGGCTGCATGACACAGCTATACTTTTACATGTCCTTTGGAACTACAGAATACCTAATCCTGACCATTATGGCCTATGACCGCTACATTGCATTCTGCAAACCTTCGTAACACACAGTCAGGATGAACAAGGAGCTGTGCATCTATCTGCCTATGAGTGCTTGGTCAATTGGTTTTCTGGTGGCTGCCCTCAACATCGCCCAGATCTACAACCTCTTTTTCTGTGGACCCAGGAAAATCAATTACCTCTTTCATGACGTCTCACCTCTGTTAACCCTTTCATGGAGCAACACCTGAATAATCAAAATTGTGATATTCATTGAAGGTGTGTTTCTTTGTTTTACCTGCCTCCTATTAATCCTTGTATCTTACATTTACATACTCACTAGCATCTTCAAATTGAGTTCCCACATAGGGAGAAGCAAGCCGTTCTCCACCTGTGCCTCTCACTTCACCTCTGCAAGCCTATATTATGGGGTTCTTTTTTGCTTGTACATGAGACCACCTTCCTCCTACTCTCTAGATCAAGGCAAATTTCTTTCTGTGATTTACATTGCAATATTTCCAATGCTAAATCTAATTATTTGCTCTCTGAGAAACAAAGACTTTAAAAAAGCACTAATAAAGGTTCAAAAGATTTTGAAGTAGGGTATCTTTTATCTAGCCTGATGCACTGAGCCGACCTTGGTTCAAATTACAGTTCAATAGTTACACATGTTGAAGGACAAGGACGGTGCACCATGTAACACAATTCATGGAGTTTCCAGTCTTGTGAAGAAAAGTCTTTTATTCGTTTTCAATCTTAAAAATAAGGCACAGCCAACGCGTTTCGTTCCTACGGAACTTCGTCAGGGCTGAAAGGAATATATATAAAAATATAATACAACATGTAAATAGACACACAAACAGTACAAATATAAAACATATAAATGTTTATATGTTTTCTTAACCATCCTGAAGTTTGGTAATGTCTACAGTTATTGTATTTGTACTCATGTATATGTTTTATATTTGTACTGTTTGTGTGTCTATTTACATGTTGTATTATATTTGTATATATATTCCTTTCAGCCCTGACGAAGTTCCGTAGGAACGAAAGGCGTTGGCTGTGCCTTATTTTTAAGATTGAAAACGAATAAAAGACTTTTCTTCACAAGACTGGAAACTCCATGAATTGTGTTACATGGTGCACCGTCCTTGTCCTTCAACAGTTTTGTATCTGTTTCTACAGTGGAGCATAAGTGTGGCATGCTCCGGACGTTTTGTGCACAAACCAAGGACTCACAAGTGACTCTGAAATCGATGTGCTTAACCATGTTCAGCTACACTTTCCTTTCCTTTCAATAGTTACACATGGTCTCCATTAGAGCAACTCGATCAAAATGGTAGTTGGATATCAAATAAAATCCGTCCTCTTTCTACTGAGAACTGATACTGCAGAGAGCTTCTTTGTGATGGCATGGGGGAAATCTTTACCAGCTCAGCAGAGGTCTACCTAACTCAGGTAGAGAAGAGCCAGAGATGAGTACTTAAAGATAGAATATGTGGCCTAAGGATGTTCTAAGGCCGATGAGAGAGTTCAAGATACACATTTAGTTAAGACGTTTCATTTTGGTTTATCTGTACAATGGATTTATACATTTCAAGGTATATAAATCAAACACTGTCTAGGCTTGATGAAATGGTAGCACTGTTAAGGGTCCTCAGAAAAAAGGTTGAAAGAGGAAGAATGTTTTATATGGTGAAGACCTAGACACAAGGGCAGTGGAGCGTATCACAAATATTTAAAAAACTGTAAATTACATTGAGTAAAAGGTAAAATAGAACAACCTAGCTGATTTAGGGTCCAAGTAAAGTGTTTGATCAATTCTGAAGCCCAGGTCATAGAAGAACAGGTGACCAGTACAGTCTGGGTGCCCAAAAATTATTATTTTAAAAATTCTAGTGAACTAATCATGATCTATCCCTCTGTTTGATTAGTGTTTGCCTACAAGATATCTATTGTGCATGTGAGGCCACGCCATCTCAAAACTATTCCACAACCACAAATGATTAAAAGTTAGTCAATGAATAATCTAAACCACAGAGCAATAGAGCCATGTCATTTGTACAGAGTGGACATAGTGGTATGCAAAATAACAAGGCTGGGTGATAACACCTCTGGTGAAACACAAGTAAGAGAATGATAGAATGAGGCTTATGGGGGGGAAAAGCAGCCTTGACACTTCTGGCCAAAGATTAGATCCAATTAAGTCTAAATGGCATTGTCAACACCTGAGGACATTTCCAGCACTATCAATGTCAATTGCAAATTCCAATACACCAAGTACAGCCACTCAGACTGACTCAGGACTCTAGGTAGAGTAGTAGCCTCCAGCACCCAGAACAGTAGAAAGTTCCAGACAGAACTTTTTACTACCAGCATGTACCACTAGCTTAGATGAAGCTAGGGCTAAGGAAATGGCACTATACGTTGAAAAGACCTTTGCATCCAGCGGAGAGTTTGTTAAACAACAGTAAGACAGTAACTCACTTTAGATTCAAGGGATCACTCTTGGAAAGGAGAGACTGACTAAAGAGATGACATGGTGAAGGAAACCCCACATTTAGTGTCCTGATACGGTGTTTAATATGTAGCCTGTCTGGGGGTAAGGAAGCAGATTACAGAATACAGGCAGCAGTGCACAAGTCACCCTCTAACACTGGATGAAAGATGTGCAATGCCCTAGTCCTGTCGCTGTCAGAAGGGGGATCAGGTAGGATATGAAATGTGTTGTTGTTGGCTCCTCCCTGAGTCTCCTTAATCCTTGATTTTGGCACTAACGAATTCAAAAGGAGCCTTACAATTCATAAGCCTCAAGGGCTGCAAGTTGAAGGACAGCGGAATAAGAGCTAAGGTAGGATTCAAAACACTTGCATTATAGGACTAAGATCCTGGTGGGCGTGTTAATGATAATAAGAGATGAGCTGAAGAATTTGATGATGCTTAAGCTTTGCTATAACATAATTTGTTGCAACCGAACAGTTACAGCACCTCCACAATTTTCCTGCTAATTCACACCTTGATCTGGAACCTAGTGCACTGTCAAGGATCATTTGAAACAAGCAATTGGTGTCTAATGGTGTCATATGATATTTTTAACATACAAAATTTCAAGATTTATCTGATGGACACAGGTAATTGAATGTCTAAACAAAGCACCTGAATTTAGTGGAAACCGCCTGAAACTGGTTAACTAAAATCCCCACTAGATATCCTGCCACAGTAGTGTGCAAATGTTTTCCTACACACATTACATATTGCTGCTGAATTAACAACATTTAATAAAATACCTATACTACTGTCTTCAGAAACAACTGTAACTCAAGGCCTGATTTACAGTTTGGCTAATAGATTACTCCATCACAAATGTGTAGGATAGCTTCTCCACCTCATTACAAGTGCAATAAATACATTAACATTTAAATTAAAACAATAATCGTTTTAATTTTGTTCCCCCACGGCACTAGATAAACAATATGATCTCTAAATATTCTGACCCCACTATAAAGATAATGAGGAAAAATAGCACCTCTACTAGATTATCTAAAGGGACACTGGAAGGGTAGCATGTACCAGTCAGAGCACTGACATGCCTTCAGGTTCCCATCCCATGAACCCGCAAAAAACATAGAATCCAAAGCAAATAATGCACTAAGGGTGGCACAGCTGTTTCCATCAAGCCTCAGGGAGAAGCCACCCAACCTCTTAACTAAGTCATGCAAATACAGAAGAAAGAGTATAACCGTCAAGACCTAATTCAAAAGCACTTCTTAGCTCAAACTCTCTGCCCTAACATCTCCAAGCAGACTAAACACCTCTTGCCATTATGGCCCTAAACAATAACAAAACAATGTAATACTCACTAACAACAAACTAACCAGCCATACCACAACAAATGCCAAATGAATAATCGGAAAAACTGATTTATGATATTTTTTTAACTTAATAAAAGTAGCTCATCTAGTATACTTTTTTCCTTCAGTTCTGGGATTTATACTTCTGCTAATTTTTTTAATTAGAAATAAGAACTATGGGGCAGATTTACAATAACTGGCGCATCCCTGCATATCATCAGGGATGCGCCAGTTATTGTGCGTCACGGTTCCGCAAAAAACTGACAGATGCGTGACGCATCTGTGCCGTAAAGGCAGAGCATTGCTGGAGTTGCGTCGCAAGCGTGACGCAGCTCCAGCAAGGCTCGGGGGTGCGCTATCTTCACAATGCCACATCAATCCTTACGCCTGCTTCAAGCAGGCGCAGGGTTTTGACGCAGCATGGGCTCAAAAGTGACTGTACAAGATTTCACTCAGCCACTTTTAAGAGACATTCCTGCGATGGAACGCCCCCCGCGCAGGAACGCCTACTTCTGGCGCAGGGCTTTACAATGTGACGCATCTCTCCGATGCGTCACATTGTAAATACCCCGCAGCATGGCGCTGGTTTTGCGGCGCCGCTGCATCACAAAAGTGACGCAATGGCGGCATAAAAGAGGCGCAAGGGGCTTGTAAATCTGCCCATATATCTCCAAACATGCAAAGGAACAATGCAAAGGCAAAAACATATACTGAATAAGTATCTTACAAATACACATTACATACAATATAAAAACACATACCTATAACATTTAATAAAACATACAAATAATTCAATATAACTATAAACAATTTAGAAAAACACAAGAAATACAATACATGTTCTATAAAGTATGTACAACTTTACATGATATGTATTTAATATTTAGATGCAAATATTACATTAGCCATACAAAATTAAACAATTGAATAGATCACTAATAACATTATTATATATAAAGAGAACTACACAAACAATTATACAAAATAGTTACAATAAGTTAAAGTGTTCACAGTTCTGATGCTACAAAAAATCCAAGCAGGAACTTCCTCCACAGTAAAAGATCCAAAAGGAATATCGCAAAATACTGTGAGAACTCGTTTTCTAAAATAAATCCATGTATGCCCTTCAAAACCTGAAAAATTAATTGAAGAATGTCAAGTAAGCTGAAAAAAAGAAGAAAATGTTAAAGGTTCTTGGGAAACTACAAATAATTGCAGTGAATTCAAAATGTTATTATAACTTACATTATTATTGTGAAAAGTAGCATTGTTTTTGTAAACTGTATTTTTTATATATAAAACAATCTAACAACATATGTTGTAAAAATATTTAAGTAAAACACTACTGTGAGACCTGTCCGCCTTAGGGTGGTCTTCCTCCAAACCTTTTGCCTTTACCCTCCTATTTTGCCAAATTTGTTTTTGCTGGCTTTAGGACTCTGTGCACTTTACCACTGCGAACCAGTGCTAAAATGCTTGTGCTCACTCACTAAAACATGGTACCTTTGACTTATACCTGATTTGCATGTTTAATTTATTTATAAGTTCCTAGTAAAGTGGTATACCATATACCCAGAGCCTGTAAATTTAATGATTCAATGATTAGCGGGCCTGGAGCACTTATTTGTGCCACTCACTTACGTAGCTGCTTAAAACAGATCTCAGGCCTGCCATTGCAGCTTGAATGCAGTTTCAAACTGTCAATTCGATGTGGCTATATAATCCCCCGCCAAGCCTTAAACTCCCCTGCTATGGCATACAAGATACCCCTAAGATAGATCCTATGTAGCCCATAGGGCAGGGTGCAGTGTAACTAAAAGGTTGGGCATGTACTATTAAGTTTTACATGCCCTGGTAGTAAAAAACTCCTTAATTTATTTTCACTACTGTGAGGCCTACCTCTCCCACAGGATAACATTGTATTTCCTTATTACGTTTAATAAGGGCTAACTTTTGATTGGGAACAGGTCAACATTTCATGTTTGGTGTCTGGGAAATTGAAATGAAAAATCCTCTTTAAAGGTAAAGTTGGATTTTAAGCTACAATTTTGAAAATGCTATTTTTAGAAAGTTGGCATTTTCCTACCCTATTTGGTTCATGCAAACGTTTTCTCTGAGTCACATGACTGGGTGTAGTTGCCTTCACACAAAGTACATGTCACCCCGGCAATGTTCATGCAGCCAGGGCAGGAGAACAAGGAAAATGTAACCACTTTGAAGGGAGTTCTCTAGAAACCGCCCATACTTCAAAGAAGGAATCATGTATACATAAAGGAACCTCAGAACTACTCTTCAATTCACTTTCTGAAGCTGCTGAATGGCTATTAGAGGTCTTCCTGCTGCTGTGGCCTGCTGAGTACTACACATGACTGCTTTGGAGCACCTGGAAGTACTGCTGTTCTGCCTGGAGCCTACCTTGAGCCCTGTTTACCACTTGAACCCATGACAACCAGAGTGACTCCAAAGGCTAGTTGGCTGGCCTTCTGATTAGAGCCTCAGGGACAGAAAAGGCTCATACCATCTTAAAACAGGACCTGGACCCAGCCTGTGTGTGTCCTAACCCTACCAGCAGTGCCTCTCTAGTCCTGGACTCTTGGTAGTGGTGCTCAAGGTGCCCAAAATCCAAAACTTGGGACTTAGAACATTTGTGGCTAATAACTGCTCTGACTACCAAGGAAAGACTGGGACCAACTTTTTCACCCAAGGTGCATCGCCGGGTGTCCCTTACTTTGTGGCAACTCTCAAGATGCTTTTCTCCACAGCAGCAAACCCTGTTCGGCGATCCTTTGCTAAAGAGGTATCCAGCCAATGGAGCGTTTGTCTGTTACAGCCTCCAGCCTCATCCCACTGGAGAGTTTTGACTTTGACAAAAAAAAGACTAAGTCCGAACAAAGAAATCTTTACCGCAACTTCATCTAGTGGCTCCCTGATGATCACGCCGCTTGCTCAATCCCTGCCTGCAGCTTTACCCCACTGAGCTCCTGCCTTCCCAGAACCTTTTCTTCAACATTTCTTCGAAGGGAAGTGCTGACTGTTCCCAAACCACTTGTTGCATCTGACTCAGGCCCCTTTGCGGTTGGTCATATTTTTTTACTTTGACCGGGTCTCATGCAACTAAATGTCTGGGCTTGGAGCACTGATCTTTTAGGCACTACTGTTTACCTTAAAATTTCTAAATTCATAACTCTGGTTCTACTGATTGGATGTTCGTGGTTTTGGTATCAAATAATTTATTAACATTCACTCTTTGTTTCCAAATTGGTGTGGGATTTTTCTTATGCTGTGCTTTTACTTTATTTATGTTTGTGTGGTTAATAAATACTTTATACATTGCCTCTAAGTTAAGCGTGATTGCTTTTGTGCCAAGCTACCACAGAGTTAAGCACAGGTTAATTTAGTGACTTTTGTGGTTCAACTTGCCAAGGATTGTGGCTGTTGCTTGAGCAAGGTTAACAACCTACTTAACCGACAAACCAATTTCTTACTTTGGTGATCGATCAGTGGTGGGGTCCAATACTTGTGTTTTTGCAGTGCCATACAGTGATTTGTGTAACACAAAAATCCCATATAAATAATTTGACACCAGAGTTGCACTCTATAAATTCTTCTTATTTTTCCATTGTCTGTGCCTTACCTCCCTCTTTTGTACCATGGAGCTGGATCTGATCAACTTTGGGACCCTCATCTGGGCTGAGCTGCTCTACGAAGACAGGGGGCTGAAGGAAGCAAGAAGGCTACCAAGTTGAATCTCCAGATAGCCCTCAGAGCCTATGAGGAATTACAGAGCTGGCAGTCCATCCCAAAGGATGACCCTGAGGAGGAGGGGGCAAACTTGGATGATGAGGAGGAAGACAGCCCAAACCTGAGTACTGAGCTGCAGGATGAGCACAACTCACCCACAGAGGATGCCCAGGATGTGGCAGGAAGCCTTGTGTCTGCCCGGGGACTGTCCTTAGAGGAACTGGAGGACAGAAGGCATAAATGATGCTCAGGCGATGGCTGCTCAATATGGAGCTAGTAGAAGAGAGGAGGAAGGCTGAGAGAAACCTGACCAGATAGCGAGCTATTGCAGAGGAGAACAAGACTGAGACAGACAGTAGAGGCTTGTGTCAGGGCAGAGTGGTGGAGCTTGGCAGGGTTGTGGGTGTGGAGGGATGAAGAAGGATGAAAAAAAGAACTTGACTGCCGCATTGCTGCTTTTCTGCTCCTGACTGCAGCACGGGCTCCCAGACTCCCCTACAGCCAATCCTGATGCTGTTCTCATGCATGAGAGTAGCATCAGGATTGGCCTGATTGGCCTGAGCGGCCTGAATGTACACTCCCAGAGAGACTGGGAGCCTATGCTTGCTGTCTCCGACCTGGCAACGTAGATTGGGTTGGAGAAAGGTCAGTGTTCAATTCAGCAACTGACATGTGCACTGTTAGCAGTGCCCCCCCCCCCCCCGATGACTGCCCGTGCAATGGTCCCACCCGCAAGACACAGCACTTAGAAGTTGAAAAATAATATGTTTTATTATCATTTTATTTTCCAAACTTTGAGGCTTCCTGCGGGGGCGGGTGATCCTCTACCATAGCGGAGAAGCCGCCGCTGGAGGCGGAAAGCTCCTGGGCTGAAAATAAATGTTTGATGGCCATTAGATGGGTCTGAAGGAGCTACAGTTTGAAGCCAAGCAGACCACAGAGTCGAAGAGCAATGGTTGCAGAATTACCCCAGTGTCCATCGGAGACAAGAGAGTCCACATCTCAAAAGATCTGGTGCCTACCTGTATTGTGGGAGATGACACAGATGACTTGATTAAGGCCTTTGATGTTGCCCTAGAGATGCACTGTGTCCCAAATAAGATTGGGAGGGCCAGGCTCTGGAGACACATTCTCATTGAAGGGAGGAATGCCCTGTTTGCCCTAGGGGAAGGGGTAGGTTGAAGTATCACATCATGAAGGAGGCCTTGTACAGGAAATATGGGAACACCTCAGAGAGATACAGGCAGACGTTTAGGGACTGTCAGAAGCTGCCCCAGCAGACCTGGTTAAATTATGTCGATCATTTTTGCAAGGCATTGGGGGCGTTGGATCAAGGGCAGGGAAGTGAGTTATTACCAAGGGACTGTACAATTTGATTACAAGAGAGCACATGTGCAATCTTTGTTTTGCAGAGCTGCACTAATACCTTCGGGAGAGTAAGCTCCCCGGCCCCATGAGCTTGCTATGGAGGCAGACCGCTGCATCAGCAACACCATCCACAGTAAAGTATCGGGCAGACTTTCAAATAGTGTTCAGGGTTCCCATCAGAAAGATGGGAGAGTTACAAAAATAGGAGGGAGTTCTCTTCCCCCAAGAAGGGTTTAAGGGGAAAGGGTCCCAGCCCAAATCTGATGAGAAAAAGGGATTTGTTGAGAAGAATACTGGTACGTTTGTTGTACCCAAGTGTTATGAATGTTACCAGTCTGGACACACCAAGGGTGATGGCAAATGTCCCAGGAGGGCACAAGCCCCCAGTGGTTAGCTTACCCCAGGGTGGGCCAGTATAGGGCATGGGGAGGAGATGGCTCCAGTTAGTGTGGGGGAGACTAGTGAGGTTACCCTGGTGACCTTGGGTGAATGCAATCTGGTGCTTAAAACAGACGTGTCCTCAAATACTTCCAAGTACAGGCAGGGGGTCACCATCAATGGAAAGTGGGTGGAAATTCTGAGTGACACAGGAGCCAGATTGGCTACTGTCAGGTGTTATCTGGTATCATCAAAGCTTGTGATACTTACTACATTTCACTAGGTTGTTGAAGCAGACACTGTGAGAGCCACTCCCCAGTGGCTCTAGTTACCTTTAAATTGGGGGTATCAGGTTCTCATAGGGTAGCTGTGAACCCTGCCATGCCAGTGGATTGTTTGCTAGGGAAAGGCCTGGAGCTCACTGCCCAAACAGAAGTGTAGCTCAGATCGCACTTGGAACTGTTGGGGTTACCTGAGTGGATCTGTGTAACCACAAGGTCCATGGCTGCCCAGGAGGTAAGTCAAGGAAGCCTAGAGCCTGGAAGAATGGCCCAGGCAGTTGCCAAGAAAGGGAATGGCAAGGGTGTGGGAATCTATCCACTGAAAGTGTCACAGACAAGGTGGATGGAGTAGCAGAGGAGGCCGTCCCAGGGCCTATCAGGGAGGACATAGCCTCCCTTGGAGACCTGCCTGAACTTGCTGGATGGCTAATAGAGAGGCGGGCACCAGGAAAGAGTTCTGTATAGCACAGAAGAGTGTCTAACCCTAGTGGGAATGAGGCATCAGGCTGAAGGCCAGGCATCTGGTGACACCTCTGGAGATCACCTCATTTATTGGGAGATTGACACCCTGTATGGTGAGCCTAAGGTTCCTGTGCATAAGTCAGCACATGTGTTGGTTGTCCTCCAATGCTTGAGGGCCTTCATACTGCGTTTGGCTCATGAAATTCCTCTGGTAGGACTTCTGGGGCAAGACAAGACCATTGGAAGATTGTCTCCGACTTTTATTGGCCCCAGATGAGGATAGCTTTCTGCAGGACCTGTCTCATCTGCCAGGCCAGCGGGGAGATAGGAAAAGGTGAGGGCTCCCTTGTATCCCTTACATGTTGTTGGAGCTGAGTTTAGCCCATTTAAACATATGTATGGACACCCTGTTAGGGGACCTCTCAGTCTCAGAGCAAGTTCCCAAAAGCCCCCTCAGGGTGTGGTTATCTACATGCTAGCCCTTAGAAACCAGATGCCATGAAACTCTGATATGACCATAAGGCTACTCTTGTGGAGTTTAAACTTGGCCAGAAAGTGTGGGTAATGGAGCCACTGAAGCCCAAGACAGGGTACTCCACATCAATCACCTCAAACACCATTGCGAGAGGCCTGTGGTCATCATGCTGTTGGTGATGGATGATAGCGAGGAAGAGGAGAGTGGCCCCTCCTGAACTCATGTTATCAAAAGAAAAAGAAGTGTCAGTAGAAGGTGTCAACCTCTCTACTACCCTGACCCTAGTACCCAGAGGGATTCTTGCCAGTTGCTGGGACAGTTTATATCACTGTTTTCACTCCTAGTCTTACACATTTCTGTACCAATGATATTGACACTGAGGACAGCCTTCCTGTCAAAAACAAAATATACAGGCGGTCTGAACAGGGCCAGAATCAAGGAAGAAGTCTCCAAGATGCTTGTATTGGGATTGATTTTTCACTCCAGTAGCATCTGTTTCAGCCCAGTGGTACTGGTACCCAAATCTGTCTTACTGGGCGCCACCCCAGAACTCAAGTTCTTTGTGGACTACAGAGGTCTCAACTCAGTCACCAAGACTGATGCTCACACCACATCCAGAGCTGATGAGCTCATTGGCCGATTAGGGGCTTCCACGTTCTTGAGTACATTTAACCTTACTTCAGGGTACTAGCAGAATGCGCTGACAAAGGGGACAAACAAAAGGTTAACATTTTCTTCCTCAGAGGGCTACTTTTAATTTAGAGTGATGTCCTTTGGATTAGAAAATGCCCCTGCCACCTTCCAGAGGTTGGCGAACCAGGTCTTACCTGGGATGGAGGCCTTCAGTGGTTCTTATCTGGATGACTTAGCTGTCTTCAGTAGCAGCTGGGAGGACCAACTGTTTTACCTGCAGGAAGTGGTTCAGGCACTGCAACAGGCAGGCCTGACTGTCTAGGCCAGTAAGTTCCAGATAGGGCAGGGCTCTATGCTGGACTTGAAACACCTTGTAGGCAGGGGTAAGGACAGTCCTTCCAGGTGAAAAATAGAAACTATCCTACCCTGGGAGGCCCCCCAAAACCCTAGGCAGAAGTTAGGGCCTTTTTTGTGCCTTTCCAGTTACTGAAGGAGTTTATTTTAAGGGATATGGCACCACTGTTGCCCCTTTAACTGAGATGACTTCAAAGAAGCAGCCCAAAAAGGAGATCTGGACAAAGGCTGTCAGAAAGCCTTTGATTCACTCAAACAGGCCATGTACAAATTCCCTGTACTCAAGGCCCCTAACTTTTCCCAGGAATTCATTGTGCGGTCTGATGCCTCAGAAAATGGCATAGGGGCAGTCTTATCACAGCTAAATAAGAAGGGTCTAGACCAACCTGTAGATTTAATTTCAAGGAGTCTACATCCCAAGTTAGAGTACTATTGAAAGGGAAGCCTGTGCATGGGCTGGGCAATGGAGAAGCTGAGACCATTCCTGTTTAGGACTCACTTCTGGGTTCAGACTGACCATAGGCCCCTCAGATGGCTTATGCAGATGAGGGGTGAGAATCCAAAACTGTTGAGGTTGTCCATCCCCTTACAGGGAATGGACTTCACAATTCGAACACTGTCCTGGGTCAGACCACACCAGTGCTGATGGTCTGTCTTTGTTCTTCCTTCTTAGTGATTAGAACTCCCAAGAGATTACTCTCCTTACTTTCAGCTGGGGGTATATGCTTTAGACCTAACAGCCTTAGGGTGGTCTTCACCCAAACAATTTGCCTTCACCGTCCTATTTTGCTGAATTATTTTTGTTGGCTGTAGGACTATGGGCACTTCTGTCACTGCTAACTAGTGCTAGCATGCTTGTGCTCACTTCCTAAAACATGGTAAAATTGGACTATGCCTAATTGGTGTATTTAATGGACTTCTAAGTCACTAGTAAAGTGGTATACCATATACTCTAAGATGGGCCCTAGGTAGGCCATAGGGTAGAGAACATTGTAATAAAAAGGTTGGGCATGTACTTTTAAGTTTTACATGTCTTGATAGTGAATAACACCTAAATGTGTTTTTCAGTACTGTTAGGACTATCTTTCTCATACGATTACATTGGTTTTCCTTATAACATTTAATAAATGCTAACTTTTGATTGGGAACAGATAAATATTTCATGTTTGGTGTCTGCAAAATTATATTTAAAATCCTCTTTAATGGTAAAGTCAGACTTTAAGCTACAATTTCGTAAATGCAACTTTTAGAAAGTTGGCATTTTCCTGCCCTAACCATTTGGTGCCTTCAACCTGTTCCTTGGTCATATGACTGGGTGAAGTTGGCATTTGACTTTGTTTAGCAGATAGCCACACAATGGAGATGCTATAGCTGCTGGATGGGCTATCAACTGACATGTTCATGTAGCCAGCTTGGAGCCAATGAAGGGGCAAGCAGGGCACTTTAATGGGAATTCTCTGGAAGCTATACCATCCTTCACAAAAGGCACCATGTATACAAATAGGTTCCTCAAACAATCTTTTGAGTTCACTGTCAGGACCTTCAAAAGGACTTCCTGCTGCTGCCTGCTGCTGTGGCCTACTGTGTAGTCCACCAGACTGATTTACTGCACCTGGAAGGACTGGTTCACTACCTGGAGCCTGCTATTTGAGCCCTGTTCCACTGTTCCACTGCTTGAACCCATGACTACCAGAATGACTCTAAGGGTTAGTTGGGTGGCCTTCGAATCATAGCCTCAGGAGCAGAAAAGAATCATCTTGAACCAGCACCGGGACCAGCCTGTATGAGTCCTAATCCCCCAGGTGGTACTCCTCCAGTCCTGGACTCTTGGTGGTGGTGCTAAAGGTGCCAAGATTACCAAAAGACAAAACCTGAGAAATTGTGGCTGAAGCCTACTCTGAGAACAAAGGGAAAACCAGGTCCAACCTGTTCTTCCACTCCATCTAGCCGCTCAAGGTGCATCGCCAGTCGGCCTGACTTTGCGACTGTTCCCACTACATTCTTCTCTGTGGCAGAAAATCCTTTTAAGCAGTCCTTCATCAAAGGGGTATCTGGCCTTGCAGAACCCTCTTTGGCTACAACCGCCAGTCTCGTCCTGATGTAGATGTTTGACTTCCAAAAAAGAGACTAAGGGGTTTGCACAAGACCCTTGCGCCGCCGGAGCATCATTTTAATATGGGAAAAAGTGATGCACCGGCAGCGCAAGGGGCTTGTAAATAAGCCCTGAAATACAAACAAAGAATTTATTTACTATTACTTTGTCCAGTGGCCATCTGACGACAATGACTCCTCCTTGATCACCACCTGCAGCTTTGCCCCGCTGAACTTCTACCTTCTCTGGGGCTTTTTGTCGGATAGACTTCTAAGTCTGAAGGCAAGCGCCGACCAGTCCCAACCCACTTTTTAGATCGGACCCACACTTCAGCACTGTGGGCTATATTTTTTACTTTGACATGGTCTCGTACAACTACATGGCTGCGATTGGCGGGTGAACCTTTTAGGCCAGTTTTCATCTTAAAAGTTCAAACTTCTTGTCAGTCCCTTCCCACTCCCTGTGAGGCGAGTATGGTTCAGTTTGATCTTGCTGGGCCATGTGGGTGGGTGTAGATTGTCTGTGTCTGCGAGTCCCATCATACTCTTGGCTACACCCCCCTTCCCAGCATGCCCATACTTCCTCCCTCTTGACTCTGCTTCCCTGTGAGGGGGTGTGACAGCAATGGCAAGATGGCTGACTGTGAAGTCCTGATGTTTGTTGTTGGCCATTTCCAAACATGGCCTTGTGCTCCCCACAACAGAGCCCAGTGTCAGACATCTTGTCAGTCCCTTCCCACTCCCTGTGAGGCAAGTATGGTTCAGTTTGATCTTGCTGGCCATGTGGGTGGGTGTAGGTAGTCTGTGACTGCGAGTCCCATCATACTCTTGGCTACACCCCCCTTCCCAGCATGACGATACTTCCTCCCTCTTGACTCTGCTTCCCTGTGAGGGGATGTGACAGCAATGGCAAGATGGCTGACTGTGACATCCTGGTGTTTGTTCGGCTACAAGTCCAAAGTGAGCCCCTGTGCTTCACACAGCAGCACCCAGTACTGGGTATCTTTTGCTGATATTACAATGAGGTGTGTGTCAATGCATTGTACCCGGTGAGTTGTGTGGAGTTTGTGTTGGGGGGGGGGTCTCCGCATGCTGATTAGTATGGTCAGGGCTGTCCTCCTTCCAATCATGAAACGTGCTTCCATTGTAGGGCGTGCAAGTTGTCTTTCAGGATGTCAGTCAGTGGTGTCCTGCTTCTGATTTGTACACAAGCCCTAGCAGGGCCTTGTGCTCCCCACAGCAGGAGCCAGTGTCAGCCATCTTGTCAGTCATTTTCCACTCCCTGTGGTGTGGGCACGTCTCTGAGAGGTCTTGATGGGCCAATCAGGAGGGGGAGCATTATCTGTGCCTACAGGCCCCATCATGCTTTTGGCTACACTCACTTCACCTGCATCCCCACTATTCCTTCCTGACAGTCATCTGCACTGTGAGGTGGTGTGTTTGTGGTGTCAAACTGTCTGGCAGGGTCTATTTGGCTTAGTGCCACTGGCTTGCTCTATTTGTTCGTAGGTTGGTGCATGTCATAACACAGCTCCCAGTAACTATGAGATGGCAGGTATTGTGTTTGTCTGACTGGCATACACATCTTGGGCTGATTATCTATTGGTTAGTGTAGCTTTGCTTGCGGTGCATGGTTTCACTGTCCCCTTGCCACACAATCTTGGGTATGCTGTTTATGTACTCCCACAGGCTCTGGGATGTCTGTTAGGCCATGGATGCTCTCTGGTGGTAGGATGTCCCGCACCTTCTCCTCCCAGGTCCTGAAGTAGACTGGTTTGGCAGTAGGGCCACCGCCGGTGCACTGACTCAGGGCGTGATCTTTTTCCATGAGTTTCTTGACCCTCCTGCGCACGTCATACCACCTGTTCTGGATGTCGTCCTGTGTGCGCCTTGCTGGTGCTTGGGCGTCCACCTTGTCCACAATCCTCCCCCACATCTTGGTTTTCTGTGAGATGGGGGTCCTTTGGACCAATGTACCAAACAAATGTGGCTCTACTCTGATGATCTCGTCTACCAGCACTTCTAACTCACTATCTGTGAACTTTGGATTCTTCTTTGGAGTCATGGTGATGGGTGGTGGTGGTGAGGGATGTGTGTGTGAGGGTGCAAGTGATGGTGGGTTGGTGTTGGTTTTGCTGGGTGTATGTGTGTGTGCTTTTGTATGAGGTGCTGATGGTGTATGAGTTGTGTGATGGGTGAGTTGTGAGTGTGTCTGTGGTTGCTGTGTACTGGTGTTTGCTGCTGGCTGTGTCTTCTGTTTGCAAGGGATGATGGTAGTGATTGTAGTCCTTTATATTGTTGGAGTGGTGGGTGTGTCTTTGTCCCATGTTTTTTTCTTTGGTATTTATTGGCTTTGTCATTGCTTGTTTGGTCCTTTTTTTGTCTTTTTTCCTTTGTGTTTCGTAGGCATGAAGGAGACGTTCATGTGACGGAAACGGACGCTGCTGTTGTCTCGTGCGGGCTTCTCCGCCTCGTTCACACTGCCTATCTTCTGTGGTTGGTACGTGTCGTTCGCGGCGGTCTCTATTGCTTGTGTGCGGCTTGTTCTCTGTGCGAGTCGGTCTGGTTTTACACGCATTGCATCGCACTGCGCATATCGTACATCGCAGGTACGGGTCGGTCGGCTTCATTCCGGGTTCGTGTCAGTCGGTGATATTCGTGTCGGTTTTCCATCCGGATCACTATTTTCCCTACGGCTCAGTCGTACGGCTTGTATTCTGTACGTGTCGGTTGTAATTCACACGCGTTGCATCGTACTGCACAGGTCGTACGGCGCTGGTCCGTGTCGGTCGGTGTTCAGTCCGGGTCCGTGTTGGTCGGTTCGTTTTGCGGCCGGAATCGGAATCGGCCCCCAAGTCGGACAGTCTGAACGGTTTCCGAATATCATAATCGGTCATTCAGAAATGTTTCTGAGTCATTCGGAATCAAGGATTCCGAATCAAATTCGATTTTCCGAACGACATCGTAACCGACCACTATGTGTGCAGCAAAATGCAGCACAAATACAAAGACGAAAAACTAGGAGAAATAAAGGTATTTCTCCTCGTGCCCGCCACTTTTATGCTTCCCCTGGGAAGGCATTAGAATCTGATGCATTCTCAGGTTTACGAAACCTTGTAAATCTGGGAATGCATCAGAATCCATTGAGTAATGCATGAAAGGTGGCCATATTTACAAGCCCATGAAAAGCCACGCAGGTTGGCTTTGCATGGCCTTGTAAATATGGGCCGGCATACTGCGCCACCGTTGTGTCAAAAAAAGTGACGCTTTAATGGAGCAAGGGGCTCGTAAATATGCCCCTGGGTCTGCAGAGTGCGAAAGACTGTAGTTTGTCTATTCCTTGGCCTGAAATTGATGTATCACACTAACCACGCATTGCTCCTTCAGCTACGATTACAAAAAAAGTACTGTTTAAAACCCTCTCTGGGTTTCAACTGTTGTGCCCTTGACTACTCGGCAAGCTCTAATTTCTATGTTTCCTAAACAGAGGCATCCAGAACTTTGCTTTGTTTGACCACAGTAAAAGAATTTGGGGGTAGGTCCCGACACTGAAAAGGCAAATCACTATGTGTATCCCAGAGATGTCCTCTTCCTTGAAGAGTATCTCAGAAAATACAAGAGAAGGTCTGCAAATAAAGCCTGCCTGCCAAGGATACACACTTTAATCTGGATATACTGGTTTAAACAATTTCTATTCGCTTTTGATAACTTAGACAGCATGATGGACCCTTTCATAGCTCAGATCTGTAGGTTTTCTTAGAGTTTTTTTTTTTTGCTGATTAATGGTCTTATTTGCTTTTAGAGGAAATGTTGTCATTGAGCTTCAGGGTGCTTTGTAATAATTCTTAATGTTCTATCGGTGTATTGATTGTATAGTTTATATCTGTATTGCTCAATTTTATGACTCGTTGGAGTTGAATAAAGTTTATATATTTCTTCTTCTGCATATACTAGTTGTAATGAAATAAAAATGATGTACCACAGTACTTGAAGGGTTCCATGAATGTCCATATTGCCCATCTAAGTTATTAATTGTGGGCAAACTAATTTAGACATCTGAAAAACATCATATTTCTGAAATGCAAACATGATTGTAAGTTTAGAGTATCTCCCAAAACTTCTCCTGTTCTGCTCGGGCATTCCTGGATGGAAGGTTGTGAACTGAAGGAAAATAACACATATCTGAAATCCCAGGGAAGGCCACTAGCCCTGCTGGATAATCATTTATATTTCTAAGAAAACGAAATCTGCACAGAAGCTTGGACATATCTTTTATTTCAACCTTTGGACTTGTTGTGCTACTGCACCCTCTGTATCAAAGCTATGGTTAAAGTCGGCATGGTGAGCAAAGGACACTGATAACTTTATCTTTTATTGATCTCAGAATCATGTGAAAAATTTGAAAATAGGAATTGCACACAGTAATGGAAAACCGCAGTCTGCTTAAATTTACCTGGCTAAATTTCTGACCAAATAATATGAAAATCATGGAGTTACTCTCTAGTGAACCCTTTCACCGTGGGCAAGTTAGCAATACTGTGCAATTAGCTGTAAGTGGCATATGCTTGTATTGACAGAGGATAAAGGTAGCCATGGACAATCAGAAATATGTGGGATTCTGAAGAAGTAGAGTGGACTGGAAGGAAGTGGAGTGGGCAAGATGCTTTGTTAGTGGCCAAATATCTTTTCATGATCCAACTGTAGTGCTTCGTCTGCGCTGACCGTTAATATCCCACCCCGGAACTGGCATGTCATTTCCTCTGCTGCACAAAGGAAGATAATACATTATTCGGTTGGAGCCAGATACCTTGCTGAAACTTTCCTCTAAATGGAATGGGTTTCTGTTTCTAATTAGATTTTATTGGGTTTAGGCTTCGCTTGTTACTCGCCCAAACTGAACTTTTAAGGGAATTGTTGGGAGTTTTTTGCCAATGAATACATTTTAAGGGTCAAATTGGGAAATGGGGGTTGGACGTGTTTCAATATTGGTTGAACAGCATTGCACATTATCGAGTTCTGTTAACACCCACCACTTCCAGGTGCCCCCATTTTAGGTTGGCGGTTAGCGCTCTAGCATTTGAGGAACTCATGAAATGGCAGCAGAGGAGCTACTTAAACCAAAGGCAAGCCTGTTTGCGCCCATCCACTCCTGGCCAAGGCCAGGGGTTAGCCACTATGCTCAAAAATGTATATATACACTCAAGGCACTGAACAAGCTCTATAAAGTAGGCCTAAATATTTCTCCTGAGCTCGCTGGAGTATTAAAAACATATGAGTTATTAACTTCCCCTGCACAAACAAACAATGGTACGAAGACCAATACTCATCAAGTTACACAGGATATTAATAATTCAATCAGCGAACCTCTTTACAATTGACTCATGAGGCATATCTTGACACACGTTTCTCAAATCAAACATAGGGTAGAAGTTAATGATTATGTAGTGGGAGGCAAGCCAGACCTACCGTTGATTACCGAGTCATGGCTGACTGAGGAATCCATGCCAGAATTACTGGAAGCTATTATTTACTATATAAGAGCAGATAAATTATACATAGGTGATTGCAAACCAGTCTGCTTCAGTGTGGCTCAGTTGAAAACATAGATTTGCTGCTCTTCAAGATAGAACTTAATAACAGCACTCGATCCTGGTTACTTACATATCTCCGCCCCAGTAAATGGCTACTTTTGGTCAACAAGTGTTTGATGTAATCTGCCCTTTGGCAACACATCACACGCAAATAATGGTTATCGTAGATTTTCATTTTTGGATAGACCCACTCAACATAGATTCAAAGTTCCAGGCTCTATTGAACCAATGATGTCATTACATTTTCAACAACTGAATCTACTCATATAGAAAGCCACTCCCTGGACGTGATTTGGACACTAAACTGATATTTCTAGAATTCTCTATTCCTGTATTGAAATATGCAACCCATGAATGTACGGAGATCAGAAATACACAGAAGTGTAGACAAGTTAACGTTAAAGGAATCAAAGCTATGTTCAAGCAGACCAGAGCAACATTAAGTGAAACTGAGCTTACAAATTAGTTAACTGCGGTGGCTGACCAACACGCGCCATTGCAAAGACAACAAATCATCAATCAGGTAAAACCGGCACCATGTTTTAGCGAAGAACTAAAGGAGGCTTAACTCAATTTCCACCAGTTAGAAGGTCAATGCCGCAAAAAGGATAAGGAAGAACTCAAAGTAAAATTTAAAGAGAGACTAGTATATAAAGCAATGGTAATGCTGGTAAAATCTAATTTTTATAGTAGTAGGATTCTGGAAACAACAAAAAAACAAAAAGAAACATTTAAGATCTTAGAGGAGCTCACATCTTCAGAAAAGGTAATGCCCACGGTGAGATGCACTCAGGATATATGTGACAAATGTAACAGTTTCTTTGTATATAAAATAAAGATAATTAAAGATGGCATTACTACCAGTTACATGAGCCGTCCAGGAGCTCAAGAAGGAGATCAACAGCACAACATTAACTTGCTTTCCTGAAATTGTTGATCCTCTGGTGTGGAAAAACTATAGACCTATTTCTTTGCTCTCATTTCCAGCAAACGTTTTAGAGGCCCATGTTGCTCATGAATTGTGTTGACACCTACAGAATTTCTGCCTTTCTTCATCCTGCCCAAGCTGGCCTCAGACCTTTACATAGCACGGAGTCTCTTATTATGTCTGTCCTGAATGGACAGAGATGGGAGGAGGACCACAGGAGGGATATCGTGCTGGTGCTGTTAGATTTCTCTGCAGCTTTTGACATTGTCGATCAGAAGATCTGGATTGACGGTGTAAAAGAGGAAGGGGTTCAAGACCTCTCACTAAACTGGATTAAATCTTCTTTAGGGGCGTGTGTGCAGTCAATAAAACTAGTGCACTTCTCAGCCACAGCAATTGGGCTAGATTGTGGGATTCCCTAAGGATCATCACTATGGCTGCACCTATTCAATCTGTATATTAAGCCTTTGATAGTGGAGCTGGCATCTATAGGTTGAAGTGTATATAATTATGCAGATGATTCTCATTTGCTATACTACTTAGATGGCACACACTCCTCATACGCAAAGTTTTAAAATACTTTGAGATTAATTGCTGGCTGGATGGGGAAAACCAATTGAAATTGAACATGGGCAAGATTGAAAGCGTCTTGCTGAATAATAAAACCATCTTTACTGGACAAGTGATCTCGGTCTGGTGACAACTCCTACAACATCTTCTAAGAGCTTAGTTGTCATGATTGATGTAAATCTCACATTGCTCTCTCAAGTAGGTACCATTGTGTGCAAGTGTTCTTTTCTACTAAAGATGCTGAGAAAAATCATACATTTAATATCTGTTGAGGGGCAAAAACTATTATTGACAACTGAAACTGCCATTTCTGTTGATGCAGGACTGCCTAATGCTATCCAACATAAACTTCAAATCATTCAAAACAAGACCAAATGGCTGGTATTTCTTCTCCCTAGATATAACCATGCCACACTCTTATTTAAAATATTGCATTGCTTCCAATGAAGGAACAAATTCAATTTCTGGATTGTTGCATGGGGTTTAAAAGCATAAAATGGATAGCCTCTAAATCTGTGGCAGAAAAAATCAAGAAATATATTCCTACACGTAATTTGAGGTCAACATATGCAAATCAACTCAAGATCCCAAAGTTTCGTACACATAGGTCAGGTGAACAGAGTTTTTCAGTGGTGTCCTCTGTAACTTGGAATTCGGGCCAGACATGGCCCGACACAAAAGGGATTTTGGCCTATTTTGTTCATTTTTAAAGACATTACTTTTTGAACAGGCTTAATAAAACAATTAATTTTTAATTGAGCTCTCAGCTAAAGGTTTATTATTTATAAGCATCAAGAAACCACTGCTAAACGTGCTCTCTACAAGATGAAATAACATAACATAATATAACATGAGGGGCAGCTAATCGAATTGAGCATTTTCACAGTATCGATAACAAAAATATTGTGATAATAAATTAATGTTTGCTTTAATATTGATTACAACAATATTGACTTTTAATGCACCATATGCAAAATAAAATCTGCAGCACAAATAGTGACAAAAACAATCCTCAAAACAACAATATTCATGAAAAAATAGTGAAAACAAAAACGCTGTTTTTTTAAATAACACAGTGCAAAAAGGAAACTATTGACATCAGAAGTATCAACTTCATACATTTCGACCAAATAGGTTTAAAAATTAAGATGTCTATAACCCAAAATATAAAAATTTAAATATTAGACTTCAAAAAGCAAAACTTTAAAACATATATTGATTTAAAAATTACTGTATATGTAATTACACATGATAAAGAAAAAAATTCTAAGTCAATCAGATTAAAAACTAACTGGATTAACAAGTACAGTACCTCCATTAACAATTAAGATATATTAGTAGAACACACCACAAATAATTATAGTTGCATGAGGAGAAAGAGAATGTTGATCTGCATCACAGAATCAACTAGAAATCTAAATGAATCAAGAGCACATTCATTTATGTGACTATAAGAAATATATTTAATGCTAAACCTGCTAACAAACTCCTAAATGTATTTTAGAAACATAAATATCCTCAGATAGATTCGCTTTTTGTGTTTGATGTTCAGTGCTCTGATACTGGAAAAGTTCACGTTCGCGCTATATAAAACTCAATAAGAAAATAAACAAATAAATAAACCTTTCCCTCTACACCCATCAAACTTATAGCTGTTCTCATTGGCTTGTCACTATAACCAATTCAGGCCTACTGTTCTGAGTGTATGCTTTTCTACAAGGCAACCATCGGTCATACTGTCATAAAATTGCAGATGTATACAAGATTTCAGCAGACAAAGCAAATGCTATCTCTTTTAACAGGGCTCAACAATGATTTTCACAGTGCAAACCCTCTATAATCACAGTTTATCAGGGGGAGAACGAACACAAAAAACCCTGCCGACTAAGGTGAGAGTCCATGCAACAAAACACCTATCTGTAGGCTTTAATTCAGAGTAATAACAATCCATCCTTAAAGCCTACTGACTTTAACATATTCTTCCCACAATCAGCAAGTCAAACCTACTGAATTTTTCTTAACTTTTCATAATAAACAATCAGGCGCATAGCCTTTATCATTGACTTGTCACCATGTCCAGCTCAAGCCCATTGTAGAGAGTATAAGCTTTCCACAAGGCGGCCATCTGGCATACAGCCTTTAAAGTACAAATGGATGCAAAATTACAGTTGGCAAAGCCAAATAATATCTTCACCAGGAGAGCTTCACGAGGAATATTGAAGTGCATATCTTCTATCTGCATTGTCTGTTTGTGCTAATCACAAACATCAAAACCCCTGTCTAGCACGGTAATTTGTGAAATTCCATGTAACAAAAAACATGCTGAGAGGCTTCAACATAGTGTAATAACAACCCATCCTTAAATTGCCTATTGTCTTTAACATAAACTGGCAACCATCATGCTTGCAGTTATAAAATTACAAATACGTAGAAAAGTACAGATGTCAAAACAATGCTCCACCCTTCTCATGGGGCCCTAACAAGAATCATCCCAGTGAAAACCCCCAGGGACTGTGAGTGTGGGTGGCAAACACCTTGCCTACAATGGTAATTTCTACCATTACATGTAACAAAATACCCATCTATAGTCTCTAACACAAAGTGATAGCATCCAACTGTTAAAGTTTAAGTAGTTTTAACACATACTTATTCTCACAATTATTAATTTAGACCAGCTGCCTTTGTCACAATGCTTCCTATTAAGCAGACCAGATCAATGGAATTAGACATATAACTTGTCACCATATCCTCTTTAGGCCTACAGTTCTTTTTTTAGTTCAAAATATTTTATTGACTTTAATAAGAGGAGATTGACAACACAAAAAATAGCAGCGAACTATGTACTTATACAAGATCATTCAAAATATTGACAATGGAATAACAGTACCTATATACAAGGATTAAATAACATCTGTAATATCTATAAAATAGGAGTTGTAACGCAAGATTAAAAGAAAAAGGGAGGAATATAGATCATCCATGTAAAAACTAAGAATAGAGCTACTATTAATAACTATAAAAAAACCTTATAAATATGGAAGTAAATAAAGCAATAAAATAAAAGGGAATGAATTAATAATAGGTAGATATATAGTTGTCAATTGGTTTCCAAAATCTATGATATACAGACTTATCACCAGATAAAGACAGACTAGCACCTCTTCTAGTAAACACTATCCATGACCACCATGTATGTATTGATAATGAGGAAAAATCTTTCCAACTAGCGGTAATGGATTTAAAAGCTGCTGAAATTAGAAAATCTAAAGTTAAGTTTCTAGAACTTACATAGGCGTAGTGAAAACAGCAGATTTACAAAACAAAGTGGTATATGAAACTGTTCTGGAAAAATTGAATATACAATTCAAAATATCCCAAACCTCTATCCAAAATGTAAATATAACATTAGATTCATAAAGCATCTGTTTTAACATACCCGGATGTAAATTACAATGCCAGCAAATAGAAGAAGGCAAAAGCTTAGCTTGAAATAGCTTTAAAGGAGTGCATAAACAATTAAAGAGAATAAAATAGGTTATTTGATATAAGGACACAGGAAACCATCCGGATACCCCATTTAACCGGATTTTCTGCCAAATATCATCTGATAATGATAATGGTAATTCTTTTTTCCAAAAGTTAGACATCATGCCAATATTACTCCCTTGAAAAGTTTACATCTTCTTATAGATTAAGGATACAGCATGAGGTGAGGTTGTAACTATTTGAATATAAACTTCTAAGTCAGAAGAATTATTTAAAGGGATATTACCAGAAAAGGAATCTAAAATAGAATTACATAATAGCTCGTATTTGGAAAAATTAAAAGAATGTCCACCAAACTTTTGCTCCAATTCTTTGAATGTGAGAAAGGCATTATGGTATATGTCTTTAAGAAAGAAAATACCATTATTTATCCAAGTCTTCCAAAATTGTATGGTTCTGGAAAGCTTTAACTGTGGATTATACCATAACGATATTTTCAAGGTATGGGAGACAGGAGATTGAAATAACAAATCTAAATCATGGAAGATTAGTTTACTGGATTTTAAAATAACAGATTTATTAAGCAATGTTGATGTTTCAGACATTGTTATTAAAGTAGACAAAGGAAATGGTGCTATTAACCCTTTCTCTATAAGAAGCCATGTGGGAGGGTTAATGAGTTGTGAATGAGAAAGCCAAAGAGAATTTTGTTTTAATATAAAAGCTTTGTGACAATAAAAAAAATTGGTTAACACAGAACCCCCATTTCATTTTACCATTTTCAATTTATTATAACTAATGCAAGGAGTTTTGTTATAACAAATACATTTAGAAGAAAGTTTATCAATAGTTTTATAAAAAAAGACCTAGGGAACTGAGTCGGTAACATAGCAAGAAGATAAAGTATTTTGGGAGCAATTATCATTTTAATTGAATCCATTTTCCTCCTCAAAGAAAGATAGCAAGAATACCTTTGGACAATTGTTCTTTGATAAAAGTTATAATATAATCACAATTTATTGTGATGTTTTTTTTAATATTATGGGAAAAAAGAACACCTAAATATTAAAATGTCTCCCTTTGCCAAATTATACCTTAAATAGGTATCATACCAGGTGTGCAGGTAAATAGACATAATATCGAAAAAAAAATATCGAGTGGACAGAATATCGAGTTTTAAATATAGAATGGACAGAATATTGAATTGCCAAAATATAGTGGTGAAGAATATCGAAAAACAGGTAAGAAATATCGATTGCAATAATATAGAAGTAAGTAATATCGACAGTCATAATATAGTTGTTAAAAATATCGAATTTTTTATAGTGTTTTAAGTGTTAGTTTATGTGTTAAAAGTATGTATTAATATTGTAATATATGTTAGAATATTTTTAAAGTAATGAATTTTATGTTATTTTATTTTTGTGTAATTTAATTCCGTAGCGGGTTGTGGGTTTATAGGGGAGTAGGGTGGGAAGTAATTTAATTATAGTACATTAAATAATAATTTATAGGAATTATTAATTATTTTTAATTTAATTTTGCGTTTTACTTCTGTAGCGGGTTGTGGGTTTATAGGGGAATAGGGTGGGAAGTAATTTAATTGTTATTAGTTAATTATTAATTGGTATTGAAAAATAATTGGTTGTTGATTAATTATTAATTGGTAAATAATTTGTATTAATTGGTAATTAATTTGTATTAAATATTTAATTGATAATTATATTAATTGTATTCATTTAATATTTGTAGCGGGTAGTGTGTTTATAGGGGAATATGGTGGGAAGTAATATAATTGTAAATAAGTAATTATTTAATTGATGTGTGTATATTGTTAATTAATATATCTTTAATTTAATTTAGCGTTTTACTTCTGTAGCGGGTTGTGGGTTTATAGGGGAATAGGGTGGGAAGTAATTTAATTGTTATTAGTTCATTATTAATTGGTATTGAAATTTTATTGGTTGTTGATTAATTATTAATTGGTAAATAATTTGTATTAATTGGTAATTAATTTGTATTAATTGTTTAATTGATAATTATGTTAATTGTATTCATTTAATATTTGTAGCGGGTAGTGTGTTTATAGGGGAATATGGTGGGAAGTAATATAATTGTAAAAAATTAATGATTTAAATAATTTGTGTATATCGTTAATCAATATATTATTAATTAATGATTAATTGGTATTATTAGCATTTATTAATGTTTGTTATTGAAAAACAATTAGTTGTTAATTAATTATTAATAGGTAATTAATTAAACAAAAATGTATTGGTATTTATAAATAATCAATTATTAAATCTTGTGTGATTGGTAATTAATTGTAATACTTGTTTTGGTATTAATAATTAATTAATTTTTAAAAAAATATTAATTTATTATTTTCCCTACTTTTGCACTTACTTGAGTGGGAATAGTAATTTTTATCCCTACGTAATCCAACGCTTTCCCTACTGTTGCACTCTTTGGAGTGGGAATAGTAATTTTTACCCCTACGCCATTTGACGTTTTCTCTACTGTTGTAATCCCTGAAGTGGGAATAGTAAATGTTGAACTCCCGCTATCCAACGCTTTCCCTACTGTTGCACTCTCTGGATTGGGAATAGTAATTTTTATCCCTACGCTATCCAACGCTTTCCCTACTGTTGCACTCTCTGGAGTGGGATTAGTAATTTTTATCCCTATTCTATCTAATGCTTTCCCTATTGTTGCACTCTTTGGAGTGGGAATAGTAATTTTTACCCTTCCGCTATCCAACGCTTTCCCTACTGTTGCACTTTCTGGAGTGGGAATAGTAATTTTTACCCCTATGCTATCCAATGCTTTCCCTACTGTTGCACTCACTGGAGTGGTAATAGTAATTTTTACCCCTACGCTATCCAACGCTTTCCCTACTGTTGCACTCACTGGAGTGGGAACAGTAAATTTTACTCTCCCGCTATCCAACACTTTCCCTACTGTTGCACTCTCTGGAGTGGGAATAGTAATTTTTACCCCTACGCTATCCAATACTTTCCCTATTATTGCACTCTCTGGAGTGGGAATAGTAATTTTTTACCTCCCGCTATCCAACGCTTTCCGTACTGTTGCATTCTCTGGAGTGGGAATAGTAATTTTTACCCTCCCGCTATCCAACGCTTTCCCTACTGTTGCATTCTCTGGAGTGGGAATAGTAATTTTTACCCTACCGCTATCCAACGTTTTCCCTACTGTTGCACTCACGGGAGTGGGAATAGTAAATTTGACACTCCCGCTATCCAACGCTTTCCCTACTGTTGCACTCTCTGGAGTGGGAATAGTAATTTTTACCCTCCCGCTATCCAACGCTTTCCCTACTATTGCACTTACTGGAGTGGTAATAGTAAATTTTACCCGCCCGCTATCCTACGCAGAAAATATTGAATATTTTTAATAAATATTACGTTAATATATATGTATTAATTAATTTTTTTACTTACATTAATTATTTATTAATTTTAATGTTATTTAAGTATTTTTAAGTATGTGTCAGTTAATTATATGTATTATTTCATTAATTTTACATTACTTTTAAAACATTTAAAAAATTCGATATTTTGACTAACTATCTTATTTACAACGATATTTTGGATTCTATATTTTTGTACTTTCCTGTTTGGAGATAGGGAGTCGATATTTTGGTATTCTATATTTTGGCATGGATATTTTTGTAAGTCTATATTTTTGTAGTCAATATTATGGTGCCGATTACGATCCTGTAAAAAAATTCCCCGTACGACTCGTATCCGGTCTTTTTACCGTACGAATCGTACAAGTGCCGTACAAACTGCCAAGTACGATTCGCATGGGAAAAAGTCCATACGAATCGCATTGGGAATAAATCCCCACACGTCCTCGGGTCGGAAAATGTGTCCGACACGTCCCCGGACGATTTACCGTACAAATGTGAAAAGTGAAGTCCGACCGCGTAAGTACGATCCATCCCGTGCGTCCGATGTTACAACCGTATGGAAAAAACACGGTCCGCACCGAACTCCCATAGCAACCAAGGAGACATGTGCCCGCATACACGCCCAACACTCCCCCAGCCCTCCAATGTACGAGTCGAATCCCCACCCGTGTATGTACACCCGTGTATGTACGAGACGTACCCCCACCCGTGAATGTACACCCGTGTATGTACACCCGTGTATGTACACCCATGTATGTACGAGACGTACCCCCACCTGTGAATGTATGGAGCGTACCCCCACCCCAACTGTGTATGTACGACACGTACCCTCACCCGCGTATGCATGGAGCGTACCCCCACCCCAACCGTGTATGTACGGACCGTACCCCCACCCCAACCGTGTATGTACGACACATACCCTCACCCGCGTATGCATGGAGCGTACCCCCACCCCAACCGTGTATGTACGCACCGTACCCCCACCCCAACCATGTATGTACGACACGTACCCTCACCCGCGTATGCATGGAGCGTACCCCCACCCCAACCGTGTATGTACGGACCGTACCCCCACCCCAACCGTGTATGTACGACACGTACCCTCACCCGCGTATGTATGGAGCGTACCCCCACCCCAACCGTGTATGCACAACCCGTACCCTCACCCGCGTACGTATGGAGCGTACCCCCACCCCAACCGTGTATGTACGACCCATACCCTCACCCGCGTATGCATGGAGCGTACCCCCACCCCAACAGTGTATGTACGGACCGTACCCCCACCCCAACCGTGTATGTATGACACATACCCTCACCCGCGTATGTATGGAGCGTACCACCACCCCAACCGTGTATGTACGGACCGTACCCCCACCCCAACCGTGTATGTACGACACGTACCCTCACCCGCGTATGTATGGAGCGTACCACCACCCCAACCGTGTATGTACGGACCGTACCCCCACCCCAACCGTGTATGTACGACCCGTACCCTCACCCGCGTATGCATGGAGTGTACCCCCACCCCAACAGTGTATGTATGGACCGTACCCCCACCCCAACCGTGTATGTTCGACCCGTACCCTCACCCGCGTACGTATGGAGCGTACCCCCACCCCAACCGTGTATGTACGACCCGTACCCTCACCCGCGTATGCATGGAGCGTACCCCCACCCCAACAGTGTATGTACGGACCATACCCCCACCCCAACTGTGTATGTTCGACCCGTACCCTCACCCGCGTACGTATGGAGTGTACCCCCACCACAACATTCTAAGGACAAAGCGCACCCCAGGCCCCAACACCAGCACCTTCACCCAACATCGCGCATGTACGAGTCGTACCAAGCCAGACACAAGGACAGCACTGTACAACAAAATTCTCGAAGTACACACCGTACACACGCTAAAAACGCACGTACACAACCAGGACAAAGCAAAACAGCACAAGAATACACCATTTGAATGGCACAAAGCCACAAAACATGTCCAACAAGCACAAAAACAACACATTCACTGACCTGCAACTGCCAAAATCCCAAACAGAGGCCCAAAACACACCCATTCCTTATAACACACCCACCCAAAGTTCAAACACAGCCACACCCACCAATGGACCAATAAAAAGGGCCCACAGACACAAACCATGAGCCTTTGCAACAGACTCACTGCTGCTAGACCCCACAGACAACCTACAGCACCAGACTTGACCCTTTACTACACCTTACACTTGCACACCTTCACACACCCACCTTCACAAACACCCCCTCATCACCTTCACACACACACCTGCACAACCACACCCACACACCCACAACCATCCACACCCACACCCCCCACAACCATCCACACCCACACCCCTCACCATGCCCACTAACAAGAATCCAAAGTTCACTAGCCGAGAGTTGGAGGTCCTTGTCGACGAAATCCTCAGAGTCGAGCCACACCTCTTTGGAACATTGGTCAGACAGACCTGCATGTCCGAAAAAACAGCCATGTGGCAGAGGATTGTCGATGCTGTGAATGCTGTTGCGGCCACCAGAAGGACCAGGCATGAATGCGAAGCCAGGTGGTACGATCTGCGGAGGAGGGTCCGAGCCAAAATGACCAACGACCACAACCAGGCCAACGTCACTGGAGGAGGGCCGCCCCGCAGACCCGTACACTACCATCCCTGGTGATGGCCATACTGCCGGTGGTGTCAGTGGACGGATTAGAAGGACTCCGAGACCCGGGTGAGTACACAAACAACTCACCTCACATGGGGGGAACGTCATCCACAGCTAAACTCACAATCAGGCACTCAACCACCCCAAGCTATCGCATGACTCAACCACACTCCATGAACACGCACATGCCACTGGTGCCACCATGCCCCATGCACCCAGCTGGACAATGCAAAGTCACAGGCCACAGAAAACACCAACACAAGACACGGTAAGCCGGATGGCGGGAGTGTGGGCCCCAAAAATCACATAGTGCAACTCAGAAGCAGACAACAATGCCCTCTGCCCATATGGCCTAGGTCACAGCCAGACAAACAGTGTGTCCCCACACAGGAAAGACTTGCCAGCAAATGGCGGACGCCTTGCATTAAGACATGGGGGTGACGGCACATTTTTGCACATGACAGCAGATAATGAACAGCCAACACTGTGAAAGAGTGGCAGCACACACCACCACAGCAGCAGTGCAGACACAGACACTACACCCAATGGGTGCCTGGAGATCAGAAACAAACTCACATCAACAAGCCAAGGGCCATTCAAAGATCTGCAAAAAGTCTGTGCCTAGGAAGCTGGGCTGAGGTGACAGAGGGTGACACACAGAGGGAGGGAGAGGGGGACAGAGAGGGAGGGAGACACAGGGAGACGGACAGAGGGAGGAGGCTGACACAGGGAGGGAGGGAGAGGGGGACAGAGAGGGAGTGAGAAAGGGACACACAGGGAGACCAATTCAGCCTTGGGGGGTGTGGGAATGTCTGCTCGTCAGCAGGTGGACTGCTTGCATGTAGACAAGGGTGGCCAGTGCCTGAATCCCCCTCTCTTCTCCATGGCAAAACACTGGGCCATGTCTCAACCTGTGCACGAGCACAACGCCAGCTACCTGCATTATATAAGTGTGTGGAACAACTCATGTGCCCACGTACAGTGCAACACGGAAGGCGCCAATGCATGGCTCGCCACACCTGCTCACTCCACTGCTGACTGCAGTCACAATTGACGCAGCAAGTAAGACTGTGCCACACATAGGTAAAGTCGCAAAAGCTGTGGCCAAGGGACATACCCATGCACAAGTGCACTGTGAGTGGAAAGCAAGACATATCCAAATTCCCTGAGGAAATGTGGCAACTTAGAAACGAATGAAACATGGATGTTGCATGGAACAAAATTAACATTGTCTCTCTCACACACAGGTCAACGTCGTGGATCATCCCCCAACACTGGGGGGGAAGACTCACAGGACCCGGCTCGGCGGGATGATGGACCCACCGGCAGCGACGACTCTCACCACTCTGTGGACGAACCCGACCCCGACCAACCTGGCCCCTCTGGTGTCCAACCACCTGCAGCACCTGCGTCAGGTACAACTGGGCCAACCACCACCCCCACTCCTGCCACATCCCAGGAGACATCCAGGATCCCTGCCCCACCACCACAATGCAGCCAGGCTGGCCAGGAGGGACACGGTGTACCGGGCACCCAGGAGGAGGCAGGCGACAACGCCAATGCCACCCCTCAGGGGTCCTGGAGACCCGATGTGCCCACAAGGGCAGGCCAGGTGCAAGTGGGCAGGGGTGGTGGGAGTGGAGGACGGCGGAGGCACGAGCCTGACCAGTTGGCTGCGGAACCGGTATATTCCCATGTCAGAAACATCCTGGACACATACCGGCAGGACACCACGGGCATGGCCCAGGTTGTGTCCATCCTCGAGGAGATCAAGACCCAGCAGGCCCAGCAACATGCGGAGCAACATGCCTGTCTACTGCGACACCAAGGGCGGATGGAGGACAGACAGGCTGAGCTTGTGACGATGCTCACGGGAATTAACCGTTCACTCCGTCGGATAGCCGACAACATGGGCAACCCTCCCTGTGCCACCAGGCGTAGAACATCACCACCCACAGGGAGGCAACAGGAGGAGGAGGAGACATCCGACGGAGCATCCCAAACATCGTCACGGCCTGCTTCTGAGGGTCCCCGCAGGAGGGCGGGTCGTCCACGGAAAAGACCGTGAGGGTCAGCGCAACAGCACCATCTCCCAGGACACCTGGCCTGGCACCTGGCCCACTGGACCAACAGCAGCACAGCAGCAAAAGACATTCTCTGCCACATGGACTTGCTGGTCACTGTCTGACCAATGTTGACAAAGACTGTGGCATGGACTCTGAGGATTTCCAATGGCAAGGACACCAACTCCCCTAGTGAACTTTGGATTCCACACACCCGGAAAGCCCCTCATGTCATACCCCCCCCCACGTACCCCAACAAAAATAAAAAGTTACACGATTAAGAGATGATGCCTACATTTTGCATTATTACCTTACATGTGTCTTGTAAAGTCTAACCATGCCTGAGTTCTCATTTGACTTCAACCATCCACACCCTGGGGCCTGAGTCTGGCACAGGACACACATGGGTCACAATGTATTAGGCAACACAGACATGGAGCACCATACACACCCGTGATGGGCCCAACCAGCTGAGGGGGTGGCCGCCCAACCGTGCCGACAGACATATTGAGTACAGCGACAGCCATGCGCAGAGGTCAGGGATCATGTGGAGTGTCCTGGGGGGCACCCAGGTATGTGTGGACAGGTGGCAGAACCATGTCCTGCAAGCTTGAGTCAGGTGGATGCAGAGAATGGTGGCCTGCCCAATGTTGGATGCATGGGGATGGCACATGTCACAATACCCACACAGTCATGGACATCATGCACAATACACAGTCTAATCCCACACAAACAGCTTGCATCTTGCTACTCGACACATAGACACATAGCCACTATCAGGGAAAACCATGCCAGACATGCCGTATGCACCGTGGCAACACACCAGCATTGACTGAGAAGAGGCACCTTGGAGGCATAGGGACACCTTTATTATTCCTGTATTTGGGAATGCAGAGGCAACTCGGAGTACACATAAACAGGTCATGTGGAGTAACATGTGGGTCCAACACTGGAACCCCCCTTCTGCAGCACAAATGCGTGATAGCCATGGAACTGGCACACAAGTGTCGGCTAACAGCTAAACACCCCCTGCTGCTCACGGAGAGGCTGCCATACACCATTGATCCTCTGATGTGGAAGTCCCACACCATGTCAAGCAAATGCAAACCGTATGTGTCCGAGGGCAGTGTTACACACATTGATGCCATCATCACAATCCACTATCCCATCACAGATGACTGGCAACAAGTCTGACCATCTATTCAGGTGTACCCAGCTACATGTCATGTGTCCCATGGTGATGCGACATGTCTGCAGAGGAACCAAACATTGACAGGGGCAGTTTGCACACATCGTAAACAACTGCCACACCCAATACACCCCTGATGCATCCCTTACCCTAAGGAGACTTCCAAACGTGTCCGTGCGTGTAACGCTGAGTCAGCACACGATGACGTGT
Source organism: Triturus cristatus (assembly GCF_964204655.1). Taxonomy (NCBI): domain Eukaryota; kingdom Metazoa; phylum Chordata; class Amphibia; order Caudata; family Salamandridae; genus Triturus; species Triturus cristatus. The sequence continues at coordinate 1,845,126,271 of NC_140590.1, forward strand.
CCATGAGGAATAGCAGTGCCACAACAATGCAACCAGCAGACGGCATGCGCAAGTACCTGGGGATGAGAGACACACAAGAAGTCAGCCACAAAAAGCACAGCCACTTGCATGTGCATGTACTCGACACATGTAAGGATGACAACATGCTAGGTCACAATTATGACTGGAGTAATACACTCATCACTGGCACCATCACTCCAGTGACACATCCACACACACCTCTGACTCACGTGGCATACATGCAGATGGACAAACACATCGCAACACATGCCACACGGGGACCAATGCGTGCACACACAGACACTGGTACTCACCACTAAGCAAAGAAGTCGCGTATGAGCCGACTCCGGATGTCCTCTTGCGGAACCACATCCTCCACATCACTAGCCCCATTGCCAAGCCCTTCGTCCTCCACGGGTGGATGGTCCTGATCATCTTGATCCAGGATGAGTGGCACAGCTTTCTCAACTGCCATGTTGTGCAGCATGCAGCAGACCATGAATATTTTGCAGACCTTCGCCGGGGCATATGGGAGGGCGCCGCCGGTCTTGTGGAGGCATCTGAATCGGCTCTTCAGGAGGCCAAATGTCCTCTCTATCACTCGCCTTGTCCGGCCATGGGCGGTGTTGTAGCGGAGCTGGGCCGGCGTGATGGGGTTGCGGAGAGGTGTGATCAGCCATGGCATGTTGGGATAGCCAGCGTCCCCTACATGGAAACCACATGGACATAAGTAGGACAGGAGAAGCCGTCGTGCTGGAAGTCTACGCAAAATACAGGACAGACAGAGTGTACCCACCAACAACACATACTCGTTCGTTGCGCAGCTGTGTCATCATTTCAGGCACCCTGCTACGCCTCATGATGTAGGCATCGTGTGCTGATCCTGGAAAACGAGCACAGACATGTGAAATCACCATGTTGGACAGACACATCACAAGGGCATTGATGGAGTGGTAGTGCTTGCGATTCCTGTACGCTACCTCCTGTGCCTGTGGTGGTACCAAAGCCACATGTGTCCCATCTATGGACCCAATGACATGGGGCATACCTGCCAGGGCATAGAATCCACGCTTGACCCCAGTCAACAGTTCAGGAGTAGGGAAATGGATGAACTCATCCAGGTGAAGCAACATGGCCTCTAAGAAATCATGCAGCACATGGCTGAACATGCTCTGGGACATGCCACCAACATGAGCTATGGTATATTGAAAGGTACCCATGGCAAGAAAATGTAGGGCTGCCATTACCTTCAGCTTGGGTGTCAGTGCCGTAGGATACCTGTGCAGCGGTTGCAGGTGTGGTGCCAGCCTTGCCGTCAACTCCTCAATCAACGGTTGGGGGAAGCAGTAGCACCGGATACAGTCATTCTCCCGCATGTCAGCCAAGTCCGGAATTGGTCGGGGAAGAGGCGGCGCTCTGCAGTAATTTGGAAGTGACAAGGAAGAGTGAGTGCACTACAACAACAATTTATTTGTACTGAGCACATGTTAATCTGTCAATACACATATGCTACATACGGAGTCAGGTATGTGCCACATGCCCTGGACACGTATGGCTGCCAGGTGACACTCCTACCAAGACCCAGCTACACACGGAGATTGTGAACCTCCACATGCCATGGCATGGGATTAGCTGTGTCCCAGTGTAAGTGAACAGCCAGACGCAACACAGGAGTGACATACATCAACACATCAGCAGAAGTAGGATGTCGATTTCAGAGACAGGTAGCGGAACACTAGAGCCACAGGTCACATGACATTACACTAGGACAGCCCACACACCTTGCCAATAAGGTGTACATGTAATGACTCACCACACATTCATTGAGAGGATTCAGACAGGTCCTTGTTACGCTACTCCGTGTCCCATGCATACATACGCACCTCACATCCGATACCACATGTGGCCTGGTGTGCGTAACAGTGTGCCATGTCCATCTACACACAGACACATTTTGGTTGCTGCAACAGCTGATGCTCTTGAGGGAACACCAACATCAAGCTAATGGGAACACACCACACATACATGACATAGACACATCGTGCACCGTGGGTAGTCACATGTCTGGTGTGGTAACCCCTGTGGCGGGCATCAGGAGACACTTGCGTGTGTTGTTGACTGTGCCATGCCAGTGATGCTCATCCCAAGTGTGCAGTACGACATGCACACATGTCAAAGGAGTTAAGGGCATGCCCGGCACACATTGCACCGTCACACATAACATCTGTACACATCTCATCATACATCTGGTGCCTTCTCGACTCAGGAGTAATGTGCCACATCACAGCCTTTCACACCTGTGCCCCACACATGTAGTACTGCCCAGACAATGCCTTGATGTCCATCCATGGACAAGTATGTCAGCTCTATTCCTTCCTGTGTGCTGCCTGTCACCACTGTGATGTGTGAAAGGCACCGTACATTCGCTCAGAGGGCCTGTGTACGTTCCCTATCACCATGGGAGTGCTGCCGTATGCATACCCATAGTGATAGTGAGCGTACAGGCGTGTGTACGGTCCGTACCACTATGGGTACGCATACGCGAGAACACCCATAGTGGTACGGACAGTACACATGCCTGTACGCTCACTATCACTATGGGTACGCATACACGAGCACACCCATAGTGATAGTGAGCGTACAGGCGTGTGTACGGTCCGTATCACTATGGGTACGCATACGCGAGAACACCCACAGTGATACGGACCGTACACACGCCTGTACGCTCACTATCACTATGGGTACGCATACGCGAGCACACCCATAGTGATAGTGAGCGTACAGGCGTGTGTACGGTCCGTATCACTATGGGTACGCATACGCGAGAACACCCATAGTGGTACGGACCGTACACACGCCTGTACGCTCACTATCACTATGGGTGTGCTCGCGTATGCGTACCCATAGTGATACGGACCGTACTCACGCCTGTACGCTCACTATCACTATGGGTAAACATACGCGAGCACACCCATAGTGATAGTGAGCGTACAGGCGTGTGTACGGTCCGTATCACTATGGGTACGCATACGCGAGAACACCCATAGTGGTACGGACCGTACACACGCCTGTACGCTCACTATCACTATGGGTGTGCTCGCGTATGCGTACCCATAGTGATACGGACCGTACTCACGCCTGTACGCTCACTATCACTATGGGTACGCATACGCGAGCACACCCATAGTGATAGTGAGCGTACAGGCGTGTGTACAGTCCGTATCACTATGGGTGTTCTCGCGTATGCGTACCCATAGTGGTACGGACCGTACACACGCCTGTACATTCACTATCACTATGGGTGTGCTCGCGTATGCGTACCCATAGTGATACAGACCGTACTCACGCCTGTACGCTCGCTATCACTATGGGTACGCATACGCGAGAACACCCATAGTGATACGGACCGTACACACGCCTGTACGGGCCGTTGCTATGCATTTGGGGTGCCCTAGGGCCCTGATACGCACCGTATCTGTGTGTGAAACTCCAAATTACATAGGGGACACATGAGGGACAAGTATAAAGGCCTACATGCATGCTGGTTGTCATGGAGACCAAGTTTAAAGTTTGAATTTTTTTCAGCAGGTGCACAGCAGTAGTCAGTTTGAATGAATCTACTTTGTTGCAATGTGGTTCTGGAGTTGACATCATGCTCAAGAAAAAAACACAATAAGAACCCACTGACTGTGCTAGGTTTGAAGGGATTGGAGGAAACATAGGATGCAAATGTGAGTGACCAATCACTCTGTACTCCTGTGCATGAAACAGGCCAGCAAGGCAGATATAAGGCAGCCAGGTCCCATGAGGGAGCACTTGCCTGCACATCTTTGGATTCTACGACCCAGCTGCTGCTACTGATTCCCTGGAACCATGTCAAGGTCTGTGGAGAGGGCACAGCCTTTCACCCTGGAGGAGAACCTGGCATTGCTGAATGTGATCCTCCCACAGTACCCCCTGCTGTATGGGCGACCAGGGTATCAGGTGAGTGCAGAGTCTACTAGCACAGACTGTGTCCCTTGTTTGTGACTGTGACTTCTGGCATTGTGTCCAGGTGTGACACACATGCTATGTACTGTAGGGGGGATCCCAGGGGGGGGAATGCCTGATGTCTCCCAGCCAGAGCATGCTGTGGTGCATGTCTGCCGTCCTCACTTGCATTGTGTTTACTGTGACAATCACTGCATGGTGCATGCCACATTCTGCCTGTCTTGTCCTCCTGGGAATGTAGCCTCTACAGTCCTCATTTGATTATGTGGTCAGCCCAGTGTGACAGGTGACTGTACCCACAGATGTGTGTTAGTTCTGTGTACCTGTGCTGAGAGTGTCCACATGATGTGTTCGTACCCTGGACATCGGTGTGTGTGTAAGTCCCCTGTCATGTGGGTGGGTGCATATGTGGAGTGTGGCACCCGGGCTGCATGAGGGATGGATATACCCTGCCCATGTGATGTGAGCAGGGAGCAGTGCTGTGTGTCTGACGTGCAGAGCCAGCCCCACACCTGTGAGCCCCCCCCCGTCTAGTGGCACATGTGCAGAGTGAGGTTTGTCGCTGCATTTGGCAATGGCAGGTGAATGTCCTGTGCCTGTGTGTGTCTGTGTACTCTGCTGAGGTAGCGTCAGTGGCCTGTGGCATGTGACTGCTTAGAGGTGCTGCACATTATCCTGGTGTAGCTTGTGATGCACAGTGTGAGCCTGGATCATTGATTGTGGCGTTGCCCTCATTCCACCTGTGTACTTTCAATGGCAGGTACTGCTTTTGCCCTTCCCCAGAGGATCATGTCCCTATGACAAAGGTGCAATGCGTTGGATGCATACTATGCCTTGTTGTAAACAGCAAATTTGTTCTAATATGTGTCTCTGTGACATGTGCCAGGTGTATTGATGTAGTGTGACTTGTTCATCCTCACAGGTAGGCGCCTCTGCCAAGAAGCAGATCTGGATGAACGCCGTCAGTGCCGTGAGGAGGACGGACAGTCGCAAGCGGCGCCTGGCCCAGGTGAGGAAACGCTGGCAGGATATCCGGTGCTGGACGCGGAGGATCGCACGGGTCCTGCTGGGGGACTCACCTGAGACCCATAAGAACCGCGGGCACCGCCGTCTGACCCACATCCACAAGCGTGTGCTGGCGGTGGTCTTTCCAGACTTGGACAGGCGCTTACAGGAGAAGCAGCAGCAGGAAGGGGGTAGGTACATGTGTGTTTGTTGTGTGTCACCAGCATTTGTAAGTGCGCAGTTGCATGGATACACTGCCAGGGTTTAAAGGTGCTGTGCAGATCCTGTTACCCACAGTATTGCGGTGCTCTCCTGCCTCCCTTCCCCTCCTTGCAATGTGTTCCCTGGTCTGTGTGTAGTCACTCCTTCACAAGGTTATGTAGGCTGGCACTTTCTCCACGTGAACTATGCCTGTAGCATCATGTGTGGGGGTGGTGTGTAACAGGTTTTGGGACCTTGCGTGTGCCCTGTTCAGTTCAGTACTTGTGGGTTCCATGTCAGTTGGCACTGATGCTGAGTCCAGACATGGGAGTTAGTCTCTCAAGTGTCATGCCTTACAGCACGCATGTCCTATGTTGTGGCCTGTGACATGATGTGCATGAGTGTGCGATACGCATAGTGCAGGGATGGTGGCGTGTGTTGCAGTCATTCCCATTCAGGACCATGGAGTTGTGTGGCCACTACTGTCCCCTGGGGCATATTTTCCGAGGTGTCATGTGTGTCATCACAAAATGTGGACACTCTCAGTGTCTACAGCATAGGTTGTGCTCTGTGCCATTGTCCCCTGGCACCATGTATATTGACGTAAAATGTAGTACAAGTGTCCACTGTACAGCCTGACCTGATTTTCCTTGTTCATACTCACGGTGGCCAGTGCCTGTGTGTCTTGTTACAATCATCTGATGATGACCATTTGTACATGATTATTTGGACAGGCGCACCTTGGGTATTTTGTGTCCAATCTTGCATTTATCCAGCCCATGTGTATTTCACCCAGACTAAGAGATGTAAGTGCTTCCTGTGTCTCAACAGATTGTCTCATGTAGGGGGTGGTTGGTGCGGGCAAAGCCTACATGTCAAAACCTGATATCTCCTTGCTAGGTCTGGCCAGTGTGTGATGTTTGTCTGCACATACACTCAAGGTGCAGTGAGCCAGTCATGGTGGGCATGTTTTCAGTATTACCTATGCAGCATGTGCCTCAAGTTCATGGATATGGTCTCTGCTCATCCCTATTTTCGGCAACGCTGTGTGGTGCAGATGCAGTGCTGGATTGTCCCCAGGGCCTGGCTCCTCTGTCAAACTCCATTTCATGTCATTTGCTATTGTGTCATGCTCTCCATAGTTTTTCAGTGGCATGGTGGGTCAACCAACTGTGTGTTGCATGCTCTACATCTGTACCTTGTTTTGTAGATGTTACTGATCTTTCTTTTCAGGCTATGCACTGTAACCTATGTAGATTGGACTCATGTGACATATGTATACAGGTGTATGATTAATTGCTGTCTCTTCACCTTGCCCACAGCATCGTCGCCGGACACGGAGGGAGACATGAGCACAGACGGAGCGGAGGGACCGAGCACCAGTGCCAGCGGTGACATCGTGCCTGGCACATCGAGTGGAACTGAGGCGGAGAAGAGTGAGGCCGAGGACCTGTCCACTGGCACGACAGAATATGAAGCTGACGGGTCCGAGGATGATCTCTCCGAGTGGGCAGAGGCTGCACCAGCAGCTGACAGCGGCACAACATCTCTGCCCGCCCCCTCCATTGCCATCAGCCGCCTCCAACTTGCTCGTGTCCCTTCCCAGCGTGCCCAGTCACCACATGTCTCCTTCCTGCCAGGCACCGCACTCCCTGCCCCAGTCTCCACTGCTGCCGCCAATGCCGAGTCTGTGGACATCCAGCGGCAGTTGCAGGTTGGTCAGGCTGCGATGCTTAATGTCCTCCATGGCCACAGCCAAGTACTGAACAACATGGAGGCATACTTGGAGGGCATTTTCTCATCGCAGGCTGACCAACGCAACTTGCTGAGGTCCATTGACTCGATACTGACTGCAGCAGTGGGTCTCCTGCAGCGCTACGTCCAACCCCCTACCCCTGACCCATCCACACTTCCCACTCCCATGCCTGTCCCACGTACACCCAGACGTCGGCATGCACCCACCACAGCAGACACAGGCACCACACCAGCAGGGAAGGTCAAACGCACACCTCCTGGCATGCACACACAGGGTGAAGTAGGCACACCCACTGAGTCGGGGGGGCAAACGTAAGCCACGCAGCCAGAGTGGGAGTCCGCATTCCACCAAATCCACTCCCTCCAAATCCCCTCCCCTCAGCTCTCCTGGCCACATATCCGGCAAAAACTCCTTCATGGCTGCTCTGTCCCTGAGCCCCACAGTGACACCACCCCGCAAGCGGTCAAGGGAGTCCCCGGTCAGGGTGGTTGAGTCCCCCCCCATCCACACCCTCCCCCAGTGGCGCTGCGACCCATCCCTCCACCCCCCCCCCTCCTTGGGGCCTGTGGTTCCTTCGGGTGCAGGGGAGTCGCTGGAGGACCTTGCTAAGGTGTGCAGCGCCATCCTGGCCTCCGCCTTTGGCCCTGCCCCACCCCCTGTGGTGGAGTCCTCCATCCCTGCACCCACGACGCCTACCCTTCGCCCTCATGTCCCTGCGGTGCCTGGTCCTTCCCCCCCACATGATGCCCTCCCCGCTCTGGAAGATGAAGGAGTCTGACTGTGCAGGCAAGCTAGGGGACACGCGTCCCACTGTGTCCCCCACCTGGATTTGAACTTTGGATTGCCCTATGGGCATTGTACATTTTGAACTTTCAAGGGACAAACACATTTTTGGATGCTGAATAAAGCAATTTATTTTTCCTTAGTACACTACTGTCTGTCTGGTATTGCTGTTGGTCGACCTGCCCCATTATTTTGGGTGGTGATTATGTGTCGGGTGTGTCGGAATTGTAGTCTTGTGCTGGTCATAGGGTGGATCCTGGTATCTGTGTGCCATCACAAGCTGTTGGCTACATAACTTTGTTCATGTACGCAGTTACTGCATGGTGACATCGTCCCAAGGTGTGTTCCTTCCTCTGTGTAACCTGACATCTTCCCTGCAGGGTCTTTCCAATATGTGGTGCTGAGCTGTGTCTACATTGGCTGGGTGTGTGACGGACTCGTTAGACTTGGGCCATGCATGCTGAGCGATGTCTCCACCTGCATCATTCGTGGCGTCCTTGGTGGTCACTGTACTTGTGTATGTAGACTGTTGCCATGACTTCATGTGTACATGTTTTCTTTTTGGCGCTATGCATGTGTATACTCCCAGCCTCGCACACATGTGGTACATGTACTGCAGGATCTTTGTGCACCTGACTGACATTTGTGGGCATTGGATCTGTGGGTACTCCACCCTTTTCTTTGCAGGGGCACTGCTGTGAGTGTTAGGCACCCATCCCTCCTGTGTCTGGGCACTTCTGGGAGGACTCTGCACACACCCCTCTTGTGACTGGGCACTGCTGGGAGGACTCTGCACACACCCCTCCTGTGTCTGGGCACTGCTGGGAGTGTTAGGCACCCACCCCTCCTGTGTCTGGGCACTGCTGGGAGTGTTAGGCACCCACTCCTCCTGTGTCTGGGCACTGCTGGGAGGACTCTGCACACACCCCTCTTGTGACTGGGCACTGCTGGGAGGACTCTGCACCCAACCCTCCTATTTCAGGATATGTACGCTTAGAACATACACGGGTGTGGGTTCGCTCCATGCATATGAGGTGGGGGTACGGGTCGTACATACACTGTTGGCATAGGGGGTATGCTCCATGCATACGCGGGTGAGGGTACGGGTCGTACTTACACTGTTGGGGTGGGGGGTACGCTCCATACATACGTGGGTGAGGGTACTGGTCGTACTTACACTGTTGGGGTGGGGGGTACGCTCCATACGTACGCGGGTGAGGGTACGGGTCGTACTTACACTGTTGGGGTGGGGGGTACGCTCCATACGTATGCGGGTGAGGGTACGGGTCGTACTTACACTGTTGGGGTAGGGGGTACGCTCCATACGTACGCGGGTGAGGGTACGGGTTGTACTTACACTGTTGGGGTGGGGGGTACGCTCCATGCATACGCGGGTGAGGGTACGGGTCGTACTTACACTGTTGGGGTGGGGGGTACGCTCCATAAGTATGCGGGTGAGGGTACGGGTCGTACTTACACTGTTGGGGTGGGGGGTACGCTCCATACGTATGCAGGTGAGGGTACGGGTCGTACTTACACTGTTGTGGTGGGGGGTACGCTCCATGCATACGCGGGTGAGGGTACGGGTCGTACTTACACTGTTGGGGTGGGGGGTACGCTCCATACATACGCGGGTGAGGGTACGGGTCATACTTACACTGTTGGGGTGGGGGGTATGCTCCATGCATACGGGGGGTGGGGGTACGGTCCGTACATATCTGTACCCACGCTATGGAATGCTTGTGCGGGCCGTACCCAGGCCTTTGCCACGTGGGTACAGCCGTGGGGTGACGTAGGTGTGGGCGTGGTATGACTCGTACCCACGCTCTTAAGGCGTGGGTACGGGACGTACCTGTATTGTTGTGTTGCCGGTTCGCGTCGTCACGCACTTCCATTGTGGTGGACGCTGGCTTTGCTGGACACGCCCCCACCCCCTCGTAGTGACCAGGGCCTGGGGGTCAGGTATGTCCAGGGCATGTGTGCTGTGTGACTTTGGTGGGGGTTTTGTGGCCTGCCCCTGCTCCTGCCCCCCCCCTTTCCCCCCTCCCTTTGTTGTTCTGACCTTCTGCGGCGTCTGCGTCGTAACCTGTAGAGGAGGTCGACTGCTATGAGGGCCGGGATGACACGTAGGTTCGGGTCCATGTCTATCCGTCGCGTGCAGGTACTCCTTGTTCGCGTCGTCCTGATTTCCCGGCAGTTTTTGGCTGCCGGAAAATATTGTCCGTGCGGGATGACGTCGGTGCGAATCGTACTTCCTGGTTCGTGAATGGCAGGCTGCGTGCGTCCCGACGTCACGTCGGCGCTTTCCCGGATCACATTTGTATGTTTATTTTCGTCGGTCGGGGTTTTGTACGATTCGTACGGAAATTGTATTTCCGTGCGAATCGTACTTCCATGTTTGTATATTGTTACGACCGGGTATGCGTCGGATGGAGAATATGCTCCGTCCGACGGTTCGTACCCGGTTTTTACAGGATCGTGATCGGCACCTTAGTCAGTGATCCGGGGTGCAATATACATTGAAAGGGAAAAAAATCAGTTTTGTTTGTATTTAACTTATATCCAGAAATGTGAGAATACAACAACACTACGTTAAATAAGGGAGGAAGCAATGATTCAGGATTACTAATTAACAAAAAAACATCATCTGCATAAGCTAATATTTTTATAGTAACATCATTAATATTAATACCATTAATTTCCACACATTTTCTTATAGCAGTAAGCAGAGATTCTATAACTAGAAGAAAAAGTAAAGGGGACAAATGACAGCCTTGTCTTGCACTCCTAAAAAGAAAAAGATTATTTGAAATATGATCATTTATATAAAGTCTAGGAGGTGGTCTGGTATAAAGAGCAGACAATTGAATAAATGCAATAAATAAATAAATGCAGTGCGCTATCCTATGAATCTGATAGGGTAGACCGAGCTGCAGGTAAAAATCTATAAGAATGCTGACTATAAATTAGATGTACAGCTTATATGTAGATGTCAAGTCAAGTCAAGTCATAGAATTTGTATAGCGCACTACGTACCCAGAGGGTTTCAAGGCGCTTAGGAAGGGGAGGAGGGTTATTTGTCAAATATCCACGTTTTAAGCTGCTTTCTGAACGCTAGGTGGTTCTGGGTGAGGCGAAGGTAGGCGGGGAGTGAGTTCCATGTTTTAGCAGCCAGGTATGCAAAGGATCTGCCTCCCATGGTGGTCTTGTTGATGCGAGGTATAGTGGCGAGGGCTTGGCTGGAAGATCGTAGTTGGCGGGAGGGGGTGTAGAAGGACAGTCGAGAGTTGAGGCAATCTGGTCCGATGTCGTAGAGTGATTTGTGTGCGTGGGTAAGCAGTCGGAAGGTGATCCTCTTATTGACGGGTAGCCAGTGGAGGTCTTTAAGGTGATCAGAGATGTGTTCGTTGCGAGGGATGTCTAATATGAGCCTGGCTGATGCGTTTTGGATTCGTTGGAGTTTCTTCTGGAGCTTTGCGGTAGTACCCGCGTAGAGGGTGTTTCCGTAGTCCAGTCGGCTCGTGACAAGAGCGTGGGTAACTGTTTTCCTTGTTTCGAGGGGGATCCAGCGAAATGTTTTTCTGAGCATGCGAAGAATGTTGAAGCAGGAAGAGGATACGGCGCTGACTTGTCTGTTCATTGAGAGTGAAGAATCCAGGATGACGCCTAGGTTCCGTGCGTGGTCTGTCGGGATGGGTGCTTTTCCGAGGGCTTCAGGCCACCAGGAATCGTCCCATGCAGAGGGGGATGTACCTAAGATGAGGACTTCAGTTTTGTCTGAGTTCAGTTTCAGACGGCTTTGTTTCATCCATTCGGCAACTTCTTTCATTCCTTCGTGTAGGTTAGTTTTGGCGGTGCTAGGGTCATTGGTGAGAGAAAGGATTAGTTGAGTGTCGTCCGCGTAGGAGATGATGTTGAGGTTGTGTCGGCGTGCGATGGCCGCGAGGGGGCTCATGTATACGTTGAAGAGGGTGGGACTGAGTGAGGATCCTTGAGGGACGCCGCAGATGACTTCAGAGGCCTCGGACTTGAATGGAGGAAGGCGGACTCTCTGGGTTCTTCCGGTGAGGAACGAGGTGATCCATTCAAGTGCTTTTCCTTGGATTCCGATGTTATTGAGGCGTTGTAGAAGGGTGCTGTGGCAGACTGTATCGAATGCTGCAGAGAGGTCGAGGAGGATGAGGGCGACTGTGTCTCCGTTGTCCAGTAGAGTTCGAATGTCGTCTGTTGCTGCGATGAGGGCGGTCTCAGTGCTGTGTTTGGCTCGGAAGCCGGACTGTGAGGAGTCGAGGGATTTGTTGGCTTCGAGGAAAGCGGCGAGCTGGTTGTTGACGGCTTTCTCGATGACTTTGGCCGGGAATGGAAGAAGCGAGATGGGGCGGTAATTTTTGAGTTCGGTGGGGTCCGCTGTTGGTTTTTTCAGAAGGGCAGTGAGTTCGGTGTGTTTCCAGTCTTCTGGGAAGGTAGCGGAGTTGAAGGAGCAGTTGATGACGTCTCGGAGGTGCGGTGCTATGACGGAGTCTGCTTTGTTGAAGATGTGGTGAGGGCATGGGTCTGTGGGGGATCCTGAGTGGATGGAATTCATCAGGCGGATGGTGTCCTCAGTGGAGATTGGGTTCCAAGCGTTAAGGGTGTTCACGGGGGGAAGGTGGTCAGCAGATGGTAGGGTGGGTTGGTTTCCGGGTTGGTTGTCAAAGCTGTTGTGGATGTCTGCAATCTTGTTGTGGAAAAAAGAGGCTAGGGAGTCGCAGAGGGTTTGAGAGGGGGTGATGTCGTTGGAGTTGGCCGAGGGATTGGAAAATTCCTTGACGATGTTGAAAAGTTCCTTGCTGTTGTGGGCGTTGTTGTCAAGTCGATCCTTGAAAGCTGTTTTCTTGGCTTTTCGGATCAGTTGGTGGTGGGTGCGGGTGGTGCTTTTGAAGGCGTCCTTGGTGCTGGTGGTTGGGTCTTTTTTCCAGGCCTTTTCAAGGGAGCGGCAGAGTTTCTTGGACTTCTTGAGATCATCGTTGAACCATGAGGCTTTCTTGCTGCCAGGTTTGCTTTGACGTTTTTTCAGTGGAGCTAAGGTGTCGGCGGTGTTGGATAACCATAGGGTGAGGTTGGCGGCGGCTTCGTTGGCGTTAGAAGAGAGGGCTGGGGAGTTTCGAAGGAGCGATGCGGAGATTTGGTCCGTGGTGATTTTGTTCCAGTTTCTTTGCAGGGTAGGTTGGGAGTGGATGATGGGTTTCGGCTTGTTGTAGATGAAGTGAACGCAGCTGTGGTCGGTCCAGAGGAGATCCGTAGTGTGGCAGAAGGAGATATGATTGCTGGATGTGAAGATGGGGTCGAGTGTGTGACCTGCGATGTGGGTGGGGGAAGTGACTAGTTGTTTAAGTCCGAGGTTGGCGAGGTTGTCCACGAGGGTGGAGGTGTTGTGGTCGTTGGTCTTTTCAAGGTGAAAGTTGAGGTCTCCCAGAAGGATGTAATCTTTGGAGGGGAGCGCGTGTGGGGTGATGAAGTCCGTGATGTCTTCACTGAATTTTGCGCGGGGTCCTGGTGGTCTGTAGAGGAGAGTGCCTCTGAGTGTTGTTTTGGGGTCGATGTGGATCTGGAAGTGAAGATGTTCGGAGTTGGCGAGATTGACGTCAGAGCTGGTTGAGATGCGGATAGATTTCTTGTGGACGATGGCGATTCCTCCTCCTGTGTGGCTGGTACGGTCTTTGCGGGTGATCTTATAGTCTTCAGGGATGGCAATGGTGATGTCTGGTGCGGAGGAAGCATTCATCCATGTTTCCGTAAGGAAGGCGATGTCCGGGGAAATGGTGTCTAGTAGATTCCATAGGTCAATGGCATGCCTATGGACCGATCGGGTGTTGAGAAGGATGCATTGTAGGTGGTTGGGGTTGGAATATACTAGGTCCTGAAGAATCGCTAGAGTAATTCTCAGTTAGAGCGAGAAACATGTTGACCCCAGATGAGGCAGTGTTGACAACCTAGCACATAATTCTAGGCATCTACACTTCACCTCACATAATTTTTAACTAGGTAAGGAGGCTTCATAATAAATTGATTGAGACAGCACTCCCTTACCTATTTTAACATTTCCCCACTATTCATCATCATCTACATTACAATAGAGCCCTCTACTCCCACCTCACCTAACGGCTGTCTGGATAAAAAGATCTCCATAAGAGCGCTCCCTAAAAGAGCCCGTCGGGTATTGCACCAGCCGACTCGACGTAGGAGCAGCCCGATGATGATGCTTTACATCCTGATGGGTGCGTGAGGCACAACACCCTGATGGTTGTATGAGGGCTCCCATATCCGACTTTGTGGCATTCACACCGGTTATTTGTACACCACTTGGTCCGTCTCATTCGCTCAAGGAACAGCTTTGGTATTTCTTTTGGTTGTAAATTGAATAAATGACTCACCAAAATTACACAGAGCTAGTGATTGAAACAAAAATTGCCAATGAACTTTATCAAAAGCTTTTTCTGCATCTAATGCCAACACTCCAAAACTACCTCTTGTGGGAAACTTCTTTCCTGGAAGTCTCGGATAAATCAGACTAGGAACTTAATTAAAGAAGTAATTTTGTCCGAATTGGGTGAGATTTCCTCTGATAACTCTAAAATAGAACAGGCATTTGAAGTTTACTTTCAAGACTTACATACAGAAGATTTAGTTGTCTCAGAATCGCAAATTAAACAATATATTGATGATATATCACTACCCTGTCTTACAGAGAATCAAACTAGTCTGTTAAATCAGAAGATCTCGCTGATAGAACTTAAGCTGGTGATGAAGCACTTAAAAAAGGGACTGGCAGCGGGTACTGACGGTATCCCTAATGAATTCTATATGGCCCTGATTGAAGAGCTAGCCCCCATACTTCTTAAATTACTGGACGGTATTTTCTCACATAGTTCTGAGAATCCCAAATTTTGGGATGAGGCTGCTGTCTCACTGATTTTAAAACCGAACAAAGACCCTAGAAATTGTCTCATATAGGCCTATCTCCCTGCTGAATTGTGATTATAAAATCTTTGCGCAAATTCTAGCAGGGAGGTTGAATGCGGTAATGGGCTTTCTGATTCACGCTGACCAGAAGGGATTCATTAGGGGCCGTCCACTTCACGATTTGACTCATGAATCAATAGGTGCGATAGTCATCGCCACTACGAATAATTTACCTCTTACGACTTTTGCGTTCGATGCCGCCAAGGCATTCGAAAGGGTGAATTGGCCTTTCTTAACCTATATGATACAGAAGTTCAGATTAGGACATCAGTTTGTTAAAGCTAATAGTAATATTTATAACAGCCCCACTGCTCGACTAATAATTTATAGCAATCTCTCAAATTCAATTAGGTTGGAGAGGGGAACGAGACAGGGGGGTCCTCTTTTCCCTCTTTTGTTCGACCTTTATATAGAGCCCTTGGCCTGTAGCATTAGAGTTAGTCGCACCTTTGCTTCCTTTGAGTGGGACGGCTGGGAAAAGAAAGTCGCCTTATATGCGAACGACTTAATGGTGTTTTCTAGAGACTCCCCCGCTATCTTATCCTGTTTAGAGGGAATTCTGACGAATTTCGGAAGGGTCTCTGGTTATTTATATAAATGCCCTAAAAACAGATATTATGACTTGGAATACACCGCCTAGCAATGTGATAACTAAACATCAAGTTCGGTATTTAGGTATACAAATATCACAGAAGATTTCTGATCTCGCACAAGTAAATCTTGATTTAAAAAAGAAAGAAATGATTGTACTATGAAGATCTTGGGATGGCCTTCCACTGACCTTACTAGGCCGTTCTAACTTGATCAAAATGCCTATCCTGCCAAAATTTACTTTTATTTTTTATTCAATCCCTCTATATTTCAATCCTTCTTCCTTGAAAGAGCTCCAGGGCCTCATAAATAGTTTCCTTTGGTCTAACAAAGGGGTCAGGATAGCATGGGTGTGCGAAGTTGGAGGGTGGCATTGCTGCTCCTGATCTTCGATTTTATTGTTATGCCTTCCTATTGAAGAATGTGAGGTCCCTTTAGTTTAATGCTTCCTGTTTCCCCCAATATTTGAAGCTTTGGTTAAAAATACTCCTCAAGGTGGAGATGGTTGCCTTTTTAAGTTTGGACATCCCAAATATTTTAAAAAGATTAAACTTAAGGTATTAAGATCTGCCTGTGAAGTCTGGTATTATACTAGGAAGACTCTAAAAATCTCTTATTATAGTTCGGAGGCCCCCATATGGAACTCTCCAGGGACTCCTATATGTTTAAAAGATTGTCTGTCAACTCCGCTGTTGGAAGAGGGTATCTTTAAGTGGGGCCAACTTTTACAAGAGAATAAACTTCTTCCTTGGGAAGTACTTTTCAATACCACCCATCAAAGACTCTCAAGATCTAAGTTTTACCAGTTATCGAGTTGGGCTGCCAGATTAAATAAGGAGGGGGAAACAAATGGAGATCATGAATTCACCTCACGGGAACCCGTTCGTCAACGTAAAGAGGTCTCTAAATGGTATTGGTTGTTGGTTAGGGGGAAGCCTCCTCTACAACCGATGGAAGAACCCTGGAGGAAAGACCTGCCTTTGTCCAACGTAACATACTTATGGCAAGTATTGATGCGCACTTTATGGAATGTGGTCAAAGCTGCCCATCTTAAAAGAAACCATATGTTCACACTCCATAGGGCGTATTGGACCCCGAAGAGACTCTCGAAATTAGGAGGAAGTCGGCAGAGGGTCTGCCCGAAGTGCGCCTCTGATGATGCAGATGATGTACATATGTTTTGGCAGTGTTCTTCTATTCAGGGCTTCTGGTCCAATCTTGGTAAAATTCTCACAGAGGTGATGGGGAGAGAAATTAAGGTAAGCCTGATCTTGATTATCTTTGGGGTTTTTCCGGAGGAAACTCAGAGTCCTAATCTTTCTAAATTACAAGTTTCTTTTTTATTTGTATTATTTTTACTTGCAAGAAGGGTAATCTGCATGAAATGAATTTCCCCTCAATCCCCAGCGATATTAGAATGGGTCGCCTCGGTGAAACGTATTTACACACTTGATCTTGCGAGTTCATCGAAAAGGAGTATTGGAATGTGGGCGATCTGGAATAAGTGGGTCAATAACCCAAGTTAAATCTTAATTTAATATTTTGAATATATAATATCCTGTAAATTTCCAATATCTATAAGGTCCAATGATTTTACTTTAAGTAAGACCCTGGACGTTATACAGCAGGGTGTGTATATTCTTCCTATGGGACGGTGGCAGCTAGTTTCGTCAGATCCCCTTTGATTTACCAACTCAGTAGCGTCACTCTATTCAGGGGATCTGAGAATAAACTTATGGCTTGCCTATAAACCTCTTACCTATTGATAAATGAGGACCAAAAAAAAATACACTCCAAAGCTACTGATTTAGGTCCCTGTTCAATAGTGTGAAGAAACACTCTGGTATTATCTGCAGAATATCTATTTTTCATAAAACCAGATTGATCTGGATGTACAATAGAATCAAGCACAGAGGTTAATCTAGTTGTAAGTATCTTGGCATAAAGTTTACAATCTTGATTTATTAAGGAAATTGGCCAATAATTTGAAACAATAGTGGGATCTTTGTTGCGTTTTGGAAGAACCACAATTAATGCTTCTGTAAATGAACCTGAAGTTGTTCCTAATGTGTGTAGTCGTGGTCTCATCTTAGTAAAATATTTACGTAGTTGAACAGTTTCTTAAGCAAAGTCTTGGTGTATGTAGATTTTATTTCCATTTACCATTAAAGATGAAATATCTCTAGCTGCTCCCCTAAGCATCAGCAAATTATTCTGGTGTAGAATTTTGAATATTATTTGTCATGGTTTGCTGTGACGAGGATTTCTGTGAGAAGGAATTCTATGCGCTTTCTCTATGTTGAATCTCTCAGACAATTGCAGCTTTAATAGACCCTGCTATCATTTTTCTAAGTATTGCCTACAATCATTTCCTTCCACGTCTTCTGGCAGATTAAAAATACGCAAGTCGTATTGACGGTTACTATTTTCTAAATCCAATAGTAACTGATTCATTGGTGAAATTTTTGCAACCAGAAGTGTGAAGGTATCAATTTTAGCTTTATTATCTTGGATTCTAATTGAGTTATCCGAAATTTTCATCGAGAGACTAGCCATGTCTTTAAGGATATTTTTAGCTTCTGATGCACTAGAGTCAGTATATGGTCATACAGCTTGCAATTCTTCCAACAAAGTGGACAAAGAAGGTTCATTTGAGTCCACAATCTTAGATTTCACAGATGGTGGGGAAGTAGTTTGTTCGCGTTTGTTATTCCCTGTGGAGATGGTTTTTCCTTCCATTTTACTGAATTTAAATAATTAAATAATGTTCCACCCAAATTTAAAATGTAGATAGAAAACTGCAAGATATTCACCAAGTAAAGAAGAGTGCAGCATATAAAACTGACGGTGGGAGTCGTTCCAGGCCTCCAGCCTCGCCCTTTCCTGAAGTAGAGCTCCGCCCTCCTGACAGAAATTTCAGAAAAGCTGCTGGTGAGAACAGCAGTTGAGGAAAACACATCAAACAAGTCACAAAAATCTTCCAAACCCGCCGAAGAAGAGCCCTGGAGAGAATGAGCAGTATTCTAGCCAATAGGTATGTATAAAGAAAAGCCCTAGTCATTTAAAAATTATCCTTGGTAAATTGGGCTAATTAGAGCCTCAGCGGGAGGCAGCCATCACAATTCGCGTGTTGAGGCGACTCTCTCAGGTCTATAGTTCTGAGCGCAGGCTTTTCCACAAGTCAACCATCAGACCACAGTTGGAAAACCCAGAAAGATATACAAAATAGGCTAAGCAAAATACTACCTCTCCTAAAACAGCCCAAAAAAGATTCTCACAGAGCAAACACTGGGTGACCAACACCAAAATCACTGCCTACTATGGTAATCTGTGAGATTCCATATAACAAAATATCTACCTGAAGGCTTTGCTATAGTGTAATAATAATTCTCACTTAAATGCCAACCAACTTTAACATATACTTTTCACAAGAAAATGTTAGGCCTAGTGCCATTCATGACATTTCATGATAAACAGATTAGGCCTGTGAAAAACTGGGCTAGTTGATATGCACGAGAGCCACACTCAAGTAATAAACACAGTCCTTGTCAGGGTGAACCACAAAAGTCACCAAATAAACCTCTGCCTAACCATATGGTAACTCGGTCAGACTTAACTTATTTATGCCGCACTTCAAACAGTAATAACTAAAAATACACCCAAACCAATTTAGATACATGGAGTCAAATGTAATAAATAAAGCAAAACTAAAACCACAAAAATCCAATTAGTAGAACCGAAGGTATGAATTTTTAAAGTTTCAGGTCAAAATAACAGCAAGAAGAAAAAAATGCATCACTCATGGCTTATCTGGTTGTGCTGGACTGGGTCAAAGTCACAAGATCAGGCCGACCGTGAGGGTGCATGGGTCGGACACAAAACAAGGTCCGTCTCACTGGAGATTTACCTTCTCAAAGTCCAATGTCCATGAGAGGAGCCTCAGATGGAGTTCTGCCTTGGGTTGGCCTTCATGGAGATTGATGTTGGCACAAGGAACGGTTTTCACTAGAGCTTCACATGTGCAGGAGATATGGGAGGTCACTGTTTGGGGTGAAGATCCGGTCACCATTGGTACTTCGTAATGGCGGGAGACACGGCGATCGTTGCTGATGCAAGGAACCCACTCCCAGTCACAAAGAGCCATAAACTTCTGCATTTTCACCTGGATTTCAGGTTTCAAGCAGGGGGGAGTACACTCTGTGCCAGTCAAGGGTCCAGGATCTGGGGAGACCCCTCTTGAGGATCAGGATTCAATGCAGAAAAGGCTAACTGCAGGACTCAGGCAGATCTAGATGGTGCTGGTCAGCTGGGCAGTCACAGGGAGGTTTCTGAAAGCTTGTTGTACCTGAACCAGTAGGTCAGCTAATTGAGCCTTAGAGTCACTTCTGGGGATCGTAGGTTTGAGGCAAGCAGGTCTAGACTTCCTTCTTGAGACAGAAGGGCAGTTATTCTTCTGAATCTTCCACAGGTCCAGGAGTGTTCTTAAAGAGAGGTTTGCATGCCCAGTGCCAGTCTGTGGGTGGGGGGTGCCCTCTTTGGCTATCCTTCCCCCTTTCCTAGGTTTGGCCCCAAACTGTCTAGGGTAACAAAGGACATCAAGGCCAAGGTATGAGCTGCATTTGTCAGTGGCATGGTAGACAGCTTTAGAAAGTAGGAAGAGAGTGGACACCGCCCACAGGCTATCCTTTGAGGCTTAGGAAGGGCTGAGTACATCCCACCAGGACATTGTGCTCAGGAGAGGAGCTCTCTGCCGCACACCCAAGGACCTTTTGTCCCCTTGTCTGGAAGGAATACACAACATACCACAGAAGAGCCATTCATAGTCATGAGGCCCTGGACACTGGCAGAAAGACACGTTTGATTTAGACAGAAAGAATGGCAGTTTTCTAAAAGTGGCATTTTCAGAATAGTAACTTACAATCCAACTTTACCATTGAATAGGATTTTTAATTAGAATTCAAACGAGTGGAAGAAGCATTTTTCTTTCAGTTCCTAGACTGAAGTTAACACTTAATAAATGTAATAAGGTAACCCAGTGATCGTCTATGGGAGATATAGCCTTGCTACATTTAAAAACAACTTTGGGAGTTTTTCGCTGTCAAGACATGCAAAACTTAAATACACATGTTCTACTTTTTAAATGCAACCTGCTCTTTGAGATTTTAGGGCCTACCTTGTGGGGGGGGGATTTAAAAGTATTAAAAGTAAGGTTTAGGTCCTGGCAAAAGGCACATAGAGACATGCAGTGCCTGAGTGTGGAGAGAGTAACAACTGCAGGAGCGGAAGTGAGTGACATCCTCATGAAGGCAGGGAGCAACTGCGTGTAGAGAGAGTGATACCTGAGTGACACCTGAAGGAGTGGAATTGAGTGACATCGGCACGGAGACAAAGAGAGACTGTGTTTTATCATGTATGTGTATTTATCCAGCTGCTTTCTCCTTAGCTGCTCAGCCAGTGTGAATGTGCTGCGTGGGATGTTGGTGTGGCAATGATGAATGAAATTTTGGGTGCCTGTGAAGTGAGGTCTGACAATTGGAGTATGGGCTAAGCAGCAGGCAGGCTGCTCCTGGTGGGGCTGCTCTACATGAACTTTCCAACCTGTAACTAAGACTCAATAAACCTACTTAAACTACATCTCGACTACTGGACTTCATAATTACATTTTGGCGATGATTTAAGAAAAATAAACCCTGCGTGCTACAAATGAATTTACAGAAAGCAGAAATGTATAGAAAATGTAAGGAAACTTGAAGAAAAGAGAGAGAACGTTTGCCCTGCAGCCCTTCAGCCCCACCAGTGTCCTCTACATTGGAAGGCCCCAGCCAGGGTGTGCTTATGTTATTGACGTTTCTGACTTTCTATATGTATGATGTCAGCCTCCAGTACACTGAGCTTTTCCATCAGCTTGGATTTGTCACCATAGGAGTGGAAAATACCTGCAAAGTTTTTTGACAGAGGTTGCTGGTGCTTACAAGTGGAACAAAGTTCCCAGCTACTCAGCTCTTTTGGGGTTTGCCTACAATATTTATTGTGTTTTGAGCTATGGTACTGGTGGCCAATGGGGGGCTGTCATAATGAAAGACAAGCATTTGCAATGCAAATAGGTCTCGTTTTTGTGAGTTAGAGCTATTGACGTTGTAAATGGAAATGTTTTTTACATACACGTTTTATTTTTGGAGTGAATGTATGTAGTGTGCAAAATCCCTTGGAAAGGTCCTGCACTTCGTAATAAATATATTGAAAAAGACGCAAAGTGTGGATTGTGTCAACAATTGCTTGGCACATACCTCATGGGTGAAGTGTCGCCACATGCACACCGTGGTGCTTTACTAATGCAAAACTCATTAATAAAAGTAGTGCTTACAGACTAACCAACGCGATCGGGATCAGAGCATGTGAATCCGAATCCCGGCTTCTCTTTCATTTCCTAGACTATTTGACTCACTCTCTTGCGTCTTGGTTATCCCCCAAACACTGGGAGGCAATGAAATTTGTCAGGGGAGCAGGGGGGCTTTGGGTGTACATGGAAATGTATTAATTGCCTAGTTGTCAAAGGTCGACCGGTGCTATTAGTTAAAAGTGTGCAGATTTCATTAAAATATTAAGAGTACTTTACTCGCATCTATGAGAAAATCAACATTAACTAAACAAAATGCCAGAATGCGTGTCAGTTTTCAAAGTGTTTTAGACAGTACTGGTTGCTTAGTTTCATTGCATCAATGTTTGTATTTACTCTTTTACACAGCATCCAAAGTAGGTTACCTAACCTCAAAGCCCCGACTTGTTAAATGACCCATAGAAGGGAGTGTTTTACAGTTCAGCAAATGTGTCCAAATGTTTATTTTGGTAGTGCCATGGAATGATCAGCCAATGAGGTACTCGATGAGCAGGTATTTAACCCCTTCAGCGTCATGCTGCGGCCGCTGGCCGCTGCTCCTCCCACGCTGCGCTGATTCCCCGCCTGTGCAGGCGATTAGCGCAGTGGGCGGAGTCATGACAGAACCACTCCGTCATGAGCACAGCTCAACCGTGGCTCATGACGGAGTGGCTCCGTCATGAGCACAGCGCCACCGCGCTGCCCCCAAACCCCCCCCAGCGCTGCGGCGGAATTCCTGCCGCAGCCAAGGGGTTAACTACACGTTCAAAACGTACGGTATTGTTGCTGTTGTTTGTTTGTACACAACCACCTCTCTGAATGTGTTTCTTAACACAGAGCTCCATTTACCAGACAGTGCTCACAGAGGGGCGACCAAAGCACAGAACAAAATGTATTCATTTATCCTGAGTGTGAAGGCACCCGGAAGGCTTAGGTGCCCGCCTGGAGAGGCTAGGGATCCCAGCACTTCTACAGACTCTGCCGTTCTCCTCTGCACTAGCAGGGCACAGCTCAGAATCTGCCGCTTCTGCTAAGAATAGGTGAGGGAGATGAGGTTGGGGCATGCAGGAGTTGCCAGCAGATTTCCAGGATATCGAAAGTGATGATTCTGAGGTGAGGCAATGGAGACTGACTTTGTCTGTTTGTCTGCACCAGTCTATTTCTCTACCATCTACCGGTCTCACTGTCATGTATCCATTCATCTCTCTTTGTTAGAGGTGGGCGAGCCAATATATTAATTAGCAGGTAGAACCAGCCGGAGACAAGCCAAGCGTACACGAGCCAGTGGGTGAGCCGTGAAAATGATTGGCATGTTAATCATACAGTAAACATGATTTAAATGTGCGATAGTGTCTCTTCAGAATTCAAAAAAGTGCATTTCTTTAGCGCGTCACCTCAGTACACAAGATTATAGCACTGAATTGAGAGGAAGTTATTCAAAGTGCTCGTTTTAAGCATGAGTTAAAACACTGCCGCTTCTCCCGCCGAACAACAATGCCATTTGTGAACTAAGAGGCGTCAGTTGCCATGCGTAGCCCGAATTTTGCCTAAAGTCTTATTATATTTAGAGTAACATTAAAATCTAGTTCATTAAATACGAGAAGTTTTTGTACAGCACGCATCTTGAACTCACATATTTCAAGGTGGCAATAATAAAGATGAAAACGGAAGTGCCGGCAGGCAAGAAAACACGAACGAGAGTGGGACTGAGGAAGGGGGCGGTGGGGTGGGGAAACAGGGAAGAAAATAGTGTTAGGAGTAAAGGGGCCAATAGCCGTGGAAGGACACAAATGATGAATGAGGAGGGACTAACAAGCCTCAAACCAATCGGAAGGCAGCATTTATGACAAACGCCAATGGGCAGAGAGTGGGCAGAGCTTCCACGAAGCTTCCACACTACAGTATATACTGCATGCCTCGCAAATCGATGGCAGCTCATTCGCGCTGCAACGCTAGGCGATACCCTAAATATGGTGGTGAGTTTTGGGGTTTTTCTCTTGCTTCAAGTGAAGTCGGTCAAACCTTTTTGATGCAGTTTAAAATTGGAATCACGAGCTGGTCACAGTGTGTGGACCTTACCATTTCCACGAGGTCGCGTGAAGATGTTCCAATGACTCCTGTGACATCTCTGTTGCCACACAGTATTGCGAGCTGCCAAAGGACGCTTTCCAGCCAGCATGCGCCTGGAGACACCCGGCGCTCTTGCACCCTGCGTGTCACCATCTTTCCTTGCCATCACGCTCATCTGCGTCTCTCGTCCTTTCCTAGTACTGCACAGCAGAATAACATTTAGAGGTGCCACCACTATCCAGCGAGACAGTCATCAGATGGACTCCATTGTTTTAAGGTTTGGCGTCAACTTCTGCTGCTAGAGTGAGTGACATTTGACCTGCAAATCTTTTCTACAGCCAAGTTAGAGGTGAACAAATTATGGTTCCGGTTTTGTTCAGCGGGCGGTTTACTCGGGCGAGAGCTCGCTCACCGGGAATTTTTTTTGTTTGTTCAGAGTGTTAGCTGTCCCATTATTGTGTTTTTTTTGTACTTCACCGTATTTTGAGTTGTTCACAGCTTAATTATCTGCCTAAGAATATTTTGGTGTACAGTACCAGCCACGTCCTGATGATGCTACGTGAGGAAGTTTGGTCATTGTGTGAGTTTATTCACAGCTTTGGGAGTTATGTCTTTCACCCGTGTTTTTACCCTCTTTTCATGATTTACTGCCATGATGTTGTTCATCATGTCTCTTGTTAAATGTTTCTGCCCCGCGCTTTGTTCACTACATGTGATGAGGTCCAGCACGTTATTTACTATTTCTATTTGCTGCTGTACTCCTATTTTAGTGTGTTATTCTTTAAGTGTATGTTTATCGTGCTATGTTTCATTGAGTGGTTGTGTGTGGTAAAATTGTTTCCAAAAATGTTCTTGTGAGTGTCAGTGTATCTCTGTCTACAGCCAAAATGTCTTAACGGTGTAGGTTTCTCCACTTAGCGCAATCTTCTTCTGCGATGGTGTCTCTTCTGTTGTGCTGTTGTGATATCCTATTTTTGAGCTGAGAAATTTCTTTAGGTATGCAAGATTCAGTGTGTCACCATTTATTGGTATGTGAAGTGCAAAGTGTCACCACTTGTACTATTGTCTTGGAGTGGGAGTTTTTTTTAACAGTTTACTCTCCGTTGGCATGTCAACATTTTACAGTACATCTTACACTGCATTGTTACATTGAATTTTACAAATCCCATACATGTGGAATTCCTCCATGCTTACATGAGGGATGTAAATGGGTGAAAGTCCCATTTCTACAGATCACGTTTCATACCCTTACATGAAGGGGTGACGGGACGGTGTGTAAGTCACCCTCTGCTACATATTTAGTTTGCTGCCCTTAGGTTAGGAGCGGTTGTATGGGTTGGAGTCACCCATTTTCACATGTTTTGTTTGCTGCCCTTATGTGAGGAACGGCTGTATGGGTGGCAGTCACCCATTTTCACAGTTTTTCCTACTTGTCCTTACTCTAAGGATGTTGGTTGGGTGTGACACCTGTTGCTACATGTTACTCCACTCGCCCTTGTCTTGGGGATACTTGGTCGGGTGTACTACACCCAATACTTTTATGTAATACATGTGTGTGTCAGTTGTTTCATATGGCTAGTTCATGCTGTGCTGTGTTGTGCCTCCCCTCATACCTGTCTGGCCAGTGGTTGTGGTTGGTGGTAGTCATAGGTGGATTGTGTCTTTTATCTAACATGTTTCTTCTGACATATTTTATGCCATATTTTGTGAAATTCATAGAGGGGGAGGATGTGTGATATATTATCCTGTATATTTATCTATGCATCTTCTCAATTTGTCTCAATTTTCTCTTGTATATTTACCTATGTATCTTCTTAAAATATTTCCAATGCTATATTGTTCTTCTTTCTTTATCTATATTCTTTATTTTTCTCTATGTTTTATTTTGGTTCTTCTGGTTAATGATTTGTTTTCCATCTTACATTTGTGTACTTTAGCATATTTCTCTTTTCATGCTTCTTCTTGTCAATACTTTATTCCTTTTTGCAGTTTCATGTTTGTGTTATATAAAGGGAAAGGATATGTAGTTTCCTGTATGTGTAATTATCCTGTTGCTTTCTCTCTAGCTGCTCAGCCAGTGTGAATGTGCAGTGTGGGATGTTGGTGTGGTGATGGTGAATGGAATGTTTGGTTGCCTGTGAGGTGAGGTATGACAGTTGGAGTATGGGCTGAGCAGCAGGCAGGTTGCTCCTGGTGGGGCTGCTCTACATGAACTTTCCAACCTGTAACTAAGACTAAATAAGCCCACATTAAATACATCTCGGCTACTGGACTTCATCATTACAGACTGCTTGTTGAGAGAGTGGTACCTGAAAGAGCGGGAGTGAGTGATGTCCACATGGTAACAGGGCGTACCTGAAGGTGGAGAGAGTGATATCTGAAGGAGCAGCAGTGAGTGACATCCTCACAGAGGCAGGGAGCACCTGGTTGTGAAGTAACAGAAGTGAGTGATGTCCACAAGGAAACAGGCAGCGACTCAGTGTGGAGAGAGTGACATCTGCAGGAGAGGAAGTGAGTGACGTCCACATGGAGGCGGAGAGCCCCTGCATGTAGAGAGAGTGACATCTAAAAGCTGAAGTAGCAGGAGTGACAGCCACATGGAGGCAAGCAGCAACTGCATGTACAGAGAGTGACACTTGAAGAAGCGAAAGTAAGCAACATAGCATGGAGGCAGAGAGAGACTGACTGTGGAGAGAGTTGCATCTGAAACCTGAAGGAGCAGGTGTGACATCCACATGGAGGCAGGGAGCAACTGCATGTAGAGAGAGTGACACTTGAAGGAGCGGAAGTGAGTGACATTCGCACTAAGGCAGAGAGAAACTGCGTGTGGAGAGAGTGACATCTGAAGGAACGGAAGTGAGTGACGTCCACATGAATGGAGACAGAAAGAGGCTGTGTGTGGAGAGAGTGGCAGCTGGACGAGCAGAAGTGAGTGGCATCTGCATGGACGGAAACAGAGAGAGAGACTGCGTGTGGAGAAAGGCACAGCTGAATAAACAGAAGTGAGTGGCATCTGCATGGAGGGAGACAGAAAGACACTGTATGTGGAGAGAGTGACAGCTGAACCAGCAGAAGTGAGGGACATCTGCATGGAGGGAGACAGAGAGAGATTGCGTTTAGAGAGAGTGACAGCTGAACAAGCAGAAGTGAGTGGCGTCCTCGTGCATTGAGGCAGAGAGGGAGTGAGTGAGTGTGGAGAGAGTGACATCTGAAGGAGTGGAAGTGAGTGATGTCCACATGGAAACAGAGAGAGACTGAGTGTAGAGAGACCTATATCTGAGGAGGGGAAGTGGGTGACATCTGTACGGAGACTGGGAGCCATGGCAGGTAGATAGACTGACATCTGAAGGAGTGGAAGTGAGTGACACCCTCAATCAGAAGATGGTCCGCTGGCAGTAGCGTTTGACTGATTTCCTCTATTTAAACTGTATAGAAATCAACCACACACGCTGGGCATGCTCATTCCATTCCATTAGTGCACACTTTCAGTCAAAGAAAGCTAAAGCATTCAATGTCTTACAATTTGTTGTGGAGTGTATTCAGAAAAGACATTGGCCGATATTGGCACTATGAGGCTGCCCGCGGCCCACGCAGGGGGCCCCCATAGGAGGGCAGTCACCTTAGTGTCACATGATGGCACAAACCCCACAGGGCTAGTGTTTGGACCCCCTGGGGGTCTGGCGCTACTGTGTCATTTCTGGCGCGCCAGTGGGCGGGGGGACAGGTATATCCACCTCCCCCGACCAGCTGGTGATCATTTTCGCGCCAGGCATCACGCTGTCTCTCTCCCTACCGCTTACCCGGCGTGTCGGCTGGAAGGGTGGCTAGGGTAGGAATGCTGGAAACTTGTTATTTTGTGTTTCAGGTGGAGTTACAGGGCGATCCAGATGCTGAATGGTACATAGATGTACCCTCTTCAGGACCAGAAGAAGGGTGCAAATGCCAAATAGCACCAGGAAGTCCTTGCGACAGGACCCTGGAGGAACGATGGCGTACCATTAGTCCTTCGGGCAGTTGTAAACCTAAGCAACTGGGGCTTACCTGGACACGCTCCACCCCCTCAAGGGGCTTGAGTAAATGGGTGGACTGGTGGTCTACAGGATGTAAGAGGCAATCCCCCAAAATGGTTAGCACCAATTGGTTATGCCACGGAGCAATTTGGCTCATCAGTTGGCAGGCAGTATAGGGGCTGCCTGCCCTTGGATCACCTGTAAGTTGACCCACCATGTTGACATATTCTTATGCAAAATAAACCTGCAGCAATGTTTTCTCCAACAACCAATGTGTCTTGTGTGTTCTTTATTATGGTATTGCTGTGTTTGCGGGTTGGGTGTGTTGCCGATATTGGCACTATACCCTTTTCACATCATTGAATCGCTGTTTACAACTAAGATTTGTGTAAGAAATGATCAGAAATAAAGTGGAAAGATGCCTCAAAAAACACAAGCGGCCATTGGATTTGCATCAGTGATGTGCTGTTCTGCGCTCAAACTCTCTCCCGCTGAGTCACATCCACGGACGTGCAAAGAGCGTCTCCAGCAGGTTCAATTTGTAAACTGCATCTCTAGTTTACTTTGGACTGTATTCTTGTTGTGTCGAGAGAGTTTGGAAAGGTTGACACAGCTCTCACTTCTGTAATTGATATAAAGTCATTGTGAGAAAGGAAAATGTTTTTTCTACAACGGCCAGGTCTTTGATCCTCAGCACGTTTTTCACTCAATTAACACCAACAGACCAACTCTTTTATCAGTTACTGTTCTGGAATCCCAGTCACACCAGCTCTTGTATCAGTTACTGTTCTGGAATTTCAGTCACACCAGCTGTTGGATCAGTTACTGCTCTGTGCTGGAAAATGTTGGTGGATCCACCCAAGTCATACCTCCCTGGACTCCCCGGTGTCTAGTTTTCAGAAATTTCTGGGTTTGATAGGTTTCCCTAGATGGTTGTCGAGCCCAAGGACAAAAACCTAGGTGACCCCCATGAAAAGCCTGGTTGTTTTGTGATAGGTAATTGTGATGTCTCCCCAAAACGTTGTGGGTTCTTCTTTTCCTCAGGCACTTAGCCCAACCACACAAGTGAGGTACCATTTTTATCAGGAGACTTTGGGAAATGCTGGGTGGGTGGGTGGAAGTTTTTGGATCCATGCAGAATCTAGAACTTTCCATCACAGAATTGTTTTCAGCTAAATTTGAGGTTTGCAGGGATTCTGGTTAGGAAAACATTAGGGTATCCACACAAGCCATACCTCCCTGGACTCCCAGGGTGTCTAGTTTTCAGAAATGTCTAGGTTTGGTAGGGTTCCCTAGATGGTTTCTGAGCCCAGGCCAAAAACCCAGATGGCCCTCCTCGCAAAACCAGGTCATTTTGTGATAGGTAATTTTGATGTCTTGTCAGGGGTCGGGCTCTTCTGACAAAATATTGCAGAACAAGTGTTGTTCTTTGCTCACTCGCATCTCCTTGCTGGTCATTCCGGTGCAGACAAAAACAACCCAGAGTATACTGCATCACTTTTACTGGCCAGGAATATATGCCCAAACCAAACGATACTGTCAAGAGTGCCAAGTATGCCAAATGAAAAACCCAGACCAGCCGCCTTCTGTTCCCCTACAAACCCTACCTGTTATTGGGAAGCCCTTCGAGAGGGTTGACATGGTTATCATAGGGCCCCTACCTCATTCAACCTGAGGGTTCTAGTATGCCATGGTCTTGGTTGATTACTGCACCTGTTTTCCTGTGGCCTTTCCCCTTAGGACTCCCACAACCCAAAACAGCAGATAAACAGCTGGAATACTTCTCTAGAGTAGGCTTTCCGCGCCAGATATTAACCGATCAGGGCACTCCATTCGTCTCAAAACTAATGGCCCAGGTCTGTAAGATACTGGAAGTGAAACGCATTAAAACTTTCGTGTACCATCCACAGACCGATCCCTAAAGTTGACACTGAAGAAGATGCTGTCGAGTGAAGGGAGAGACTGGGACCGTCTCTTATCCCTGACCCTCTTTGTCATAAGAGGACAAGTCCAAAGCAGCCTGGGATGTTCTTCCTTTGAGCTCCTTTACGGCCGACAGCCGCGGACTCTGTTAGACATGACGAGAGAAACCTGGAAGAAAGAGGAAAACACCACCCAGGAACTCTTCGAATACTCACAGCATCTGAAGTCTAGGATAAGTAAACTCTGTGACTTAGCTCACACAACCCTGGAAAAAGCCCAGGAGCGTCAGAGGTATTGCTATGATAAAGGCAAGAAATGGTGGAGACTACAGATTGGGGACTGGGCCCTAGTTCTTTTGCCATCCTCCTTGTCCAAAGTAAAGAATAAATGGAAAGGACCCTATAAAGTGGTAGGTACCATTGGAGAAACCACCTATCATCTCCAGTTGGGGATCAACCAATACCAAACTTATCACATTAATCTTCTAAAGAAGTGGTTAGGTTCTCCTCCCCAGAACGTCCAGCTGACCGATTCTAGACAAACAGACCCATGTACCCTGGAAGACCTGGTTGTCAATGACACCCTCTCCGAGACAAAACAAACCGAACTACTATCTCTCCTTCTCTCATTTAAAACCCTGTTTTCAGATGAGCCAGGTAAAACATCTCTGGTCGAACATCACATAGACACCACCCCCGGTGAGGTGGTGAAGCTGAAACTGCACAGGATCCCTGCTGAGCGCCGTGCAGCTGTCTCAGGGAAAATATCCAAAATGCTACGAATGGGTGTCATAAGACCGTCACAAAGCGAATGGACCTCCCCCATCGTCCTGGTACCTAAACACGACGGATCAATACATTTCTGCATTGACTTCCGTAGGGTTAACGCCATATCAAAACTGGATGTTTTCCCATTGCTAAGGGTAGATGAACTGATTGAGATGTTAGGGAATGCCCAGTTCATACCCACCATAGACCTAACTAAGGGATACTGGTAGATTCCCCTAAAACGCTGTGACCAAGAGAAGACTGCTTTCTCAACCCCGGAAGGTCTCTGAGTTCACGGTCCTGCCCTTCGGTTTGCACGGTGCCCCTGCGACCTTTCAGAGATTGATGTATCGGTTCCTGCGACATCACCAGGCATTTTCCTCAGCTTATCTGGATGACATAGTGATCTTTAGACCTACTTGGGAGGAGCATCTTGAACACTGTCGTCTCATACTGCAGGAGCTGCAAGCCGCCGGCCTCCACATCAATGTGAAGAAATCTTGCAAGGGATTCCACCGGGTGAAGTATTTGGGCTATCTACTTGGGAATGGATGTATTGAACCTCAAGAGGAGAAGGTCAAGGCGATAACCAATGCACCTGTTCCAACCATAAAGAAAGATATCAGGGCGTTCTTGGGACTCCTGGGATACTACAGGCATTTCATTCCCCGATATTCGGCAATTGCCGCCCCCCTAATGGACATGTTAAAGGGAACCCACAAAAAAGCGAACATACACCTCACAACTGATGGACTTGACGCCATTAAGGAACTGAAAAGGGCTGTCTCCAGTGGACCTGTGTTGGCGTCCCCCAATTTCGACCGTCCTTTTATTCTTCAGACAGATGCGGGGATGGGGGCGGTCCTGTCTCAAGTCACACGGGAGGGGTTAGAAAAACCTGTCCTTCTTATCAGTAGGAAACTCTTCCCTCTGGATAAAAACTATCCCATCATCGAGAAAGTGTGCTTGGCCGTAAAATGGGCGATTGAGAAACTGCAATACTATTTGGAAGGCATCCATTTCGCGTTATATACAGACCACGCACCTTTGGTTTGGATGTGTCGGAACAAAGGGAACAATCCCCGAATGATGCGATGGTTCCTGTCCCTCCAGCCATTCTCCTTCACTGTCCACCATCGGAAAGGGTTGGCCAACTCTAACGCCGACTTTCTCTCCAGGGTCCCTTGTGTCCCCGAACGGGACTAGGCTGGGGGAGGGGTGTGTCAGGGGCCGGGCTCTTCTGACGACATGTTGCCCAATCAGCACCTATCCCCGTGAACTCCTCTTTGTTTTCCCCACAGTCCCCCGATGGGAACATCGCTCTAAGCGACAACGAGCTGCCTTACATCCCAAGCTACTGGCCCTTTAACTGTGAACCGGACACAAGACCTGGCTCCGCCCCTTGGGCAGTGCTCCCTCTGACTGCAATGGAGTTTAAAGTCCCGACAGCCAATGAGGTGGTTGTCTTTGACCAACAGGAAGGAGAAGCAGTCGCGGAGCTATCGGCCAGGAGAGCAGAAACGGAGTTGCGGAGTGAAGCCCCGGAGTACCAGCACGCCATCGGGAGAATTCTGGACGAGAAGCCAGGAGGCCTACTTCACACAGCACCCTGTCACGTTCCTGGAGGAACGTGGCTACAACAGGTGCGTGCACGATTTCGGGGGTCTGGGAAGAGGGTGGATTTCCTTAACCCGGGTGGAGGCGGCGGGGGCAGTACGGGTTAGGATTCCTCCCTGCCTTTGTCCGGTATTGGCGCCCTTCTCCCCTTCCTACACACCCTAGGATTTATATCCAGTTCTCCCTCACACCCACCCCTCAAACATCTATTCAGAGCCTGATACTAAAGGCTGTTTTCTTTCGTTTTATTCATTTCCTTCCCGTTTCCCCAAATACCCGTCCGGAGCTTGGCAAGTAAGATTCGGCGACATCTGACTGGAGGCCAGTCTGATCCTACCGAAGCAGACATGGACCGATGGTTGTTAACCTGCACGAAGAGCTGTTTTCCTCAATAAAAAGCACTTAACGCATAATTACTGTCTCCTGTGGCCTCCTTATCCCGCGACATGTCTCCGCAATACGTTTTGGACCCTTCCCTGCAGTGGGCACTTGGCCCACCCACACAAGTGAGGTACCATTTTTATCGGGAGACCTGATGGAATGCTGGGTGGTAGGAAATTTGCATCAGCCAAGTGATCCCACAACTTTCCTACACAGAAACGTGAGAAAAATTTGATTTTTTTTTCAGATAAATTTGTGGTTTACAAGGGATTCTGGGTAGGAAAGCGTTTGAGGGTCCACGCAAGCAATACCTCCCTGAACTCTTCCGGGTGTCTAGTTTTCTTAATGTTTGGGTTTAGTAGGTTTCTCTAGATGGCAGCTGAGCCCGGGACCAGAAACGCAGGTGACTCCCTCGCAAAACCAGGTTATTTTTGCAATCGATAATTTTGAAGTCTCCACGGTACATTTTGGGCCATTTCCTGTTGTTGGCACTATGCCTACCCACACAAGTGACGTACCATTTTCATTAGGAGACCTGGGGAAATGCTGGGTGGTATGAAATCTGTGGCTGCCCAGCGTTTCCACAACTTTCCCACAGAGAAAAGTGAGGAAAATGTGGTTTTTTTAGCTAAATTTAAGATTTGCAGGTGATTCTGGGTCAGAAAATATTGGGAGATCTACACAAGCAACACCTCCCTGGACTCCCCTACATGTCTAGTTTTCAGAAATGTCTGGGTTTGGTAGGTTTCCCTAGATGGCCGCTGAGCCCGGGACCAAAAACGTAGGTGACCCGCTTCAAAAACCAGGTCGTTTTGTGATAGAGAGGTAGGCACCTGTGTTTTTGGTCCCGGGTTTGCAGACATCTAAGGGAACCTAAACAATTTAGAGATTTCTGAAAACTAGACACCCACGGAAGTCCAGGGAGGTGTGGCTTGCATTGATCCCCCCACATTTTCCTTCCCAGAATTTTCTGCAAACCTCAAATTTAGCTAAAAAGTCACATTTTCCTCTAATATCTGTGTGGGATCATTGCACGGCACAAATTTCCTACCACTCACAATTCCCCTCAGTCTCCCAATAAAAAAAATACCTTACTTGTGTGGATGGGTTAAGTTCCTATGACATGGAAGGGCCTAAAATGTGTAGAGATTGAGGGGGGCCCAAAGCAGGTCTAAAATGGCAGTTTGTTTATATCTTTTTAGGCTGACTTTATTTAGGCCACTCACACAAGTGAGGTATCATTCTTCTTGGGAGACCAAGGAGAATGCTGGATGGTAGGAAATCTGTGACCAAAGCTGTGATCCTACAGCTTATCCATACAAAATGTGAGGGAAATTTGACTTTATAAGTAAATTTGAGGTTTGCAGGGAATTCTGGGTAAGAAAACGCTGGGCAATCCACGCATGCCACACCACAAGCCAAGAGTTAGTACATGCACGCAAACATCCAAGCACACCTCCAGCCAAGCGCCATCCATGCACACTGCCAGCAAAGCACCATCCACACACACTGCCAGTCAAGCACCATCCACACACACCAACAGCCACGTGCCATCTACGCACCCCTCCAGCCAAGCGCCATCCACGCACACTGCCACCCAAGCGCCACCCACACATTCAGCCATCCAAGCAGGGCGGACTGGGAACAGCATCCAACAATGCTAGATTGCTGCTCGACCAGCTGTGCTAGAAAAAAGCACTGCTACCACTTTTGTTACTGGGGCCAATATTGCAGCACTGCTGAAAAGCTGGCCCCCAGTAACAAAACCTGCCACCACTGCCAGAATGCCATCCCCAATGGCCAGAAAACCGGCCCCTTCCCCTCTGGCCCACCAGGGAAATGCCTGTTGCCAACTACGGCCAGTCCGCCCCTGCAGCCAAGCACCATCCATGTACACAGACAGCCAATCCCTGGTGCCTAGTGGTCTTTCTTACCCCCTGGGGCAGATCACGGACTATTGCTCCCATCTGCCTCCCGGGAGGGGCAGACAGACTGTGACAATTTTTTGGGGGTAGGGGCATTGGCATGCCCATTCTGGGCAGCCCCCACTCCTACATATAAAAAAGCAAAGTCCCTGGAGCCTACTGGGCTTTTTCCCCCCTGGGGGCAGATAAGGGACTAGTGCCCCCATCTGCCTCCCGGGGCAGAAAGACTGTTAAATTTTTTGGGGGGTTGGGTCATTTACATGCCCATTTTGGGCAGCCTCCACCTCTACAGAAAAAAAACAATCCCTGATGCCTAGTAGACTTTTTGCCCCACCGAGGGGCAGATCAGGGGCTAGTGCCCCCCTCTGCCTCCTGGGGGGGACAGAAAGACTGTGGATTTGTTTTTTTTTAGGGGTGGGGGCATTGGCATGCCCATTTTAGGCAGCCCCCACCCATATATACATTTAAAAAATCCCGGTGCCTAGTGTGCTTTCCGACCCCCAGGGGGCATATCAGGAGCTATTGCCCCCATCTGCCCCAGGGGAGGCAGAGAGGCTGTGGAATTTTTGGAGGGGGAGTGGGGGCATTGGCATGCCCATTTTGGGCAGCCCTCACCCCTATGTATAAAAAAAATCCTTTATGCTTAGTGGGCTTTCTGCCTTCCTGAGGGGCATATCAGGGGCTATTTCCCCCATCTGCCTCCTGGGGGGGCAGAAAGACTGTGGAATTTTTGGCGGATGGGTGGTGACATTGCCATGCCCATTTTGGGCAGCCCCCAACCCTGTATACATAAATAAAATCCCTGGTGCCTAGAGTGCTTTCTGCCCTACGGGGGGGGGAGATTGTGGGCTATTGCCCCAATATGCCTCCTAGGGAGGGCAGAAAGACTGTGGAGTTTTGCAGGGGTGGGGACATTGGTGTGCCCATCTCAGGCAGCCCCCACCCCAAATATGCCATAAAAATGAATCTCTGGTGCCTAGTGTGCTTTCATCCCCCCCGGGGGGGGGCAGATTGGGGGCTACTGCCCATATCTGCCCCCAGGGGGGAGCAGAAAGACTCAATATGCCTAAAAAATTATTGGGGGGAGCAAAGGCCGTTGCCCAAGGTGCTGCTCCCCCCTCACCGGTGGCCAGTGGGTGAATCCCTGCTTGGGTCATTTCTGTTTAGGGTTTACTGAAATGATGTCAGCTCGACGTGCTCGCTGCTTTTCATTTCAGGGAAACCAACTAAACAGCCTCGGGGGCTGGGGAAGCTCTTCCCCAGCTCCTGAGGTTGTTTAGTGGGAAAAGGAAAAGGAAATACCTCTGGTGCCCGCACCAGAGGGATTACCTGTTCCATGGCATTGGACGCGCGTGTGCCGTCTGATGCACATGAGCACTTTTGCTTCAGACGGCTGAAGCAAAAAAGCTAAGGTAACAAACATTGTCATTTTCAACGCCAACAGGTCTAACTTTAACAAATGCGAGACCTATTGCATTGGAAATGCAATCGGTCTCGCATTTGTTGAAGCTGGAGTTATTGGCATTATTAATGCCAATGTTTTTTACCTTAGCTTTTTTATACCATTGGCAATAGTGCTATGTAAATATAATACCTCCACTGCAAATAAAAAAACTAAAGCAAAAAACATTGTCATTGTCAATGCCAACAGCTCTAACTTTAATAAATGCGAGACCTATTGCATTGCACATGCTTGTTTTAAATTCCATTGTAGGTTTTACCTGCACAGCACTTGGGCTGTGCTTGAGAAATCTAATGTTTTTTTTACCTAGCCATGTTGCAGGGTGCAGTACCATGTGTGGCCAAAAGAGGTCCCATGGAATCTCTTTTGGCCACATATAGTACTGCACTCTGAAAAGTTGGAGTTATTGGCATTATAAATGGCAATGTTCTTACTCCAGCTCTATTCTTTAACCTCCAGGTCATGAGTGAGCGACTTGCTCTGTAAACATTCCCGTACTCCTTAGACCAATGGAAATCGGGTGAGCGATTAACTCGACACTTGTTAAAAGGATCGGTTTGTGTGGACATTTTTCACCAAACAATTTTCACCAAAATAAGTGGAATATTGTCAAACTCGAGAGTAGGTACAACAATGAGGGCACTTTAGGTATGAATGGTAAATGAAGCATTTCCTAGTCAAAAAAAATCACTGAGCCCCTCTGGCATTCACACACTGCCTTGGTAACTTTTCAATATTAAGTACAAACATTTACACATTGATTGACACATACTGTGGAGGTACTACTTGTGCATTTCAAGAGCTCATCACCTGATTTACACAAGGGTGTATGTGAGAATTTTTATTTTTCGAAATGCGCTAAAACCGAACAATGTTTTACCAATTCTAAAAAACAAGCCATGGTTTTGTCTTATGGTTTGTTCTGTCCCCCCTTCCCTTTCTTTCAGGTCGGTCCAAGAAACAAGGTAGAATTGAGCCTTGTGAATAACAGCAGGACTGGTTACTTGAACTGTCTGCACTCCTTGAACACACACTTCTGCATTATGATAGTTTTCACCCCTAGAACCAAAAGGACAATATACCGTTTGGCGAGTTTTTACGCCTTAGGCGAAATTGTACTAATATCAGTGATTTTGATAAAAAATCTATCATTATGAAGAAAAAATTTCAAGCGAGAGGTTACCCCAACAAAATTGTACGGGATGCCTATAAAAGGGCACGCTACTATGTCAGGCAACATTTATTAACAAACACAAAGACGAAAACAAATCCATCATTAGTTTTTGTAACACGGCATTCTATGCTGAATGCCAGGATTCGCCAAGCGGTATGCTCCAGTTGGCATATACTAAATGTGGACAAATCCAAGGAAAAGGACAATATATCTAAGCCATTATTTGCGTACAGGCGCAATAAAAGTTTGAAAGATCACATAGTACATTCAAGGATGAAAAATGAGATCACCTTCCTTCAAACCAATCTGGAAGGTTCCAAAAAAGTGGTGGGTAACTTCAGATGCACTTCGTGCAAATCCTGCTCAATGGCCATTGAGGCATTGACATTTACATTTAATGGGGTCGATATTTCTCCCAACACACTTAACAACTGTAAATCGACAAATGTCATATATCTGATAATATGTCCATGCCACA
This sequence comes from Triturus cristatus, assembly GCF_964204655.1. Taxonomy (NCBI): domain Eukaryota; kingdom Metazoa; phylum Chordata; class Amphibia; order Caudata; family Salamandridae; genus Triturus; species Triturus cristatus. The sequence continues at coordinate 1,845,163,782 of NC_140590.1, forward strand.
TGGGTTATGTAGGAGAAACAGGGCGAGCCTTTAATGTCAGGCTTACAGAGCACAGATCTGCGATCAGAACGCAGAAAACATCGGCGCCCATGGTTCAGCATTTCGTGAACCTAGGGCATACGCCAGAAGACATCCAGTGGTATATTTTAGAAAAGATTTTGCCTCGAGCAAGCTTGCCGATGGACAAAATCAGAAAAATGAGAGAAGTCTACTGGATGTTTAGCCTCAATACAGCAACATCTGGGTTGAACCAAGAGATCCCCTGGGATCAAGCCATCAAAAATAACTGATAGACCGTATTTGTATCTGAAGATGCGACAGATAATTCTAACCTGTATCTAGTACTGCCAGGTAAAAGGGTTATGAAACCAATTGTTTCAGTCTCAAGCTGACCTTTGACTTTCATTTAAGTAAAATGATCGACAAGCTATTGGTTATTTTCATGACATAAGCAGGCAGGCTGAGTGTAGATATCGGGTACTGGGAAGCAATTAGATTAGTAAAGGAATGAGATAAAATTACCACTCCAAAATGGCGCGAGTTCATTAAGCGTCCTCCTGCAAGATACAAGTCCTATATCTATGATAGTGATCAAGTGCGTCTGACAAACGTATGTCCTTCCGACATACGTAAATAGTCTCACATGGCAAAGGAATCGGGTAGCCGCCGAAATACACGGACACGCGAAATACACGGGAGAGGAGGTACGTTTTAGTTAGGTCCTTACCGTACTAATCTCTGAGGAATATACATAGTGATGTAGAAGATGGAAAGACTTAAAAGTATATAAAATTACATCTTTGTCTTAGGGAGAAATTGAAGGTTAATGTTAGGTTGGAAAAGGAGTCGTTACATCAGACTATGATAGGTTTTCTGAATTAGAGTGATATCAGCCTCTATAAAGAATGTATTTGGATAGTTCAAAGCAAGGGCAGGTTTTCATTTGAATGCTCGCATAACTGATCTGTAGCGAGCGCTCACTATCAGTTTTTTAGATAGTGTTGATGTTTGAATTACGGGGTAGATAAACGGTTAGATAGATGTAATGCATACTTGATCAGCTTGAATGAATTAAAAAGAACAATCTAGCAGATTAGCATGTTATTTAGAGTCGAACTTCATAAGTATTAAATGAAGAAGAAAATATGACACGGGATTCATGAATTGATGTATCTATATTCATGTCATTAACTAGACGGACGAATAAGGCCATTAAACACGGAAGAAATCCTACTGCCAGATAAGATGATAAAAACGAAAAAGTCAAATCAAGAAAAGAACGATAATATAAGACTGATTAAGGTATGTACATTTAAATATACTGGCTAGCTACGGTAACGATGGGACATAACTGAAGAAAGAGTAAGTTTCAAAGGCATGATATAGAGTAGGTAACTGAAACAATTGTAATAATTTAATTAACACAAGTGGTGAGACATTATAATAATGGAAGAAATACAAAGTGAGCTTGATAATCTTCGGCATTAATCTATAAAATACTACATGACTTTCAGTGGATTTTCTCTGTATCAAATAATTTAAGGCTAGAGTTTACACTATATCCATGTATATATCTGAACCCCCAGATCCGATTCCTCCGTTGAAGAAAGGATAGAAGTTGTAATCTTCTGCCATTTTATATTGGATGCCATATGGATATCCAGAATATTACTTTTTTTAAAGTGAGTACTGGTAACTACGTATGGTTGAATGGCTATTATTTACAACTCAAACGCATGAAATTAGCAATAGATGTGGATCATATATCGATTAGTTGCTTAATTATGATATATGTATGCATCCCTTTTTTTGTCTTGCAATTAGTAACACCGTAGAATATCAACTTCAAGAAGAATACATTTTGGGTTGCACTGAGTAATTGAAGTAAAGAATTTGAACTGCAACACGAATGAGGGTTGGTATTAAATTGTTTGTGAACAGATTAATGGATATAACTGGTATCCTGTGAGAGTTTTGAAGATGTATATATACCCTCATTAGGTAGAGATAATTAATATCCAGATATATACTGGTTAGCAGTAGATCACTAAATTGTCTTACCAATAAAAGAGGCATGTAATCATCCTTGTGATTATAGCCTATATACATCAACCTAAGGGCTCTTAGGTGAACAGATTAACTACAGAAAATATGTCCTTTAAGCATTTTGAAGTCATTCGTGCTTGTTTTCCAACTTAAGGGTGTTTCCCTCAGTCGAATTTTGAGACCTTGGATCAGATCTGATCACTCTTAATATTTGAATATCTTTTATATTTAGAAAAAACTCTGCTTAAATTGAATAATGATTGCTTTATTGACTCCCAATTTTAAGATTGATTTTTAATTGGTATATGTTTTTTGTTGTTATCATTTTTTATATGTAGTGTAAATATCAGAGCGGGTTCCTGACGAAGGCCTAGCCGAAACGCGTTGTGTCAACCTACCGCCTATGTGTCCATCTATCGTCTATAGAGTAACAATCTGAATAAGAAACTCTTACACTGCTTTTTGAATATTGTTATTGTTTATGAGATAATTGAAGAGCACAACAAGTGAGAAACAATTGTGGTATAACAAGTATGCACTGCAGATTTATTATGATTGGCTAATCATGGTCATATGTATTACATAGGAAATAATCTGTATATACACAAGCATTTATGATGAGATATTGTTGTCCACAAATGTACATGTTTACATAGAAGAATTAATTCATTGAAAAATCAGAAAACTAAATTAAATAAATATTTATATTTTGTATTAATTAAAGAGATATAATATCAATATATTAGTGTGTTTGTTTCATTATATGTAGTCACATGTTTGTCAGGCATGCATGTTAAGTATTAGTCTACTTTGAGGTAATCTCATCAAACTGGGAGTCAATTTGCAACCTTTTTGGTAATTACACCGTGCCCGGTGTTCATTTTTTCCTTATCTGCACTCCTTGAAGAACCAGTCACGCAGTATTGGAAGATACAAAGAAAATTCGTTCTCAATCCTGATGAATTGCCAATAGACCCCTTAGGGGCCGTATGAGGCAAGAAACATGTTGATCACACATTTCACAACACAAATGCTCAATAGGACCATTCCATCCCGCACAAGCTAAACTGATTTTGTTTTTAGGTTATTGAGCCTTTAGTAAAACCCAGCATCACTAAACCTATTTTAACCACTGCTTTCACTTCACTACTTATCACAGCCCAGATACCCTAATTCACCAAACGCTTTATTGTATAAGAACTCCGCCAAAGAGCCCCTTCGTGTGTGCCTGTCGGCCATTGCAGCGCCAGCCTGACGAGGAGCCCACCCAGATAATGAAGCATGACACCTCTTGGGGTGTGTGAGGGCACTTACTCCAATTGGAGGCTATTCCACTGACCTGACTACCTCCCTCTGTCCCAGGAACTGGACCCCCTTGTATTCAATTATTATTTTTTTCCTAGCCATGTTGCTGGGTGCAGTACCATATGTGGTCAAAAGAGGTCCCATGAGACCTCTTTTGGCCACATATGGTACTGCAACCTGCAGATGATATGGTAAATTCACCCTACGCATAATGCATTGCATGCAAGACAGTACCACGAGTACATTCAAATAGTTGTGTCCATATATACAATTGGTAACTTTGAAATATGACAAAAGAATGAATATATTAATTCCAGATTAGGTTGTACTCTGTGTGGAGCTGATGAAAGGAAATTTATAGAAGATCTCATATAAATGTGAGATGTTCTAGTGAGTAAAGTAACCACTACCAACCTTGCTTAGGACCAAGCGTGTTTCCTGCCTGAAGCCCTTTAAGAAAATAGTGCTCTGAGGCTGTAACTAAAACCTAGGGAGTAATGACACAAGAAACAGGGGGTGTCCTCATGGGAGGTTACAAGAAGAGACAAGGGGATACTAAGGAGGGACTACTACATCCGCACACACTAAAAAAGACAGTCCGTTCATTCAATGATGATTCACACTGATCTGTATTTCTTCAATCTTTATTTTCTTGTTACACTCCACAGTAGCCAACGCGTTTCGTCCTTTTGAAGGACTTCTTCAGGGCTGTAATATAGCGTATGTGGATCTATCTCTTTGTTTTATAGACGGAGTTTTCTTATACTCCCTATTTGACTTTCCCCAATTGGTATCTCATGGTCCACAGAGGGACCTTAGTCCTTAGTCCCATAAATCACGATTTGTCCTCAGCCCTTAGGATTTCAAACAGGCGTACACAAAACCGACAATTCCTCAAACGATGTATGGTCAATGTAGACCTCTTCCGCAACCTCAAATCACACGGAATGAGCGCAGGAGCCTGAAAGGAGAAGCGTACTACACCTATTGACCAATGAAAAGCCACCATTTACAAAGGACAGGGACAGGAGCCAATTAAAAAGATGGGTGGAAAGTGGGTGGAGCTTTATGCCCATATTCTGAATACAGCATGTCTCAAATAGACAGCACAAGCGCTGCCCAGGTGAGACCTAAACACTGCTAGAGTGCTATACAGAGACAGAAAGTATAGGGCAGTGGAGGAAAGAGCCATGAGGTGGATCCAAGAATAGGCACCCTTCATATTCAGTAACCCGGTAGTTGAAAGCGCCGGTGTCGATCTTCTAGGAAAACTTTTGAGCCCAACACTAATTTTTCACAAGTTAAGGAGTAGGCCTAGCTGAAGCCTAGGCTTCAATGCGCTTCTTCTTCTAGCCATTTCTTTGTTTTCTTCCTTTGCTTCCATTTTCGTGCTCTCTTATCTGTATTTACCCCTTCTTACTCCTTCTCGCCTTCGTGCAATAGTTTCCTTTTCACCATTTTCTTTAATCTGTTTCTGCCTAATAACTACTCAATAATAGTATTCAGTATTGATTGAAGTAAACTATGTGCAGCAAAATGTTCTAGCACAGAGCTGCAACCTGCATTCAAACTCAGCAGAGCTCTGGTGAATACAACAGTGCACTCGTGGGAGCGCCTGCGTGTGCAGAGAGAGACATCCTAAGAAGCTGCATTGAGTGACATCCATACAGAGGCAGGGAGCGCCTGCATGTGAAGAGAGTGACATCTGAAGGAGCAGAAGTGAGTGACATCCGCACAGAGGCAGGAAGCGCCTGCATGTGAAGAGAGTGACATCTGAAGGAGCAGAAGTGAGTGACATCCACACAGAGGCAGGAAGCGCCTGCATGTGAAGAGAGTGACATCTGAAGGAGCAGAAGTGAGTGACATCTGCACAGAGGCAGGAAGCGCCTGCATGTGAAGAGAGAGACACCTGAAGGAGCGGCAGTGAGTGACATCCACACAGAGGTAGGAAGCGCCTGCGTGTGGAGAGAGTGACATCTGAAGGAGCAGAAGTGAGTGACATCCGCACAGAGGCAGGAAGCGCCTGCATGTGAAGAGAGTGACATCCGAAGGAGCAGAAGTGAGTGACATCCGCACAGAGGCAGGAAGTGCCTGCATGTGAAGAGAGTGGCATCTGAAGGAGCAGAAGTGAGTGACATCTGCACAGAGGCAGGAAGCGCCTGCATGTGAAGAGAGAGACACCTGAAGGAGCTGCAGTGAGTGACATCCACACAGAGGTAGGAAGCGCCTGCGTGTGGAGAGAGTGACATCTGAAGGAGCAGCAGTGAGTGACTTCAGCATAGAGGCAGAGAGAGAATACATGTAACGACAATGACATCTGAAGGAGCGGCAGTGAGTGACATCCGCAATCTGAAGGAGCGGCAGTGAGTTACATCCACACAGAGACAGGGAGCGCCTGCGTGTGGAGAGTGACAGCTGAACAGGCAGAAGTGAGTGATGTCCTCATGCACAGAGAGAGGCTGCGTGGGGTGAGATTGACATTATAAGGAGGGTAAGTGAGTGACATCAGCATAGAGGCAGAGAGAGGCTGCATGTGGAGAGTGACATCTGAAGGAGTGGAAGTGAGTCGCATCGTATGGAGGTGCAGAGAGACTGCATTTAGAGGGATTGGCATCTGAAGGGAAGTGAGTGACAGCCTCATGGAGGCAGGGAGTGAATGCATGTGGAGAGAGTTACAGCTGAAGGAGTGGAAATGAGTGACGTCCATATGCATGGAGGGAGGGAGCGACTGCGTCAAGAGAGAGTGACACTTAAAGGAGCGGAAGTGAGTGACATCGTATAGAGGCAGAGTGTGACTGCCTGTGGAGAGAGTGACAGCTGAAGCAGCGGAAGAAAGTGACATCCACATGGAGGCAGAGAGCACCTGCGTGTGGAGAGAGTGACATCTGAAAGCTAAAGGAGCGGGAGTGACATCCACATGGATGCAGAGAGCAGCTGCACATGGAGAGAGTGACAATTGAAGGAGCAGAAGTGAGAGACATCCGCACAGAGGCAGGGAGCGCCTGCGTGTGAAGAGAGTGACATCTAAAGGAGCAGAAGTGAGTGACATCCACACAGAAGCAGGGAGCGCCTGCGTGTGAAGGGAGTGACATCTGAAGGAGCAGCAGTGAGTAATGTCCGAATGGAGACAGGCAGCGCCTGAGTGTGGAGAGTGACATGTGCAGGAGTGGAAGTGAGTGACATCCACATGCATGGAGGCTGAGAGAGGCTGTGTGTGAAGAGTGACAGCTGAACAGGCAGAAGTGAGTGACGTCCTCATGCACAGAGAGAGGCTGCGTGGGGTGAGATTGACATTTTAAGGAGGGTAAGTGAGGGACATCAGCATAGAGGCCGAGAGAGATTACTTGTAACAACAGTGACACTTGAATGAGCAGAAGTGAGAGGCACTCACTCGGAGGCAGAGAGAAACTGCGTGTGGAGAGAGTGACATCTGAAGGAGCGGAAGTGAGTGACATCTGCACAGAGGCAGGAAGCGCCTGCATGTGAAGAGAGAGACACCTGAAGGAGCGGCAGTGAGTGACATCCACACAGAGGTAGGAAGCACTCACTCGGAGGCAGAGAGAAACTGCGTGTGGAGAGAGTGACATCTGAAGGAGCGGAAGTGAGTGACATCTGCACAGAGGCAGGAAGCGCCTGCATGTGAAGAGAGAGACACCTGAAGGAGCGGCAGTGAGTGACATCCACACAGAGGTAGGAAGCACTCACTCGGAGGCAGAGAGAAACTGCGTGTGGAGAGAGTGACATCTGAAGGAGCGGAAGTGAGAGGCACTCACTCGGAGGCAGAGAGAAACTGCGTGTGGAGAGAGTGACATCTGAAGGAGCGGAAGTGAGTGATGTCCACACGAATGGATGCAGAAAAGGGGTACGCGTGGAGAGTGACAGCTGAATACACGGAAGTGAGTGACATCTGCATGGACGGAGGTAGAGAGAGAGACTGCGTTTAGAGAGAGTGACAGTTAAATGAGCGGAAGTGATGTCCGCATGCATTGGAGGCAGAGAGTGAGTGTGGAGAGAGTGACATCTGAAGGAGTGGAAGTGAGTGATGTCCACATGGAGACAGAGAGAGACTGTGTGTAGAGAGACCTATATCTGAAGGAGAGGAAGTGGGTGACAACCGTGCAGAGACAGGGAGCCACTGCAGGTAGAGAGATTGACATCTGAAGGAGCAGAAGTGAGTGACACCCGCAATCAGAAGGAGGTCCACTGGCAGTAACGTTTGAATGATTTCCTTTATTTAACTGTACAAAAATTAACCACACAGGCTGGGTATTCTCATTCCATTCCATTAGTGCACACTTTAAGGCAAAGAACGTTAAAGCATTCACTGTCTTACAATTTGTTGGGGATTGTAATCAGAAAAGCCAGTACTCTACCCTTTTCACATCATTGAATCACTGCTTACAACTAGGATTTGCATCAGTTACTGTTCTGGAATCTAGGTCACACCCTGTGAGAAGGTGGCCTGGTATATGCTGTCCACTAGCTCTAGTGGGCACCCTGTATTAGTCCAAACAACCCCTTATTGGTTATAGGTTAAAGACAACCTTTATTGAAAGCTATCCTAGTGGTAGCTATGGAGAGCAGCCTTCAGGCTACGTCTTGAAGGAATGTAAAGCAGCTTGTTTTACCAGTCTGTAATCTCTTGAATGACCAAATGAAAGGACAACCACACCAGGTATATATTTAAAATATATGTATTTAAGATAAAACACACCCCTCTAGTCTCATTATGAGACTGGAGTTCGAAGTACTTAATTTACAAGTTAGCAATCAACAGTAATAGCACAAATACACGTTTGGGCCCTAGGGGCGTACCAAACCATATACCAATAAAGTGGTATAAGAACCACGACTGAACTAGACACAAGGCCTAGAGCCTGTAGAATCACTGGGACCCCAAGGGACCACCCAAGGTAGTGACGCAGGGGACCCACGGGGGCAGTGTGCAGTGTGTAAACACAACCGCGTGTTCCCGTTAGCGTCTATGGGCAATGTCGCGGTTGGACATTCAAAGATTAGGAGCACTTAGAATCGAGTCAGGACCAAACCCTTTTGGACTTAAGAAGTTCTTGGGCTAGCACCCACGGGAGCACCGGAGTACTCGTGTTACCTCACCTAGGGAAGTCGGGTGCATAGGTGTCTTTTTGTGTCGGATCGCGTCGTCGATTACAATGGAAGCTGGCAAAGAAGTGCTTCTGCCGTGAAGAGGAGAAGTGTCCGAAGAGATCCAAGCCTGGATCTAGGATGGAAGGAACCTGAAAGCAGAGGGGACAGAGTCTGGGTCACTTGCCAGTGACCGAGGGCAGGATGGACCAATGCCCACAGATGTCGGGTGCTTCAGGTGAGTTGACGGGTGCCTTGACTCTTCAGCCACGAGGTGCAGGAGGTGTCGACGAAGTCCATGAGCTGGATTCGAGCTGTCCCACAAAGTCTGTCGAGTGCTGCGGTGTTGGCGACCAGAATGGACCCAACAAGCCATGGCAACGGCAAGTCTCGTGGAAAGAGGAGAAGGGCGTCGGTGCAGACCAGCAAGGTCTGAGGGACTCACCCAGCAAAGGTAAGTCAGGGTACATCTGAAGCAATCAGGGAAGCCCAAGCAGAAGAGGAGTTGCCTTTGTGGGGACCCACTAGCCAATGGGCTAGCGATCGCAAAGGAGCCTCAAGCGGTCACACTGGAACCTGGCCCACGGGTCACTCGTGGAGTGGACACCAGAGATCTTCAGTGCAGTCAGTGCTCAAGGCTGGGGCTACTCGGAGCCCAAAGCAGAACTTCAAGGATAAACAGGAAGTTGATGTACCAGCAATAGTACATGATGCCCAGGGGTCAAGGTTCCTCATCACCCACGATAGCCACGGGCCTCAGCTTTGCTGTGGACTCAGGGTAGCCTCGGGGAAGTCAGGAAATTTACCTCTGGTGATGCAGAGACTTCGACATCCGGCGGGAGCTTCAGAATTGCAGGCCGGACAGTTGCTTCTTTGGTGCCTGCCAAGCAGGGGAGTCACTCATTGACCCCAAGGGAGATTTCTTCCATCTTCTAGTCGAAATAGAAAGTCGAAGGTCCAGGATATATATTGCAGAGTTTTGTCCAGGGTAATCTAACGTCGCGAAGACTGGTTTCCCATTCTTATACTAAGTATGGGGGTTGGACATACTCTAGGGATCCACCTGTGGGAGGGTTTGGAAAGAGGGGTGGTTACACCCATTTCCTTTGTCCAGTTTTGCATCAGAGCAGGGGCAGGTAGCCCCTGCAACTGGTTTGGACTGGACTATGCACAGGGACACCAAGTGTGCCCCCAGTGCAGGACTTCAAAGCACCAGAGAGTGCTCCCGTCCAGCCCCAATACACATCTGCCTGTCTGGGGAGGTGGTTACACCTCCCTGGGACAGAAAACCTATTGTCCAGGCCTCCTTACCGGAGTTTCAGTCAGCAGCTGGAGGCCAGAGCCGTGTCTGTGGCAGAGGCATGCATTTTGTGATGCCAGGGCTGTAGAAAGTCCTACCGGGTTAGACCAGTGTGAACATGTCTCTCCCTCTAGAAGGGTGGAATGCTACCCCTGCTGCCAGAACTGGCGAGGGGGTACTATTCCAAAGTGTTTGACACCAAACACGACATGTTTCCGTGCAGCCATCCCAAAGTTAGCATTTACCGCGAGGTTATAATGCACTTAAGATATACTCTTAAGTGCATTATAACCTCGCCAGGCTGCACCACAAACAGCATCAGAGGAGGTACTCCGAACGCTGCAGAGGGGCACCCTCTGACATAAAAACCAAGCACTCTGCCTTCAGGATTGTTAAGACCTGCCATAGGATTGACTTATAGGTTTTATATGTGTGAGCAATGGTAGTGATATAGGTAGCCTATACCACAGTAAGGGGTGCAAGCACACCCTTACCCAGGCTGCAGTAGCAGACCTGTGGTGCCATTTTGGAGTGCTTCCCAGGGGTGGCATACATACATGCTTCAGCCCCTGGTAGGCCTCTGAGGTACCTATGCCCTAGGTACATAGTATACCATATACTATGGGCTTATAAGGCACTCCAGAATCCAATTAGATATGTACCTAATGTACATGGAAACCATTTTAGAGAGGAAGCAGCTAGGCTGTGGTCCTAATTAGCAGGACCACAGCCAGACTAAGGTCGAAAAACAGTGAAACACCAGCAAAAAGTGGGGGTACCCATGTGAAGCAGATCCTACTCTCCTACACCACCTGTCACCATCTTCCTTAGATGTCTTAAAAAAAAAAGTTAAAAAGTATGGGGCATATTCTCAAGGACGTATCGCCGAGTTATCGGCTCTTAATCACAGCTAAATTGGCGATAAATTTGTGGCCCCATTCACAAGCCAGTGCTAACAGCCCGTATCACCAGTTTACCTGCGATAGCAGCCGCAAAAACATCGCCACAGATGACACCGACAAATAACGCTAATGATATGCAGAGTAGGCATTCTCGTGCAAAAAGCAGCAAACACACCACTTCGCAACATTCTCAACGACCAGCCAGATCGGTGATAAGATCCCAAAACATGCGAGAAGGCGCGTTAGCTGCAGAAATTTAACACCTGCTCCTACCAGGTGCAAAGTCAGACGACAACCATCACCAGACAAGGGAGCACAGCCCAGAGCCACACCTGAAGATCAATAGATGTCAGGGAGCCACTGATCATGCAGCTCGGAGCCCCAACAGGGCCACAACACCCACCACCACCACACCCAGTACAGCTCCCCCTCCCCCCCAAGGTCCAGAGTGGGTGTGTAAATGATGACTCCGGGGCTCTGGGCGGTGTTTATTACAGGAAATGTGCAAATTTATGTGTCTCTGTCACGGTGTGGGTTTCCTTTGTGGGGTGTAGGTGGTCACTGATGGGACTTGAACACCCACGTTTGTGATCTAGTTCCGCTTCCATGAGCTCTGACCCCACCCGCACCTGTTCGGCCACCTCATTTTGGCATTCTGACACCTGACATTGGAATGCAATGTGTGCCTAGGTGAAGTGTTGGGAGCCAGCCGTGGTGGCGGGTGCTTCATGGTGTGTGCAGGAGCTGTGGTCTGCTTTATGTAGCTTGGCTGCCCTGCTCATGGGGGTGGGTTGTCCATGGGCTGTTGTAGGGCGTCGGTGTCGAAGGTGTGGTGGTCCTCTCCAGCATCACTGATGAGTAGTCTGGTCTGCTCTGCTGGAGGTGTTGTTTGTCCCTCTGCAATGTGAAGGGGAGATGCAAGTTGACATTGTGTTGACATGTATGTTGGCGCATTGTTCTAGTTTAAATGCAGACTGTATGACAGTGTACATTGTGACTGTTTGGGAGGTGCTGAATGTTTGATGCGGAACAGTCGACATTTGGACTACATGACGGATGTGAGGTTGTTCACGTATATCTCCATCTCGCAGTTTCCTGCTATGTTAGATGTGATTGGCCTGTTTCTGCGCATGAGCGGACCCAGTTGTGTCATCTGTTCTGCAGTGTTGATGTTGCACTTTGTACCACATGGTCGTCGGATGTGCTGTTATTGCTATGTGTGTAATGCAGTGTGCCACGGGGATCAGGGACATGATCCAGGGTCATTGTGGGTGTGCAGTGTGCTACAAAATTGTTGTGCATGTGTGACATTGTGCCCATCTCCCCCCGTCCCCCCAGTCCCTGGCCGTTACTCACCCTGTTAATGTTTTGTCAGGTCCTATCGAGCTGTGTTCGGACTCCCAACTCCTTTCGCCGTCTCCACACTGATAACTGTGGCCACCATTTCCTCCAGCCCCTTCTGCGGCGCAGGACTCCCACCTCCTGTCGCCATTGCTGCCTTGCAGTTGGCAGCGGGTTTGTGCTTGGTTTGGCTTTTCACATCATGCCAGCGTCTCTTGTCCTCCTCCATAGACCCCCTAAACACTCCGATTGCATTCACGTTTGTCATATTGACGTTCAGTGGATGGTAGTGTTCTGTCACCTCCGTGGTGCTGATCTGGATTTCTTGCGGACTGCACCCAGTCTGCCTCTTCCTCTTCTCCGTGGCCTTCCCCGACCACAAGGTTCGCATTGGCCTCTGCACTCGGTCCGGGTACATCCATGGTGCTATGCAGTGTCTTTTTTTCTCCCTTTTTTTTGTTGCTTTCATAGTGCATTTTCCCGCATGACACGTGGAAATTGCAGGCCTGTCGCTGGTTTTTGCTGATTTTTGTATCACGATTGGCCTCATCGCAGCTTTTTTTGCGTTCGTGTTTTGCATTTTTGCGGCATCACGTTGATTTTATCGCGGACATTTGACGCATTATCGTGAGCCTGTCGCATGGTACCACTGGCTTGAGAATACCACGTTAACACGGCCTTATTTTCCCGCAATTGACTGCGATGTGCAGAGTTGCATTATGCTACTTTTGCGGTAGTTATCAAACGTTCCCCCTATGTTTTTAAATAGGAGAAAACAGCAAACCTTCTACTATAGTGGAAAGAGGCTATTTGCAATTTTTTCGCATCTAGGGAAGGTGAACTGGTTGACGGAGGTCTATAGTCCCCCACAGGCCTCCTTTCCTGGGTTCACAACCATTCATAGGCAGCGTAAAATGTCTTCTCTTCACGCACTAGAAGGTAATAGGACCTGTGATATGCAGATCCCCGTGCACGTGATTAGTACATCAGTCACACTGTAATGCGAGGGCAGTTTGCAAACGGTGGTGGGGGGTTGGGGGGGTCAGTTTGCGCATGCTCGGTGGCGGGCTGCCTGCTCTTCCTACATCATCGGCCTTCAGTGGTGGCCAAGTTCGCGCCCTGCTATTCAGCCACTTGTTTTAGTTTTGAGGGATCAAGCAGGGCTTTAAGTGGGCCGGGTCTCGGCAGTTTTTGTAAGGGGGCCTCGAAACAGGTCTCTATCGGGCTCAGTTTGGTGCCCTGTTGCAGGCATTCCGTTTTTCCTCAGACTGCAGTGACCGCAGGCACATCGATGTGCGCGTTCTCACACTGCTCACTTCTCACTAGTGTAGAGTAGTTACGGCATGACGTCATGCGAGGTGAGCTTTGTAGGGGAAGGGAAGTCCTTTAAAGAGTCATTTTCTCTCTGGTTGTCCCTTCTCTTTTTGAAATTCAGGAGCAGCAACATTGTCGTGGTGTCACTAGGGCTGTAAGTGGAAGCCTTTTCAATATTTTATGCAAGCCATAGTTGCTGCTAATTTTTCTTATGCAACTAACCACCATTGACAAAGGCAATAGTCCTGACTTGTTGTTGGTATGATGTCACTTGTTGTGTCATATATCTAGTTGCAATGACAGAAACAGCAAAATAAAAGTTGGGTGGCACACTATGCTAGTATGAACAGATTTTTAGCTTTCGAATTTTTAAGCCACGCCCCTTACTTACATTGGCCACGCCCCTTTGAGAGGCCCTCCAGTTTTTTCATCCCACTTAAGGCCCTGGGATCAAGTTACCTATGAGCACTTTAAATGCTGAGGGTTGCCCTCCACAAACTATTTCTGAGATATTAAATACTATCCATTAGTAAATCTGGAGTTTTCGATGCCAAGGCACCCCTCTGAAAACAGGATCTGAAGACCCCTGCGCCCACCAAGACACTGAGACCTTTCATACTAATGAAAAAAGAGGTGAGTAAGGGCTACCCACTCATGACAGTCAAAGGCATGTTCTATCTCTATAACATCTCCCCATCAAACCCACAACCTTTGAACATCTCCCCTCAAGAAACTAGGTCTCACTTATGCCACTCAATGCCCCTGCTCTGCCCTCTGTGACTGCTCAATTGGACTATCATTCCCTCACATCTCACTCTCAACTATTTGCATCTCACCCACGACATGTCGTGAGCTCCATCTAGGTCCACATGTATCCCTCGAGGACCCCAAATCTCCCCATCAGCCTTCATTGGCTCACCATGTCACACCTCAGGTCTCCCCATGTCATCCTCTGGCTTTCCCACAGCCCCCCACTGGTGATTGTATCTTGTCGACCTGGCGGTCCTCAGGGCACGAGTCGGGGGTACACGTGTGTACATGACATTCACCCACTACTTTCACAGGGTGGACGCCCTCCACCCTGCCAGGAGGTTGGGCCCCACAGAAATATGCTGAACTTGTCCCGTTCAACAGCTCCTTCACGTTCAACAGCTCCTTCACGTTGCCTGCTTTCCATTCCCAGCAGTAACGTGCAGGCGGGTGGGGGCTTTTTTTATCACCTCCAGCTGGGCCGAAGTTAAGGGGCCATCAGGTCTCCTTTTGATGGAGTATGGGACTGGAGGCTAGCTGGAACCTCACACTTAAATACAAATGCACCAGAGAGGAAATAAAGGAACACAGCTTGTTATCGCTTCACAGGTACTTAAGAGAGGCATGCTTTTGACTTTGTCCAGTCCCTGTATATAAGATGCATGCACTGTGAGACTGTCAGATGTGCGTGTCTGTCCCAGTATTTACACAAATAACAATTTAAATAGCACTATTTTATTTCTTTGATAGCGCTATTCATCACAATACAGAGTGTTAGAGCGCTTTACATAACATACACATTATCCATTCAAAATAAATCATGCAAGTGTGCAAATCAATGTTCAAGATGGGTTACATGAGACAGTCAGGGTTGCAAGGTGTAGGAGTCAAATGTCCTTCATGGCGCACTGTGGCCTACTACCAGGATTACAATTTATTAACTGCAGGTACCAAAATGATCTCTGTGTTGAAAGCAATAATCCACTTAGCCATCTACATAAAAAAAAAATCTGTGATCTGCATGCTACATGATGCGGTTTGCAGGAGACATGTGTATGTTATAACATACACATATCAGAGCAGTATTGCATAATTAAGTGGTACATTTATGCTCACAACATTGTATAAGATGCACACCATGTGTGTTGACATATCATTAATAACAAACCCGAAGTGGGTAGCAACAAAACAGAGGTTCAACAATCCCCAAACGCCCCCAGAACAGCGGCTGATAGTGTTTTGCGGGAGACAAATTCATCTTCTATACTTCTTTGATTCAAATTTGGGACTGCACAAAACACAGATCTCTCCGAAACATGTGTTAACCTTCAGAGTTATCGCACCATTATTAATATTCCCTGAGATTTATTGGGCACTTCTGGGGCAGATGCCTTAACCCCACAAAATATTTTAAAATGCAGACTTTGCAACCAATTAAGCAGAACAGATCTACACCCATGCTTTTCCTTGTTGCCAATTTCTTTGTGGCAGGGTTTAATAAAATTATTAGTTGAGGCCCAGATTTTGCACCAGGATTGCGTCATTTTTTTGGCACAACCCCGACTCCAAATCTCATTTTGTGTTTATCATAATACACTTGATTGATTCATGATTCACCTGATAAACGTATGTGTGAGATCTTAGTATCTGATGTCACTTCTTGTGATGTCACTTCCTGTGATGCCACATGGAATGTCACACTTCGTGACTGTGGGAGGGCGGGCCGGATAAACAGACGCGGAGGCTGAATATAGTGAGCCAGTGGATAGGTTTTTATTTTGACATCAGGTGATATGGCCGGTGGTTCAGATATCAGGGACTCTTGATGTGGTCTTCGGATCTCTTCTGCTTCGTCTTCTTCTCTGCGGTCTTCTCCCCCGGTGGCTTGCTCCAGTTTGGTCGGGATGGATTCCCCAGGGAGGCTCATGAGAGGGATAAAGAAAAGGTGGAAGGCCGTCAGGGCTTTTGTTCTCTTTGAACTCTTCTAAGAGAGATAGATCCGACACCGCACCCGTGTGGGTTGTGGGGTTTGACCAGTGAAGGGCGCTCCACCCAGGGACAAAAGGGGGCTTTGAGGAATGAGGAAAGGAAAGACCCGATCACCATCTATTGTCACCACCCAGGGGGGGGAAAGGAGTTTGCAGCTTTGAACAATCAGTGAGGAAGGAAAGACTGAGAGACGTTTCGATACTGCAGCACTGCACCACCACCGCTACAACACACTACACCCTATGGTCCTATCACCACCCATCTCCCAGTTACGCCTGCCCGTCTACCACCCTCTTCCCCGTCCCGTGTCCCCGCCGTTTAGCCACTCACCGGCCCCGCCGCAACACTTCCTGGTTGCGGCCGCTCTCCAGCCTCCTCCTGTGGGGTCCACCAGTCCTCGCACCACGCCTCGTCCGGACCCTCTGCGGTTTCCTCCTCTTCGGTCCTCTCCAACCTCGCGCTTACTCCTCGGTGCTCCGGCTCCTCGGTCTGCTCTTCCACGCTCTCTGTTTCGCTTCGGTCCTCTTCTCGTTCTCGTTCCGCCTTCGCTGCTTCCTCCGTCTCCCGTCTCTCTCCGGCACAAGTGCCCCCGACTCCTCTCTCGGTCCTCCTTTTCACCTGCAGTAAAGAAGGACATCCGGGTTTAATCCCTCCCCCTTCCGGGTCACTCCTGTCGGAGCCAGGACCTGCTCGCCTCTGAGGGTCACGGGGCGGAGTCCGCCTCCGGAATGGGAATGGCCGATCGTGGGAGTTCTCGAGGACTGTTTCCCCAGGCTGAGTCCACAGGTAGGAGCGGGGAAGGGGCGTCGGTCTTGCAATGTCCGGGGATCTCTCACATCCCTTTTCCCTTGCTGTCTTTCTACTGGGGGTGTCACAGGGATAGCGGGAAAGGAAGTCCACGTTGGTTTGGTCTGCACCTTTCCTATGCAGGGTGTGGAATCTATAGGGTTGTAAAGACAAAAACCACCTCAGTATTCTTTCATTGTTTCCTTTGTTGCGGGCGAGCCATTCCAAGGGGGCATGGTCAGTAAAAAGGGTGAACTCTCGTCCCTCGAGGTAATATTTCAAAGAGTCAATAGCCCATTTGATGGCTAGGGCTTCTTTTTCTATGACGGCATAGTTCCGTTCCCGGGGGTACAGTTTCCGGCTAAGGTACAAGATGGGTTTTTCTTCCCCCTGGTCGTTCTTCTGGGATAACACGGCCCCCAGACCCTGGTCCGATGCATCGGTTTGGAGTATAAAGGGCAAGGAAAAGTCAGGACTGGCTAATACCGTGTCTGCTGTTAGGGTGGATTTCAAAGCGAGAAAGGACTGTACTACCTCGGGGCTGGGATCCCTCAGTCTGGCTTCGGTTTTCACGGATTTTCGTAGTAGGTCGGTGAGAGGAGCGGCTAGGTGGGAGAAGCGAGGTATAAACCTCCTATAGTACCCTAGTAAACCCAGAAATGCTCTCAGTGCTTTTGCGGAACGTGGGAAGGGTATCTGGGATATGGCTGCCAGTTTTTTATCTTGAGGCCTAATCATACCTTCCCCAAGTAAATAGCCAAGATAGTGTACCGTTTGGGCAGCTAAGTGACTTTTCGCCGGGTTTATTTTAAACCCATATTTCCCCAAGGTTTGGACCACTCTATATAGATGGGACAGATGCTGCTCCCAGGTTTCGCTGTAGACTATGATGTCATCAATATATGCCCCAGCATACCGTTCGTGGGGTCGCAGGATGAGATTCATAGCCCGCTGAAATGTGGCGGGAGCCCCGTGTAAACCAAAAGGTAACATGACAAATTGATATAGGCCATCAGGGGTGGAAAACGCTGTTTTTTCTCGGTCTTGTTTGCGCAGAGGGATTTGCCAGTACCCTTTGCACAAATCAAGGGTGCTGACGTACTTAGCTCTTCCTATCCTCTCCACCATTTCATCCACCCGAGGTAAGGGATAGGTATCGAACTCGGACACCTTATTGACTTCCCTAAAATCAATGCAGAAACGCACCGAACCATCAGGCTTCGGTACGAGCACAATAGGTGAGTTCCACTCGCTCACCGAGGGTTCTATGACCCCCATTTGCAACATTTGGTGGACTTCACTGCGTATGACCTGTCGGCGGGCCTCAGGGACACGATAAGGTCTTAGGCGTACCACCTTCCCGGGGACGGTTTTGAGGGCGTGTTCCACCACAGAGGTCTTTCCCGGAGTGTTGGAAAATACATCTTGTAACGGGAGTAGGGAGTTTATCAGCATAGCGGCTTTGTCGCCCGGCACCTCCTTATCTATACACTGGCAGTATAAAGGGGTTTGGGGTACGTTCAGGGAGGTTAATATAGGAAGGGGTCCCTCCCATTTCTTTAAGAGGTTTACATGATACACTTGGGATGTGCCTCTCTGTTTATCCAACTCGATTTTATAGGTAACGGGGGTCACTTTTTCTAGAATCAAGTAGGGTCCCTGCCACTGACCCAACAGCTTATGGTCAGAAGACGACATCAGCAGGAGTACAGCATCCCCTACATTGAAGGACCTATCCTTTGTTCTTTTATTATATTGGGATCTTTGGGCCTCTTGTGCTTTTTCCATATTGTTTCGCACAATAGTGCGGATCTGTCCCAGATGGGTTTTCAGGTTTGAGGCATAATCAATCAGGGGTGTACTACTGTTAGGTTCGGTTTCCCAGGCCTCCCGGGCCATGTCTAACAGGGATCGGGGTTGGTGTCCATATAATAACTCAAAGGGGGAGAACCCCGTGCTTTTCTGGGTTTGGCAGCGGATGGCATACAAGGCTAGGGGTAACAGATCCTCCCACCGTTTGGTTTCAAGGTCGAGGAGTTTTTTGAGGGTAGTTTTCAGAGTGGCATTATACCGCTCCACCAATCCATCCGTTTGGGGATGGTATGCCGCTGTTCTTATTTGCTTGACTCCCAACTGAGTACATACTTGCTTCATGACCTTTGACATAAACGGGGTTCCTTGGTCCGTAAGGACCTCTTTTGGGAAACCTACCCGAGAGAACACTGTAATCATGGCCTTTGCTATGGCCGTAGCGTTTGGGTGTCGTAGAGCTATGGCCTCAGGGAACCGCGTCGCGTAATCGACGAGGACCAGCACGTACCGACATCCGCTTCGGGAAGGTAAGAGGGGACCAATGACGTCCATACCCACTCGACGAAATGGTTCTTCGAGAATGGGTAGGGGATGCAAGGGAGCTCGGGGTGGGCGGTATCGGCTATTTAGTTGGCATACCGGGCACTCCCGACAGTACATCTTTACTTTCTTGTAAATACCTGGCCAGTAGAACTGTCGGGTGATTAACTGTTCCGTTTTCTCCTCCCCGAAATGCCCCCCTAAGAGATGACTATGTGCCAAATAGAGGACCTTTTCTTGGAACGGGGAAGGGATCAGTAACTGAGGGTTGCTGTGGGGATCTGCCTTCCGATACAGAAGCCCATTTCTGACAAAGAAATAAGGACATACGTGCAATGGATCTTCCTGCGCCAGGGCTTTACTCCAGGCTTCCTGTAGGACCGGGTCTTCCTGTTGGGCCGTAAGGAATTGACGATTGTGCTCCCACGGATTTTCAATCGGAATAGCTGGAAGGGCGCATAGGAGTTTCCCTTTTTCCTTTCTTTTTTGGTTTCGGGATCTCCGGGTTTTGGAAGGGGGCCACTCGTGATTTTCTTCTTGGGAAAAAGGGGCAGTGTTCAACCAGTCTTTGTCCGAAGGCGGGGCTTCCTGGAGTAAAGCGGGCAAATGGGGATAGTCATTGCCTAGGATGACCTGTTCTGGGAGGCGCTGAATGAGGCCCACTTTTAACGCTGACCCCGGATCCGTGGAAGTTTGAACCTGGACATGGGTTGTGGGATACGTCTTAGTGTCTCCATGGACACATTGGATGTTCACAGTTCCTTCCACCGGTCCGATTCGGGTTCCCAAATCCTGGGGGCGTATCACACTCTGTCGACATCCTGTATCCGCAAGGGCCGTCATTCGTTGTCCGTTGACAGCCACTTCACAGCGATAAGGAGGGTTAGCATTCTTCGGGGGAAGGCAATAGAAGTTCCTGGTCATGCCAATTTCCATTGGCTCCTCTTTTTGTGGGCAAAACCGAGCTATGTGACCCAGTCCTCCACATCCGTAACACTGAGGTCCAGGGGCTGAGGCTCGCACCACCGGGAGTCCAGGAGGTCTGAAGATAGGGGGTCCGGGGATGATGGTGACGGGGTCTGGTTTTCTGTTGAGTAGAGGTCTGGGAGGTCGATGGGCCCCGCTTGAGCCAGGTTTCCAGTTTGTCTCTTCCCGTCCTTTTTGCACTTCCTGTGCTCTGTTGTAGGCACTGGCAATGTCCACAGCAATTTCCAACGTAAGGTGTGCATGTTGCCTTACCCATCTTTGTATTGGGGGATGGAGTGAGGTCAGGTATTGTTCTAAGTAGACCTTGGCCATTATCTCTTCTTTCGTGGCGGTAGTGGGCTTTAACCACCGATCCGCCATGTCTCTCACCCGGAAATATAGGGCCCTAGGGGTTTCTTGGGGTCCTTCCTTTATCTGGCGTAGCTTCATCCTATAACACTCATCGTCCACTCCTAACCGTTCCATGATGCATTGTTTGATATCTGCATATGGGGTTGTACCCAGGATGTTAGCGGCTTGGTAGGAGGCTTGTAATTCTCCAGACAGGAGAGGTCCCAGGTATTGTCCCCACTTATCTGCTGGCCAGGCGGCGGCCAGAGCCATCCGTTCAAAATTGTTAAAGAAATATTCAGGATCCTCCCCGGCTACGTACTTTTGCAGTATCACCGACGGGAGGGTACTCGGACCTCTTTGCTGTCCCAACACGTCGGCCATCTTCCCCATAGCCGTGTCATGCGTCTGTCCCTGATTGGTAAGGGCCTGTTGCAGCTTTCCCCGGTCTTCTTCTACGATGGTGAGAAATTTCTCCATGGCCTTCCCCAGGCTTTCTTGGTTATCCGCCATTCGGGCGATTACAGCCTCCATGTCTCCGGTGGATCCCACTTCTGACACCACTTGTGGGAGGGCGGGCCGGATAAACAGACGCGGAGGCTGAATATAGTGAGCCAGTGGATAGGTTTTTATTTTGACATCAGGTGATATGGCCGGTGGTTCAGATATCAGGGACTCTTGATGTGGTCTTCGGATCTCTTCTGCTTCGTCTTCTTCTCTGCGGTCTTCTCCCCCGGTGGCTTGCTCCAGTTTGGTCGGGATGGATTCCCCAGGGAGGCTCATGAGAGGGATAAAGAAAAGGTGGAAGGCCGTCAGGGCTTTTGTTCTCTTTGAACTCTTCTAAGAGAGATAGATCCGACACCGCACCCGTGTGGGTTGTGGGGTTTGACCAGTGAAGGGCGCTCCACCCAGGGACAAAAGGGGGCTTTGAGGAATGAGGAAAGGAAAGACCCGATCACCATCTATTGTCACCACCCAGGGGGGGGAAAGGAGTTTGCAGCTTTGAACAATCAGTGAGGAAGGAAAGACTGAGAGACGTTTCGATACTGCAGCACTGCACCACCACCGCTACAACACACTACACCCTATGGTCCTATCACCACCCATCTCCCAGTTACGCCTGCCCGTCTACCACCCTCTTCCCCGTCCCGTGTCCCCGCCGTTTAGCCACTCACCGGCCCCGCCGCAACACTTCCTGGTTGCGGCCGCTCTCCAGCCTCCTCCTGTGGGGTCCACCAGTCCTCGCACCACGCCTCGTCCGGACCCTCTGCGGTTTCCTCCTCTTCGGTCCTCTCCAACCTCGCGCTTACTCCTCGGTGCTCCGGCTCCTCGGTCTGCTCTTCCACGCTCTCTGTTTCGCTTCGGTCCTCTTCTCGTTCTCGTTCCGCCTTCGCTGCTTCCTCCGTCTCCCGTCTCTCTCCGGCACAAGTGCCCCCGACTCCTCTCTCGGTCCTCCTTTTCACCTGCAGTAAAGAAGGACATCCGGGTTTAATCCCTCCCCCTTCCGGGTCACTCCTGTCGGAGCCAGGACCTGCTCGCCTCTGAGGGTCACGGGGCGGAGTCCGCCTCCGGAATGGGAATGGCCGATCGTGGGAGTTCTCGAGGACTGTTTCCCCAGGCTGAGTCCACAGGTAGGAGCGGGGAAGGGGCGTCGGTCTTGCAATGTCCGGGGATCTCTCACAGTGACATCATGTGCTGTGATGGCATGTCATGATGACACTTGCATACTGCCTAACTTGGTCAGTCCCCCCACTTCTTTTTATAGGACTTGTGCCCTGGGGGTCCCCATTGTTTCTCATCAGCCCCAGTCCTTCAGCATGGCCACATACCGCCTCACACCCCGTCAGCCGGTATGGATTGGCCATAGGCATCAGGTACTCATTCTCCTCCATGATGACCTTTAGTGTTTCCC
This sequence comes from Triturus cristatus, assembly GCF_964204655.1. NCBI lineage: Eukaryota > Metazoa > Chordata > Amphibia > Caudata > Salamandridae > Triturus > Triturus cristatus. The sequence continues at coordinate 1,845,186,199 of NC_140590.1, forward strand.
ATCAGCCACCTATGTCTCTCTGATGTCTCTCCCTTCACCATCAGGTGGTCTGTGGGATTACAAGGTCACTGAGCATGCCATAGCAACATTAGCCACCACTTAAGGTGGTTTCAGGGCAGCTACCACTGAGCGCAGGGATGCTGTAAGAACCTTTGCGTCTGATTGCCTGACGGGAAATGTAAATTTACATTCATTTATTACATTTTTATTGAAGAAACATTTCAGCTATTTTTGGAGAATTGGGGGTGCTTATGTAAAGGCAACGTATGGTGACATGCGCAGTAGAGCATGAATGTAGCGTGTAGACAATGCTTAGGAGAAAGCAGGGTGAAACTTGCAGGCCCACCTCACTTACAGTAGTCACGTTAAAGCATATTGTCTCACCTAGGAGTGGACTAGGGTGAGGGCTTGGGATATTTGCGCGCTCTTTACGGGTTCAGGAGGTATTTGTGTGAGGCACTTGGAGGCTAAGAGGGAAAGAGAGCCAATAAGTTCTTCTAGAAAAGAGGACCTGGTAGCTCGAAGGATCTGAGCTTAGTGGGAACACTAGAGGCTTAGGCATCATCCGAAGGTTTGCGAAGCGTGGTGAGATAGGCTTTGGTGTGGTGTGGAGGTTGTGTCATGAATGACTTTAAATAGCACCAGCTGTTTGCACTGTGCTGTTTTTGGTAGATGGCCATCATGGGACGTGTCACTGGTGCACTATGGGAGATGTTCAGGGCGCTTTAATTGGCATGAAGGTTACAGAGCTGATTGGCTTGTGGGATGGCACAATGTGAAAAGGGGGTGTCCCACAAGAAGTTTATTGAAGTAATCCAATCTACTCTCCTCCAACATATTGATTTGAAACGTGCAGGATTTCAAGGGAAGGGCCCAAATATTCAACAACTCACTCCTGTGGCCAAGTACGTTATAAAGGAATATATTGCATGCCGAGGTTGATGAGAACTCCTGAGACCCTGACTGTAGAAAAGGGTGATACTAGACCAGGGGGAAGTTAAAGCAAACATGTAAGAAGGCAGGAACAGCTGAGGCAGGGAAGGGAATGTTGTCCATTTGAAAGAAGGTAAGTGTGAATTTGCAGATAGTTGTCACTGTCTTATATAGGCAGTTGCATATTTTCTTTTTGAAAGAGGTGTGTGATGGAGAATAGGAAACATGTCTGAGTACCATCAGAGTAAAGAAGTTAGACGTCAAAGGAGACAGTAGCCACAGGGAAAGAGGAAAGTGACACTGATGACAAAAAGGAGAGGTGCCAGGACTGGTCCATGGGGTAGATCACCTGCGGGTGCATCATCTTGTGCTACATTACCTGGTGTTACATCCTGGAGGTACATCCCCTGAGCGTACATCACCTGGGGGTACATCACCTGTGGGTACATCCCCTGAGGGTACATCACCTGGGGGTGCATCACCTGGAGGTACATCACCTGGGGGTACATCACCTGGGGGTACATGCTCTGAGGATACATCACCTGACAGTTCATCACCTGTGGGTAGATCCCCTGAGGGTACATCACATGGGGGTGCATCACCCAAGGGTATATCACCTGAGGGTACATCACCTGTGGCTACATCCCCTGAGGGTACATCACCTGGGGGTACATCACCTGAGGGTAAATCACCTGGGGGTGCATCACCGGAGGGTACATCAATGGGGTTATATCCCCTAAGGGTACATCACCTGGGAGTGCATCACTCAAGGGTACATCACCTGAGGTTTATTTGAGGAGCGAGGATCCCCAGGAGGCAGGGAAAGAGCTGTTGAGAGATATGAAGAGTACAAATCCAGTGCTCCCCCCCAAGATCCCCAGGAAGCAAGATTAAGAAGCATGAGAGAGAGGTCAACTGTGTCAAAGGTTACAGAGAGGTCATGGAGAATGTGAATGGAAGAGAGGTGAGGGTAATGAGCTAAGACGATTACATTTGAGATGTTGGTGGACGTAAGGGTGTGCGAAATTGTGGAATTTTTTGTATCATGAAATTTCACAAAAGTTTACACAAATTAAGCAGAATTCCCCTTTTAGTGCAAGATGCATTTTGTCAGACATACTTGCCATTAACAAACTAAGGGTAGTGAAGATGTGCTGTAGAGCATGGGCTAACCCTCCTCTGACACAGAACTTTACACAAACTATAGAGTCAAACTCAACTGGCTCAATCTAAGACCCATTTTGTCGACCTAAGGAGAAAAGAATCCTTTTGCTTCAAAGAACTGTCACCCACCGGGGTACCCTTTGGTGGCATGCTTCATCATAGACTTTCTTCTTGCTCTGTTATGAAACAGGGTGTGCTACACCCTGTGAGATGCAGGGGAGCACTTTATTGGAAAAAGGAGAGGGCTTCACAGGATTTGGGCTTAATGCCATTTGCGCGTTGTATCCGTAGTGTGTCAGGGCACGAACCAGGATGAGCCGCACTTGAGGCACTGTCAGGGCTCAACACTGCTCTATCTGTATTACAGGGTTGCTGCGCTTCACAGAGAGTTGGAGCGCTAGCACAACGGGCAGGCAGGGCAGACGTTGCAGCGCTGACAGTTCCTGAAGTGCCGATCGGGCATGTAACGTTACTTAGAGTGCACATGCCGGTCGCTGTGTCAGCGCACCACCTCAACATGGCGGCACAAAACCTATGCATGCTGACACCTTTGACACCTTAGACAGAATGGTGGGAGAGAATGTGGCCTAACGACTAGGGCGGTTGAACTCAGAGCTGGGGAACCGGGTTCGAGTCTCGGCAGGGATGCTCAACATTCCGTGATTCAGGGCAAATCACTTAATCTCCCCCTGTCAAACAAAAAATAAAATCAATGCGTCCAACTGTAACGTAACTGGTGCTCATGTAAAGCGCTCTGATACGTCCGGGTCTAGTGTGCGCTATATACAACTCTACAAAAATAAATGGGGGCACACAATGGTTGCACGCTGACACTGCACCTTTGAAGTCAGTAAAATGTCCGTCGACTGTGAAACAAAGCTCCTTTGCGTTTCACGTAAGCCTTTCAGGAACAGGAAGGTTTAATGCAGAAATAACAAGCATTGGCATAGCCAATAGGTCTCGCCTTTGTGACCTTATAAGTGTTATATATGTTACTTGTTGTATTATAGATTTGAGTGCAATGGCAGAAGCAGCAAGACAGTAGTCCAACAGCTCACTATGCTAAGCACAGATTTGCAGCGTAGGTGTTTTATGCCACAGCCTAATTATATCGGCCACTCCCCTTTGAGAGACCCCCCCCCCAGTTTTTCAACCCACTTAAAGCACTTGTTATACTAGTATTGGTAAAAGGTAGGAGCCTAGATTCTAACTCAGTGGGAGTGACGTCATAGGAAGTCTTCCCTTATCCACAGCCTGTGCCCCAGTCCTCTACGAACCTCCTCAACCCTCAGCCTACCTCGCTGTGATGCTGCCGGGCTATGTGTGGGCACTAAGGGCATCGCTGGAGGTGGGAAGGAGGTGACAGGGAGCTGCAGGCGTCAGAAGTGCCAAAGGGCCCGTGCGGGAGTGAGGTGGGAGGGCACTGCGGTCATCGCTGGAGGGGAGAGGGAGGTGGCAGGGCGATGTGGGCGTCTGGAGTGCCAAAGGGCCCGTTTGTGTGTGGGAGGGAGGTGGGAGGGCACTGCCGTCATTGGTGGAGGCGAGAGGGAGGTGACAGGGAGCTGCGGGCATCAGGACTGACAAAGGGCCCGTGCGGGAGTGAGGTGGGAGGGCACTATGGTGATCGCTGGAGGGGAGAGGGAGGTGGCAGGGCGATGCGGGCATCAGGAGTGCCAAAGAGCTCGTTTGCGAGCGTGAGGGAGAGAAGGAGAGAAAGGAGAGAGAGAAAGGGGAGAGAGAGAAAAGAGAGAAGGGGGAGGAGAGAGAGAGGGAAAGACAAGGGGGAGGAGAGAGAGAGAGAGAGAAAAAATGAATTTTAATAAGAAACAAAAGGTCTTGGTTAACGGCAGATCTAAATAGGCACCCAAATCTTATAAAAAGTCACAAAAGTGAACCTATGGTAAAAGTCCTGCATTAGTGCTAATTTATGGCTTACATGAATTCACAGAAGTAGGTCAAGAAATAGTACTCCTAGGAAATATTTGTGAACTGCATTTTAGCACGAGAAAATATGCATGTGTAGATATGCTCAAGTGAAAATCTGTTGAGCGGTAACAAGTTCACTATCCCACCAACCAATTTTTTCCCCAACCCCGGAAGAAGTTTACTTTTGCCCTTGTTAGGAGTACATTTCCAACATTTCTCTGTATGGGAAAATATTAAGGACAAGCGGATAAAAGCCCATTAAGCATGCAAGTTAGTAGGTTTGCACAGACTCAAAGGGGCATTCTAACCATGAGGAACTGTGGCTTACCACTAACTCCAGCCCCAATAGATAGTAGATCTGCGGAAAGGTGGCAAAATATGGGAATTGCTAATATTAAAACCTTATTATGGTATTATTTCTGACATAACCATAATAAGCTCATAATTTGTTCCCGCACTACATGGGACCAAAGGACACGTGGATTTTGTTACAGGACAAGTGGATTTATCAAGCAACTAGAAAAAAGCACCGCTGTCTCACTACACTTGCCTCCACTTCTCCTTGAAGTAAACAGGAGGAATGGTTGAATTAGTTGCAAACTCGCAGCATTTAGATTCCATGCAATGCCAACTCGGTCTTTCAACCTTCCAGTGTCAGTAAAAACAGCACCACTAAGCTGGACAAAGTATGTTTCCTTTGCTTCAAAATGGCAAAACGTGCTGTATGTTGTGCTATGTAAGCATCACAAAAAAAATACGTAAGACACACAAATTGGCCAAAATTCTAATGGAGGGCAGGAACAAAATTATATATATCAAAACATGTAAATGAAAAGGTTTTTTGACATATGCCATGGCTTTGGTGTTAGCAGATCACACGACAAAGATCCATTGTCGGATAAGCAGAGTTCACTTCACACAATAATAAATATGAACAATTAGTAGCCAATACAATGATTAAACTCATCTTTACAGACCCACACCAAACCAAACCAGAAGCTATAAATTTGTAAACAGTACGGGAAACTGTTCCAGGACTCTGGTTGGGTTGTAGTGCCACAAATATCGTATAATTGCATTATACAAATGTTAACATCACACAGCTAGGTTCCGTGACAAAGCATGATAGGGGTAAGAAGTGCATTTCAACTGGGACCCACAATCACAAACTGCAATAAGAGAAGGCAAAGCAAGCCTGAAATGTCCCGTCTACACCTCCCAGGAGTACCAAAACCTCAACCACTACAACAGTCCAATAACAACAGTTATTTTAGTGATGGGGCATCACTAAAGTAGCGGAAGCAAAAGAGGATCGCCAGCGACCCATTGGGTAAGAATCACAGAGGGATTAAGGAAAGCAGCACCCACTATGGACTGTTGTTATTGCCCAGGACTACACGAACCAGGGTGCTTTGCAACAATACGCCCACTAAGGTGGGATCAAGAGAAACTATATCACCTGTGAAACCATTGTGCACGCTTTCGTCTTCCCCATCAACGCCATGCCATGAAGAAGGGACAAGCTCTCGAAACGCGTAGGCAAGAGGCGCTACACTACGCTGTGGGATGCTCTCTGAGTCCGCTGCTGCCTCCCGAATAAACAAGGATTAATCTTACGTTGTGTGGGTGTCTTCATTTGCGTGGCAAGTACATTTGGAATATTTGGTGGCCAGCCAGGGTCACGAAGACAACCCCGCTGCTCGTTGCAGGTCCGAGTGTTTCAAGTTGGAACACAGCATGCGGAACAACGTGCCTGTTCGATGGGGCATCACTAAAGTAGCGGAAGCAAAAGAGGATCGCCAGCGACCCACTGGATAAGAATCACAGAGGGATTAAGGAAAGCAGCACCCACTATGGACTGTTGTTATTGCCCAGGACTACACGAACCAGGGTGCTTTGCAACAATACGCCCACTAAGGCGAGATCAAGAGAAACTATATCACCTGTGAAACCATTGTGCACGCTTTCGTCTTCCCCATCAACGCCATGCCATGAAGAAGGGACAAGCTCTCGAAACGCGTAGGCAAGAGGCGCTACACTACGCTGTGGGATGCTCTCTGAGTCTGCTGCTGCCTCCCAAATAAACAATGATTAATCTTACGTTGTGTTGGTGTCTTCATTTGCGTGGCAAGTACATTTGGAATATATATATATATATATATATATATATATATATATATATATATATATATATATATATATATATATATATATATTACCTACTGGCGGTCGCCAGTAGGTAGTTATAGTTAGGACCCTGTTTCCATAGGAAATCCGCAACATTCTATTTAGAATAACTTTGGCGCCGGTCGACGAATCCTCGTGAAATTCTCAAAATAGGTGGGGCACTACGCTCCGCTCCTACCCTGAAAGTCTCGGGGGGATTCGTCAAGCGGGGGCTGAGAAAAAATGGGGGTCCCAAAACGCGTTTTTCCCATGCATTTTTCCATAGGACCTTTAGACACAGCTACAGCCCGAACGGCTGAACAGAGTTACTTGAAATTTGGCAGGGAGGTAGTCCTCAGGTCAAGGAAGTGCCTTTTGTAGGTCTGGTGTAAATCTGTTCAGTAGTTCCTGAGAAAATAGCATTTAAATCAATATATATATCTGTGGCAGCTTACGGTGCGCTTACCGTGCGCTTACGGTAAGCTTACCGTACGCGTACGGTGACGTGCGCGAGCGCGATTCTGATTGGCTGTTAGATCTTAGTAAACATTCGAATCGGTCGAAACCAGGAAGCGGCGGCCGCCATTTTGTGTGTTTCACTCAGAAAGAAAAAGGGTGAAAACTTGAAAAGGGGGCAAGGAAGAGAGTTACAGACCCCCAAACATTTGAAAGGGGGTCAAAGAAGGACAGAAAAGTACAAAAAAACATTTATTAATTTAAAAAAAAAATCGCGAGGTACGCGTACGGTAAGCTTACCGTACGCATACGGTAGAAAAAATAAATAAAAAAAGAGATAAAATTCAGATTTAAGTGTTTAGATATTAGGGGGCTCTAAGAAGAGCCGTTGTGTTTATGAAGTGATTTGATTTTTTAGTGGTACCTACAAGTAAGTACCGATGCAGAGTCTAAGGTTCAAGAGGAAGACTCTGTTCCCTTCATCAGTGAAGTGTACACCATCTCCTCTATAAATGTCTTGCATGTCGTAACGCAAGTTGTTGTGGTAAATGGAACCCATACCATAGTCTCGGAGGTAAGCAGAAACAGATTTGTTGACGTGCTTTCTTGCTTTGTCAATCTGCGGACAAAAATGATTGGACCAGTTCCATTTTTGCCTTTGGCATATGTTAGAATATGCAAAGGCAGTTTTAGGGAAAAGTGAAAACAGTTGTGCAAAGGTCTCCTTCATAAGCATTTCCAGACCTACCCCAGTCAAAGTGCCTAGGTCATTGCCACCACAGTGCACTATTATGAGGTCAGGGTGTTGGATTTGCATGAAGGATTTCACCAATGTTATCAATTGGTGCCACTTTAACCCTCTCTGACCAATCCATTTAATGTCTACATTTGGCAAAGCAAGGTCTCTCACCATACCTGTTTTCTCTGCATACTTTTCACTCCAGAAGACATAGCTGTGCCCTACAATCCACACTGTGAACATCTTCCAAGGAGATCTGGATGCACTCAGGAGGTGTAATTCAGTAGAATGGTAAAAAGAAATGAAAGACAGTTTGGAAATGGAGGCATACATATTTTTTTTTTTTAAAAGAACTGATTGGCTGTTTCATACCATTCTACACTAAAAACTAGGCTGTATGTGTAAATTTATAGAAGCATGTTTTGTATTGGTACAGAAAAATGTGTTACCAAAGAACAGTACTATGGATTTGCTGTTAGGTTTGAAAAGTCAAGCACTCCTGCTCTTTGGAAATGAAACATTGTGTGGTGAACTTCTGACCTAACTCTACACAGCAGTGTTTCAAGAGCAGTTGCTATGGTAGCAGGCAGAAGTCAAGTTGGGGGAAGGGTACTAGGCTGAAGTCAAGTTGGGGGAAGGGTACTTTTGGAAAAGGGTTGGTTTTCAACCAATAGAAATGTGTGATTACATTTGAAAAAAAGGGGGAAGCACTGAGATTTGAAACTAACATGTATATGTGTGGAAAAAGAGAGGGAAACATTGCCATTATCTGGTTCTGCTGAGAGGAGAGAGGTGTACAGAACAGAGATCCTGGCTCTGATAATCTGCTGTTTGAGTGCCACATTTCTTTCACAACTAACTAATTTTAAAGGTGAGTTATGAGTTTGAGAGGGGATGTATATGGTAAATTAAGAAATGAATAATAGAATTGGAATTCCTTTTGTTGAAGTTGTGTTTATCGTTTTGTGTTTTGGGAGAAATTTAAATGTGAGGAACATGTAAAATAATATGGACTATGTTTTCACCATAAAATAAGGTGTATTGTTATAAATGAGGAATACTTTTAGGGTTTGATGTTCCAGTCAGTAATGCAAATACATTCAGCATCACTAAGGCTGGTTGCCCTTGCTGGAGTGTAGTCAGTCACCCAGGTTACACATGTTTCTGGTCTCAAAAAGCTGTTTGGACATGTACTTTTTTGAGAATTCGAAAAGTGGAATCAAAATGTGTCAGACTGTAAAAGTACTTATCACTTGCAAAAAAAAGAGTAGTAAGTGTGCTTTCAAATTGGCAAAGAAATTTTGTTTTCTGACTAATATGAAACCATGACTTTGTGTGCAAAGAGGAATTATAGACAGAGATTTATTGCGTATTACTCTGGTAATTTTACAGTTGCATTAGTAGGAAAGGGGGAGCTATTTTTTCTGCAGAAGCAGACTCTTAGCACACACCCAGCTGCTTATCCTGTGGAATCATGCATAGTATTCACAACCGAGTGGGGTTTGAGGTTGCAGTCAGTAATGCAAATACATTCAGCATCACTAAGGCTGGTTGCCCTTGCTGGAGTGTAGTTAGTCACCCAGGTTACACATGTTTCTGGTCTGAAAAAGCTGTTTGGACATGTGCTTTATTAAGAATCTGAAAAGTGGATTAGAAATGTGTCAGACTGTAAAAGTACTTATCACTTGCAAAAAAAAAGAGTAGTAAGTGTGCTTTCAAATTGGCAAAGAAATTTCGTTTTCTGAGTAATATGAAACCATGACTCTGTGTGCAAAGAGGAATTATAGACAGAGATTTATTGCGTATTGCTCTGGTAATTTTACATTTGCATTAGATGGAAAGGGGGAGCTATTTTTTTCTGCAGAAGCAGACTCTTAGCACACACCCAGCTGCTTATCCTGTGGAATCATGCACAGTATTCACAACCGAGAGGGGGTTGAGGTTGCAGTCAGTAATGCAAATACATTCAGCATCACTAAGGCTGGTTGCCCTTGCTGGAGTGTAGTCAGTCACCCAGGTTACACATGTTTCTGGTCTGAAAAAGCTGTTTGGACATGTGCTTTTTTAAGAATCTGAAAAGTGGATTAGAAATGTGTCAGACTGTAAAAGTACTTATCACTTGCAAAAAAAAAGAGTAGTAAGTGTGCTTTCAAATTGGCAAAGAAATTTCGTTTTCTGACTAATATGAAACCATGACTCTGTGTGCAAAGAGGAATTACAGACAGAGATTTATTGCGTATTGCTCTGGTAATTTTACAGTTGCATTAGTAGGAAAGGGGGAGCTATTTTTTCTGCAGAACCAGATTCTTAGCACACACCCAGCTGCTTATCCTGTGGAATCATGCATAGTATTCACAACCGAGTGGGGTTTGAGGTTGCAGTCAGTAATGCAAATACATTCAGCATCACTAAGGCTGGTTGCCCTTGCTGGAGTGTAGTCAGTCACCCAGGTTACACATGTTTCTGGTCTGAAAAAGCTGTTTGGACATGTGCTTTTTTAAGAATCTGAAAAGTGGATTCGAAATGTGTCAGATTGTAAAAGTACTTATCACTTGCCAAAAAAAAAGAGTAGTAAGTGTGCTTTCAAATTGGCAAAGAAATTTCGTTTTCTGATTAATATGAAACCATGACTGTGTGCAAAGAGGAATTATAGACAGAGATTTATTGCGTATTACTCTGGTAATTTTACAGTTGCATTAGTAGGAAAGGGGGAGCTATTTTTTCTGCAGAAGCAGACTCTTAGCACACACCCAGCTGCTTATCCTGTGGAATCATGCACAGTATTTACAACTGAGTGGGGTTTGAGGTTGCAGTCAGTAATGCAAATACATTCAGCATCACTAAGGCTGGTTGCCCTTGCTGGAGTGTAGTCAGTCACCCAGGTTACACATGTTTCTGGTCTGAAAAAGCTGTTTGGACATGTGCTTTTTTAAGAATCTGAAAAGTGGATTAGAAATGTGTCAGACTGTAAAAGTACTTATCACTTGCAAAAAAAAAGAGTAGTAAGTGTGCTTTCAAATTGGCAAAGAAATTTCGTTTTCTGACTAATATGAAACCATGACTCTGTGTGCAAAGAGGAATTACAGACAGAGATTTATTGCGTATTGCTCTGGTAATTTTACAGTTGCATTAGTAGGAAAGGGGGAGCTATTTTTTCTGCAGAAGCAGACTCTTAGCACACACCCAGCTGCTTATCCTGTGGAATCATGCATAGTATTCACAACCGAGTGGGGTTTGAGGTTGCAGTCAGTAATGCAAATACATTCAGCATCACTAAGGCTGGTTGCCCTTGCTGGAGTGTAGTCAGTCACCCAGGTTACACATGTTGCTGGTCTCAAAAAGCTGTTTGGACATGTGCTTTTTTAAGAATCTGAAAAGTGGATTCAAAATGTGTCAGACTGTAAAAGTACTTATCACTTGCAAAAAAAAAGAGTAGTAAGTGTGCTTTCAAATTGGCAAAGAAATTTCGTTTTCTGACTAATATGAAACCATGACTCTGTGTGCAAAGAGGAATTACAGACAGAGATTTATTGCGTATTGCTCTGGTAATTTTACAGTTGCATTAGTAGGAAAGGGGGAGCTATTTTTTCTGCAGAAGCAGACTCTTAGCACACACCCAGCTGCTTATCCTGTGGAATCATGCATAGTATTCACAACCGAGTGGGGTTTGAGGTTGCAGTCAGTAATGCAAATACATTCAGCATCACTAAGGCTGGTTGCCCTTGCTGGAGTGTAGTCAGTCACCCAGGTTACACATGTTGCTGGTCTCAAAAAGCTGTTTGGACATGTGCTTTTTTAAGAATCTGAAAAGTGGATTCAAAATGTGTCAGACTGTAAAAGTACTTATCACTTGCAAAAAAAAAGAGTAGTAAGTGTGCTTTCAAATTGGCAAAGAAATTTCGTTTTCTGACTAATATGAAACCATGACTCTGTGTGCAAAGAGGAATTACAGACAGAGATTTATTGCGTATTGCTCTGGTAATTTTACAGTTGCATTAGTAGGAAAGGGGGAGCTATTTTTTCTGCAGAAGCAGACTCTTAGCACACACCCAGCTGCTTATCCTGTGGAATCATGCATAGTATTCACAACCGAGTGGGGTTTGAGGTTGCAGTCAGTAATGCAAATACATTCAGCATCACTAAGGCTGGTTGCCCTTGCTGGAATGTAGTCAGTCACCCAGGTTACACATGTTTCTGGTCTGAAAAAGCTGTTTGGACATGTGCTTTTTTAAGAATCTGAAAAGTGGATTGGAAATGTGTCAGACTGTAAAAGTACTTATCACTTGCCAAAAAAAAGAGTAGTAAGTGTGCTTTCAAATTGGCAAAGAAATTTCGTTTTCTGATTAATATGAAACCATGACTGTGTGCAAAGAGGAATTATAGACAGAGATTTATTGCGTATTACTCTGGTAATTTTACAGTTGCATTAGTAGGAAAGGGGGAGCTATTTTTTCTGCAGAAGCAGACTCTTAGCACACACCCAGCTGCTTATCCTGTGGAATCATGCACAGTATTTACAACTGAGTGGGGTTTGAGGTTGCAGTCAGTAATGCAAATACATTCAGCATCACTAAGGCTGGTTGCCCTTGCTGGAGTGTAGTCAGTCACCCAGGTTACACATGTTTCTGGTCTGAAAAAGCTGTTTGGACATGTGCTTTTTTAAGAATCTGAAAAGTGGATTAGAAATGTGTCAGACTGTAAAAGTACTTATCACTTGCAAAAAAAAAGAGTAGTAAGTGTGCTTTCAAATTAGCAAAGAAATTTCGTTTTCTGACTAATATGAAACCATGACTCTGTGTGCAAAGAGGAATTACAGACAGAGATTTATTGCGTATTGCTCTGGTAATTTTACAGTTGCATTAGTAGGAAAGGGGGAGCTATTTTTTCTGCAGAAGCAGACTCTTAGCACACACCCAGCTGCTTATCCTGTGGAATCATGCATAGTATTCACAACCGAGTGGGGTTTGAGGTTGCAGTCAGTAATGCAAATACATTCAGCATCACTAAGGCTGGTTGCCCTTGCTGGAGTGTAGTCAGTCACCCAGGTTACACATGTTGCTGGTCTCAAAAAGCTGTTTGGACATGTGCTTTTTTAAGAATCTGAAAAGTGGATTCAAAATGTGTCAGACTGTAAAAGTACTTATCACTTGCCAAAAAAAAGAGTAGTAAGTGTGCTTTCAAATTGGCAAAGAAATTTCGTTTTCTGACTAATATGAAACCATGACTCTGTGTGCAAAGAGGAATTACAGACAGAGATTTATTGCGTATTGCTCTGGTAATTTTACAGTTGCATTAGTAGGAAAGGGGGAGCTATTTTTTCTGCAGAAGCAGACTCTTAGCACACACCCAGCTGCTTATCCTGTGGAATCATGCATAGTATTCACAACCGAGTGGGGTTTGAGGTTGCAGTCAGTAATGCAAATACATTCAGCATCACTAAGGCTGGTTGCCCTTGCTGGAGTGTAGTCAGTCACCCAGGTTACACATGTTGCTGGTCTCAAAAAGCTGTTTGGACATGTGCTTTTTTAAGAATCTGAAAAGTGGATTCAAAATGTGTCAGACTGTAAAAGTACTTATCACTTGCAAAAAAAAAGAGTAGTAAGTGTGCTTTCAAATTGGCAAAGAAATTTCGTTTTCTGACTAATATGAAACCATGACTCTGTGTGCAAAGAGGAATTACAGACAGAGATTTATTGCGTATTGCTCTGGTAATTTTACAGTTGCATTAGTAGGAAAGGGGGAGCTATTTTTTCTGCAGAAGCAGACTCTTAGCACACACCCAGCTGCTTATCCTGTGGAATCATGCATAGTATTCACAACCGAGTGGGGTTTGAGGTTGCAGTCAGTAATGCAAATACATTCAGCATCACTAAGGCTGGTTGCCCTTGCTGGAATGTAGTCAGTCACCCAGGTTACACATGTTTCTGGTCTGAAAAAGCTGTTTGGACATGTGCTTTTTTAAGAATCTGAAAAGTGGATTGGAAATGTGTCAGACTGTAAAAGTACTTATCACTTGCCAAAAAAAAAGAGTAGTAAGTGTGCTTTCAAATTGGCAAAGAAATTTCGTTTTCTGATTAATATGAAACCATGACTGTGTGCAAAGAGGAATTATAGACAGAGATTTATTGCGTATTACTCTGGTAATTTTACAGTTGCATTAGTAGGAAAGGGGGAGCTATTTTTTCTGCAGAAGCAGACTCTTAGCACACACCCAGCTGCTTATCCTGTGGAATCATGCACAGTATTTACAACTGAGTGGGGTTTGAGGTTGCAGTCAGTAATGCAAATACATTCAGCATCACTAAGGCTGGTTGCCCTTGCTGGAGTGTAGTCAGTCACCCAGGTTACACATGTGTCTGGTCTGAAAAAGCTGTTTGGACATGTGCTTTTTTAAGAATCTGAAAAGTGGATTAGAAATGTGTCAGACTGTAAAAGTACTTATCACTTGCAAAAAAAAAGAGTAGTAAGTGTGCTTTCAAATTGGCAAAGAAATTTCGTTTTCTGACTAATTTCAAACCATGACTCTGTGTGCAAAGAGGAATTACAGACAGAGATTTATTGCGTATTGCTCTGGTAATTTTACATTTGCATTAGATGGAAAGGGGGAGCTATTTTTTCTGCAGAAGAAGACTCTTCGCACACACCCAGCTGCTTATCCTGTGGAATCATGCACAGTATTCACAACCGAGTGGGGTTTGAGGTTGCAGTCAGTAATGCAAATACATTCAGCATCACTAAGGCTGGTTGCCCTTGCTGGAGTGTAGTCAGTCACCCAGGTTACACATGTTGCTGGTCTCAAAAAGCTGTTTGGACATGTGCTTTTTTAAGAATCTGAAAAGTGGATTTAAAATGTGTCAGACTGTAAAAGTACTTATCACTTGCCAAAAAAAGAATACTAAGTGTGCTTTCAAATTGGCAAAGATATTTCGTTTTCTGCCTAATTTCAAACCATGACTCTGTGTGCAAAGAGGAATTACACAAAGAGATTTATTGCGTATTAGTCTGGTAATTTTACATTTGCATTAGATGGAAAGGGGGAGCTAATTTTTCTGCAGAAGCAGACTCTTCGCACACACCCAGCTGCTTATCCTGTGAAATCATGCACAGTATTCACAACTGAGTGGGGTTTGAGGTTGCAGTCAGTAATGCAAATACATTCAGCATCACTAAGGCTGGTTGCCCTTGCTGGAGTGTAGTCAGTCACCCAGGTTACAGATGTTGCTGGTCTCAAAAAGCTGTTTGGACATGTGCTTTTTTCAGAATCTGAAAAGTGGATTCAAAATGTATCAGACTGTAAAAGTACTTATCACTTGCCAAAAAAGCAGTAGGAAGTGTGCTTTTCAATTGGCAAAGAAATTTCGTTTTCTGCCTAATTTCAAACCATGACTCTGTGTGCACACATGAATTGTTTTTAGATAATTAATTTGTGAAGGTGTAATTGTGATTTTCACTTGTAGGAAAGGGGTACATAGTATTTTAAGATTTGAAAAGATCATAAAAAATGTAGTAATATATTTAAATAAAATAAAGGAATTTTTTTTTAGTTTTTTTCAGGTATTGCTGAAGAGCAGTGAACAAAATTTAAGATGCCTACAAAATCCAGACTAAGGAAAAACCACAAAAAAAAACTATATTTGAAGACAACTGGAGGACCTAAGTTAGTTGGAGATGCTCATGATGGGAAAAAGAGAAAGTCTTCCGGTAAGCAGACAAAAGATTTTTTAAAGAACATCTTCAAAAAAAGGAAAAATGTACAAAATGTCTGTACCGGAAAGAATGTTTTAAATACAAAACAACAGAAAAAAATTGAGCATTTAGTTAATGCAAATATACCTTCAGAAACAATAAAGATTAACTTAAACAGAAAAACAGCGTTTAAAGAGATACGTAGAAAAATGCTTCAGAGAAGAGTTATGTCCAATTTGATAAAGGATGTGAAGAAATATAAGCAAAAGGCTAAATTTTATAAGAGAAAAAAAGAAATTGAAGCCATTGCAGCAAAGGCTTTAGAATTAAAAAGGAAACTATTCATTTTAATTTTGAATAGGATGCGTACATTAGATAAAATGGTTAATGTACTGAAATCACAAAGCAAAAGGAAAAGAGTAGTGAAAAGAACAAACTTTTGTAAAGTGTTTTTAGGAGAATGGATGCATAGTTCAAGTAGTGAACCTTTTTTTAATGAAGAGAGTTATTTTCAAAGTAATAGTTTGCTGCATGCAGTTGACACCAGAGGTCGTGCTTATGAAGTGAAAAATGGTTGTATAATGGAGAAGGAGAAAATGGTTCCAAGAGATGAGGTACAAGTGATGGCGGATGAGGCTATGGGGAGACGTCCTAAAGCCCCAGTGTACACTTGGAATTGTAGTAGTATTTGCACTGTGCGTCAGGAATCTATTGATAAATTTCGTGAGTTTCTAAGAGAATATAGTAAAAAAAAGTGTAAAACAGAAGATTAAGGTGCTTCAAAGTCTAGATCCATGCAGAGTGAGAGAGAATACTGGTTTGCAGGGTCATTCTCTGGCTTGTCCATCTAGAAAAGTGTGTAAAAGTGTTTTTCATCATTTTAGGATGCTGGCTGTTCATCATACTGAAATGAGAAAGTTTGTGAGACGGTTGTATTTTGCTAAGAGTCCAGCAATAAAGTTAGATGAATTGAATAGGGCTCTGTTCCGTGGATCGGTATCAGATGTACAGAAGGTTACTGATGAAATTCAGTTTTGTTACTTTGGTCCTGAACAAGACAGTGCAGAAAAGGACACAGTAAATGAGGAAGAAGTGGAAGAGAATGTAGAACCCTCTGTAAGTAAGACATTTAATGATCACATAACAAAATTTGCAATAATCTCTAATGAAAGACCAAATATTACTTGTATTTGTTGCCGCAGAACTCATTATAGAAAACAAACCAGGAATGTTGATCTCTACAGAAAAAGTGAAAATGAAGATAATTATAAGTGGAAGGATTTTGCCACATATATATTTCTTGAAAATTGTTTTGAATTGGGTGAAGATCAGCGTATTTGTAAATACTGTTACAACAAGTTAGAGGAAAATAGAATGCCGACCAGAGCTGTACATAATAATTTAGAATTGGATGTTATTCCTGACGAACTTTCTGAATTAAATACATATGAGTCTATACTTATTCAATGTGTTCATCTGTTCCAGACCATAGTACGTATGGAGCCCAAAACTGGTAAATTACCTCCTTCAGATTTACTGAGAGGTTTAAAAGGTAGAGTGGTGTATTTGCCCTTGGATTTGAAAAAAAATATGGAAACTATTGATGCAGATACTTTGGAAACTGAACCATTAGTTATTCTGGTTAATGGTGTACCTACAAAGAATAAGAAGATTTGGCAGGAGCTGGTAGATGTACGGAAAGTACAAAGAGCAAATTTGTATTTGAAAAGGAATAACAAATGGTATGAATCAATTTATATAGAAGAAGAAGAAGAAGATTTACAAGAAGACACAGAAACACCAACTGGACAAATTGAAAAGGTGTACAAGTCAAAGGAAGAAGAAATTTATGAACATTGTAGCATACATCCTCTTCATTCAAAAGAAGTTATGGGAGACAATATTGATCTGTTTCAGATGAAGAAAGCAAAAGGAACTCCCGTGAGTGTATGGGAGGAGAGCTTGGAAGCTAGATGTTTTCCCCAGCTGTTTCCTACAGGAAAAGGAGGACGATACGATGAACGTCCAGAACAGATTCCAGCTTCTGAGTATCGAACTACAAGACTATATGCAGAAGATCCCAGATTTCGACAAAGTATTCCTTATTTGTTCCATCTTTTATTTGAAAGCGACTTGTCTGCATTATCATATGCAGTAAATCACATTTTAAAAAGTGGAGTACATTTACGAAATGTGTCTGCTAAGGATTTTATGGAGAAAGTGCAGCACCGAGATGATCATTTGGAAACACAACTGATCAATCTGATGGCTTGTCAGCGTGGGACAAATGAATATCGGTACCGACGCCATGGTGAATTAAAATGCATGTTACGGAATTTAGGAACACCAACATGGTTCCTTACCCTAAGCTGTGCTGAGTACGCTTGGGATGATTTACTGGATTTTCTACGAGAGGCAAATTCAAACATTAAAAACATCGAATACAAGACAGCAGGAGAACTGTGCTCATTGGATCCGGTTAATGTTTGCAGATATTTCAATCATAGATTTGAGGCTATGATGTCCTTCATCTGCAATAAAAAAAAATCCACCTCTTGGAGAAGTAGAGGATTTCTTTTGGAGAAAAGAGTACCAGGCAAGAGGTGCTCCTCATATTCATATGCTGTTGTGGATCAAGGATGCCCCAAAGTTTGGAACAGATGCTGATGAAGCAGTGTTATCTTTCATTGAAGAATATGCAACATGTGCTATACCAAAAAGCACAGAAGAGAAAAAGTTAAAGGAGCAAGTTTTACGTTTCCAAAGTCATCGGTGTGGAAAATACTGTCGACGGAAATACAAGAGCAAAGATAAATACTATACTAAATGTCGATTTGGATTTCCTAGACCTGTACTTTCAAATGGAAGAGTAAACAGTTTTATGTCATCTGTGAGACATACTATTACAAGAAAATCACCTAAGAATACCTACAACCTTAAAAGAAAAGAAGAATCAAAAAATACAAATGACTACAACCCAGTCATTTTATCCATGTGGAATGCTAACATGGATATACAGCATGTAGCTGACAATTCCATTGCTGTTGCTCGATATGTAACGTCTTACATAACTAAATCTGAAAAAACTGAATTGAAAGAAATGTGGGAAGAGATTTCTCACGAGAAGACTGTCAGTAAGAAGCTGTACAGTTTCAGTTTAAAGATGTTATCGCATCGAGAAATTGGATCCTACGAATGTTCAGATAGGTTATCTTCTGCAAGTCTCTACTCGAAATCAAGAAGAATAATTTGGGCAAGTTTAGGCCTTGCAGCAATGAGAAATCGGGTACTGAAATCTGTTGGAGAAATTGAATATTTGGCCGAGAATGACCCAGAAAGTACAGATATTTTGAAATCAAACATGTTGGACACATATTATCCCAAGAGAAGTCATCATCTAGAGAGCATGTGTCTCTATGAAGTGCTGCAGAACTACATTTATTCACGGAAAGCCACAGAAGACATCAACAATGGAAAATATAAAGTCATTGGTGAGGAAGGATGTTTGGTGAAGCAAACAAAAGGAAGTTTGATAAATCACAGGAAGCTGAGTTGCGACACTACTGACAAAAAGGAATTTTACTACTTGGCTCTTTTACAGCTGTTTAAACCATGGCGTACAGAGGATGAACTACTGGGAGAATTTCAAAGCTATGAAGATTCATTTAATGCTTGCAAAGACAGCATACAATGCAGTACATTCACAACTTATGTGCAAATGTTAAATGAAGAAATTGAACAGGAAACTACAATTGCAGCTGAAGTAGCTAGAGACAGTTCTCAAGACAGCCAAAGTTCAGGAACACTCAGTCAAGATCCCCTAGGACAACCAATCGTTGAAAATGAAGCTGCAATAGCCATGAATGAAGTGGAAACGGCTATGAATCAAGCTCAAGAAGAATTTATAGACTTACCAAATTTGGAAAGACAACTGAATGAACAGCAGCAACAAATTTATGAAGAGATCAGAAACAAAATTGATCACGGATTACTACATGAAAAAAAAGAGTGCTCATGCACATCATTTCATCCAATCAGGATGTATGTAAGCGGACAAGCTGGAACTGGAAAAAGTTTCTTAATAAAAGTCATCAGAAGCTACCTACAGCAAAAAACGGATTCAACTTTGTCTTGTGTGGTTACTGCTCCAACTGGGTTAGCAGCATATAACATAAAAGGAATCACCTTACATCGTTTGCTAATGTTACCAGTGGAGCATGAGAACAAAATACAATACCACAAGCTAACTGGAGAAGCATGCTTGGAAGTTTCAAGAGTATTGAAGAAGATGCAAGTTCTCATTCTTGATGAGGTGAGCATGGTATCAAACTTAATGCTTGCCTTTGTGCATTTAAGAATGCAGCAAATTCTAAGGACAGACTATGGCGTGTTATTTGGTGGAAAACATGTCATAGTTTTGGGGGATCTTCTACAGCTTACTCCAGTTAAAGGACAACCAGTGTTTAATACTGTGACACGTGAAGACACAAAGAAGTCATTGGGAAGCATTGGTAATGCAAATATTTGGTCCTTCTTTGAGTACAAGGAACTTACTACTAATATGAGGCAAGCAAACGATGAAGAATATGGAAGTATTCTGAAAGATATCAGGATTGGACTACTGACTGAAGCTGGCACAAAAGCATTACAGAGTCGGTTGCTACATAATTTATTTCCAAAGGAAGAAATAGTTGCAGAGAAGATATACAAGAACATTGCAGAAAAGAAAAGTGTCATCTGCTTAATGCCAACTCTACGTGAATGCTCAATATTCAATGAGGAGCTTTTGAAATTGGAAAAGGAAGATATCAGGAAATTGGAAGCAGTGGACACTATTCAGGATGGAAGAATTACTATCACATTAACAGGCAAACTGAAAAATAAATTGGATTCACTAGAGAAGAACATTTCCAAAACTGCTGGATTAGAAAAAAATCTATATGTTTGCATGAACTGTAGAGTATTTTTAAGGAGAAATTTGGATGTTGAAAAAGGTTTAGTTAATGGAGCTATGGGAAGAGTTGTGGGTTTTATTAATTATCAGAAAAAAGATGGAATAGAATGTTTAAAAATAAAATTTGATCAGATAGAAGAAGTTATAGACATTTGTCGTTGTACAGTTCGTTTCATGCTTGTGAAAGACTTATATGTACAAAGGAAACAGTTTCCGTTTTCTCTAGCATATGCTGTAACTATTCACAAGTCTCAAGGATTGACTGTAGATTGTGCATTTGTAAACATTGGTTCAACTGTGTTCAAAGAAGGTATGGCTTATGTAGCTTTGTCACGAGTGAAAACATTATCTGGTTTATTCATGATAGACTTTGATGATTCAAAAGTTAGTGCTGATACAAACTGTGTAAAGGAGTATAATAGATTAGGAAGAACCTATGCTCCTCATTTAGGTCAGTATCCTGTGTTAGAGAAACGTGTAGTTTCTCGTAAAAGGAGAATTGAGAATATCTGTAATGAGGATGTAGAGAGGAGGTAAAAAAAGAGGAGTGATGTAATTGCAAGCAAAAAGAAAAAGGAAAATGAAGAAGAGGTTGTAGGATGTCATTTTGAAAATAGCTCTGGTGTCAACTGCTACGCTAATGTAGTGCTGAATGTTGCATTTTATCTGGAAAGTTTGCAAGAGCAGATAATAGTAAATCAGAGAAAAAGATTCTGTTCTGAGTTGGTCTGCTTTTTCAAAAGCTGAGTAATGATAAAACTCAAATAGAAAGTGCTACTGAAATTAGAAAACTTTTAGATGTATGTTCAGGACGAACACAGTTTTCTCAAAATGTACAGCAAGACGCACAGGAATTCTTGATGTATTTTCTTCAGGTACTGGAAGAAGAAGGGGTTCCCATTGAAAATATGTTTGGTGTCTCTTATAAATGGGATCATAGTTGTGAAAACTGTTACAATACATGTGGCTCTGGGTCCCGCTTCGTCTTTGGCAGCCCTTTGGATATTCCTGCAACATTGTATCCAGCAGTGTTGATCTTCGTGGTTCCTTGCTCACGCCGAGCCTCCGCTGCCGGTTCTAGCCGTTGCTGTGGGAAAGGGAGGTAGACTACATCACCCAGGCGCCCTCTGCAGTCTCCACCTGTGCCTAGGGCCGCCCACCCGATCCTCCCGCCCACTGCTCCTACAAGAAACCTCGCGGAACCCGCTGGCGCGGGTCCCGCTTCGTCTTTGGCAGCCCTTTGGATATTCCTGCAACATTGTATCCAGCAGTGTTGATCTTCTTGGTTCCTTGCTCACGCCGAGCCTCCGCTGCCGGTTCTAGCCGTTGCTGTGGGGAAGGGAGGTAGACTACATCACCCAGGCGCCCTCTGCAGTCTCCACCTGTCCCTAGGGCCGCCCACCCGATCCTCCCGCCCACTGGTTGTATAACTGTCCAATATTGCTTCCGCAGCGCGGAACGCGCGCGGGAACGAGCCCGGGCGAAGCCCGGGACAAGGGCGGGACCGTCTGTGGCCGTCAGAGGCCGAAGGAGGCCGGGCTGGGCCACCCCCCTTATCCTCACCTTTTGTTGGAGTTAGTTACAAAGGTACTGTGATTAATCTCAGAGGCCGTGAACCATCCTATGTAACTTATGCTCTACACGTGAGGCGGACCGACATTTCCTGCTTAAGGTTGCCTGTGCAGGGTGTGTAGTTGTCCGTGTAAGACGTCTACGACGGCTCCTGATTTTATGGTCAGCTCATAACCTGTTTTGTTCTATGGGACCCTATTCTTTCTTTTTTCTTTATTATTTCATGTATTATTATAGGGTTAATTTTAATTCTGCTATATAGATATTGTTGTGTGTCTACATAGCTGGACTCATCTCATTATAAGTGCTTTTTAATTGGCTGTGTTTTCTCACTGTATATATTTTAATATTCGGTAACATGTCTAGGTCTACAGGGACACCTAGGCCTTCTGTCTCTACGCTTGATAACTATTTAGTCAAGGTCGTAGATAAGATCAATAAGGAACGCAGATTATCCCTGGGTTTGACTAGTAATGAAGGCCCTGAATGTCTGAGCCATCTAGTTTCTATTGACATTCATTCTTCCGAGGACAGCCAGGCACAGACTCAAACAGACTCTCTAGTGAGGACTGATGCATGTGTTATTGAACCAACTCAGGTTTCTCCACTCGACACTGATCCTCCTGAAGTTTTTGAGATTAGTAGGTCTCCTAAGGTTGTCGCAGGTTCGACCCCTGTGGCCCCTAAAATGCATAGAGTGTTAAGATCAGGGACTCACTTTAATAGAACTGCACCGCCAAAAAAGCCAGTCCGTAAAAGTAAGAAGATTGTGGTCTCTGATCCTAAGAAAGGCACATCTGATCATACCTGTTCTAATAATACTGTTAATACCAGCCAAATGATATTGGCCCCAGATCAGCTAGAGTTGTTAATTGGTAATATTGATAGTAGGTTTGGCAAAATTATCACACCTCTTTTAGACAAACTTGAGGCTGTGTCGAGGGAAATGAACAGATTAAGTGAATTGGTGCAATCACGACTGAACCCCATAAATAGTTCTCATTCGCACACTACGGCTGGTGAAACAGTGGGGCTAATCGGTAATAGGGTACTACACTCCAAGGAAGTATCCGATATCGGGCAATCACGTACTGATACCACCAGCCCCCTACAGTCTGTAAATGGGACTAATTTAGTTAACGACAGGCAGGAACATGATGGTAACATAATACAACCTACTCCTCGGGATATATCTACTGTGATTTCATCTAAGCCTCCATGTCCTAATAACATTCCCGATAATGTAGCTATCCAAGTCTTGGGGACTGCGGCAAGGTCCGCTGGTAGGGGGAATTTTAATAACCCAGGTCTCCCCCAACCTAATTTGCCACCCGATTGTGCACCATACGTGGCAGTATTAACCAATGTGCCACCTATCAGAGAGGACGGCCTCTATCGCCATACTGAATCTCACGACTCTCTCAAAAATAAAACTGTGGCATGGCTCAATCGTGAATGTGGCTTTCCTGTGGCTCTGGCGGACCAGATTTTGTCTACCACCAGAACCAATTGGATTGGAATGTCCCCTAAAGTCATCTCCGGTGATTGTGTTATTATTAATTTTGGTAATCCCCATCTTGCCACGACAGCTCTGATCCATGCCTCGTCCCGCCCCAGCACTGGTCAGGGCATTTCACTCCGCCCTTTGGGGTATTTCTATAGCCATCATAGGGAACACCTCCCAGTGCATCAGGGGGGTGCGAGATTGAGGAGAGAAGAGATGTCTAGTTGGATAAACAGCCCCCAGATCCCTACTGCCAATCGATTTCAATGTCTGAGTGGGCTGGACCAAAATGATTGACAGGAGACGGATGAAGCCCTAGAGTCAAATAAAAATTCCCCCACTATGGACAAAATGGCCGTTCCCATTATAAACACGGAATTTCGTACGGAGGAGGAGGTAACCCCTCAGGAAAGTGGCATAATAGGTTATCCGGTATTAGACGGAGAGTTCTGTAATATTGCCACCCCCGTACAGGCTAATAATATTACTGATCCAGGGATGGACGTATTTGGTCTATCCGGTTGCTATATTGTAAGTTGGAACATCGCCGGAATTAGATCCAAAGCTGAGAGTCTAGGGTGGTTTGAATTTTTAAATCTTTTTGATATAATTTGTTTACAGGAAACATGGTGCACCGATTTTAAAGGATTTTGTGGTTTTAACTCTTACCAGTTACCTGCACTGGGGTCGGTATCAGGAAGAGCAAAGGGGGGCTTACTTGTTTTGATCTCAGTTAAGGCCCCCTTGTCAGTTATTAAATATATCCCAGTTGGGAATAACTCACAAATTTTATGGTTGCATATAAATGGAGGCAGAAATATTCTTTTAATCAATTTTTACAATAATTTTTTTACAGATTTTAGGGACCAGCCCGTAAAGGATCTTACCAATGCATTGGAGGATCTTCTTAGGGATACAAATGAAGTTTTTGATTTGCTTATGGCTGGGGATTTTAACATCACTACATGCCCCTTCTCAGAGACCAATGTATGTGGGCTGGTGGATGGTCAAGAGGACGGGTTTCTTCACTTTCCACATAATTACTATGGAGATGCCTTAAATAAGTTCCTTGCATCATATAATATGTATATTATGGAAAACGAAAAAAACGCTAAGGGGGAGATTTGCCCTACCTTTACAGGTCGGGGTTCGAATTCAGTTATAGATTTTATTTGTATTTCCCCGGGCCTAGAGGCCTGGATTATGGCCCCAAAAATAATAGATATCCAACTTAGTGACCATAATTGCCTGGTAGTAAAGGCCATGTTGTGGGAAAATGTTGATGCTCATACCCCGGCCCGTATTATCAATTGTATTGAGGCTGAGCGCCCCAATGGCACAAGACTCAGATGGAAGGGAGATAAAGCCGACATTATGTCGGATTTTATTATATCCAGCTGTCTGGCAGATATTACTATGATCCTAGAAGGCAAAATTGGTACTTTTTGCTCTATCGAGCATTTTATCAGTATTAATGCGGTCATCAACTCTAAATTTACATGTACACGCAAACACAAGGAGGACAGATTACGGGGTTGGTTTAATTCTGCCTGTACCCAGGCTCTGAGGCAGTTGAAATCTGCCTTATCTGCCAAACCTAGAGATAAGAGTCTGGTTGTAGATTTAAGAGGTAGATATAAAGAAACCCTTAACCAGAGGAAAATAGAACTTCGTCAGGAGGCATGGGACAATTTGACTAAGGCAGCCGAATTGAATAATTGTTCCTTGTTCTGGAAAACTGTTAATTCTCCTTTTCTTAAAAATGATAACACTCCGGAACTTACCTCCAATGTATTACAGACAGAATGGGTTTCGCATTTCTCTAAAATCTTTAAATCAGATGTCGTTCCCAATGTTATAGAGAATAGATGGCCGCATATACCTTTAGATTTTACGGTTCAAGAGGTTTTAGTTAGTATACGGGATAGCAAAGGGGGTAAAGCACAAGGCCCTGATGGGGTACCAATTGATGTGTACAAATTGGTCCCGGAAATATGGGGGCCTCTGCTTACTAATATTTTTAATGCAGCAGTTAACAGTGAAGTGCCCCCAACTTGGGAAGAATCTATTCTAGTCCCAATTTTTAAGAAGGGTAATCGAGGGGAAGCCAAAAACTATCGACCAATCTCCCTGCTAGATTCCTCGGTAAAAATTATGAGCCGAGTACTCTTGGTAAGACTGGAGGAATGGGTGGAAGAACACGGTATTTTGGCCGAGAGCCAGTTTGGTTTCAGGAAGGGCCGTGGTACGATTGAGCAGTGTTTAAACTTAGAACTGCTCATCGGCAAATATACCTTGGCCAAGACGGGCACCATTTATCTCTGCTTTGCGGATTTAAGCAGTGCATTTGATTTGGTGGATCATGGTATTCTCTGGGCAAAGTTGTTGGAAATGGGGGCCCCAGAGGGTATCATTTTCTTTTTAGCACGTCTATACACCAAACTGAGAGCTTGTGTCCGATATGGGCCGCAAGGTGAATGCACACCCATGTTTAAGATTGGTCGTGGAATACGTCAGGGTTGTGTCCTAGCCCCACTGCTTTTTATACTTTTTATCAATGAGATTGATTCTTTCCTTAAATCCCTGGCAGTGGACGCCCCCAAAATTAATAATGAATATATCCCAGTATTACTTTATGCGGATGATGCGGTTTTAATTTCTCGCACACCATATGGTCTTCAAAAGCTATTGGATGGTTTTATGCAGTTTATTAAAGGCAGAAAGTTAGTTTTAAATAAAACTAAAACTTTTACTATGGAATATGGGCGTAGACCAGGAAAGAAACAGCCTGCCTTCTTTATAGAGGGCCAAAAGGTTCAGGCAGTTGACAATTTTTCTTATTTGGGGGTTACTTTTTCAAATAATAATTCCTGGGTTAACGAACATAAGAATGTACGGTCTAAAATGGCCAGGAGCGCTTATGGAATTTTTACCATGGCAAGCAAATTAGGAGACAGACGGGTAAAGGACATGCTTAAAATCTTTCAATCACGGTGTGTTTCTATTGCCCTATACGGAGCTGGTATATGGGGCTATGCCCCGGCAGGATCTCTCCAGGTTGAGGAGAATATATTTTTGAAGAAACTTTTGTGCCTACCAAGCTCTGTGTCTAATGTCTTAGTGCATAATGAATTGGGTATGCATTATCTCTCCGACTTGATTTCTCTAAGACCACTGCTTTTATGGCGTTCAATATGGATCAAAGACGAGACGTCTTTGTGTAGAGCCATTATTTCTGATTGTCTTGCCTTGGATTATCACACAAGGATCCCTTGGTTGAAGTATGTTATTGATAATTTCAGAGAGATTCTTAACATCGACATTATTTTGGATCACCATGGGGTAGATGTGGTATCCAAATCACACCTTAAACAATGTAATTTAAATCAGATTGCCATTAAGAGACATTATAGCAGTTCTAATCTTTCATCCTATGTTTTTTACCAGGATCTAAACAAAGTTATGGGTTTTCAACCCTATTTGTCTCAAGTAACCTGGAAGGCACATCGGTTTGTGTTAACGAGACTTAGAATGGGAGTAGTCCACAACCTTGTTGCCTTCCCCTCTTTGAACAAACATCCAGATGGCCCATGTCCCTGCGATAACTGCACCCCACAAAGTACCATGCATTTTCTTCTACTCTGTCAATTGTATAAATTCATCCGAATAGCTTACCTAAAACCCATGTTTGTTAAGTATGGGGTTAGATCGTTAAAAGACTGTATGAGTTTACTTTTTAACTTGCATTATCCGGATGTATGTTTTTATACAGCTACTTTCCTACTCAAATCTATTAATGCTAGGAAAAGTATGCTTTTTTAACCATTTTTTTGCTGATCAATTTTTCCGTCTCTGTATTCAATTTAGTTTATATGCCATATTTATGTTGTTTAATGTGTGCTTTTATGAACTTGTTTTATGTTCGAATAAAGCCTTATGAAATGAAATGAAATGACATGTGGCTCTAATGTTGATTCTGAAAGGTTTATTTATTTAACATTGCCAGACAGTAAAACAGTCACTTTTGCTAAATTAGTTAAAGATGCTAATCATAGCATGGAATGCGGTGAGTGTAAATCTGACATGTTTTCAACGTTAATTTTAAAGGAATACGGACAGTATGTAATTTTAATGATGCAACGATGTAAAGCTGATGGTTCAAAATTGGATACTTTAATAAAGAAGTTTATAGGACAGCAATTATCAATTTCAGGAAAAACTTTTCTAACAGTTGCAATAATTTTTCATGAAGGACCTACTGTAACTTCTGGACATTACACAGTTTATCTTAAATGTGAAAAAGGCTGGACACTGTGTAATGATTCCCAATTGATTTTCAAGCAACGTTTGCCTTTTGATTTAGCAAATTCCTATCTAATCTTCCTGAAACCAAAATTGTAGAGAAACTTGGCAAGATCTGTACAAAACAATTTTACAATTTTATTGGATTAGTATTGGAATTTTCAAAAAAAAAGATTTTTCAAATTACCATTTGGCCTAATGGAAAGGTAACCAATTGTAATGTGGACTTATTTAATTCCTAATGAATCTTTCGGAAACCAAAAATTTAGAGAAAATCGGTAACATCTGTACAATTTAAATTTTGGAATTTTATTGGATTACCATTGGAAATTTATTCAAAAAAGATTTTTAAAATGACTATTTGGCCATAAGGAAAGGTAACCAATTGTATTGTGGACTTATTTAATTATTAATTAATCTTTTGGAAACCAAAATGTTTTTTTTTTTTTTTTTTTTTTTTTTTTTTTAAACCGTTTATTGCACAATGAAAAAGTTACAGGCATGGGCCTACAACCATCCGGCCGGCCGCTAGAGTAGCAAAGGCATATAGCATACATACAGTGAGAGTCTCTTGGCGGAGCAGATTGGCAAATCAGGTGACATCAATAGCGTAGGCCGCATAACTCCTAGCCCACAATACGGTTTCTTTTTATCAAACAGAACAACACAAAAAACCACACCCGCAAGGCAACCCGCGATCCAAGTGACAGTACGTGCTCCGTAGATGGGGGATCCTAACCAGCAGCAGAACTCTGAAGAGGGGAATGGGAGTATAGCAGGGACTGGGGAGCCACGTGCCCACGGCTGAGGGAGGGGGTCGGCTAAGGAGATGGGGCTGGCGAGGCTGCCGGTAGCAGTGGCGGCTCACAAATACCCCCACGGTAAGCGTTCCAGGGGCTCCAGATTTTCACCCACACCCCAGGCTTACCCCTCGCCACATACACTACTTTTTCACGAAACATACACCAATCCATATGTTCTTTCCAGGCCAACACCGCCGGGGGCCTCTGGGATCCCCACAATTGGGCAATGTCACGCTTCGCTATCATGTATCCCAGAGTCACCCACCGCGTCTGCGGGACCGAATAATCATTTGGTTCCCACACATTCAGCAAGCATCTCCTCGCTTCAGGCAGCAGTGCGACACGCGTAACCACACGCAAAACCTCATGCACACCACGCCAGAATCGCTCCACTTTCGGGCACTCCCACAGTATATGCATG
This sequence comes from Triturus cristatus, assembly GCF_964204655.1. Lineage (NCBI taxonomy): Eukaryota > Metazoa > Chordata > Amphibia > Caudata > Salamandridae > Triturus > Triturus cristatus. The sequence continues at coordinate 1,845,214,825 of NC_140590.1, forward strand.
AAAGTTGCTAAAGCACCACATCCGCGCTTACACAATCCGTCAGCAGCAAAGCCCATACGTAGAAGCCTCGGCCCCGTGACGTAAACCCGGTGAAGGATCTTAAGCTGGACGAAACGAAGGCGAGCCGGGATGGCCACCTCCTTCGGAGAGGCCACCGCGGAGGTCCAGTCCTCGTCGTCCAGCTCCAGCCCATCGGCAACCCAGGCCTCGCGGAGGCCAGTCAGCAGGCACGATCTGTCATTGATTAGTTTTTTATATATAAGGGAGATCGTGCTGTCTGGTACATGGCCATCCAGCACCCTGTCCTCTAGGGGGGAGGACTCCGGAATGGACGCAACATCCGGGAAGACGGAGGCCAGCGCGTGGCGGACTTGTAAGTATCGAAAGTACTCACTGCCTTGCAGCTGAAACTCCGTCTGCAGCGTCTCAAAAGTCTTGAAGCCCCCCCTCGTCCAGAGATCTCCCACCGTGCTGATTCCGATCGTGTCCCACTTCTCGAAGCCCTTCGATGTCCACAGGGAGCCCAACCTCTCAGACGCATACAGCGGTGATGCCCGGGTCAAACGGTCCTTCCACCCCATAGCTGCATTAGCCGCGTGCCATACACGCACCATGACACGCGTCGGTCCCGTCAGACGGGAGTCGGGCGTGCCAGAGTAGAGCGCTCGATTATAATCGCCACCGGGCAGGAGCATCTTGTCCATTTCAAATGCCGGGTTCAAGGCGGGCCCGTAAAGGCCATGATTGATTGCAGCTAGCTGGGAGGCCCAGTAATACCGTTTAATGTCCGGGAGGGCGACCCCCCCATCGTATCACGGGAGCGTCAATTTGGCCAGAGCAATACGCGGCCTCCTGTCCCAGAACAGGCGCCGCTGCAGGCCCTCCACCTCGCGGAAGTAGCGCGCTGGGACCAAGTCCATAGTGTTCTGGAGGGCGTACAGGAAGCGCGGCAAGGACATCATCTTAAACAAGGCCGCTCGGCCAAGTGGCGAGAGCGGAAGACGCCGCCAACGGGCGACATCCTCTCGCAAGCGCTGGAGGGGGGGCAACAAGTTCCGCTCATAGCGGGCCTCCGGGTCCAGAGTGATATATATACCCAGGTACCGGAACCCCTGGGAGGCAATCTGGATCGGGCAGTCACGCGGTAGGGCCGGAGCCTCCCCGGAAAGCACATATACGCAGGATTTCGCCCAGTTGATGACAAGGCCTGAGTTACGCCCGAAGGAGCGCAAAACATCAACCAGGACAATCAGCGACTTGCGCGGGGAGGCGATATACAAAAGGATATCATCGGCGTAGAGGGACACGCGGTCCTCATACTCAGGGGTCCAGCGGAGACCACGGATAGAGGGGTGCCACCGTAGCCACTCCGCCAAGGGCTCCAAGGCCAGTGCAAACAGGAGCGGCGACAAGGGGCAACCCTGACGCGTGCCCCGCCCCAGCTCGAATGGGGCCGAGACTCGCCCATTCACCACCACCTGCGCCAATGGGCCCGAATACAATAATTTGACCCAGCTAATGAACCCCGGGCCAAATCCGAATTTCGCCAGCATTGCCCAGATGTATGGCCATTCAAGCGTGTCAAACGCCATGGTGGCGTCTAAGGATGCCAAGATGGCCGGCTCCCGCACAAACGGGACACGCGCGAGCACCCCGTGCAAGCGTCGCAGATTAAGAGCCGTGTTGCGATGGGGTATAAATCCAGATTGGTCTTGGTGGACCAAGTCGCCCACCACACCGACCAACCGGTTGGCCAACACCTTGGCGAGGATTTTGGGTTCCGCGTTCAAGAGCGAAATTGGCCTGTAGGATGTGACCCGCTCACGGGGTCTCCCCTCCTTGTGTATCACCACGATCGTGGCCAGACGCTGGTCCGGCGGGAGGGAACCCTGCGAGTGGGCCGCCAGGAACATCGCGCGCAGGTGGGGCGCTAGTACATCCGGGCGCAGCTTGTAAAGCTCGATGGGGAGACCATTAGGGCCCATGGCCTTGCCGGACGCGACCGAGCGAATAGCCAGGGCAATTTCGTCCGAGGTGGGAGGAGCGTCCAGCGAATCCCTGTCCTCCACCGAAAGGGAGGGCAGCGTTATGTCCCGAAGCAGGGAATGGGAATCTTCCTCCGAGCAGGGAGAAACCGGGGAGTACACCTCGCGGAAGTAATCCGCGAAGCAGGAGACAATGGCTTCCGGCTCGGTGACACGCGCACCATCCATCCTCTCAATCAAAGGAACCACACGACTCGCTCTCTCCCTCTTATCCAACCACGCAATCAATTTACCCGCCTTATCGCCCACATCATACAATCGTCCCTGTTGCTCTCTACTGAGGCCCCTGGCCGCCTCCGTGACGAGGGCCCTATAGGCCGCCTGCTTGAGGTGCAAAACATGCAACTTGGCATCCGTTACCCCGCTCCCCAGGTCACCCTCCAGTTCCACAATCTCGGCCTCCACCCGGGTCACCTCCTCCCGCTCACGCCTCCGGGCATGGGAGATAAAGGAGAGGGCCTCCCCTCTGAGGACTACCTTAAAGGCCTCCCACAGGGAGATGGCCGAAGGGACAGACCCCACATTCTCGTCAAAATATCGCTGTAAGGATTTGATCAAGTCGGCACGAATGGTGGGGTCTCGCAAGTACCATGCATTGATTGGGGCCACCCTGCCCTCCCCCCTCGGGAAGACATCAAAATGTAACAGTAATGGGGAGTGATCCGAAATACCCCGCGCCAGATGGCACACCTCTCCTACCCTCCCAGCGTGGGCCGCCGGGACCAGGATGTAGTCAAGTCGCGAGAGGCTACCATGGGCACCCGAGTGGAAGGTGTACTGCAGCTGCGTAGGGTGTTTTAGTCGCCAGCAATCCACCAGGCCCAGTGTGTCTAAAAGGCCGGACAGCCACGCCTGTGCCCGGGGGAGGTCCCTAGGGGGGTGACGATCCATAGAACCAGAAACTACAGCATTGAAGTCCCCCCCAACCACCAGCAGGCCACCCGGGAGGTCCAGGAGGAGGCGCCCCAGGTCCGCAAATGTAGTAGCTTGTAGCCCAGGCGGGACGTACACTGACATAAAAACAAACACTCTACCCTCCATTCTACCCACCAGGACAGTGTAGCGTCCCCTCTCGTCATGGCGCACCTCATCAATCTCCAGCGGGAGCGAGTTCTTGATCATGATACCCACCCCCCGCGACCCCGAAGTGAAGCCCGAGTGGGCCACCAAACGATAGCCTCGCCGATTCATGGCATGGAAGGAGTTACCTATAAGGTGTGTCTCCTGCAAGAAGACAACATCTGGCGATATACGTTTCAGGAACTGCAGGACCACACCACGCTTAATCCGATCCCCCAGGCCGTTAACATTCCAGGACAACACAGCCAAGTCCCTACCCCCCATCATACGTAGAAGCAATCAGTCGTCCCCCACAGAGCATTTCGAGAACAGCAATACTATAAAGGGTTTGCCTTGCGGTGCGAACAAACAACACACCCTCCCCGCCCCCCCATCCCAACAGAACTCCCCCCTCCCTGCACCCCTGCATGAGCCCAGTCAGCCCCCCCAAAGTGCAATGTGCCTGTCGCCCCATAGAGAAAAACTAACTAGTACCCCAGAGGAGGAGGGAAGCCCCCAACAGACCCCGTACGACCTCCATAGGAGGGGAACATACACGATCAAGAAATGGTAAAGAAGTATTGTCCCGAGCAGGGTCTATTATTCACCCCTTAATTCTGATCCGGCAGGCCCTCTCCACCGCCCGCACCCCCCCCACCCCCCCGGCCCCGATCATCAGGCAGAGTGTCCAACCAGTCCCCAGCCGCCTCGGGTCGATCAAAGAAGTGTGTGCGACCTTCCACCTCCACCCTTAGCTTAGCTGGAAAGAGCATTGAGTACTTTAGGTTCAGGTCCCGCAGGCGACGTTTAATACCGAGAAAACTCAGTCTCTGCTTTTGGACCGCCGGAGTAAAGTCCGGGTAGAAACGCACATCCATGTTGTCAAGCTTGACCGGTCCCTGTTGCCTGGAGGTCTGCAGGATAGCGTCCCTGTCCCGAAAGTTAAAAACCCGGGCAATGAGAGGCCGCGGCGGGGCACCGGCCTTCGGCCTACCCCCAGGGACCCGGTGAGCACGCTCCACCGCAAAAAGCTTACTCAAGCCCCGGGGCTGCAGATGGGTAAGGATTAGATCTTCCACAAAAAGGTCGGCGGCCTCCGCCTCTCGTCCCTCCGGCACCCCCACAATACGAACATTATTCCTCCTGGCACGACCCTCGGAATCCTCCAGTCGCCGGTCCATCAGGGCGCCCGCCTGGCCAAGCCGGCGCACCTCCTTTTGGAGGGCCGCCACATCTGTCTCGAGGCCCGCCGTGGTGTGGGTCAGGGAATCGACCCGGTCATTCGTCTTAGACAGGTCGGCCCTCACCAGGCTCACATCCACAAGGACCGAGTCTATTTTTTGCGCTAGGGTGTCGAAGCGCTGGTCCACCGAGGCCTTCATCTCCGCGATGGCGCCCATGACGTCCCGGAGGGTCAGGTCCACCGGCTGGGCAGGCGTCTCCGTCAGGCCCGCCGGGGACGTGCGCGATGTCTCCGGAGATCCCTTCTGGAGAGTGTAGCGGTCCATACTGTTGGATTGGTGCGCCGGGCCACGGCGGGTCGTCTTCACCTTCGCCCGGTCGCCATCTTGTTTGGTGGACATGCTTGCTCTCCCACCGTCGTGCCAATCTCCTCAAAAGGGCCGATAAACCCGTTCACGGGGTCCGGGGGGGGGGAGGGCGGCCACCGCACCGCAGGATGATCCACAGCTGGCGGGTCAGCCGGGCACCTGGATAAGACCACACCACCGCACCCCGCTTTGCGACCCTACCTCGCTGGAGGCGAGGAGGGTGCAAAAGTGAAAGTGAAAGCGCGGGGTACGCGAGTCGCCCAGCCGTGCCCGCCGCTGTTGTTCACTTTGTCCCCGGATCGCCCCACTAATCCAATCCGGGGGGCCGGCGCGGGGAAGGCCGCAACCTTCGATCGGCGCTCCCGCCGGTGTTCGGGGTCCGATTCGAACACGGAAAACGGGTGGCGCCTCAGCTCGGGTTCACCGACACAGTCCCCTCAAAAAGGACAGGATATAGCCAGGATTAATTCAGGAGGTCACGGAGGTCCTCGGGAGCCTCGCACCTACGCGGCCATCTTGGTTGCGCGCTAGGCTCCTCCTCTCCGGAAACCAAAATGTTAGAGAGAATCGGTAACATCTGTACAATTTAAATTTTGGAATTTTATTAGATTACCATTGGAAATTTAATCAAAAAAGAATTTTAAAATTACTATTTGGCCTAAAGGAAATGGAACCAGATGTATTGTGGAGTTATTTGAGATATATTATTTTTGTGATTATGCTTCTGAAACAAAATTGTCAGACGGTATTTTAAAGAAATAGTTATTGTTATTAGATGATATTTTTTTAGAATATTATGCATTTCTATAATGTTATGTTTAAGTAAAAAGAGGTTCTGGGCTTTTTTAAAACAATCTTTGAGATTGTTATTTTTTTTTTGCCCGCTGTTAAGTGATGAATGCAATTGCTTTCACGATTTATAGTGAAATGCAATATATTCTGAAAACAGCAAAAAATGTTTGGGGGGAAATATGTAAATACGTGTACTGTGTTATATAATGATTTATTAAATATTAATACTTTTTTCATTTTTTTCAGATTGTGAAAGAAAATGTTTGAAAAAAACCAACCATTTTTTCAAGTAATTTCAATTAAATTTTAATTAAAAATTAAATTGTTTGGTGGGTCAGGTAAGTCAGAAATTAGATGGTCCCTTTCTTCCACTTCTCCTCAAACAGATTTTTAGTATTTAGTTATTAATTCCTCAAGGATCTTGAGATGTGGTAATTGATTTTTAGTGTTTTTTAAAAGAAAAAAAAAAAACTACGCTTACCGTACGCGTACGGTAAAAAAAAAAAACGTTTTAAAGAAAATATAAAAAAAAATTGAGAGGAAAGGTTGGCTCTTAAAAGAGCCGTTGTGTTCATGCAGGGATAGAGGAAAGGAAGAATGGGAACATTAGCTGGTAGGACAAATGTGCTGGTCTATTTTGTTGTTAATGAGGGGAACACTGGTCTCCCTATGAACAATTAGACCATGGCAAAATGAACACCGCATAGTAACCCTCGCAAACCGATGGTTCGTTTCCACAGGATCAGAAAAAGGTGAATCTGCCCCCACAGATGAAGGGCTCTGCTGAGCTTCCGAAGAAGGACTCGGCTGAGCTGCTGTGGATGTGCTTGCTCGACTTACTGAAGGGTTGCCTCTAGTATGTCGTGCATGTGTCCTAGGATGTACATCCTCAAGGTGTCTCAACATAGTGTGATTCCCGAAGGAATACTTCTTGTTGGGATTACCTCGCGAAAGTACACGCTGGCACAGCTTGCAAGTCACCAAGGCAGCATTGACTTTTTTCTCACCCTCAGGAAAAGTAAAATACTCCCATATAAAAGAGCTCTTCTGTTTCCTCTTTCTCTGCCTGATGGTGGTGCTGCTAGCCTCACTCTCAGCAGAAGAGTGCTGGTCTGCCATCGTATCACAAAGACAAGTCAGCTCCTTCACCTAAGGGATCACAAGCAGAAATGAGGGGAATGGGTGTGGTGTAGGAGAGTTCTAGAACTGAAACTACTTTGAACCAATCAAAAGTTTTGTTTCATGATCACATGACCCACCGTGCGCGTACGTTACGCTTACGTTACGCTTACGGAGCGCTTACGGAGCGCTTACGGTAAAAGTACGCATGCGCGTAAAAAAGACACGCGCTCGCGCGCATGCGCATAACAGTCACTCCCCAACACTTCCGCGTAACGTACGCGTGTAGCGTACACGCTTACACGCCCCATACGCAGTACGCACGGCTACGCAAATTGCGTAACTATACGCAAAAAGAGTAGATAAATTACGAACATTACGTAAACCGTACGCTTACCGTAAGCTTACCGTACGCGCACTTAAAAAAAAAAAAAATAAAGAAAAAAAGAATTTCTATGTTATACTAATATATCTTACCTGTTCGGTAAAAAAAAAAAAGAGATAAATTAATATATTGCAGAACTTTTTTTTAAAAAAACACAGTGTTTTAAGAGAATATAAAGTTTAAAAAAAAAAAAACTTGCTTTTTTTAAAAAAAACAAACACATTTAATATAAAAATTTATAATAAAAAAATCATACAAAATCAATGAAAAAACCATAGGAATCACACATGTTATAGGTAAGAATTAGCATTTAAAAAACCATACAAATTCACTGAAAAAACCATGGGTTTCACACACGTTATAGTTAGAAATTAGCATTTTAAAAACCTTGCAAATTCACTGAAAAAAACCATAGGTTTCACACACGTTATAGTTAGGAATTAGCATTTAAAAAACCTTGCAAATTCACTGAAGAAACCATAGGTTTCACACACGTTATAGTTAGGATTTAGCATTTAAAAAACCTTGCAAATTCAGTGAAAAAACCATAGGTTTCACACACGTTATAGTTAGTGGACATTTTACTCATAAAAAACCAATGAAATTCCCCCGTTATAGTTAGTTAAGCTAACTATAACTCGCGCACCCGCAATCCACTGCTGATGACGTAACATATTACATCACTCATGACATGGTCAGTGACATCACTCATGACATCACTGATGACATCTCAAATGACATCACTGATGACATCATCCTTGTGACAGAGTGGTAGACCTCCTCTCACCCTAATATAACCTTTGATACACACATTCAAAAATAGAGACTACAATTTTCAAAACAATGGACATACCAATACCAGTTACAGCAACCTATTCAGTAATTCTTAGATCCACATACACATCCACTCATTCACCAACAGTCCTGTACAGTCACTCATACATGTACTCACTCATCATATGTACTCATACACCTATACATCCTGTTACACATTGCCACTCATCCATAGAGTTACTCACACACATAGTCACTCATGCTAATAAAGAATCAAACATCCATTTACTTGCATATTCAGTTATACACACACCTCAACACGTACTTCTACAGAAACTTACACATACTTACTCTTTTAAATAATCACTAATAAAAACACATACTTATTCATACAGGAACTATTTCAATCTCTCACTCTCACATATACTCACTTATATACAACAATAGTCAAATATACTTCTTTAAAACATATTATGTAACTCATAAAGCCACTATTGAGACAGTCATTCACTCACTAACACACCCATACACACACTCATCAAACCATACAGTCATGCACACATGCTGTCTTCAAAACATACAACCAGACAGACAATCATTCATGCACCTATGCACTACGTTAAACCCCCCACCGAACCATGCAGACACTCAGACTGATACTCAAAAAACAACCTAAAATCCAATATAAACACCCATATAGCTACTCACCAACCCATGCAGACACTTATACACAAAGTGAGAGACTGATACAGAAAATTACATATTTAAACATTACGCATTAAGCCATGTATTCACTAAGATACACTTAATCAGTCAGTTACACAATCAATTTTTCAAAAACAAATCATCCTTTTAGACACTTATATACCCATTTATTCTTCCATCGACCTTGAGATATACATATATAAAACATATTTAATTTTCAGAAAAACACACATTCACTGGATGATGTCACAAACTGCAATAAGAGAAGGCAAAGCAAGCCTGAAATGTCCCGTCTACACCTCCCAGGAGTACCAAAACCTCAACCACTACAAAGTGCGGGAGGAGGTAAGCCTGCATGCGGGAGGCATGAAGGCCAGGAGACCTCTCACGTTATTTAGAACAAGATAAACCATCCATCAGAGGTAGAGGAGGGATAGATACAACCGTGAAATCTTATTGGTCCTTGATGTCAGAAAATATAGAGGAGTGCTGCGCTGCCAACTGCTGCTTAGTTTAGGGGCATATTTACAAGGTGGAGATAAAAAATTATCACCGCTTTTGCGGCCGTTTTCGGCCGAAAAGCAGTGATAATTTTATCGCCTAATTAGCAAGGTCACGCTAACGCGTGAAACCTTGCATTAGCGCATGAAATCTTAACGCCCAGCTTTGCATCTCTAATGAGATGCAAAGTGGGCGTTCCTGACCTAACATGACAGGAGAAATGTCGCTAAGTGACATTTCTCCTATCATCAAGCCCCACGCTATGAAGCATAGCGGCAAGAAAAGTAGCGATAACCCCTGTTATCGCTACTTTCCTTACGCCTGCTTCAGGACTGACTTAGCCATGCTATCCTATGGAAGGTGGATATCATGGCTAAGTTTGTGAGTCCCTATCAGCAAGCTAACGCCACATTGCGTGAGATTATCGCTGGGTTTCCAGCGATAATCTCATGTTAGGCAGTTAGCGCTAGGATTTTTATCACTTTTGAGATAAGCGTTGCTAATAGCACGCTATCTCAGCGATAAAAATCCACGCCAGCCGGCGATAATTATCCTAGCGCTAAGTGCGCTTAGCGATAATTATCGCCGGTTGTTGCTGATATGCCCCTTAGTTTCTTTCCTTTATAAGTTATATGTATAGCGGTAAATTGTCCTGTGGTTGCTTAATTGCCAAAAAGACGAAAAAGAGGGATGTGCAGCCTGTTTTTCACCATCTTGACCATAATACATGCCTGGACATGCAACTTTCAAGTCTTTTACAAATTCAATTGTGAACTATGTGTATGAGATATATGCTTGTATTGTAAAATGCTGCTAAACACATCCCGAAATAAAAACAAGTTAAAATAAAAACACTCTACAACAGGATGCGACCACCTCACACTCAGACGGCCGAGTGTCCGCTGTCAAGCCAGCTGCCTCAGCTACCCGGATCTATGGATGGTGTCCAAACAATACCAGCAGAAGCAGCACTTCGGTGCCACTAGCAGCTGTGCTTCCACTGCGAGCTGGCAGTTGTGCCATGTTGCATCTGCGACAGGATTGCCAGGCAGAAATACAGGAGGTCAAGAAGCTAGTCACCTAGTGTCCAGGCCAGAAGGCCTCCTAAGACTGGCAATGAACACAGAAACACTGAAAGTAGTTAGGAACTAAGGGGCTTATTTACAAGCCCCTTGCGACACATGCGACACATTTGCGTCACTTTTAACATTGGAAAAGTGACGCAAACGTGGCGCACGGGACTTGTAAATCTGCCCCTAAATGTTATATGCGTTGGGGCGTTTTCTGTTTGGCTCATATTTAGGTGCTGTTAATACATACTTCAGGTAGCTCCATATAGGAGTAATAGTGTTACAATTTATGATATACAGTTCCATACACTAGATAATCTTATGGCATTCAAATTGTCTTCCACACTCATCTTTCCATCCCCATTAAGTGACTGTATGCAATTTTAGCGATGGGGGCGGTTAAAATATTTCATACGAACTGATGACGTTTACTTTATTTGCAAAGTTTGAAGAAGTGGAGTCAGTATGACGCATCCATATGCTTCAAGTCCGGCGGGGCGTTACTGTGTGAATGTCTGCCACTCCAAGTCAGATGTCCATATGACAGAACAACCGGAAGTCCCGAGACAGACATCAATCAACTACATGTTGCTACAGCATTCCAAAAACGTCCCAGTTAAGAACCCTTTCACCCCCTCCCCCCGGAACAGTTCCCTATAAGAAGACGCCCATGTCCAAGGCATTGTGGTCAGAAACACCAGGGTGCAGTTCTCCCACACGGCCCAGGGTTCAACTGAATACCATGCACCCCTTCAGAGATTCTTTTAGAAATGCATTAACATTAGAAAAACGCTTGTCCAAGTTAATAACACTAGTCAGAGGTTGAAATCCTGAAACAAACAGTGGGCTCTGGAAACACACCTGCAGCATTTTATTCCTACAGAGGCACACATCTAACAGAGACTAGTCTGGTATTAGACGAAATACAAACTGCAGAAACAGAAGAATGGTGAAACCTATCCACCTCAATCCATGTCACCACATGCCTTCTGTTTCTAGACTTACAAACCATTGCTGTCAATTTCAAACTAGTTCAATCCAAGTTACCAACGTATAAATACCCCACCTGGGCACAAGAATCCAAGTACATTCATAACCGAGTGTTACGGTACCATGACAGTTTGCCCTCAGAGCAGTTGTGATAAGGGATAGTCAGACCCCCTTGTACCAATGTTTTCAAAACCAACTGGTGTTTAATACCATAAGGTGAACACCCACACATCAGACTTACCAGCTTCGTAGTGGCCACAGTGCGAGCCAAAGGCGGGTTGTCGGAAACGCAAACGGGAGAAGGCTGCCATCCAAACCCTCCTCACACGAGTACCACTCTGCTGTTAGCACGGGGAACACTATGGGCATGGCCCCAGGCGCGGTACTAGAGAAAATGGGATAGAGAGGTATACAGGAAGTGACTTACTCGTGACGTAGTTATAGTCCGGATGGCTCTCTTCAGCGGATGGTGCTACAGACACTGCTGTGGGGCGGAGTCAGTGTCTAGCTTAAGTAAAAAAAAAGTGTTGGCAACAGTAAAAGCGTTTCACTTGCGGGAGCGAGCAGCACCAGGAGCGATAATTGCTACCATATGGCACCACTCGCTCCCGCAAGTGAATCGCCAGACGTGCACGCGTTGCCTTGAAGGCAATGGAACGCGTGCACGTTTTTGGCTGAAAAACCGAAGCGATTGCTAAAGGTCTTTTGCCTATGCAGCGCATGCGCGCTGCGTAGGCGAGACCTAAAAAGTACAACTGGCAGGGCAGCTAAAGAAACCACAACTACTTATATTCAAACCCTGCATTCCAAGTTACCCCTACACTAAAGTTATCATGTGCTTCTCATTCCAACCCAGCTAATCCCAACACTTTTTCCCAAATTTCACACAAGCTCACAACTACCCTCAGGGTGGTGCACTAGCGAAAGACAGAGCGGCTGTTTGAAGCAGCAGATTCGTCTTTCACAAAGCAAGAGGCACCCAGCCAGCACTTCAAGGGTGGGGGACAGAAATCCCTATGTAAGCGGGTACAGTGAGTGAATGCACTCGCCTGCAGGGGGCTATCAGGGACTGCATGGGAATCCATTTTCCTCCTTTCAGAGTCACCTTCTTATGGCGCACTGACTGTGTGTCACTTCTTTCAGTCGCACACTCAGTGCGCCTCCTGATGGCCTCATTGCGTCTTCGCTCGCATCCATAATACAGCACAGGCACAGACGCTGAGAGTTTGCTTCATTTGCATGGTGCCACTCCCCTATTTGAATGAGGGAGTGCCGTCTTTATGTGCACCAGAGAAATCTGGATTACAGAAGGACGCACACAAGTGTCTACAGACCCTTCTGTGATACTACAGTGCCCCAGGGGTTGGAGGGGGAACACAGGTGTACACACCTGTTACGTCTTCATGGCACGGTGTATAATATGGCTCCTGGTTGGTTTACAAGGTTGAAATATATATTTTGTGACTGAAATATCAATTTCATCATCTTTGAAGACTTTTGTGGGGCAGAACCTGAGTACATAGCATCAGAGGCATGTGGTCTGTTAATGTCGTAAATTCTGACTGCAAGCACAATGGTTAGAATAGCTCTATGCCCATAGCGTCTTACTCCATCAGAAAATACAAACCTCCAAGAGCAATCAATAAAAATGTAAATTGTGTCATTCTTTGCTTTAGTATAAAATATTTACCATGATATGTACTGTGGTCTGTACCAATGTCTGTGATACAATTAGCGTCAATGATGGCATTTCCTCATTTATTTGCACCAGCACAAGAGTTAAAGAACGCGTTCTCATCTTCTGACTTCCAAGCGCAATAAATAAATTAAAACATCTAAACTTCTATGAAGCAAATTTTTTTTTAACTGATGGTAAGTCAAAGACACAATTACAGCACAATTCCATGGTTGTAAATGTAGGATTTCAAAGACATCTATTAGTAATCAAAACAAATAGACCCTTACTTCTTCTCTGTTTTTAATCAATTCTCAAAAGATCTCAGTTGATCCCAGATGGTTGCTGCACTGTTTCTCAAGATCACAATGGTTGTAGCAAGGTTCATCCAACAAGGCTGCCCTGAAAAAGATTGGGGTAGAATTTCCACTGTTTTAGGGTCAGCTCACGGAATGCCGTCCAGCCCACGAATGCCGACTTCGCATGGAATGCTTGTAGGAAACTGGCCCTATATACACTATACCAAAGTAAGGTACAGTGCGCACAGAGTCCAGGGGATCCCTGTGGGAAGCTGGCTCTGTATATACTATACCAAAGTGAGGTATAGTGCGCACAGAGTCCAGGGGATCCCTGTGGGAAGCTGGCTCTGTTTATACTATACTAAAGTGAGGTATAGTGCGCACAGAGTCCAGGGGATCCCTGTGGGAAGCTGGCCCTGTATATACTATACCAAAGTGTGGTATAGTGCGCACAGAGTCCAGGGGATCCCTGTGGGAAGCTGGCTCTGTTTATACTATACTAAAGTGAGGTATAGTGCGCACAGAGTCCAGGGGATCCCTGTGGGAAGCTGGCCCTGTATATACTATACCAAAGTGTGGTATAGTGCGCACAGAGTCCAGGGGATCCCTGTGGGAAGCTGGCCCTGTATATACTATACCAAAGTGAGGTATAGTGCGCACAGAGTCCAGGGGATCCCTGTGGGAAGCTGGCCCTGTATATACTATACCAAATTGAGGTATAGTGCGCACAGAGTCCAGGGGATCCCTGTGGGTAGCTGGCCCTGTATATACTATACCAAATTGAGGTATAGTGCGCACAGAGTCCAGGGGATCCCTGTGGGAAGCTGGCCCTGTATATACTATACCAAATTGAGGTATAGTGCGCACAGAGTCCAGGGGATCTCTGTGGGAAGCTGGCCCTGTATATAGTATACCAAAGTGAGGTATAGTGCGCACAGAGTCCAGGGGATCCCTGTGGGAAGCTGGCCCTGCATATACTATACCAAATTGAGGTATAGTGCGCACAGAGTCCAGGGGATACCTGTGGGTAGCTGGCCCTGTATATAGTATACCAAATTGAGGTATAGTGCGCACAGAGTCCAGGGGATCCCTGTGGGAAGCTGGCCCTGTATATACTATACCAAATTGAGGTATAGTGCGCACAGAGTCCAGGGGATCTCTGTGGGAAGCTGGCCCTGTATATAGTATACCAAAGTGAGGTATAGTGCGCACAGAGTCCAGGGGATCCCTGTGGGAAGCTGGCCCTGTATATACTATACCAAAGTGAGGTATAGTGCGCACAGAGTCCAGGGGATCCCTGTGGGAAGCTGGCCCTGTATATACTATACCAAAGTGAGGTATAGTGCGCACAGAGTCCAGGGGATCCCTGTGGGAAGCTGGCCCTGTATATACTATACCAAATTGAGGTATAGTGCGCACAGAGTCCAGGGGATCTCTGTGGGAAGCTGGCCCTGTATATAGTATACCAAAGTGAGGTATAGTGCGCACAGAGTCCAGGGGATCCCTGTGGGAAGCTGGCCCTGTATATACTATACCAAATTGAGGTATAGTGCGCACAGAGTCCAGGGGATCCCTGTGGGTAGCTGGCCCTGTATATACTATACCAAAGTAAGGTATAGTGCGCACAGCGTCCAGGGGATCCCTGTGGGAAGCTGGCCCTGTATATACTATACCAAATTAAGGTAGAGTGCGCACAGCGTCCAGGGGATCCCTGTGGGAAGCTGGCTCTGTATATACTATACCAAAGTGAGGTATAGTGCGCACAGAGTCCAGGGGATCCCTGTGGGAAGCTGGCCCTGTATATACTATACCAAAGTGAGGTATAGTGCGCACAGAGTCCAGGGGATCCCTGTGGGAAGCTGGCCCTGTATATACTATACCAAAGTGAGGTATAGTGCGCACAGTGTCCAGGGGATCCCTGTGGGAAGCTGGCCCTGTATATACTATACCAAAGTAAGGTATAGTGCGCACAGAGTCCAGGGGATCCCTGTGGGAAGGTGGCCCTGTATATACTATACCAAAGTGAGGTATAGTGCGCACAGAGTCCAGGGGATCCCTGTGGGAAGGTGGCCCTGTATATACTATACCAAAGTGAGGTATAGTGCGCACAGCGTCCAGGGGATCCCTGTGGGAAGCTGGCTCTGTATATACTCTACCAAAGTAAGGTATAGTGCGTACAGCGTCCAGGGGATCCCTGTGGGAAGCTGGCCCTGTATATACTATACCAAAGTGAGGTATAGTGTGCACAGCGTCCAGGGTATCCCTGTGGGAAGCTGGCTCTGTATATACTATACCAAAGTGAGGTATAGCGCGCACAGAGTCCAGGGGATCCCTGTGGGAAGCTGGCCCTGTATATACTATACCAAAGTGAGGTATAGTGCGCACAGAGTCCAGGGGATCCCTGTGGGAAGCTGGCCCTGTATATACTATACCAAAGTGAGGTATAGTGCGCACAGAGTCCAGGGGATCCCTGTGGGAAGCTGGCTCTGTATATACTATACCAAAGTAAGGCGTAGTGCGCACAGAGTCCAGGGTATCCCTGTGGGAAGCTGGCTCTGTATATACTATACCAAAGTGAGGTATAGCGCGCACAGAGTCCAGGGGATCCCTGTGGGAAGCTGGCCCTGTATATACTATACCAAAGTGAGGTATAGTGCGCACAGAGTCCAGGGGATCCCTGTGGGAAGCTGGCCCTGTATATACTATACCAAAGTGAGGTATAGTGCGCACAGAGTCCAGGGGATCCCTGTGGGAAGCTGGCTCTGTATATACTATACCAAAGTAAGGCGTAGTGCGCACAGAGTCCAGGGGATCCCTGTGGGAAGCTGGCTCTGTATATACTATACCAAAGTGAGGTGTAGTGCGCACAGAGTCCAGGGGATCCCTGTGGGAAGCTGGCCCTGTATATACTATACCAAATTAAGGTAGAGTGCGCACAGCGTCCAGGGGATCCCTGTGGGAAGCTGGCTCTGTATATACTATACCAAAGTGAGGTATAGTGCGCACAGAGTCCAGGGGATCCCTGTGGGAAGCTGGCCCTGTATATACTATACCAAAGTGAGGTATAGTGCGCACAGAGTCCAGGGGATCCCTGTGGGAAGCTGGCCCTGTATATACTATACCAAAGTAAGGTATAGTGCGCACAGAGTCCAGGGGATCCCTGTGGGAAGGTGGCCCTGTATATACTATACCAAATTAAGGTAGAGTGCGCACAGCGTCCAGGGGATCCCTGTGGGAAGCTGGCTCTGTATATACTATACCAAAGTGAGGTATAGTGCGCACAGAGTCCAGGGGATCCCTGTGGGAAGCTGGCCCTGTATATACTATACCAAAGTGAGGTATAGTGCGCACAGAGTCCAGGGGATCCCTGTGGGAAGCTGGCCCTGTATATACTATACCAAAGTGAGGTATAGTGCGCACAGCGTCCAGGGGATCCCTGTGGGAAGCTGGCTCTGTATATACTCTACCAAAGTAAGGTATAGTGCGTACAGCATCCAGGGGATCCCTGTGGGAAGCTGGCCCTGTATATTATACCAAAGTGAGGTATAGTGCGCACAGCGTCCAGGGTATCCCTGTGGGAAGCTGGCTCTGTATATACTATACCAAAGTGAGGTATAGCGCGCACAGAGTCCAGGGGATCCCTGTGGGAAGCTGGCCCTGTATATACTATACCAAAGTGAGGTATAGTGCGCACAGAGTCCAGGGGATCCCTGTGGGAAGCTGGCCCTGTATATACTATACCAAAGTGAGGTATAGTGCGCACAGAGTCCAGGGGATCCCTGTGGGAAGCTGGCTCTGTATATACTATACCAAAGTAAGGCATAGTGCGCACAGAGTCCAGGGGATCCCTGTGGGAAGCTGGCTCTGTATATACTATACCAAAGTGAGGTATAGTGCGCACAGAGTCCAGGGGATCCCTGTGGGAAGCTGGCCCTGTATATACTATACCAAATTAAGGTAGAGTGCGCACAGCGTCCAGGGGATCCCTGTGGGAAGCTGGCCCTGTATATACTATACCAAAGTGAGGTATAGTGCGCACAGAGTCCAGGGGATCCCTGTGGGAAGCTGGCCCTGTATATACTATACCAAAGTGAGGTATAGTGCGCACAGAGTCCAGGGGATCCCTGTGGGAAGCTGGCCCTGTATATACTATACCAAAGTGAGGTATAGTGCGCACAGAGTCCAGGGGATCCCTGTGGGAAGCTGGCCCTGTATATACTATACCAAAGTGAGGTATAGTGCGCACAGAGTCCAGGGGATCCCTGTGGGAAGGTGGCCCTGTATATACTATACCAAAGTGAGGTATAGTGCGCACAGAGTCCAGGGGATCCCTGTGGGAAGGTGGCCCTGTATATACTATACCAAAGTGAGGTATAGTGCGCACAGAGTCCAGGGGATCCCTGTGGGAAGCTGGCCCTGTTTATACTATACCAAAGTGAGGTATAGTGCGCACAGAGTCCAGGGGATCCCTGTGGGAAGCTGGCCCTGTATATACTATACCAAAGTGAGGTATAGTGCGCACAGAGTCCAGGGGATCCCTGTGGGAAGGTGGCCCTGTATATACTATACCAAATTGAGGTAGAGTGCGCACAGCGTCCAGGGGATCCCTGTGGGAAGCTGGCTCTGTACATACTATACCAAAGTGAGGTATAGTGCGCACAGCGTCCAGGGGATCCCTGTGGGAAGCTGGCCCTGTATATACTATACCAAAGTGAGGTATAGTGCGCACAGAGTCCAGGGGATCCCTGTGGGAAGCTGGCCCTGTATATACTATACCAAAGTGAGGTATAGTGCGCACAGAGTCCAGGGGATCCCTGTGGGAAGCTGGCCCTGTATATACTATACCAAAGTAAGGTATAGTGCGCACAGAGTCCAGGGGATCCCTGTGGGAAGGTGGCCCTGTATATACTATACCAAAGTGAGGTATAGTGCGCACAGAGTCCAGGGGATCCCTGTGGGAAGGTGGCCCTGTATATACTATACCAAAGTGAGGTATAGTGCGCACAGCGTCCAGGGGATCCCTGTGGGAAGCTGGCTCTGTATATACTATTCCAAAGTGAGGTATAGTGCGTACAGCGTCCAGGGGATCCCTGTGGGAAGCTGACCCTGTATATACTATACCAAAGTGAGGTATAGTGCGCACAGCGTCCAGGGTATCCCTGTGGGAAGCTGGCTCTGTATATACTATACCAAAGTGAGGTATAGCGCGCACAGAGTCCAGGGGATCCCTGTGGGAAGCTGGCCCTGTATATACTATACCAAAGTGAGGTATAGCGCGCACAGAGTCCAGGGGATCCCTGTGGGAAGCTGGCCCTGTATATACTATACCAAAGTGAGGTATAGTGCGCACAGAGTCCAGGGGATCCCTGTGGGAAGCTGGCTCTGTATATACTATACCAAAGTGAGGCATAGTGCGCACAGAGTCCAGGGGATCCCTGTGGGAAGCTGGCTCTGTATATACTATACCAAAGTGAGGTATAGTGCGCACAGAGTCCAGGGGATCCCTGTGGGAAGCTGGCCCTGTATATACTATACCAAATTGAGGTAGAGTGCGCACAGCGTCCAGGGGATCCCTGTGGGAAGCTGGCTCTGTATATACTATACCAAAGTGAGGTATAGTGCGCACAGAGTCCAGGGGATCCCTGTGGGAAGCTGGCCCTGTATATACTATACCAAAGTGAGGTATAGTGCGCACAGAGTCCAGGGGATCCCTGTGGGAAGCTGGCCCTGTATATACTATACCAAAGTGAGGTATAGTGCACACAGAGTCCAGGGGATCCCTGTGGGAAGCTGGCCCTGTATATACTATACCAAAGTAAGGTATAGTGCGCACAGAGTCCAGGGGATCCCTGTGGGAAGGTGGCCCTGTATATACTATACCAAAGTGAGGTATAGTGCGCACAGAGTCCAGGGGATCCCTGTGGGAAGGTGGCCCTGTATATACTATACCAAAGTGAGGTATAGTGCGCACAGCGTCCAGGGGATCCCTGTGGGAAGCTGGCTCTGTATATCCCTGTGGGAAGCTGGCTCTGTATATACTATACCAAAGTGAGGTATAGCGCGCACAGAGTCCAGGGGATCCCTGTGGGAAGCTGGCCCTGTATATACTATACCAAAGTGAGGTATAGTGTGCACAACGTCCAGGGGATCCCTGTGGGAAGCTGGCCCTGTATATACTCTACCAAAGTGAGGTATAGTGCGCACAGAGTCCAGGGGATCCCTGTGGGAAGCTGGCCCTGTATATACTATACCAAAGTGAGGTATAGTGTGCACAGCGTCCAGGGGATCCCTGTGGGAAGCTGGCTCTGTATATACTATACTAAAGTACGGTATAGTGCGCACAGAGTCCAGTGGATCCCCAGATGCTTTACAGAGGCTAAAGCAGATAATGCTAATGCTTTCCTGTGTGGTAGTGTGGGCGAGCAGTTAGACTTATCTTAGGGCAGTGCTAGGCCTTTGCTGTACACACTCAGGCGAGAATGATTACACACACTCAAAGATTGAATCCGAAACCAATGGTTTGTAAAAATATACATTTTTATATATTGATCTCTTAGAACCAAAGATACTTTGTTTTTGCAATGTCACTGTTTTTCAATATAAAAAGTGGACACAGTGCATTTTTCAATTAGTACAATGTTAGCCTATGGGAGGTAACACAATTAGCAATATCAAGGTAAGTACATGATTTACAATATTGAGCTTTTGGATGCAGAATCAGTACCAGGCAAGGTACAGGCAAATGACCTAAGTGCACCACCAGTGACATTGGGTCAGCCGAGTGCAAAGGTCAAACTCGGGCTCTGGTGCCAACGCTATCCAATGCAGAAAGGGAACAATAGAAATGGTACTACTTGCAGGTGAGTAACACAGTTTTGTAACCTTGTCTCTAGAGGTTAAGGTAAGCACGGGGGCCACTAGGCAGCACCAAACTTACACTTCCAGTGGCACAGGGGCGGCCAGGTGCAGAGTGCCAACACAGCGTCATGCACCCAATGCAAACCAACTTGGAAATAGGCTGCAGGCTCAGGCCAGGAGGAGTGAAGAAAGAAACCTACTGCTGCACCGCAAACTTGGGATGTGCTGGAGCGTCGGGACACCGTTGGTAGATCTCCCCAAAGCCTAGAGGCTCTGGGTGCAGGGGTGTCCTTTGGTGTCGGAAGTCAGCTTACCAATGAGGTTGCCGGGCAGAGGCTGCAGGCATCTGCGTGGACTCCGGCAGGGGTCAACCCACGTGTGACTCTAGGTCAGGATTGCTGGGGAACCTTTTCTGGATCAGTGGGCTTCTTGGACTCAGGCGTTGGGTGCAAAGGTGGTCAACTTCACGGTTCCACAGACAGAGCACTTGGGGCCTCATGTAGGTAAATAAATTTTACCGGTTCTTAAATACCAAGCCGTACCGAATCGGTAAATTAGAATCGGTAAGTTATATGTAGGTAAAAATTCGGTAACAGTTACCGATTCGGTAACATTCGGTAATCACGAATCGGAATTCACCGAATCGGAAAATACCGAGGTGGTATTTACCGAATCGGAAAATACCGAGGTGGTATTTACCGAATCGGAAAATACCGAATCGGTATGTACGGATTCGGTAAATAAAATCACATGACTTGACGAAACAGCTAATCCTGTGCAACGACAGCCCACCCAACCAGGAAGTGCCCACACCCAGGCAGGTGTACATAATTAGCCGAAGTGGCCACACCCAGGCAGGTGTACATAATTAGCCGACCCTGGAGAGGCTTGGAGTGCAGAGGAGAGGCAGGGAGCCGTTGCATGTGCGAGCGGGTAAACGAACAGCATGTCCAGCCAGAGAACACAGAAAGACGGAGGGGAAAGGAGGAGGAAGCTGAAATTTAGCCCCAAGGAACTCCAGGTGCTGGTGGAGGAGGTGGTGAAGCAGCACCAGAAGCTGTTTGGAAGGCAATCCCTGCAAGTGCCTGAGGCGGAAAAGCGCAACATATGGCTGGCCATCCAGGCGCAGGTCAATGCTGTGGGAGTGACCCACAGGGACATTGAGGTCCTCAAAAAGCGCTGGTATGACCTGAGGATTGTAACCAAGAGGAAGATGGGCGACATCCAGAAGGAGGCCAGCCAGACCGGAGGTGGAACCAACAGGGCACCTGCCCTCACCGAACTGGAGGAGCTGGTGGCGGCCACAATCGAGCAAGAGAGCGTCATGGGTCTTGGGGACGCCGACAGCTCTGCCAGAGCCGCAACACACCAAGGTAAGACGAAAGCACAGCAATGTAGCCCCCCCTACCCCTATCCCACATCCCCCATTGTGAAACGAGAATCACACTGCAGTCCACACGTGTCAGTGCAGACAGGCAATGCATTCCGGGAGATGTAGTCAGGGCAACACTAACCATGACGTAAATGTTACAGGGCAACAAGGCATGTCACGCACTCGAGGCACAAGGAGACAGAGGACATATTGGAATGTGAAATGATTGATTGTGACGCTTGCAATGCAGCCCTTCGGGGACACTGAGCCAATGTTGTATTTCTGTCCACAGATGTGACATCATGCAGGACAGGGCATGCTGCAGGAGAGACGGCACACCGGCCACAAATATCACCTCTAGCCAGCACAAGTTCAGACCAGGGAGCAGGCCCACTGGCAGCCGCACCACCAACACAGCCAGCCTCGCCGCACCCAGAGCCAGCATCACCTCACCGAGAGCCAGCATCACCTCACCGAGAGCCAGCATCACCACAACCAGAGCCAGCATCGCCACTCATGTTCGAATCACCGGCCACATCTCCGCTTGCAGGTGTGAGAATGAGGAGGCGTCCAGCAGCCAGGCTACGAGCCTTAGACACCTCGTCAGACGACAGCATGGGCCCAGAAGACCGCACCGGGCCCCAGGAAGGGAGCCATGCCACTGTGCCCCACACCTCACAGGCAGCACAGACGGGAGCAAGAGGGCGCCGCAGGTCGCGTGTCCAGAGTCCACCAGCACCCACTGACGGCCATGGTGTCTTCTTGGGGCTCGAGGGCCAAATGTTGAAACAACAGCGCCTGCAATCAAAGGCAGTCATGTCAGTCCAGAGGCACATGCGGGTGATGAAGACAACATTAGTCAACATGGACAATAACATTAGCGGCATGGCTGCGGGCATTCGGGACATGTCCCAGTCAATCCAGCAGTTGTGCAGCAAATTAGATGCTGACATCGAAGCACGGCGCCGGGAACGCCAGAGAAGGGACACTACCAGCAGGGCACTCAACCGTCTGGCAACTGCGACTTCTCTACTGTGCCGGCGCTCTGTGACGATGCAGGAGGGCCTAACACAGTGCTGCAGCGACCTGTCTCGGGGGATGGTGCAGGTGACAAGTGCACTAGGGGTGCTATTGACTAGTCAGGCGTCGACAACTGCTGCAGGGGATGCTGCGGAGAGCATCGACACCAGCAGCAGCATCACACCCCCCGTCCCAGAAGCACGCAGGAACAGCAGGCGGCTTGGGGTTGGCTCTAGTGAGGATGCACAGGCCGTGCAATCCACCACTGCAGCGCGTATGCGCAAACATTGATGTAGCCCTGCTAAGCCACTTCCCATTGGGTGACGTAACCCTGGACATACTCCTTGTATAGATGGTATATTGCCTGATTGGCCTGTTCATGTGTTCATGGCGTGGTGCCACATTAAAACTACGTCAGGACTTCTCACAACTCGCTGTGTCCCCTCACTTACTCAGAAATAGTTGCATGTGATCTCTGCCCGTCTCTCTCTCCCATCGATTGCAGTTGGCACTCTAGCTGCGTTGCCCTCTGGCTGGCCTGACTCATCCTCGTTGTCCTCAAAATATGTTAGTTCCACATCTGTACCTTTTTTCGTGGCAAGGTTGTGCAGCATTGCACAAGTGGCAATAATCTTGCAGCAGGTGATGGGTTTGTACTGGCGTGCGCCTCCGCTCTTGTGCAGGCAGCGGAACCTGCTCTTCAGTAGTCCAAACGTGCGCTCCACCACATTGCGTGTTGTTTTATGTGCCACGTTGTATCGTCTCTCACTCTGGGTTGCTGGGTGTAGGTAGGGAGTGAGGATGAATGACCGGCATGCATATGCACTGTCGCCTGGATGAGTAAAAGGGAACCATCAGTAACATGCCTCTATACACTATGATTTGCAGGTTTCAAGGGGCGTCACTGTTACTTACCTAGCAGGTATCCCTCTCCGAATTCTCCGGCACTCAGTCGTGTGTAGATCCCACTAGTCTGGAAGATGTAAGAGTCGTGGGTGCTCCCAGGAAACTTTGCAACAATATCTGTGATGATGTTCCCTGCATCACAGATCACCTGCACATTGATGGAGTGGGTGGACTTCCTGTTCCTGTAGATGTGCTCTGTATCAGCTGGTGGACAGATTGGGATGTGTGTACCATCAATACAGCCGATGACATGGGGGAACTGTGCCATGTGATAAAAGTCTGTTTTTGTTTTCTGCAGTGCAGCCTGTGTGTTTGGGAAGCTTATGTAGTGGTGCATTCTCTGCATCATGGCATCCAGGAACTTCCTGAAGAAACGTGACAGGCAACTCTGGGATACCCCACCCACCGCAGCTATCACCACCTGATAACTGCCGGATGCCAACAGATGTAGGCTGCAGAGCACCTGCACATGTGGGGGTATGGCGTGCGCCCTTCTTATTGGATGGTCCAGGAGTGGGTGTAGGTCCCTGATTAAGTCCATGATGGTTTCGGGGTGTAGCCTGTACCTCTCATGTATCTCTGCATCAGTCAGCTGGAATAGTGTGATGCGCTGTCTGTAGATTTGTTCCTCCCGTCGCCACACCCTCAGTCCTGCTGCCTGTAGACGTAGGCGCCTTGCAATGACGTACATGGCGGCCATGTTGTCCACGCTGTTGCATTTTGGGATTGCCTATATGCATTGTTGATGGTTACCAGCTGCTTTCAATCCGTGTTAATTACCGACTCTTATTTACTGATTTTCCTGGATTTCTTAATTACCGAGTGCTCCTACATGTCATTTTAAATTTTACCACTTCATATTTACCACTTCATGTTTACCGAATCGTTAATTATGTATTCGGTAAATCTGATTCGGTATTTTGGAATTCGGTAAATATGAATCGGTATTTACCGCCTCATATTTACCGAAAAGTGGTTTTTGGACTCCTACATCTCACTTGTCTGAATACCGGTCGGTAACGGCATATTTACCGAAAATCGGCCGTTACCGACCGGTATTTGGCTACCTACATGAGGCCCTTGGTCTTTAAAAGTTGTTTTCTTCTGGACGGGTCTGCTGCCCATGAGAGGTCAGAAGTCTTTTTAGAAGGCAGGCAGTCCTTCCAGGGTTCTGAAGGTTGCTGGGCCGTGGCACGAGTCACTCCTTTGTCGCAGGGTCTTTGAGGGCTGCAGACGGGCTGGTAGGGCTGGGGCCAAGTCAGTTGATGTGTTCAGTCTTCGCTGCCGCACGGCTCTTCTTTGTCCTCTTCTACGTAGGTTGTCAGTAATCTAAGGATTAAGGTTATACTCAATTTAGGGGCATTACAGGGGTTGGAAGGTAGCAGCCATTAGGCTACTTACCTTTAGGGTGACTAAACCCTTTAAATGTTCACTCCCTCTGGAGAGGGGCATATGCCTAAACCTATTGGCTAGAATCCTCCAAAACAATTTGGAAGATTTTCGAAGGAGGGGGGTCACTTCAGCTCAGGGCACCTTCGGGGTGGTCCTGGCTGAGAAGGGACACACATGTCATGTTAACGAATGTTCCCGCCGGCCTTGCTGCCAAAAGTGGCATTTGGTCATGGGGGCGGGCATCTCCACTAGCTGGAGAGGCCCAAGTCAGAATAACAAATGGCAGGAAACCTTTGAGGCGCACCGCCGTTCTATGCTGTTCCTGCTTGGGGGTAGGTGTGAAGCACCTCCACCCAGAGCATGCTTTGTTTCTGACCCGCAAAAGGCTCCCTCCTCAGGGGGTCAGAAACATGTCTAGAGATGACCGGCTGGTGCAGTCCAGTCAGCCACACACTAGTGGTTTTGTTAGGTTTGCAGGGGACACCTCTGAGGTGCCCTCTGAGTGGATTTATTAATGAAGCCAACACTGGCATCGGTGTGGACTCATTAATCTGAGCTGTTTGGTACCAACATCTTGCAATTCGGTAAAGCCATCATGGAGCTGTGGAGCTTGTAGTGGCAAACCCCCAGCCCATGTACTCACTATGGCTTCACCTTGTAATCATAATGTCTAACAATGGACTTAGACACTATAGGGGCATATGTGCTCATGCTGTTATGCCCTCACATGAGGTATATTACACGCTCCCTTAGGGCTGTAAGGTCTGCTGTATGGTTGACTTAACTATGCCTCTTGCAGTGCTGGTAGGCTTGGCACACAGGGATGTGTGCCACGTTGACTCTTCACTTTTATGTGCACAAAAACACACAGGCTGCAGTGGCAGTGTGCATGTGTTTGGTGAGGGTCTCTTAGGGTGGCATAATACATGTCCCAGCCCTTAGAGACCCTCTCTGGTCACAAGGCCCTTGGTATCACTAGTACCTTTTACAAGGGACTTATATGTGTGCCAGAGGTGTGCCAATTGTGGAAACAAAGGTACAATTTTGGGAAATGAACACAGGCACTGGGAACCTTGTTAGCAGGAACCCAGTGCACACTCAGTCAAAGATGCATCAGAGTCAGGCAAACAGTGGGGGGTAACCATGCCAAATGCAATACTTTCCTACAATGCTATCTTTTAATTGCAGCCAGAATTTGCTTCCAAGGATCTGAAATTCAGTGTTAATCAAAGACACCTCACAAGAACATCCCAGTTCAATCTGTACCTCCAGGCATGACTTTGTGTAGTTGTTGTCTAAATAGAATCATATAAAAACAAAATTTTAAAAGAAATATGAAACAGCCATCCCTCCCCGACATCACAAATCTCTTACTCGTAATTTTTTTAATAGCATTCCACTTCAGATATCATCCTCTGTGGGACCATCATTGTAAAGTATCAACCCCCTCGGGAAATATAGTATCGTTCTTCAAAGACCTTTTAGAGTGTCACCAGACCACCCAATATGTCACTAATCCTTCTCGAGTACTTTAACTTGAGTTTCAGTAATCATCTAGAGACTACCTTGTTCTCCCAACTCCTCTGAGATCACTCATGGCTCAACACACACTCTACACCCTCACACAATCGAGGGACCCACCTGCATCTAATATTTATATCCAGAACACTGACAAATTCTGGACCCCTATCACCTGCTCTGTGCCTCCTCTGATCATGTTCTTATACAAATCACGGTTAACATCCCTCCAGTTCTCTCTGCAATACTAACATCTATATTTCTAAATTGGAATACTCTCCAAAATACCCTCTTCCCCCATCGTTACTTTTTCTAACACAAATCGGACTTACAGTGTTCAGGTGGGATTTACTATCCTACACAAATCCTGATTTGCATTGGATAGTTGGCCAAAGTAATGCAAAGTTGTGCCATGCACTGTCTTGAGGTAACACCCTCTGGTGATAGCACTGGCAATATATGTGCGCCAGCTCTATAGGCACTGCCTTCCAGAACAAATATAATGCTTCATACAACAGGAGAACCCTGCATTGTGCCACAATGGTGTTGTGTTGATGCACAGCTGGCCACAGTGAGCCAATGCAGGGAGAGAGAACATTGCCACCTTTTTGGTAGATACGGCCAAGTCTGCTCTCTCCCATCGGCTTTGTGTCCAAGGCCTGGGATCTGGACTAGAGCTCGCCGAATGCCAGTCCTCCTTTCCAAATGGTTCAAATAAAGACTTTTGAAAGTCTAGAGACATGCAAACAAGCCTTGTGTGCATTATCCTTGGATCCAGACAATGCCAAATCAGCCCACTTTAAAAATCTCATCACCTCATTCTTCATTTCAATCCCACCTCTAACGACTGTCACATACAATTAAAAATGTACAGGCTCCACCAGGCACTGTTGTCATGACATGTGCAACTAAGCAACAGATGTCACGCCCTTCGCCTCCAAAATCACCACTATCTAAGACACCTTTATGATAAAACATAGTACTCCGGATCTACCATCCTACACACCTTTGACTTCCCAGGCATCACTCTATTCTGAATATGTATCGTCAGGAGGACAAAGTTCCTACGGGCAGGTGCAAAAAGTCACCTGAGCCCTAAAAAAGAAAAATAGAGAGTGAAAGGAATCCTAGTTTGAAGACCCACTCAGGTAAATGGAAGACCACTCTATGTCCTCTGTTGCCCTCACACACCCCGAAGGGTGTCATGCTTCATCATCGGGCGGTTGCTCCTCGTAGGGCCGGCGCTGCAATTCCCTACGGGCCCCCGAAGGGTCACTTTGACGGAGATCTTTTAAGAAACGCCGGATGGTGCATGTGGGTGTGTGGGGGAGTGGGTTCTATGTAGAGGGTAAAAAGGGTGCGTGCAAGTTAGTGAAAGCATGGAGGGTCATCATGCAGCAAATTATATAGATGTACCCTGAGCAGAATTAGACTGCTAAAAAAATGGTAACCCTGAAGGCACTCTATGCCCAGGGATCATTAATCAAAGGCCAACATGTTTCGCGCCTCTTTCGCCTTAAAGGTCGGTGGCGCTTCGTCAGGACCAAATTCTTAAAACAGAGTGCACGTGAAAAATAAGTAGAACAATTTAAAATACCCTCAATATCGGTCTGGGCAATGGCCTGTACACCCTCAGTATGGTAACAGGTCGACGATGAAAAAAATCGCTCCAGGTCAATATCTAACTGGTTTAAAGATAAGTGCTCCATCAGCTAAGCGCATGGACCACCCGCATATTATCGGAAACTAGGCCCGGGTAGTCACACCAGTATACCGACCCCGTCCCTGCAACTGCCAACATCACTCTATTCTGCTCTCACAATTTATGATATCACCTATGAAGCTCACCACTTAATTGAAATCTGCTAATCCTTTATTTGCTTAATCCTACCCTGCAGTCCTCAAGCTATAAAACCCCTTGCTCTCACCTATATGTTTTTGTCCTGTTTATTACAAAACCTGCCCTTTGTCCCGATTCCTTTGATCACCAAAGTGCAGGAACAACTTGCATGTAGAGCTCTCCTTTAACAATCTGTTCAATCCCCTTTGATCAGGTTTACTTGCTGCCCATTCCACTGGAGATGCCACTTCACAAAAAATGTACTTCATCACCTCAGCTCAGAACAGTCACCTGTCTACAACCCTCCTGGAGCCATATTACAGAATAAGGCGCTCTCTCTTTGGGGCGCATGGGCATGTGAGACCGTTTTGCGCGCAGTGGGGCACTTTGGTATTACAGAAAGGGCTGCAGACACAATTGTGGCCCTTTTCTGTAATACAGACAGCACTGGTGCACATACACTGCACTGCAATCCGCAGAGGGTGTTCCCTCATTTGCATGGGAGCATGGCCCCATGCGAATGAGGGAATCCCATTGCCTCTGCGCCCCTGCTGTATTATAGAAGCAGTACAAAAGGGGGTGGTGATGGACGGAGCATCAGAACCAATCAAACACTCACACCCAGTCAACAGATCTGGGTTTGATCCATCACCGTTCTTTAGCCCACTCTGCCACCCCAGTTCAGACATGGCCATTTGCAAATCAGTCTGACCCTGTGCCTCATGGGAACAGTCCAGCCTGAACTGCCAAGCCATGCCTTCCCTGGACCGGAAACAAGCTTCCTAGGACCGGTTTCTGGCATTTCAGCCGTCTTCAGCCAGGCTTGCTTGAATCCAGTGGCAAAGTGAGCAAGGGACTCACGTCTGAGCATACCCTGCCAACTTATGGCGAACAAAGCGGTACAAAAGGGGGTGGTGATGGACGGAGCATCAGAACCAATCAAACACTCACACTCAGTCAACAGATCTGGGTTTGATCCATCACCGTTCTTTAGCCCACTCTGCCACCCCAGTTCAGACATGGCCATTTGCAAATCAGTCTGACCCTGTGCCTCATGGGAACAGTCCAGCCCGAACTGCCAAGCCATGCCTTCCCTGGACCGGAAACAAGCATCCTAGGACCGGTTTCTGGCATTTCAGCCGTCTTCAGCCAGGCTTGCTTGAATCCAGTGGCAAAGTGAGCAAGGGACTCACGTCTGAGCATACCCTGCCAACTTATGGCGAACAAAGCGGTACAAAAGGGGGTGGTGATGGACGGAGCATCAGAACCAAGAAGCAGGCACACAGGCAAAGAAGCTGTCAGGAGGAGCACTGACAGTGCACCACCTGAAAGGGGGTGCATTGTCAGTGTGCCCCCTGATAGCAGCCCTCTGGAGGGGAGAAAGGTGGGTGCAGTCACTCACTACACCCACCTACAAGGGGATCTCTAATCTCCCTTCAAAGTGCAGGCTGGTTGCTACCTGCACAGTGAAGCACAGAGCGGCTGCTTCAAAGCCCCTCCGTTTTTCACTTGAATGCGCTATTATGTCATAGGATTTGTAGAGCGCATGGCTGTCCCTGCAAAGGGACGTCCCAGCGCTAATATGCTCAAGGGTAGCATGAATTCGCAGCTGCCCTGAGGGCAATGTATTCAACCTAATACGGTGCACTTTCCCTGTTTGGGCCCGGTGCACCTGTTTTAAGGTGCGGCGTGGTGCAAACAGGGAAAGTGCACCCTGTGTGTCATAGGGACCTTGATTTATTTCCTGACCAAAACTATGACTTTTGTCTTTGCTGCTAGAAATGTTGGGTGCAGAGTTATTATTATTTAGTAAGGGCACAAGTGCAATGATAAGGGGCACCTGGCCCATCAAAGTGCAGCAAATGGCATTGTCAGTCAAGACTTTCTGGGTACTAGTCTACTGCAGGCGGTTACCCTACACTTCACCTCTCGATTGGGTAGTCTTAAACTTACCACCAGAACCGAACATCATGTCCCAAAGCACATCCCGACCTCTCCTTGTTGCGATCACACCTTATGGCTGTATACTAAAGAGAGGGTCCGCGTCAGCTATTGAACTCATCGCTGAAAGCCGTTCATGTCACCTTCCCTGGATACGTCCCTGTGGACACCTCAATATACAACAAACTTCAGCCTAAAGTCTGCTGAGCAACACCTCCTAAAATCACCCAACCCAACCTGTGCTGCCTCTGGGCTCCAAGCCTTCTGTCTTTTTGGT
This sequence comes from Triturus cristatus, assembly GCF_964204655.1. Taxonomy (NCBI): domain Eukaryota; kingdom Metazoa; phylum Chordata; class Amphibia; order Caudata; family Salamandridae; genus Triturus; species Triturus cristatus. The sequence goes on from NC_140590.1 coordinate 1,845,244,913, forward strand.
ACTGCAATCACTCACTTGAGTCTGTGTACTCTGAGCTGTCTGGGCAAATCCAAGCTGTACGGTGTTTGTAGACTGGAAATTTCCAGGTCTAGGAACATCAGACCCACTTTTATCATGTGCCGCTGCAGCTCTGAAAAGAAGGTGGGTGGAAGAGGGGCAGGAGGTGAGACCAGAGGCAGATCCCAGCTCCCCCTTCACTGTGACACTACCACAGTTCTGTGGAACCTCGGTTGGTCAGAGATAGACGGTTTATGCCCTGGTGCATACAGTCACTTACTTGGGAAACAGAGGGCCCGATTCACAAAGGTAACCTTACACTTATGTGTATGCTTACTACTTTTTGGTATTCAAAAAGGTAAACTGAGACCCAACATCTAATTTTACTAGTAGTAACTTAGCTTTGTGAATACCAAAAAGTAGTAAAGTTAGTCTTTTGGTCTAAATTTTCCTTTGTGAATACCGAAAAGTACTGAACTTACACAAAAGTGTAAGTTTACCTTTGTGAATCGAGCCCAGGGTGTGGAAGGAAGATGCTTAGCTCGGTCGCCCCCTAGTGCACTGGAAAGGGGTGTGTGTGTGTGTGTGTAAGTAGCATGCTGGCGATGCCTACATAGCAGCTGCTAACCCGGAGCAGTAGTGGCCAATCCATGGTATACGGGAATTCGGGGCCACATCTGGTTACCCCTTGCATTTTCCCTGCCATATGATGACTTCCCAAGTATCTGATGGTGATAATTGGAAATGAAAGGCAGAATCTGTCCTAGTCGTAGATTAGTACATGTTAGTGATCTGTGAAAATGAAACCGATACTTGGTGATCAATTATCAATTTACTGAACTTAAAATAAGAATTTGCAAAAAGAAATACAGCTTTGTTGGGGAAAATGACAATCTTCTGCTTGGGAGAAGTGAGAACACTTATCCAAAAGTAAACGTCGTCTTTCGTGGTGTAAGTTGTGTCTACGTTTGCTGCTGCGCCAGCTGTCTGTGAGATCCGATTGTTTTCCCATGAAGACTCTCAGGCACAGGGTTTGACTGAGGCTCTGATTGGAAGTGCCTGGCACAAAAACAAAGCTAACGAAGATGATTTTCACATTTGTAAAAATGACAGTTGTGCCGCCTTAAATAATCAGGATTTCTTAGCGTAACACATATAGCTCTTTAGTTGACGTTTAGTGAACATTACATTGAAATTACAGAGTTTTGAGGATCAGTGACAGAATATCAGAAACATAAATACGGTGTGGACAGAATATCATGTCAAAAATATCAAGGACAAGAACATCGAGAAGGTGAGTGCAACTGGGTAAGTATACACTTACTATTCTTAACTCCAGATCTGTGTACCCTGAAGATATGTATATTTCAGACAGAAGAATGTCTATGCAGAGCTGGGGTTTCTTGTGCCCTTGAGTAGTTTTCAGGTTTCGCCAGCACCGCGCTTGCGCTTTGCTTGTGAAATCTCTTGTATTTAATGTATCTTAAAATGGGGCTCTGATCAGTTCCCATTAACCAAATTACTGTGTTCATTCGCTTTTGTGTGGAACTTCGTTTCTATCTTCCCCTGACTGCACACATTTACGAAAGCTGTTCACATTGTTTAAGCCGCATTCACTGTTAAGATAAAATCTCTTCCCTCGGAAAAGGCAGTCAGCTTCTAACAGTATGCTGGAATGCTTGCTTTTTATTACTTGGTTGTGTAAAGCAGATGCTTTAGCCTTAGAACGTTTCTGGCATTTCCTATTCATGCCTCAGCACCTTTCTTTGTACTTTGTAGGCATTATCGGATTGCTTTTTTCAACTTAATCTATTTGCTTATTCTGGTCAAATTCTAAATGTTGTAAGAAACATTGTGTGTTAAACAAGAAGTTAACATAAAAGAGCTATGCTATATTTTACTACTAAACAGGCAGCCACAAGCACAGTTACCTTGCAGACAACAGGGTCTTGATTTGAATGGTGCAGCAGGTGCAGTAGCACTGGGCCCAAAAGTTGTCAGAACTCCTTTAAACACATAATATTGCTATATTTGACTACTAAGCAGGCAGTCACAATTGCAGTTACCTTGCAGTTAAAAGGAATGTTTTTTAATGTTGCAGTAGGTGCAGTGGCACCAGGGCCCAAAGCTCTAGGAACCCCTCTAAACACCGAATCTTGCAATATTTTACTAAACAATCAGTCACAAGTATAGTTACCTTAGAGCTAATAGCGTCATGATTTGAATGGGGAAGCAGGTGCAGTAATACCGGGGCCAAAAGTTGTTATAACTCGTCTTAACACATGCTAATGCCATATTTGACTACTAAAGAGGCAGTCACAATTGCAGTTATCTTGCAGTTAAAAGGGACTTGATTTGAATGGTGCAGCAGGTGCAGTGGCCTCAGGGCTGTAAGCTCTAGGGACTCCATTAAACGCAGAATATTGCTATATTTTACTACTAAACAAGAAGTCACAAATGCAATTATCTTGCAGGCACTAGGGGCATGCTATGAATGGTGCAGCAGGTGCAATAGCACCAGGCCCAAAACACATTATTGCTATTACATCAATTAATTCTATAATGTCCCTCTTTCATTTCATTTTTCAAAACTTTGCTAATCTTACTGTAAGAAACTGGCTCTATATATACTACACCAAAATGAGGTATAGTGTGTATAGAGTCCAAGTGTCCCCAGAGGTAGGCAGAGGTTAAAGTTAGATAGAACCTTACTCTCTAATAGTGGTAGCTTGGTCGAGCAGTAAGGCAGTATCAGAGGATATAGTTAAGCATTTGATGCACACACACAGTCAGCAAATGAATTCGCACACTCAAGAACTGAACTCTAGGCCAATTGTTGTAGTATGAAAAATATACTGTTGTTTATTTTTAGAACCAAGCACGCCTGGTACAGGTAAGCATTAAATACTTTTCAGTAATAAGTTACTGGATATAGACCAGTTTGTAAATGCAATAAAAATTGTACTTTGTTTGATTTACAGGGGAGCAGTATGTTGCAATACTTAGCAGATACAGGACATTGGAATGAAGAGGCTTTTTCAGTAAATTGCAGGTAAGTTACTTTTTAAGTTACTTTTCGAACTCAGTGCTGGATACCTAGATTCAGCACTGGGACATTGCCTAGAAACAGGTAAGTAATTACGTTTTGGTTATTCTCATGATTTTTAGAGAATATTGTAAAATTTCAAAACTCCACACAGAAACTTTTTAGAGCTGTACATTGAAATGAATAGGCTTTTTCAACAAATTGCAGGTAAATTACTTTTATGTGACTTTTTCCAACTCAGTGCTGGATGCCTTGACTCAGCACTGGGACATGTCCTGCAAACAGGTGAGAAAACACATTTTGGTTATTTGTACGATTTTTAAAGAATATTTTAAGTTTGCAAAACTCCACACTAAGGGCCTTATGTAGGTAGCCTAACATTTACCACTTCATAAATACCGAATTTTACCGATTCGGTATTTATGAAGTGGTAAATGCTATGTAGGTAATCAGTCGGTAAAAATGACCGATTCGGAATTGGTCAGTAATTAAGAATCGGTATTTACAGATTCGGTATTGGTAACTGGCTTCCCATTGATTCCTATGGGCCAGGAGGCCCATAGGAATCAATGGGAAGCCAGTTACCATTACCGAATCGGTAAATACCGATTCGGTAATGGGGGGAGCACAATCAAGGGTGGCAGGGTGTCACAGTGACACCCTGTTGCACCCCTGATTCCTGCATGTGTGCACATGTGGCACACATACATGCCCTAAGGGCATGTATGTCTGCCACATTGTACACTTCTAAGGGCCAAATAATGCTTTTTTTAAGACATTCGTCATTTACCACCAACTTTTAGTTGGTGGTAAATAACGAATCCACACTACACCCACACACTCCCCCTACATCTCATTTCAGGATTCGGTATTTACCGAATCGGTAAAATTACCGAATCGGTAATTTTACCGATTCGGTAGATTACCGAATCCTGAAATGTCCCCCCTACATACCAAAAGCCTGAATACCGGTCGGTAACGTGATTTTTACCGAAAATCGGCCGTTACCGACCGGTATTGGGCTTCCTACATATGGCCCCAAGTCATTTTTTTTAGGCAAAATTCTTAATGTTATCCTATAGAGGAAAAACAGGTTATCGGTTTGCAGGTAAGTAAACGACTGTGGGAGTTAAGGTTTTGGGGTTAGACTCAGGGGTCTCCCAGGGTCAGTGATGCACTGCAATTGCACCCTCAGCGGCACTAGGGCGACTGAGTGCAGAGTGTTGAGGCCCAATGTCATCCTATGGAGGATAGGGGATCTCAGGTTGGTGGCTGCAGGCAAGCAGACCACGAGGTTGTGGGATCAAAGCTCCTAGGGTTTAGCCCAGGGCAAGTTGGGGACCAAAGTAGCACCAAAGGTGCACCCCCAGCGGCACTAGGTTGGGCGAGTGCAGGGTGCTGTTTTGAGGTTGGGTGCCTTGTTGTTTCCAATGGAGAACCTCCGCGACAAAGAAACACTGCAGCCTCGGGGACGAGAATTTTCCAGGTGTGACCACCACTTCGAGGGGTAAATTGTGATGTCGTGGGTTGGTTAGGCACCGTTGGTTTGGGCACACAAGGCCGTGGGGCGTCAGGTGCAGGGGTACCTTGGGACGTTGGATTTTCTTACCCGCTCTGGTCGCGGTAGGAGGGTCCTCTGGATTGAGGCTGCAAGCGTCATCTGGAGGCTTGAGGTAGGTCAGGGGTCACCGGATCTCGGGTCAGGATCGCCGGGGGGACCTCCTTGTGGTGTTTTTCCACCCGGGCCGGGTTCGGCGGGTGCAGAGTGGGCTGGATTCACGGTCTCTGGCTGGCACCAGAAGCTGCAGTTTGAACAAATCCGGTGTTCACGGGAGATTCAGTCTTTGAAGTGGAGGCAGGCAGGTCCTCCGTGGTTTTTGAGGTTACTGGCTGCAGGACACACTGGGATTTTGCAGGCACAGGTTCGAGGGGAGACAGGCCTGTAGGGCTGGGGCCAAGTCAGTGGGCGTCGTCCGCTTGTTAGCTCTGCACGGCTCTTCATCCTTCTTCTTATCTTCTTTTCTTGTTGCTGCTGGATTTGAGAAAGGAAGGTTCAGGGTGCCCCCTAAATACTAAATTTACGTGTGTGACAGGTAGGTAAATGGCAGGGACCAATGGGTCCCTTCCCTGGGGTGGGTACACCCCCTATTCTGCCACTCTGCAGTGGGAGGGGGGCAGGTTGGCTGGGTCCCCCATCCTAAAGATGGCGGGGACTCGAGTTTGTGCTTCACCTCGCCTCTCCCACCTCAGGGGTGGAGTTGGCAGAGGTGGGCACACCTCTCTTCCTCACTTGTTTTTTCCGCCGGTTCTCCCGCCCAAAGTGGGGGGTAGAACCAGTAGGGACCAGTTGCTGAAAGCAGCAAATGGTCTGGAGAGGCTCAAAAAGGTGTCATGCCTTTGAAGCTTCTCCTTCGTGAACCCTGCCCATCCTGGGGGAGGAGGTTTGGCACCTCGTCCCAGGATGTGCATCGTTTCAGGCCCCCGAGAGCAGCAGCTCTCGACCCAGGGGTCCAGAAACATGTCTGGTGGTGGCAGTCTAGACAGCAACTCAGTCAGGTCACTAGAAGTTGTTCGAATTTCAGGGGGCATCTCTAAGATGCCCTCTGTTGTGCATTTTACATTAAATCCCACACTGGATAGATTGACTGCAGTGGCATGGAGAGCACGAGACCCACGTCTGGGCATACCCGTCCCACTTGGGGTGACAAATGCAAGAAGAACAATTGATGGACAGAATGCAGAATAATGTCATACATTCACCCCAGTACAGAGATCTAGGCCTAAATCCATAGTTTTTTTGCTCACCATGCCATTCCAGCTTGGACACAGCCATATGCAAATCAGTCTTGACCCTGCGCCCAATGGAAACAGTCCAGCCCGAACTGCCTGGCTGATCAATCAATCAATCAATCGGTACATTTGTAGAGTGCACTACTTACCCGTGAGGGTCTCAAGGCACTGGGGGGGCAGGGGTGCTGCTACTGCTCGAACAGCCAGGTGTTGAGGAGTCTCCTGAATGCCAGCAGGTCCTGGGTCTGTCGTAGGTGGATGGGGAGGGTATTCCAGGTCTTCGTGGCGAGGTGAGAGAACGATCTGCTGCCGGCGGTCGCTTGGCGGATGCGGGGAACGGTGGTGAGGACGAGGTCGGCGGAGCGAAGTTGGCGGTTCGGGGTGTAGAAGATTAAACACTCGTTGAGGTATGCTGGTCCAGTGTTGTGGAGAGCTCTGTGAGCGTGGGTGAGTTGCTTGAAGGTGATCCTCTTGTTGACGGGGAGCCACTGTAGGTCTTTCAGGTGGGCTGTGAGGCGTGCAGAGGCGTTCTGTATGCGTTGTAGTCATTTCTGGAGTTTGGCTGAGGTGCCTGCATAGAGAGTGTTGCCGTAATCCAGTCTGCTGCTGACGAGGGCCTGGGTGACTGTCCTTCTGGTACCGGTGGGGATCCATCTGTAGATCTTGTGGAGCATGCGGAGGGTGTTGAAGCAGGAGGAGGAGACAACGTTACCAAGTTGGGTCATTGAAAATGTGGAGTACAGGATGACTCCTAGGTTGTGTGTGTGGATAGTGGGTGTCGGACCAGCTCCCAGTGCGGCCGGCCACCATGAGTCATCCCAGGCGTAGGGGGTGGAATCGATGATGAGGACCTTCGTCTTGTCTGAGTTCAGTTTCAGGTGGCTGTTCGTCATCCATTCGGCGATGGCCTTCATTCCTTCGTGGAGGTTGGATTTGGCGGTGGTGGGGGCCTTGGTGAGGGAGAGGATCAGCTGGGTGTCATCGGCGTATGAGACGATGTTGAGGTCATGCGATCTGGCGATGTTGGTGAGTGGTGCCATGTAGATGTTGAAGAGTGTCGGGCTGAGGGACGATCCTTGGGGTGCGCCGCAGATGATCTTGGTGTCTTTAGAGCGGAATGGGGGAGGCGGACACTCTGGGTTATGCCGGTGAGGAAGGAAGTGGTCCAGTCCAGTGCTTTGTCGCAGATCCCTGCGTTGTGGAGGCGTGTGTGTAGGGTGTGGTGGCAGACGGTGTCAAAGGCAGCCAAGAGGTCCAGGAGGATGAGGGCCGCGGTTTCTCCGTTGTCCATCATGACCCTGATGTCGTTGGTGGCGGCGATGAGCGCTGTTTTGGTGCTGTGGTTGCTGCGGAATCCGGATTGGGATGGGTCCAGGATGTTGTTCTTTTCGAGGATGGAGGTCAGTTGCCTGTTGACGATCTTCTTGATGACTTTCACCGGGAACGGGAGGAGGGAGATGGGCCGGAAGTTCTTGAGGTCCTTGGGGTCAGCTTTGGGTTTCTTGAGTAGGGCGTTGACCTCGGTGTGCTTCCAGTTCTCCGGGAAGGTGGCGGTCTCGAAGGAGCTGTTGATGATCTTGCGGAGATGGGGCACGATCGTGGAGCTTGCTTTGTTAAAGATGTGGTTAGGGCAGGGGTCGGATGGAGAACCGCAGTGGATGGTGTTCATGATTTTGATGGTGTCTTCGTTGTTGACGTTGGTCCAGGAAAACAGGGGGTCGATGTGGCTGGGGGGCAGTGAGTCTTAGGTGTCTTTGTCTGCTGGGGGGGCCTGGTTGCTGAAGCTGTCGTGGATGTCTGCGCTCTTGCAGTGAAAGAAGGTGGCTAGGGAGTCTCAGATGGCTTGTGATGGCGGGATGTCGTTGGAGTTGGAGCTGGGGTTAGAGAGTTCCTTCACGATGTTGAAGAGCTCTTTGCTGTTGTGTGCGTTGTTGTCGATGTGCTCTTTGAAGGAAGTCCTTTTGGCGGTTCGGATGAGTTGGTGGTGTCTGCGGAAGGCGCTCTTGTAGGCTGTGTTGCTGTCCGGTGTCTGTTCGTGGTGCCACATCTTCTCGAGCCTACAGCAGGCCTGTTTGGATGCCTGGAGGTCGGCGGTGAACCAGATGGCTTTTCTGTCGGTGCGTCTGTTTGAGGGTTTCTTCATCGGGGCGAGAGCGTTGGCGCAGTCACCTGAGGTTGAGGGTGGCGGAGTCGGTGTCGGTAGTGTCCGTTGGTGGGTTTCGGGCGAGGGTGGCTGATGAGGGGTCCTAGGATGCTTGTTTCCGGTCCAGGGAGGACCTGGCTTGGCAGTTCGGGCTGGACTGTTCCAATGAGGCACAGGGCCAAGACTGATTTGCATATGGCCAGGTCTAAACTGGGGTGGCATGGTGAGTAAAAGAATGATGGACTTAACCCAGATCTCTTGACTGGGGGGTGAATGTATTGATTTGTTCTGCATTCCATCCATCAATGGTGTGTCTTTAGCTTTGCCTTGTAATGGCATGCATGGTAAAGGAATATGTGTGGTAAAAGTATGCGATGTAATGTCATGTCGTTGTAATGGCAACGCGTAGTAATACCCGCATTGTAATGGCATGCTTTGTATTACTATGCGTTGTAATGAGTCATATTCACTGGGCTGAGCCCTCCTCAGCCATTTGTTGCTTGTTTTTTCACCACATTTAATGTCCACTGGTTGGGACTAGCTGTCAATCATGACGCATGGAGACGGGTCATTGTACAATTAACCAAAGGCAGGTCGCCATCTTGGGGCGTCTGTGCGATGAGTCTGCATAAGAATGGGTGCCCTGTTTTCCATGTTTGTTGCTATTTTGGCAAAACATTTTCAGCCGTGAGACGACTTGTGGACAAGGATTGTCACATTTGCAGACGTTTCATAAAATTACTGAATTATTCTGTGACCAGTCAACTTAACAAAAATGCTGTAAATATCCAATACAATACATCAGTTTGAAAGAAGTGCAATGTATGTCCGTCCAGAGCTGGGAAAGAGGCCCAATTGGGATTAAACCATTCTGGGATGTGGTGTGTGCATTGTCCACTATCAGAGGCACCTCAAAATCAGAAAACAACTTTGAAGGCAAACAATGATGGATGGGAGAAGAGCCTCAAGAAAGCTGTGAGAATTCACAGGAGGTCGGTGCCTCCGGCAGGAGTTATTCATCAATTCTCCTGCATCACCAGTAGGGCTGGGGCAGAGTCACTGACACCATAGACACACCTCTGTATTATGCAGCAGGTCCGGCGCCTGTGAAGCACACCTCTGACATGGCAATAGGTGGGAGCAGGGTTAGTAACAAGCCAAACACACATCTGATATGCCTTGGGTAAGACACCGCTGAAAAACCACTAGGATAGCATCAGTCACACCTGGTACACCTCTGCAATCCACTAGGCTTCAGATACAGTCAGTCACATATCAGATCAGGAGGGCTGAGGTGGAGGGGTATATTTATTTATGAGCCCCCTGCGACACTATTACACTGCCGTTGCGTCACTTTGTTGACGCACTGGCAACATAAATAATGAGCCACGTTGCACCCTATTAACAAAGTGACGCATCTAGGCAGATGTGTCACTTTGGAAAGTCCTGCGCTACATTATACCTGCGTCAGGTATAATGTATGCAGGGTGGGTGTTCCCCTGCAAAAAAGCCTTGTAGATGTGGCGCAGTGAAATCTATCTTCTAGGAGTCCACTGCGTCAAAACCTGACACCAACTCACAGCAGGTGTAAAGGTGACACAGTGCTATGTGTATAGGCCTCCCCCATGAATTGCTGGAGTTGCGTCATGCTTACGACACAAGTCCAGCAATGTGCGAGTTTTGCGGCAACAGATACGTCAGGATTCCTGACGCATCTGTCAATCCTTGCAACATGGAGTGCTGTACTGTAAATACAGAGCCTCCATAGTGTCGTAAGGAGGGTGCAGTGAAAAGTGTAGCATCACTGTTTTATCGCAGCGATGCAACACTTTTCATAAATGAGGCCCTAAGTTTTTGTGCCGTGTTTGTGTCAAAAAACTGATGCAAATTGACGCAAAATCTTTTTTTTACCTTTTGCGAGGAATATTTACAAGGCCCTGCCACCGCCTGAGCATTGCTTTTTTTAAAGATCTAGTTGCGCACAATGCTTCATCATATTTACAAGGACGCTCAAAGCCACAGTGTGTGGCTTTTCATGGCCTTGTAAATAGGGCCCCCTTTCACGTATTACTCTACGTGAAAGGAGTGTTCCTAGGGTGTTGCTGTGGGTGTTCCCACGCAGCACCCATGGATTGTGATGCATTCCCTGATTTACAAGGTTTCATAAACCTTAGAATGCATCCAATTCTACCCTGGGGAGGCATTAAAGTGGTGCAACAAGGACAAATACTTTTATTTCTTCGCGGTGCTTGCTCTTTCGATCTGTGCTGCATTCTGCAGCACACATAGAAGGAGGAAAATGGCATCAATTATTGTTTTTGTGCACAAAGGTGTCCCTTCCTACACATAAACAATCATCCCTGCAACCATGGTGCCAGGGTGCCTGCATTGCGCATGGCAGTCCATTGTGTACCAGCGCAGGGGAAAAGGACAGGAATGCCCTGTATCTCATAGATATGACTCAATTCTGCTCTTTTCTTTTGATGGAGGGCAGCACAGCAAGATTCCTTGCGGCGCATCTCTGCGACAAAACCCTCATAAATGAGGACCTTATTTTACACCGTGAAACCTGCTGCACCCTGAAAAATCACTTGGAAGTAACACAAAGCAGCACATAGCGCTGCTTTGCATTACTTAGCATCAAGGGGGAGTTCCATGGGTGGTGCATGGGCCTTGTCATGCAACCGACCAAGGTTTTTGGCGGAAAACCCTATTTACTTAAAAAAGTAGACAGGGTTTTACAGCAAAAGAACTGGGCCCATTTCAAATGGGTGGGAAGACATGGCTTGGCAGTTCGGGCTGGTCTGTTCCCATAAGGAACAGGGTCAAGACTGATTTGCATACGGTTGGGTCTAAACTGGGGTGGCGAAGTGAGCTAAAGTGTGAGGATGGATTCAACCCAGACCTGTGGCTGGGGGTGAATGTCTGAAAAGTTTCAGCGCTCCGTCCATCATCTCCTTGTGTTTGCTTTGTATGTCAAGTGACTCCACCATCTCTTTATGTATGTTCCACATGGCAACATGGTTCAGTCTTTTCTGGGACAAAGTTGATCTTAGCCATGTTTTCAGTCAGCGGGTACCACTGAAGCTTCTCTCAGCTTCACAAGAAAATAGTGAAATAACTAAAAGAATCTTTCTTAGCTTATCAACCTGTGTAAATAAAGTTCTCTCTGTTGGGAGCATTTCTGAGAGTATGTCTGCCAGTGCAGGACTGAAGAGCACTTCAAGATTCTTGATAATAGAGATAATTGTGCTGAAAGCAGCACAGGGTACATGTCTTTGCATTGAGAAATAGTGCCAAGACATTGCCTGTTAAAAGCAGCTGTTGAAGTTTTTTTTAAATACTGTGGATGACAGTAATCCCTGACAGCTACAGGATAAAAAATGTCTGCTGCCCCATCATCCATCACCACAGTTGTGGCAGTTCACTGGCATTAAGGTGGACCTTAGCAGTATAAATATCACACTGATAATTGGAATTGTGCAGACTGTCGAAAGAGCCATCACTGTGAGGCTTTATTAGTGCACTTTTTGCTATATTCACAGCAGCTAGTAGTCCTGATATAGTTTCCTGGCGTGCTCGCATAGCAGTATTCAGACATTCTAGAACCTGCAGTACTTGGAGGGCAATCAGAAGACCTAGGCAGGCTCTTCCTTTCCTAAACTTGTGCCGTCAAACTGCCAGCACACGCAGACACATCACCACTCATCTTAAAAGGTGGCATTTGTTCTAGGGTCTACAGAATAGCTTCGTAGTTATCCATTTCGTTTTGTATCGCTTTTACACAGACAGGCCTGTGCTCTGGACAATATGGCTTTATTTTCAACACATTTGAAAAGCCTTCAATACAAAAACTTCAAACTTGTGTTGTCTAATCTATGGGTAGAGTTATTGCAGATGGATGACACGTGCAGAGTGCACACGAACCGCATATCTTGCACACAAACACGAGACGCCTATGAGACACATTTGTAATAAGAATGAGCCTCAGTGTTTGTGTGGAAGAAAGAAGCTTAAAATGTGAAAAAGCCTGCGGTGCGAGACACATACGCAAGAAGAGTAGTAAGCGATATCCTGGCAAGAACGTAAAATCTGGTGTGCATGCGAGATGCTTACAAGCGCAAGAGGCATGGTGTGTGAGATGCTCACAGAAGACGGGTTTAGTGAGATATGCAGAATGAGCTGTGGGGGAATCTCAGAAGGGAGGTGTTAGTGAAAAATATGCCCACTACCACGGATAGAGTAATCACACAGTTACACGCACATACATTCATCATACGCTAGGGCCCATTTCACTAACATACGCTCAAATACTCTACCAGCAATAAACCTGTGGAAAGAAAACACCTAAACACCCTGCATCAATATCAGGTCGATCAGATCTGGTTTAGTGACTGTCCTAATCAATAACATAATCTACACAACATATACAATAATGATCAAAAATATAAACCCAATAATTAACAAGAAAGAAAATTCAACACCATGTTTAAAATTATATTGCTTTATCTAAAATTAGTCAAAGTAAAATCAATCAGAATAAATCATTTCTCATAGTTACCTATTCTAACTAAGTGTCAGAACGGGTCAGGACAAGTCTCTCGGTAAAGTCTCTCAAGACGAAGTCCTCAGCATCAATCCTCAGCAACGCAGCTTCACGCAGCAAAGGTAAAATGGCAAGTGGCAAAGCCCTCCCTAGGCTAACAATTTTTATAGTGAAAATTACAATGGAAACTCACATTAAGTTTGCAGAATACACTGAATCACTGAGCAGAGCGAGAAGGAAAGGATGCAACATTGCAACATTTGTAAACCTCCGCTCAGGAAAAATACACATAGCGAAGACTACGGAACAGGAACCAAGAAAATAAAACATGTATCACATTTAATCCGGCTTCTCCTCGGCCATCGAGCCACAGTTCGGAGTTTCCCTCTAAGGCTCCTTTGTCTTTCGAGATTGCCAAGGACACTTTCACTTTTCTTGGAGAACACCCAAAACTGCTGCTGTCCTCATGGAAAGTTTCATAGAAGAACCATGGTCAGTCACCCTCAAGACCATTTCCAGCAGGGGTCTCCCTCGTCACGTCTTTCACATATTCACTCGAGGCCAGGCTTCAAAATTAGCCATCATGGATTAGGCCTCCATAGGCCACAATAGACCATCTCAATTAAAAGAAATAAAAACAACGTTACTACAGCATAATGATTAAACAGTGTTAACCCCACTAATACCCTTATGTGTATGCATCTATCTAGCTTTTGCGACATAGGAAAGCATTAATTCAGACAGCGTTTTGTGCTTGAAATAAACAGCACACAGCAACGTTTAAACATGAAAACTTGCACGTTATTTTTTAGGAAACAAAAACAGCACACACATGCTAACCCTTGTGTAACTTTCTCTTATGTTAAGACAAACGAATTGATTAATAAATACACACTTGCACAAGACAAATAATTAATTTGTTATTTATTAATATTTAATAAAACGCATAGACATACTAGACCTTCAAAAGCCCCTGAATTTTCTAAATGAAAACTCTGCTCCAGCAATCCCCCCTTTGGTGATTTTATCACCAAATAACCCAAAAAAAAAAAAAAAATTGTGAAAATTTAGTCCCATTTTAGGAGAAATCAGAAATGTCTTTTCCCCTTACACAACATTAAACACTAGTCACTCTTTCATCATCTCTCTTTGTCTCTAAGTAAACACTCTCCCTCAATTCTTCTAGTTCAATTTCTTGAGGTTCTCTTTTCAACTTCTTATTTTTCTTTCCCTTATTCAATTTCTTTTTCCCTCCCCTGTTTTTACAACACACACACACCAATCTTATTATTAATAAAGCCACAATTATACAAGACAAGGGAAACAATATTCTACCTATAATTGTACTACCTATTTTTGCAATAAAATCCTTAACAGCTATCATTTTATTAGCTATTTTAGTCCACAAACTCCCAGCTTCAAGTGGTACTAATTCTTCATGTAAATCAGTAATATTTTTGATATAGACCTTCAGGTCTTTACTTTCGTCAGGAATGTAAGTACAACAATGTTGAATTTTCAATATTCCACAAACTCCACCCTCCTTGGCCAATAGAATATCAAGGGCAAGCCGATTTTGCATAGACATGGCACGTACGGCACTTAATTCCGTATTCACCAAAAGAAACCCTCCTGCGGTATTTGTCGATAAGCGATCAACCACTGTGGACAGTTTCCGAATTCCATAAGCATTTAAAGAAATTCCCACTGCTGGAATCAAAACCCCAAAAATATCACCCACAATTTCAGACCAAGTTTCTCTCTTAAAACGTGTTAATAAGTTAATATCTTCTACATCTCTTATTTTATCTGTATGAAAAATCTTAGGAAAAACCAGGCCCACATAACACGTGCCATACCAATGGTCAGGCAACTTGTAATAAGCCTTGTTCCCACAAACATAGTACACTCCTGGAAAAATCGTATCTTCTCCACCTCTGAAACCCCAACCTGTCGCAATGAAGTATGTATCATGGCACTCACTAGTTCCCACAAAATATGTATCATATTGGGATTTCCTTCTGGTAATGCAAAGTTTACCCTTCTGTGGCGCATCTAGAGCTAGAGTTGGACTAGCCCCATTTCTCAACTCTTTTCCCATCTCAATGTCCCAAATTGTCTCACTCACTTCATATTTTCCCCCTTTCTCATGCATGTTCACTCTCCTTTCTTCTACCATATCCAGGAAAGCTCTCTCCTCTTCTTTCAAACTGCAAGTTAAATTATTCTTAAAAATATAATCTAATGTTAATCCTTTTTCTTCAATAAAAATCTCACCAAAAGTGTTAGCTTCTTTAGCTGGATTCAGCTCTTTGTTCATTGGCAAGTGCCCAAAAATACTATCTCTGTTAGACATCTTATAATCTATTTTCCCTAACAAATAAAAAACACTACTTAAAATACTACAGGAAATACCATATGTAGCTGGTAGATGGTGATAAGTAACACCCTCTGAGACGGATGCAGGTAATTGCATACAGACGTAGCAATCCCTTACTTCCATTGTTTTCACATATTCATATAACAGTTTAGAAAAAACATTACTAGAGAAATTATTAATTGACCTATCTTTGTGTATGTAACTACTACTTCTAATTGGAACTACTTTTTGTGAATTCTTCTCTACATTAGTCACATTTTCTATATTCATTCCAAACTCTACTCTAAAAGTAATTAATAAAATTAAAACACCCCATAGAAGCATTAATAATCCAGTACAACAGCAGCACATTCTACACCACCTCTTAAAGAAGGCACATCTATTTCTATTATCCTCTATGTTAGCCATTTTAGTTTAGCCTCTACTACTCCACTACTGTTTGAAGTTCTTCAATTTTTCAACAATTCTTCAGCTTTCAGTTTATCCAAATGATCTCTTCGTTCACTTGATCCAAGTGAATCCTTCTTTCACTCAGTTTGGATACTTGTCATTCTTCACTTCAATTTCTTCGACATCAAATTGTATCAGATCTCCAACATCAAGATCCTCAGTACTCGACTCTTCTCCAATGTCAGTCAAGAGTACTTTCAGAATTTCACCAGTATCTTCCTCAACCACTTCTCTCAAGACCACTTCCGGATTATCTCGAGTCACTGTTTCTTCTTCTCCTCCTTCAGACAGTGTCACATAAGACCATTCCGGTGATCTGTACTTTTGGTTGGGTCTTCTTACTCTTTTTATTTCCACTGGTTCGTTTGTCTCCTTTGATTCTTCTCCTTCAGCTTTTGAACTTTGACTCGAAACTTCATTCACTTGTTCAGCTTTCGATGAATTTGCTCTTATTACTCTGTATCTCAGCCTCTTAACTCTGTTGTTAGGCCAACGATCTCCTCTTAACACCTTTTTCGGCTTTGTTTCCTTATTACTCCTTTCTCCAATCCAAGTTCTTTTTCTCAGAACTCGACCCTCTGTTTGTTCATCCTCATCATCTGTTTCAAGTGCCTCTTGTTTCCGTTTTCCAGCAGTTTTCTTCTTCTCCACAGATTTTTTCACCACTGTTTGAGACTTCCCTACTCCTGTCCCTCCTCGGGTCTCCGACACGCAATCTTCTTGCTGTCTACTTGTCCCTTCACCTAGCTCCTCATGAATGTTCCCTACACCTCCTCGGGGGTCTTCCGCAATCTGTCCCTCTCTATCTTCTTCTAACCCTACTTCTTCAAGTATAATCTCAAGTGGTTCTTCAATCTCCTCCTCTTCTGATTCAGGAGTAGTCTCTGTGTGATTTCTTTTTTCTTTTCTTTTTCCTTCACTGCTGTTTGAAACTTCAGGCTCTCTTACAGAATCTGATCTTCTTTCTGATACTCGCAGTGATTCTCTTGAAGCTCTCTCTGCTTCTTTTCTCACTGATTCCGTATCTTCAGTATCTTCATCATCACTAGAATCTGACTCTTCAAAATACTCTTTACCAGTCCCTTCTTTCGGGTTTGGAACTCTCAGAGTATGACTCGCATGTACCCAGTGCTTCACTCCAGCACACTTTACTGCAGTCGTTGTAGTCAGAATAACTTGTCTCGGCCTTCCCCACCTTGGAATCAAGCAATTTCTTCTTCTGTGTACCTTAATCCTCACCCAGTCTCCTGGACTCAGATCATGGGCTTGCTTCTTCTCAAGTGTGGTAGCTTCTTCTCCAACCTGGTGAAACACAGAATGAACTGCGTCAGCCAGGCCTTTACAGTAATCCAAAATCATGTCATCAGTTATTGTCACCAACTTATTGACAGGCACGAATGCATGGCGCATAGCACGTCCCATGATTATTTCATGCGGGCTCAAACCAGTAGTTCTATCTGGAGTAGATCTCATTGTCATCAGAACTAAAGGCAAAACATCTGGCCATTTCATGCCAGTGGCTAAGCACATCTTTCCAATCCTATTCTTGATTGTGCCATTAATCTGCTCAACCACACCAGAAGCCTCTGGTCGGTATGCACAATGTAGCTTCTGCTGAATTTTCAATGCTTCACAAATCAAACCCATGAGCTCATTTTGAAAATGTCTACCTCTATCAGACTCAACTGTAACTGGAAACCCGTACCTAGGAATCAACTCCCTCAACAGTAACTTTGCCACTGTTAATCCATCATTTCTTCTAGTCGGGTAAGCTTCCACCCACCTTGAAAACAAACAGACTACCACTAGAACATACCTCAGTCTGTTCACTTGGGGCATTTCAATGAAATCAATCTGCATTCTTGTAAAAGGACCTCCTTCTCTGCCTATTGTCCCCAGACTCACCACTGTCTTTTTCCCAGTGTTAAATTGCTGACAAACTAAACACCTCTGACAGATGCTCTCTGCAATTGTCCTGAACTTTGCATTGTACCAGGTCTGTTTAAACGACCTAACCATCGCGTCTCTCCCCAAATGTCCCTGGCCATGATACATCCTTGCCATTGACGACAAGATAGAGTTAGGCATCACTGGTCTGCCATCTCTGTAGACCCAAACATGGTCTGTTTCTCTTGGAGCACATCCTGCCTTAATCCAATCTTGTTTCTCTTCATCTCCTGCCTCATCTTGTAACTGTTTCACTTCATCCCAAGTTTCTAGGACATTAGTAAACATCACAGAAAGAAAAGACATTTCCCTCTCTCTTTCCCTGTTAATGGACTGATTGGTCTTGGCACAATACTGTGCAACATCATTAGCGTACCTGTTTCCAATCGTTATAAAATCTTCCCCCTGACCATGGGCAGCACACTTTACAACTGCTAACTCTTTAGGCAGCTGTATCGCCTCAAGCAATTTTCCAATCATTTCAGCATTCTTTATTGGAGTTCCACTCGATGTCAAGAAACCTCTTTGTAGCCAAAGTTGGCCAAAATCATGCACCACTCCAAATCCATACTGACTATCAGTCAACACAGTCGTCCTCAAATCTTTCCCAATCTCACAAGCTTTTGTCAATGCTATTAATTCAGCAACTTGCGCAGATTTCACTCCTTTCAATGGTGATGCTTCCATGACCTCTGAAACTTTGCACACCGCATATGCTGCACATAGCACACCATCATCATTCCTCAAGCATGATCCATCCACAAACAACACATGGTCATTCTCAGGTAAGGGAATATCCCTTATGTCTGGTCTTGGTTTTGTACAGTACTCAAGCACATCCAAACAATCATGATCATCTTCCATCTTTATACCCACATTTTCAATATCCGGCAAGAGTGTCGCTGGATTCACATTCACACATCTCTCAAGAGTCACATTTGATGCACCCAGTATCACTTTTTCATACTTAGTCAACCGACTATGTGACATGTACTGAGTTCTGCTTCTTGTCAAAAGAATTGCCACATTGTGAGGTACAAATACCCTTACAGGATATCCCATTATGATTCCCTCACTCTGTTCCAGGCTCCTGCATGTTGCAGCTACAGATTTCAGACAACCTGGTAAACCCACAGCTACAGGGTCAAGTGTTGATGAGAAGTACGCAATAGGCCTTCTCAATTGTCCATGTTTCTGGATTAACACTGAAAGTGCACATCCATTTCTCTCACTGCAGTACAGCTCGAATTCTTTCTCATAGTCAGGCATACCCAAAGCTGGAGCCTCACACATTTTACTTTTGAGCTCTTCAAATGCTGCCAATTGTTCTGCATCTAGATCCAATGGATCTGTCATTTCACTTTTTGTCAGCTTAATCAGTGGCTTAGCTATCAGGGAAAAATTAATTATCCACTGACGACAATATCCCACCATACCCAGGAACATTCTCACTTCTCTCTGGGTTTTTGGAGCTTTCATTTCTCTGATTATTCTGATCCTGTCAGTAGTCACTTTTCTCAGACCTTTTTCAATATTGTGTCCCAGATAATGAACCTCTTTCTTGCAAAATTGCAATTTGGCTGGAGATACCTTTAACCCTCCATCTGCCAGATGATTCAGTAAAGCTATGGTATCCACTTCACAAGCTTCACGTGTCTTTGATGCCACCAGTAAGTCATCAATGTACTGCACTAACACTGAGTTTTCAGGCATAATCAAACTCTCCAACGATTTCTTCAATAACTGATTGAATATCGAAGGACTTTCTGTATACCCCTGTGGGATTCGACACCATGCTAAGATACGCTGGCCAAACCTAAATGCAAAAATCGGCTGGCTGTCATGATGCAATGGAATTGAAAAGAACGCATGACACAAATCAATCACTGTATACCACTCAGCATCATGTGGAATTTGATACAGAATCACTGATGGATTTGGCACAATAGGACAACATGCCACCACAATTTGATTAACTTTTCTCAGATCTTGCACGATCCTAAATTTGCCATTGGGCTTTTTCAGTTCCATTATCGGTGAATTACACGGACTACTCAATAGTTCTCTCAGAACTCCTTGCTGAATCATTTTCTCAATTATAGGAGTTATCCCTTCAATTATTTCTGGTGTCATTTTGTACTGAGGAATGTTAGGATATGTGATTCCCTCTTTCACTGCAATTTTCACTGGATCTACATTATTCATCAATCCCACATCCTCTCCTGTAAAATCCCAAACTGCTCTTTTCACAGCGTTTCTCAGCTCTTGAGGCAAATCCTCCGGATTAAACACAGCAAATGCACCAATTAACTCACTTTCTCTATTTTCTAGAGTCATTCGGTAGAAAACATCATCATCTGGTGTCTCAAAAGCTATTCCATCTGGTGTACAAAAAATTGTGCAATTCATTTTACACAATAAGTCCCTACCTAACAGGTTCACTGGACTCGTATCACAGACAATAAATCTGTGCATGTCTGAAAATTTCCCTATCTGTACTCTTACTGGTTCAGTAAGACGTGTTCTAATTTGTGTATTGGCTACACCAACTACTTGGATTGCTTCATCCGAGAGAGGAAGATTTTTAACATCTGTTGACCTGACAGTTGATCTTGTCGCACCTGTGTCTACCAAAAAAGTAACACTCTCCTCATTTATTTTCCCATCCACAAATGGTCCTGCCTGGTCTATTTCTAGAGTTGCACCAAGTATGCACTCTTCCTCCTCTCTTCGGCACCGTCAATAATCACCCTCAGACTCACTCCCTTCACTCTTTAACAAGTACTGCTGTACTTTGTTAGAACGTCTTGGTTTGTTTACCTGCTCATCATTGTAGAATCCTGAGTCCTGATTATATTTTTGTACCCCTCTATTCTGCGGAAAGGGCGGTTTTGGCTCTTGACTCTGCTGTCTCACAACTTTCTGTTGTTGCTGTTGATTATTCCCTTCATTCTGGTTCTGCACCTGTTGATTTAAAGGTTTATTCTCATTACTCACTAATGGTGGATTAGGACATTCAGATCTCCAATGTCCCAGCTGGCCACAGTTGTGACAAGGGAACTTTTTCTTTGCTTCCTCAAGACTTCCTTTCCCTTTTCCTGCAAATCTGGGTCTATTTCCTGCATTATTTCCTGGATTATTCGCCTGTTCCACTAACTATGCTTCCTGTCTTTCTGCAACTTTCACTTGTGCCCACATTGCTTTCTCTTTCAGCTTTCTTTGTTTTGCTTCAATTTCATCACTGAAGTATTTTGCATGTCTCAAAATCTACTTTTTTACTCTGCCAATCCACTGTGTGTTCACGAATTCTCTCACCAATTTCAGGTCTTAGGCCATATACAAATCTGTATACAAAGTGACTCAAGTCTTTGTCACCCAGGTGTTCATCTCCACTGAATTGTTTAAAAGCCAGTATCAGCCTCTCGTAAAAAGCATGAACTGATTCTTTTGCTTCCTGTTGTGTTCGATCTATCTTAACCCAGTCTGTCTCTTTTGGAGGAACTTTACTCTTCAGGTATACCATCACCTGATCATACTTCCTCATTACTTCTGGATCTGGTGCCCCTGTTCTTGGATCTCTTGGATATTCCTCAGTAGGCCAACTCACAACTATTTTACACTCAGTCCACAAGTCTGCTGGAACAATTATATCAAACAGACTATTCAGATCAACCCACAGCACTTTTGACAATTTCACAAACCTATCTACCTGCCTATACCACTCGACGGGCTTTTCTCTCAATCGAGGGAAATCATTCGTAAATGATAAAATATCTTGTCTGGTCCATGGAACATGTACATATCCTCCTCCAGGTATTTCTTTCATAGGATAATTATCCACTGGTTTCTCCTTTTCTCTCACTGGAAATGCTGAATAAGTTGTTCTATCTACAGATTCCTCTCTTTTCTTATACCACCTATCCTTCCACTTTTCAACATCACCCCATCTTCGCAGTAATGCCACCATTTCTTTAATCTGTCCTGTTCTACCAGAAACATTCAAATTTTCAATGTCCTTCTCTGTAAAATCCATCCTGTAAACTCCTTGTTCATTTGCTATTGCTCTTAGCCTGTCATGTGTATTCCTTGCTCTCCAGGTAACACTTTTGCACATAAACAACAGCTCACCATCATGATGACTCTTCAGGATTTCTACTGGAACTGTTCCTGTCACCAGCTCTTCTAATTCTATACGTAACCTAGCCACATCAATAACTTGTGAATCCTTATCCTTTTTCTGAAGAACCTTCATCCAATCATTCAAATCATCAACTGTTATTTCAGCAGTTTTTCTCACTGGAACCACTCTTTTCTGCGGTTCTAAAATTGGCATCCCTGAACAACCAGGTTCACTAGTATCCAATAGTTCACTACATGTGTCATGTCTTGTTTGTCTCAGGTCACTTCTTTCTGCTCTTTTATCTGAATCTCCTGAAGGACCAACCGAATTTGTCAGATTATTCCCAACATATGGAATCACCAGTCCATTCTCACCTGCTCTCTGTTTGTCAAACACAGGCATAACTGGACCTATTGTTACAGGCACCGTAACAGCTTCCAGATTCTTCGTTAACTCCCTAATTTTCTCAGTCAGTTCTGTTGTCGTTTTTGCTAACTTTCTGGCATTTTCCTCACTACTTCGATTCTCTCTCTCCCTGAAAGAACTATTACTTCTTGATTCAGGTGTCACTTTTTCTTTTTCAATAATACAGACTGTATCTCTTATCGGAGAAACAACTGGTGTACTCTCATCTGGTTCTGGTCTATATGGAGGTGGTCTCTTGTAAATCATGTCATTTAAGACCTCATCATCATACTCATTAACTCCAACTTCTCCCTCTTCAATTGTTCTCATAGGATATAATCCCTCTGACATATTAACATCTCGCCATCTTTTCATCCGATCATGATGTGTTTCACGATCATGTCTCCTCCCAAACATATTCCTGTAATACCCTCCAGATCTTTGCTTTTCTCGCTCATGAACTTCCTCTTCCCATTCCACTAAAGCCTCGAACTGTGTAGGTCTCGGCTTCGGGTCCAAACGTACCATCTTTTCCCGTAAATTTCTCAACACGGCCAAATTAAATGAACCATGTTCTGGAAATGCTAGAACACCATCTTCTTTAGTATACCTAACCCAATTCTGCAACCATATACAGGTATGTAATCCATATTTCGCAACCATGAAGGATGCAGGTGTTTTCGCTGGAGGTAGCAACTCACCCTCTCTTGTTTTAACCTCTTTATCCTTGGTAAACCACCTTTTAACTTTCCCAAATAATGTTTTTTTCTTTTTCTCCTCTTGATAATACATTTAAGCGCTTACTAAAACTCTCTACTCTCTCCGTATTATAAATATACAATACGAGCTTCTCAACCAATAGCAGCGCGACTCACACTAACGCACCAATCCTGGAGCGTCTACGTCACTAAACAGCTCTTCCAATCCCTGCGCGACTCACACTAACGCACCAATCCTAGCGCGAACCCTATTCTGGTCCACTATCCAATCAGAGCGCGGACTTTCTGACGTCAACAGTCGCTGCAGTTTGTCTCTGTCTTCTGTCACTCGTCTACCCCTCCTTTACAAAATCTCTCAGTAGACTTCGTGTCAAGATTTCTACAAAATCTATTAGTTACAACATTAAAACATCTCCTTTGTCTGCTTCGCTAACCACAGGATAGTAAAAAGAGTCTATTTTTCAAGAGTCAACAAACTTTCATACATCTCATAACTGTTTCCTCTAGGACTTATCCAAAGAGTCTTACAATCAATAAGTGTATATACATTCACGCACATTCATGCAAGAAAAATATAGTACATACGCACAGAATCCTGTTTCCCGAGAACAGACAATCTGCTCCACTACAGAATTATAACACACATTAACTAAGCAACTTCGCCCAGTTCCTCAAACAAGCTCAGAGAATACCTATTATTCCTCCCGCGATAAGCTTTAACGGAAATCCTTACGGATCCCTGGGACTTAAGACCAGAGTTTCAAAGATAACCTTCACTACGATACACACTCCTTACATACCAGAAATATATCTAATAGTAACATACGACGATGTCACTGATTCCGAACCCAGACAATGTGAACGCGCAACTTCAATTGTCACACGTTATTCCTTACAATCCCGTCTTTCCCGAGAGCAGCATATACTTCCCTCTGCCCTACTACGGAACTGCTACAACAGCTTCCAAGTTCCAGAAGCACTACATATAACTCAACATGACGACTTCAACATATAATATTAGTACATATACCAATATTGAAAAAATAAAATCAATAATCAATAAGCCAATGTACAAGCAATCTTATCAGATCAAGACAACCATCTAAAACCATCCTCTGCTACCAGGAAATTGATAGAGATCAGGGTATCTAAAATATGCCCACTACCACGGATAGAGTAATCACACAGTTACACGCACATACATTCATCATACGCTAGGGCCCATTTCACTAACATACGCTCAAATACTCTACCAGCAATAAACCTGTGGAAAGAAAACACCTAAACACCCTGCATCAATATCAGGTCGATCAGGTCTGGTTTAGTGACTGTCCTAATCAATAACATAATCTACACAACATATACAATAATGATCAAAAATATAAACCCAATAATTAACAAGAAAGAAAATTCAACACCATGTTTAAAATTATATTGCTTTATCTAAAATTAGTCAAAGTAAAATCAATCAGAATAAATCATTTCTCATAGTTACCTATTCTAACTAAGTGTCAGAACGGGTCAGGACAAGTCTCTCGGTAAAGTCTCTCAAGACGAAGTCCTCAGCATCAATCCTCAGCAACGCAGCTTCACGCAGCAAAGGTAAAATGGCAAGTGGCAAAGCCCTCCCTAGGCTAACAATTTTTATAGTGAAAATTACAATGGAAACTCACATTAAGTTTGCAGAATACACTGCATCACTGAGCAGAGCGAGAAGGAAAGGATGCAACATTGTAACATTTGTAAACCTCCGCTCAGGACAAAATACACATAGCGAAGACTACGGAACAGGAACCAAGAAAATAAAACATGTATCACATTTAATCCGGCTTCTCCTCGGCCATCGAGCCACAGTTCGGAGTTTCCCTCTAAGGCTCCTTTGTCTTTCGAGATTGCCAAGGACACTTTCACTTTTCTTGGAGAACTCCCAAAAACTGCTGCTGTCCTCATGGAAAGTTTCATAGAAGGACCATGGTCAGTTCACTCGAGGCCAGGCTTCAAAATTAGCCATCATGGATTAGGCCTCCATAGGCCACAATAGACCATCTCAATTAAAAGAAATAAAAACAACGTTACTACAGCATAATGATTAAACAGTGTTAACCCCACTAATACCCTTATGTGTATGCATCTATCTAGCTTTTGCGACATAGGAAAGCATTAATTCAGACAGCGTTTTGTGCTTGAAATAAACAGCACACAGCAACGTTTAAACATGAAAACTTGCACGTTATTTTTTAGGAAACAAAAACAGCACACACATGCTAACCCTTGTGTAACTTTCTCTTATGTTAAGACAAACGAATTGATTAATAAATACACACTTGCACAAGACAAATAATTAATTTGTTATTTATTAATATTTAATAAAACGCATAGACATACTAGAGCTTCAAAAGCCCCTGAATTTTCTAAATGAAAACTCTGCTCCAGCAATGAACACAGATATGAGGGGCTGAGTGTGATACTTTTAAACACTAGAAAACAGTGTTTGTGTGTGAAGCTGCCGGCTTTTTTTATTTTTATTTTCATGTATTTCTCATTGAAATGGGAATTTTGTTCTTGTGTGTGAAGCTTACAACTGAATACAGCGGGTGGAAGGTCACAAATGAGTATTGTGTGGGACGCTCACAAGCACAAACACGTGATATGTGGGATCCTCACAAAATGAACTGCATGTTATATAAAATGCTCATTACAACGAGTGATGCTCGCCAATATGAGAAGAATGACACATGAGATGCATGCAAACATGAGAAGCCTGGCGTGCGAAAAGTGCGCACACACACACACGTAGACTAGCCATGTGACGCAAGACACAGACAAGCTGATCAGATCCCACCCTCTTCCCTGTCTGCTATTCTGTGAGATGTGCATCAAACAGAGCAAAAGGCATGTGCTTAGTGCCAGCTTCAGGGCACTGTGACCGGTACTGTCGCAGCAGGCACCAACCTGCGGAGTGGGGGGTGCTGCAGTTCAAAATATCTTATGGGGTAAAAGGCACCTGCAGCAGTGTCCTTTGTGTGGCAGCCAATTATCACACAATAATGAAATGCCAAGATAGCTCTGGTGATTAGTGTAGTTGCTGGAGAGATCTGAGTTTTGCCTAGTGTCAGTTTTGACTCATCATTCAGTAGCGCAGAGGCTCAATGCGCCTGTGGCAAAGCACAATGTGTAACATGCAGATCATAGATTTGTTTTTTATGTAAATATCCAGCTGTGCACAGAGGCTCTTTGGTTCTTTTCAGTTCAAGCTGCAAGCATTCTGAGAGAAAAGAGTGAGCCATGCACCGGCTTCAAAGCGCTGTATGCAAAATAAAAAATGCATAGCTTTAGAACATTACAGTTTTTCTCTACTTGTTCTTTTCTGTTTGCTAAAAGCATTTCTTTGAGTATTAATGCATTCCTATTTGTGTAGACAACCCTAACCAGTGTGTTACATTTAAATGCTGACTTTGTGTTTCTCCGACTAATCGCTCTTCACATACCAGTATGGATTATATGTGACTCCTACACTTTGTAGCCCATATTGAGTTCTGTGAGCTTTCTTGTTTTTCTTTTTATATCTTATTGTATCTCCGCTGTTTTAATTGGTAATAATCTTCTGTGCTCTTTTAAAAAATGTGCCATGATTTTGATGAAGCCTGCAAGAGTGTGCTTTTTTTACATCTTATTCCATCTCTATCTCCACTGTTTTTAATTGGTGATGATCGTGTCTGTTCTTTTTTAAACTTTGCAATGATTTTGCTTAATCGTGCAAAAATGAATAAACTTGTCTTCTGTAGCATTTCTTGTACATTGATGTCCATACTTGTATGATTCATGGTCCTTGTATAACATGTGGGTGTGATGTAAAGCACCCTATACTGGGATGAGCAGTGCTATACAATATGGTGAGCTGTCAAAATATCGAAAATTAAATGTCGACCTACAATAATATTGAGTTGACAATATCGAAGGGACAGAATATCGATGTTAAGAATATCTATGGACAGAATATCGACCCTAAGGTAAGTAATATAGTTTTTTTTATATCGATGTTAGTAATATCGAAGTTAGTAATATCGAAATCAAATATATCGATGTTACTAATATTGATGTTACTAACATCGATATTTATATTATTGTTATGTATTTTAATATGTATTTAATATGTATGTGTTATATGTTTTTTGTTGTGTTCTACTGGTTTTAAAATAAATGTATACAATTTTTATATGTTAATAATGGTTTTTTAAGTCAATTTTGTGTTTTAGTACCGTAGCGGGTTGTGGGTTTATAGGGGAATAGGGTGGGAAGTAATTTAATTATATGAAATTAATTATAAATTGTTAGGAATTATTAATTAATTGTAATTAATTTTTGCGTTTTACTTCTGTAGCGGGTTGTGGGTTTATAGGGGAATAGGGTGGGAAGTAATTTAATTGTAATTAAGTAATAACTAATTTTCATTTATTGGTACTGATAATTATATTATTGTTAATTAAGTATTAATTGGTAATTAATTTGTATTAATTGGTAATTAGTTTTTATTAAGTCATTAATTGATAATTATGTTAAGTGTATTATTTTATTATTGGAGTGTGTCGTGCGTTTATAGGGGAATAGTGTTGGAAGTAATTGAAATCTAATTAAGTCATTATTAAATTTGTTGTTGGGTATTGATAATTAATTTATTGGACATGAATTATTAATTAGTAAATATTTTAAATTATAATATGTTGGTTATGAAAAATAATTTATTTCTTATTAATCATTAATTGTTAATTAAATATGATTCAATATTATTCATTGACATTTCTAATTAATATATTAATAAGTAATTATTAATTGGTAATTAATGTTTAATAATTAATGTGTTTTGGCATAAAAAAAACTGTTGTTCAATATTCTTTAATTGGTAATTAATGTTTAATAATTATTATTTTTGGGTATAACAAATATTTAATTGTTCAATATATTTTAATTGGTAATTACTTTTTAATAATTAATATGTTTTTTGTTATGAAACATATTTTATTGTTCAATGTTTATTATGTTGTAATTAATGTTTATTAATTATTATTTATTGGCATTTATTATTGATTTATTGCTAATTAATTATTCATTGTTAGTGGTGTTTGTAATAATTATTTGTTGGTATTTGTAAATAATTTAGAGTTATTTAATAATTAAATCTATAAATATTTTAAATAATTACTTTATTTATATGTATGTTATTTTTAACTTCTACGCTATCCAACTCTTTCCCTACTGTTGCACTCTCTGGAGTTGGAATAGTAATTTTTACCCCTACGCTATCCAACACTTTCCCTACTGTTGCACTCTCTGGAGTGGGAATAGTAATTTTGACCCTTACGCTATCCAACACTTTCCCTACTGTTGCACTCTCTGGAATTGGAATAGTAATTTTTACCCCTACGCTATCCAACACTTTCCCTACTGTTGCACTCTCTGGAGTGGGAATAGTAATTTTTATCCCTACGCTATCCAACACTTTCCCTACTGTTGCACTCTCTGGAGTTGGAATAGTAATTTTTACCCCTACGCTATCCAACACTTTCCCTACTGTTGCACTCTCTGGAGTGGGAATAGTAATTTTTACCCCTACGCTATCCAACACTTTCTCTACTGTTGCACTCTCTGGAGTTGGAATAGTAATTTTTACCCTTACGCTATCCAACACTTTCCCTACTGTTGCACTCTCTGGAGTTGGAATAGTAATTTTTACCCCTACGCTATTCAACACTTTCCCTACTGTTGCACTCTTTGGAGTTGGAATAGTAATTTTTACCCCTACGCTATCCAACACTTTCCCTACTGTTGCACTCTCTGGAGTTGGAATAGTCATTTTTACCCCTACGCTATCCAACACTTTCCCTACTGTTGCACTCTTTGGAGTTGGAATAGTCATTTTTACCCCTACGCTATCCAACACTTTCCCTACTGTTACACTCCCTGGAGTGGAAATAGTAATTTTTAGCCCTACGCTATCCAACATTTTCCTTACTGTTGTTTTTGTTGGAGTTGGAGTAGTAATGTTATTCTCTCTGATATTTAATATTTTTTGTATTATTTTAGCTAATGTAATATATAATTAATAATTACAAATATTCAAATTAAATGTATTTTTTTTAATTTGTTATACGTATATATTTAATTTTTTTGCGTACATACGGGGGGCTGGGGGTACGGTGCGTATATACGGGGGCTGGGGGTACGGTGCGTACATACGGGGGCTGGGAGTACGGTGCGTACATACGGAGCTGGGGGTATGCGCTGGGGGTACGGTGCGTACATACGGGGGGCTGGGGGTATGTTGCGTACATACGGGGGGCTGGGGGTACGGTGCGTACATACAGGGGCTGGGGGTACGGTGCGTACATACGGGGGCTGGGGGTACGGTGCGTACATACGGGGGGCTGGGGTTACAGTGCGTACATACGGGGGGCTGGGGGTACGGTGCGTACATACGGGGCTGGGGGTATGCGCTGGGGGTACGGTGTGTACATACGGGGGCTGGGGGTACGGTGCATACATACGGGGCCTGGGGGTACGGTGCCTACATACGGGGGGCTGGGGGTACGGTGCATACATACGGGGCTGAGGGTATGCGCTGGGGGTACGGTGCGTACATACGGGGGGCTGGGGGTACGGTGCATACATACGGGGGGCTGGGGGTACGGTGTGTACATACGGGGCTGGGGGTATGCGCTGGGGGTATGGTGCGTACATACGGGGGGCTGGGGGTATGGTGCATACATACGGGGGCTGGGGTTACAGTGCGTACATACGGGGGGCTGGGGGTACGGTGCGTACATACGGGGCTGGGGGTATGTGCTTGGGGTACGGTGTGTACATACGGGGGCTGGGGGTACGGTGCATACATACGGGGGCTGGGGGTACGGTGCGTACATACGGGGGGCTGGGGGTACGGTGCATACATACGGGGCTGAGGGTATGCGCTGGGGGTACGGTGTGTACATACAGGGGGCTGGGGGTACGGTGCGTACATATGGGGGGCTGGCGGTACGGTGCATACATACGGGGGGCTGGGGGTACGGTGTGTACATACGGGGCTGGGGGTATGCGCTGGGGGTATGGTGCGTACATACGGGGGGCTGGGGGTACGGTGCATACATACGGGGGGCTGGGGGTACGTGCGTACATACGGGGCTGGGGGTACGGTGCGTACATATGGGGACTGGGGGTACGGTGCGTACATATGGGGGCTGGGGGTACGGTGCGTACATACGGGGCTGGGGGTACGGTATGTACATAAGGGGGGCTGGGGGTACGGTGCATACATACGGGGGCTGGGGGTACGGTGCGTACATACGGGGCTGGGGGTACGGTGCGTACATACGGGGGGCTGGGGGTACGGTGCGTACCGGGCCCCCTTTTCCTCGTGCATCGCGGCGTACTTAGCTTTTCCGGCACTTTTTGGCTCCCGTAAAAATATAGCCGTGCGGAGTGCTGTGGGTACGAATCGTACTTGCTGGTCTGTAAAATGCTGCCTGACTCCGTGCGGACGTAGCGTACGCGCTGTCCAGGATCGGAATTGTATGTATTTTTTAGCCGCAGAGTGTTTTTTACGATTTGTACGGAAATGGTATTTCTGTACGAATCGTACTTGCTGGTTTGTACGGTGGAATTCCCGGGTACGAGTCGTACGGAGAAAACGCTCCGTACGACCATTTGTACCCGGGTTTTACAGGATCGGAATCAGCACCTATATGTATATGTTTAATTAATGTTTTATTAAATTATATATATTAATTATTAATTTTAAACATTATAAAATATCTTTAATTCTGTTTATTTTATTTATAAGTAATATTTGGTTTATTTTACATATTTTTTTTAACTAAAGAAAAAACAATATTTTTTAATAACGATATTTTTGACATCTATATTTTATTTTCGATATTTTTGTACTTACCATGTTGTAGATAGGATGTCAATATTCTTGACATCGATATTTTTGCTCCGATATTTTTGTGGGTCGATTTTTTGACCTTCGATATTTTGTCAGTGATCCAAACGTGCAGCATGTAATGGCCGAACTCACCTAGCAGCCTACCCATGATGCCTTGTCACTAGCAAGAATTACGGGGGCTTAGACACACACACTTGTAAAGAAAGTTCATGCTGAGGCACATTCTGTATTCATCATCTTATGGTCTGAAGAGGGTTAGGGGTAAAGTGCTGGTGACGTAAGAGCCTTGTGCTGCCATCAAGAAGTGCAGCGTGATTACTGTGGTGCCAGGGGTAGGATAGATAGAGGTTGGAACAAGGAGTGATGGGTGCGTGCAGCTTGTGGCCGCAGCATGCTGGCCGAACTCATCTAGCAGCCGATCCTTGGGGTCCCATCTATGGCGAGGGGTACAGGCGCTTGCAAGCTGGACACAGACAAAGCCCCTCTGGCCTGCAGGCT
Source organism: Triturus cristatus (assembly GCF_964204655.1). Lineage (NCBI taxonomy): Eukaryota > Metazoa > Chordata > Amphibia > Caudata > Salamandridae > Triturus > Triturus cristatus. Next base: position 1,845,275,893 of record NC_140590.1, read on the forward strand.
GCAGCACTGCCTGTACTTGTCTTATATAGTGAGGATTCTGCTGTGAAGGGTCTTTGAATTTCCGACCCGGTGCCAGCAGGGCCAATGACAACCCAGGGGCCGGTTCTTTAGCCAGGTTACAACAAATTCTGAGAAGCATAATTTAAAGTTTTGGAGGAGATAGCGTGTGTTTTCTTTTTGCTTTCTTTTCCTGTGTGTGCTAAGAAGGGGTGGGGTTGGCTTAGGTCACTCAGGTGTGTGCCCAGGTGTGTGCCATTGTCGGCTGTAAAAAACAAGCATTTGCAGTGCAATCGGTCTCGCCTTTGGGACCTTATAAGTTTTTAGCTATGCAGACAAAAAAAACAATGAGTATAAATTCTATATTTTAGAATGCCAATGGATGCCATAACTGGTTCAGTGCGATTATGAAAATCTAGTCTTAGATATTACGTGGCCTTAAACACCATGATGCTATTAAAACAAGCACAGAGAGGCAGTACATTTTTCAATTGTCCTTAGTAATATGCAACTAACATTCATTGTCAAAGCCAATAGTCCTGGCTTGTTGTAGGTGTAATGTTACTTGTTGTATCATATATGTGGATGCTAGGACAGAAGCAGCAAAATGCCAGTAGTGTGGCACACTACGCTAAGCACAGATGTTTAGCTTACGTCTTTAAGCCACGCCCTTTATTAGATTGGCCACGCCCCTGTGAGAGACCTCCCCCCAGTTTCTTCATCTGACTTAAAGCCCTGTCTATAAGTTTCCAGAGCTTTCTTTAACGAGAGTATACTAGAATCAGAGCAGAATGCAATCATTGCAGAGAATGATATGCCTTGGCTGCTTCAATTGAAGATGTTCTGTCCCCAGACAAAAAGAAGATTTCTAATTGGGTATTCATGTTGTTGCCATAGCTTTCTAGCTCACGCCAACACTGTCAAAGGCATTTACTCACATTGGTAAATCTACGACTACACACACCGAACAACGATCAACAGTGCAACAATCTGACGACAAAACGAAAACACAACATCAACCTATGAATCACAACAGATCCCACTCAACCAATCAGAAAGCAGAATCCGGTGTATAATTGAATGCTTGAGATCAAGGCTTGAATCCACCCGCATCTGACAACGACACACTATGGCAATACAACAAAAGGCAAATCTGTGTAACGTGCAATATCATACCACTTTCTTCCCTTCCGTTTAGAATTACCAACGTTGTTTCTTCCACCTCTCCTACTGGTTGGCAGTGATGCTTAGACTGGTCACTTCGTGCCAAACAATTTCTCCTTCCCTGGCTGTTTCCTTGTTGCAGAGATGGGCGAACCTCATTAGAACCCTTACAAAGTTGGCTGCAGTGCACACAGTGGGTCCTGACTGACAGCACGCAGCAGCAGCAGGCATTGTGTCCAGAAATTGTTTACTTTTGACGTGGCTCAAATAAACAATGATAAAAATAGCATAGAAAAATCCCCCAAAACACCTGAGACTGCTACCAGTTTTCCAAACAATAAAGCACGCCGACGTCTATGTTTTGAACACTTAGGTGCCGATTCGGATCCTGGAAAAAATTTCCCCGTACGACTCGTATCCGGTCTTTTTACCGTACGATTCGTACAAGTGCCGTACAAACTGCCAAGTACGATTCGCATGGGAAAAAGTCCATACGAATCGCATTGGGAATAATTCCCCACACGTCCTCTGGTCGGAAAATATGTCCGACACGTCCCCAGACGATTTACCATACAAATGTGAAAAGTGAAGTCCGACCGCTGAGGAAATATGAATTTTGTGATCAGTTATGTCCCCTATCGTAGACCCCAACGGCTCCATGTACATGCTACACGTACATGTATGTTCCCTCCTGCTCCAGTTTTGAAGACGCAAATATATGTGCGTCCACCGTCAACATGTCCTCTTTCAGATCCACTATGAATGGGTCAGATATTCCTTTCCTAAGTATGAAAGGCCACCGACTTTATGTGGTTTACTTTCCACATTTTACAGATTCAGGCGAGTAGGCCCGAATTCTGTCATCAAGCCTTTTCCTGCCTTCTGCCTCTGAAAACTCCAGTCTGAGCCTGCATCTGTGACCATGAACTTTGTCTTACTCCCTGCGCGGCTCACGGTGCCTGATCTAGCCCGTAGCCTGCCAAAAAACTGTATTTCACCTTCAAGATTATCTCCTCCGCCCCTCATCCGATGCATTCCTGTCTAGCAGTTTAGGTAAACATTCCTCCAGCTACCGTGCAAAGGGGCCAGGCTTCGCTGTCCTCATGCAAGTAATTCATAACCCTGTTACCATGGAATATTCCTACCCCCTCGCATTTAGTGTAGACACTTAGACGCTTGTACACGCACTAGTCAGTATAGTCAGTATAGAATAAGATTCTATCCTAAGAGACCTCTCTTTTTGGATAACACAGTTCTTTAAACATAGGATATTAGATATGATTTGGGATTAGGTTGACATAACCCCAGACTTTTGTCTCCACATATAGAGCTAAATGTCAAGTCCCTTTCTCCCTCTAGTTGCACGTCAATCACACGTCATGCGGCTGCGCACGCATCTCTGCCAAATATTTCTGCTGACATTGCAGGATTCTCTTATGGATACACCCACTTATGACATCATGTATGATAATGTTGTCTAGTTACGCCTATTCTAGTTACGCATGCATAGTTTATTTTTCTTATCAGTTGATACGCCTACTGCATCTGTTTTACTGTAATGCCTTTTCTATAAAAATGATTACCTGTCAATAATATATGCCCTTCCTTCCTGAACTTTCGTGGTGATGGAACAGAACGCAAACAATTCGAATTGTGTTCCTTTGTATAGGAATAAAGCCTTTTTAAACCTCTAATACCACGGATTCTGCCTCTCGTTTTACTGAGTTATTTTTAATAGACTTTACCGCATAAAAAATAGTACCGGTAACGAAATATTTACCACATAAATTGGCGCCCGAACAGGGACACTTTCTCATCTCACGCGCCGGCGGTGCGTTGCAGGCCCGGTCTCCTGCCACAGCTGAACGGACAAAAACGCGTATCCGCAGGATTTCCTGTATCTCCCTCCGGCCAAGCGGGGACGACTGAGGCTGCGATCAACACCCAGACGAGGCGGTGAGAAGTGCGAAGTATCCCGACCAGAGCCTAGCTGAGAGAGCAAGATCCGAGGTATACAGAGACCCGCCAGGTTCCGAAGTTCCGAGTCCAGTCCGGTCCAGTCCAGTTTCAGTTCCGTTCAGAGGCCTTCCGTTCCGAGCTACCCGGTGAGTACCATTACCGGGGAGGCATTTAACGTGCACATAGTCTGTGCCGGTCAAGACGGGTTTGGGTACACAAATCCGGTCTGCACTGTTCTAGCAGTGTATCTGTACTGTTTAGCAGTATATATAGTATGTTGTGCATATAAATAAATATAAATAAGTATTATCTAGTGTCAGTATTATGTCAGTAACTAGTTTTCTATTAGTTATCATTGTTCGTAAAACTGTTAAGTGTTAAATGTTTTAAATACGTTCTATATACTGTGGTGTGAATGACTGTTCATTATTGTGTTTTTGTAAAGTGTGTTCTAGTAAGAAGGTCTAAAAATGCCGCTCTTTTCAAAACTAAGACAGATCAAAACTAGAAAAGGTGTACTCGAAGAAGCCGTTCCCATCCCACCTAGGGACACTCCAGGGTACTTTATGTATCATAAGCATGGCCTAGATGCCGTATTATTTCTTGATTTATGGGTGGACTACACCAAAGAATTACCAGAGAGTCAGAGATGGCCCGCAGCGGGGACCTGGGATGCAGATTGCATCATGAGAGTAGAAGAAGAATTATGGAAAAAGAAAGCCAGACAGTCGCAGAAAGATGCCATTGAATTATGGCGTAAAGAATCATATAGACGCACGGAAAAAGCACTCAGACAGGAAGAGAAAGGTAGGGAGAATTCGAATAAAACCCGAGAAAATCTATTACTTGAGGAAGGTACCCGAGTAAAATCAGAACAAGTAGACAGACAAAGAAACGCTCTTATGAATGGTATGTATCCACTTCTGGCCGAAGGGTTACCTAAGGCTACTCCGGAAATACCAAAAGACTTGCCACCTCCATTGTTTCCGATAAAAGCACATCCCAAGGGGCATCCTAGAACCGCAGAAGATGTTTTCCTTTCCTCCTATTTAGATGACGCAGCTCCCGAGTATGCAAATACCGCACCACATAGACCGCTTGCCGATGATGTGCATCGCCAAGATTCTCCGTCTGTACCTCCACAACAACAAGCTTCGACACACATTCCGACAAGCACATCTGTTTCTACAGCTTTTCCCGCAACAACGGTTGCTGTCTCACCCTCAACAAACCCTTTCACGTCCAGCACCCCAGACGGTGCTATAGGAGGTACGACAGACATTTTTTCTACGCCACCCAGAGGAGATAAATTTTCCCTTAGAGAATTAGCACACCAACGTACGCCCAAACTAGCAACCCCCGACATGCTCAAGGAACTTCTAGTAGATTGTAGATATGATCCTGTGCCCGGTAAACGGGACGAAATGCTGCTGTCATCATTACGTATTCGACGAGCCGCGATATATTTAACGAAGCTACCAGGAATGGCTACACATTTAGAAAATATATATCACTTTGTCCAGTCAGGACGAGGTCCTGAAAGTATTAGCAGAGCCATGGAGTACCAGAAAGTGGAGGTACAGGGACAACTGTTACGTTTCCTCATAAACTGTGTAATCAGAAATCAAGACCGGCCTGGGGTAAATACGGAAGAAATGCAAAAACTTGTCACTTGGGGTAAGAATATATCAGAAGGGAGACATGATAAACTGTTATGTATAGTAGCTATGTACCGAAAGATCCGCAAAGAAGTAGAAAGAATACACGAAGAAAGATTAGAGGTAGACCCCACTGACCTAAACAGAGAGGAGGAGGAGCAAGAATCAGACCAAGTAGATACAATAGCTTATGTAGGTAGAGGAAGATCCCATAATAATACCAGAGGTTTTAACGACCCAATACGTCCAATACGTCCAGAATGTAATAGACATCTTCCAAACCCTATGCTAAATACAAAATCCCCTGAACATTTATTCCAAGCCGCTGATAAATTACTCCGAGATCGAAGGGGATACCACGTGCTCGATTCCATGGACGAACAAGAATTAGCCAGGTCAGCAGTACAATGGGCAGACAGTCCCGGCGAATACAATGATGATGTACTTGCACACACGTTTCTGAATCTAGACCCCTATGAACAGCGTTTAGCTAGTATATACATGATTCAACACCTCCTTATATTATATAAAAACCAACACTCCGATCCAGGACCCTTACCTGACATATTGACAGAACTACTCACGAATATATGGAGAGGGTCAGGTACTGATTTGATTAAGGAAATTCTAGAATCCCGAAACCAATATTTAAATTTCGTATGCCCAGAACACGTTCCAGTTCCCATTATGGGGAGGAAAATGTATCACATAGATAGACAGAATCCGTTACGCGAAGTACACCCAATTAGAGGTGCCGATGATAATTTTACACGCGTGTTTGTATACACGCCTATAACTAAACTGGAATTATTAGAAATGAAGAAAGTAGTACCCAGCCATGACAAAGACCCAGCAGGTTTCCACCGTGAGATAAAGGACATGTTACTCATGGGAGAGTATACCTACCCCGACATTATGAAAATATTGAAAGTACTATTACCTGCCGGTGTTTATGAGAAACTCAAAGAAAAGGAATGGGATGTGGGAGACCAAAAGATAGATTGGACAGCATTAGAAAACGAAGAAAAGGCCCGAGCTGCAGGAGCAGGGCTTGGGGATAAGACTACAGCATTAGCAGGATTACTAATACAGGTACTGCCACGTTTATTAACTACGAAAAAGGAAGACTGGGGTGCAATCTCAGCCTGTAAACAAAAACCAGATGAAGACACTAGTGATTTCTATTCCAGATTTGAAAAATGTTTTAGTATAAATAGTGGTATAAAAGCCAGTAGTGAGTCATATCCACATCTGTTTGTGACAAAATTAGTTGAAAATTCTCTGCTACAAGTCAAGAATAGAGTATTGAAATTCGAAAGTACCTGGCAAGGTAATACCCCATCACAGATGCTGCAGATGTTACAATATCACCACAATAGAATTAGAGAAGAACAAGAACACGAACAAAGACGTATGAAAGATACAAAGATGAAAATGCTTGTTGCACAGTCAGTTCCAGCCGATAGTCATCAAAAGGGTGATTCCGCAGGTCCTGCGAAAGGGACATGCAACTATTGTAAACAACCAGGTCATTATATACACGATTGTCCAGTCCTGAAACATAATATTGCCACAGGTAGAACACATGAGAGACCACGTCCACCTAGACAGGATCAGAATCAACAACTAATGCCTCAGCAGGCACAACCTAGGTTAGCTCCGCAACAACTAGCTCCGCAACAGACAGCTCCACAACAGATCGTAGCACCACCACAAGCGCAGCCTGTCGCTGCAACTCAAGCAACAACACAACAAATGTATCAGTATGCACAAACAGATTATCCCGATTATCAACGATACTCATGAGATAGCCTAGAGAGGGAAGTTGGCTTACCCCTTATAGAGGTTCCTGTAGACCAAGAGGGACCTTATGTACATAGTGAACTATTAGGGGAAGACAGAAAGTTTTTACTTGATACAGGGGCAAGCAGAACAACTATAAGACGCAGTGAAGTTCCAGGGGCACCCCTCTCAGGCTCACAAAATATTTCCCTTGGATTTTCAGGAAAACCTATAATTAATGACGTAACACAACCTCTTCCACTTACAGTCGGTCCATTAACACGTACTACAGATTTATTGCTTACTAAATCATGTCCAGAAAACTTGTTAGGTATAAAAACATTGAAAGCTCTAGGAGCCATAATATGTTGTTCTCCGGAAGGAGTGCGACTATTTTTACGTGACTTTAAAGGTCACTACGTATCCAGAGACATGGATCACCGACTGCAGAATTTACCTACACATTTATGGGCACAAGGCCCCACTGATGTTGGTTGCATGAACATTACACCATATCGAGTCACACTAAAGGCAGGAGTGGTACTACCACGAATGCGACAATACAAGTTACCCCCAGATGCTGTAGTGGCTTTACTGCAAATCATTGACGAGCTTATTGCCCAAGGAGTGGTTGTCGAAACTGACTCCAATGTATGTAATTCCCCGATAATTCCGATTCTTAAAAGAACGGATCGAAAAGCTCCGCCAGTATATCGATTGGTTATTGATTTGCGCGAATTAAATAAATGTATTGTACCACAATACCCTGTGGTCCCAGATATCTCCTCATTACTCACAGCTATTGACTCAGAAGCAACGTTTTTCACTGTAATTGATCTCAAGAATGCTTTCTTTAGTGTCCCAATTGATCCAGAAAGTCAATACTTATTCGGTTTTAGTTTAAATGGACGAAGTTTTAAATTCACACGCGCACCTCAAGGATTTACAGAAAGCCCCAGCATCTATAGCCAAGCACTGAAACGAGAACTTGACAGTATCCACATGCCAGTTAACACTGCCTTGCTTCAATATGTCGATGATCTGCTGATCACCGCCCGAAGCGAACATGAATGTGAAACAGCGTCACTGACGGTTTTGAAATTTCTGGCTGACAAGGGGCACAAGGTGTCCCCTTCCAAGCTGCAATTCTGTGTCCAGCGAGTTGTTTATCTTGGGCACTCGCTGTCCAAGGAGGGAAGGCAGCTTACACCCGATCGCATCCAGTTAATTGCTAACATGCCACCACCCAAGACACAAAAGGAGGTGCGGGCTTTCATAGGCCTCACTTCATACTGTAGGCAGTGGATCCCTCAATATGCATTCCTAGCAAAACCACTCATCCAGTTGACAACACAGGAGGCAGCCACATCGACTGTCCTCCCTTGGACTCCAGAACATACACATGCCTTCGAAAGCTTAAAGAAAGCTTTATGTCAAGCACCTGTTCTAGCAACACCATGTTACAGTAAACAGTTTACACTCTTTGTTACAGAACGCGAAGGTACTGCTTTGTCAGTACTCACTCAGGAACAAGCAGGATCACACAAACCTTGTGCTTATTTCTCTAGTACATTAGATCCAGTAGCGCAGGCACTTCCAGCGTGCCTGAAATCAGTGGCAGCAACAGCTTTAGCAATCAGACAAAGCGATGCCATAGTGTTAGGACATCAATTAACAGTACAAGTACCACACGCAGTAGAGGTTCTCTTGAACCGCACACAAACACAACACTTGACTATAGCAAGACTCACCGGTTACGAATTAACATTGTTTCAGCCACACATAGAAATCAGACGTTGTAATACGTTAAATCCTGCCACACTGTTACCAGTAGGCGGAACAGATCCATTGGCACATGATTGTGTCGAAGTCATTACTATCACGACGAAACCCAGACAAGACTTGACAGATATCCCTTTGACAGATCCAGACTTGACATTATATGTAGATGGGTCATGTATGAGAACAAGTACAGGAGAGTTAGTGGCCGCTTACGCAGTCACAACAGACACTGAAGTCATTGAAACAAATTGTATTAACACTTTGTCAGCTCAAGCAGCAGAGCTCATCGCTCTGACACAAGCCTGTATTCAAGCCACAAATAAAAAAGTCAACATATACACAGATTCACGTTATGCATTCGGAGTCGTCCATGACTTCGGCGTACTGTGGCGAGAGAGAGGTTATTTAACTTCTCACGGTGCCCACATCCAACACGGACCCCTCATTCAAGCCCTATTAGACGCGATTCATTTACCTACTGCAATATCGATTATGAAATGCAAAGCCCACACAAAAGTTACCGATATCATTTCTCAGGGTAATGACCTAGCTGACAGAACAGCTAAACAGACTGCTCAGAATCAGACTCACACAACTGACATGACAAAGACAATAGTCCCGACACCAACACATTGCATGACAGTTAAGGATCCCGCCCTTGATGTAATTGACATACAGACACATGCTACACCAGAAGAAATAAAGAAATGGACTGAATTAGGAGGGATCCAAACAGATCAAGGATGGATGACGAAGGAAAAATCTATATGGTTTCTTCCCGACTCAATGGTCCAAGTCATCATAAACACTGTACATAGTCCAGCGCACCTAGGAGAAAAAGCTATGCTAGACAGCATTCAACACATTTGGTTCAACAAACACTTGCGAGCCGCAGCGAAACAAAAAGTTCGTACCTGTATGATATGTTGTCAGTTTAATCCAGGTAAAAGCATCCCCGTAGAGCAGGGTGGATTCCAAACTCCCGATCACCCTTTTGAAGTCCTCCAGATGGATTATATCCAGATGGAACGATGTCGAGGATTCAAATATGTTCTCGTAGTTGTCTGTGCTCTTTCCCGTTGGACAGAGGCATACCCGGTTTCAGATTACACTGCCCCGACTACTGCCAAACAGTTAGTTCGAGAATTCTTCCCACGGTACGGTTTACCACGTGTTGTCTACTCAGATAACGGCCAGCCGTTCTCATCCGAACTAATGAAACACGTTTCCCTTCTATTAGGATACCAATGGAGATTTCACTGTGTCCGACATCCCGAGGCGGCAGGTCTCGTGGAACGCCATAATCAAACTCTGAAAATTAGATTGTCCAAAATATGTAGAGAGAAAGGAGTCGATTGGATAGTAGCCTTACCAGTTGCGCTCTTTTACATAAGAATGGTAGCACATTCTCGAACAGGGCTATCCCCGTATGAGGTGATCTTCGGTAGACCACCAAATATGTGGGGGACGCCTATACCTCGTAAAATAACTGACGTTGACTGTAATATGCTGACAGATTACCTGGCTTCCTTGATGTCTGCACTACAATCTTGTCGTTCACAGGTATCCGCAGCTTTTCCCGACAATACTGAGGTGAAACCCCATGACGTGGTTCCTGGGGATCTGGTTTTAGTCAGGAATTTCGACCGGAAGACCCAACTGGATCCTAGGTGGAAGTCACCGAAGTTGGTTTTACTTACCACAAGGACAGCTGTGAAAATCGAGGGAAGAAAGGGTGGCTGCACTCGAGTCATATCAAGAAATTTTATGGACTACCATCCAGCGTAGAGACTCAACCCTGTATTCCCTCACAAACAGACTTAAAGCTCCCTTTGGCTGAATCTACGAAACAAGAACTGTATAAACTAAAATTGAGGTCCAGTAAGTCAGACAATTTGATTGTTTAAGTCCTCTCCAAGGTGAATCGGTTGAATTTGTCTCTGACATGTATCCTCTGGACCGGAATAGAGAAAGAAATAATCAAATGCTGCTCAAGAAGCATGCGTATTGTAAATCATTTCGTAGTCATTGTACAGTAACATTATTAATTTTGTTTTTTCTAAGTCTTCTGATCATCATTGTCAGCATCCTATTGCACATGTATTACCCTATTCCTAAGCATGCTTATAATATAACTGCAGAACATTCTTTTAGTGAATTACCTCCACATGAATTGTCCTATAGATTTGCGCTGCGCAATAACACTTTCATTAGTATGCTACATCATTCTCATCAAACCAGCAATGCCACGAATTGTTGGATATGTGGCCGACTCCCTCCCTATCAGAACTATAAGGGAGTTTTGCCCCTCTTTCCCTATCCGTTCACACACAATGGCTCCTGTGGAGCATGGTTTAGTTTGATCAATTCCCTAGATTCGAATTCCGCAGTTTATCAAGACAACTGGGTATGGGGAAACCTGAACTTAGTTTTGCTTAAAGTCTGCTACCCTAACAAGGAGGGACTTCCCAAAAGAACAGGAACTGATCTAGAAAATGAAGTATATGGATTAGGTAATTTTACGCTTAACCTCATGATCCTGAACGTTGAATCTGAAGCTACACCAATCTTGCCCGCCATGTCAGTATTCCCAGCAAAAGGGGAACTATGTATAAGAAAGAATGGCTCCATACACATGGGCCATAGTAAATGCACCACTGTAATAAAATTCAGTGATCAAGGCAAGTCTACATTTAGAGCTTCTCGTCATTCCTACTTTATATGTGGCCAGACCGCATATATACGCCTACCTTTAGATTGGGATGGTACCTGTTACATAGCATTCCTCCTACCACCTGTTTTCCTAGCTCCTCCTGATTATCACAGAAATACCCATTTAGTACACAATAGACAGCAGAGAGATCTCCCAATTGTTGATTACACTGAAACAGCATGGGAAAAATACACAGATTTCAATAAAGGTTTCTTTCCCTATATAGGTACAGTCACTAATAGTAAGCTGATACGTAGATTAACCAGAACCCTTGAAGCAGTAGTGAACGAAACTATTTCCGCCTTAGGCAATTTAACAGAAGAGCAGTCTGCTATGCGGATTGTTGTGCTTCAAAATCGTCTTGTCCTTGACGTCATCCTAGCTGATAGGGGCGGAGCTTGTAGGGTCATCGGATCAAGTTGTTGCATTTTCATACCAGAAAATTTGCCGTCAGTATATAAAGCTATAACCCGCCTTCATAAGATTGTAAGCCAGATACACCAGAGTCCAGGCACCTGGACTTGGTCCGGTTGGTTCTGGGGCGTGTTGTCAGCATGGGGATGGAGAATGCTCTCCTTCCTAGGTATTGGCTTTCTCATACTATTCAGTTGCTGCTTATGTTTACAATGTGGGCCAGCGATTTGTGGTCTGTGTGCCACCTCGTGTATCCCACATCCAAGTTTTCGTTCGAGATCCCGGAAGAAGAAAGAAGAGCAAATGATGCTATATGAACAGATCGATGGATTAATGAAGATCGATATCTCCTAAGGGTCCGAAGGGGACAAGGAGGGAATGAGGAAATATGAATTTTGTGATCAGTTATGTCCCCTATCGTAGACCCCAACGGCTCCATGTACATGCTACACGTACATGTATGTTCCCTCCTGCTCCAGTTTTGAAGACGCAAATATATGTGCGTCCACCGTCAACATGTCCTCTTTCAGATCCACTATGAATGGGTCAGATATTCCTTTCCTAAGTATGAAAGGCCACCGACTTTATGTGGTTTACTTTCCACATTTTACAGATTCAGGCGAGTAGGCCCGAATTCTGTCATCAAGCCTTTTCCTGCCTTCTGCCTCTGAAAACTCCAGTCTGAGCCTGCATCTGTGACCATGAACTTTGTCTTACTCCCTGCGCGGCTCACGGTGCCTGATCTAGCCCGTAGCCTGCCAAAAAACTGTATTTCACCTTCAAGATTATCTCCTCCGCCCCTCATCCGATGCATTCCTGTCTAGCAGTTTAGGTAAACATTCCTCCAGCTACCGTGCAAAGGGGCCAGGCTTCGCTGTCCTCATGCAAGTAATTCATAACCCTGTTACCATGGAATATTCCTACCCCCTCGCATTTAGTGTAGACACTTAGACGCTTGTACACGCACTAGTCATTATAGTCAGTATAGAATAAGATTCTATCCTAAGAGACCTCTCTTTTTGGATAACACAGTTCTTTAAACATAGGATATTAGATATGATTTGGGATTAGGTTGACATAACCCCAGACTTTTGTCTCCACATATAGAGCTAAATGTCAAGTCCCTTTCTCCCTCTAGTTGCACGTCAATCACACGTCATGCGGCTGCGCACGCATCTCTGCCAAATATTTCTGCTGACATTGCAGGATTCTCTTATGGATACACCCACTTATGACATCATGTATGATAATGTTGTCTAGTTACGCCTATTCTAGTTACGCATGCATAGTTTATTTTTCTTATCAGTTGATACGCCTACTGCATCTGTTTTACTGTAATGCCTTTTCTATAAAAATGATTACCTGTCAATAATATATGCCCTTCCTTCCTGAACTTTCGTGGTGATGGAACAGAACGCAAACAATTCGAATTGTGTTCCTTTGTATAGGAATAAAGCCTTTTTAAACCTCTAATACCACGGATTCTGCCTCTCGTTTTACTGAGTTATTTTTAATAGACTTTACCGCATAAAAAATAGTACCGGTAACGAAATATTTAGCACACCGCGCAAGTACGATCCATCCCGTGCGTCCGATGTTACAACCGTATGGAAAAAACACCGTCCGCACCGAACTCCCATAGCAACCATGGAGACATGTGCCCGCATACGTGCCGAACACCCCCCCAGCCCCCGTATGTACGAGCCCAACCACCCCCCCAGCCCTCGTATGTACGCACCGAACCCCCACCCGTGCATGTACACCCCCGTACGTACGGACCGTACACCCACCCGTGTATATACACCTGTGTACGTACGGCCCGTACCCCCACCCGTGTATGTATGGAGCGTACCCCCACCCCAACAGTGGATGTACGGACCGTACCCCCAGCCGCGTACGTATGGAGCGTACCCCCACCCCAACAGTGGATGTACGGACCGTACCCCCACCCCAACAGTGGATGTACGGACCGTACCCCCACCCACGTATGTATGGAGCGTACCCCCACCCCAACAGTGTATGTATGGACCGTACCCCCACCCGCGTATGTATGGAGCGTACCCCCACCCCAACAGTGTATGTACGGACCGTACCCCCACCCGTGTATGTACACCAGTGTATGTACGAACCGTACCCCCACCCGCGTATGTATGGAGCGTACCCCCACCCCAACAGTGTATGTACGGACCGTGCCCCCACCCGCGTATGTATGTAGCGTACCCCCACACCAACAGTGTATGTACAGACCGTACCCTCACCCGCGTATGTATGGAGCGTACCCCCACCCCAACAGTGTATGTACGGACCGTACCCCCACCCGTGTATGTATGGAGCGTACCCCCACCCCAACAGTGTATGTACGGACCGTACCCCCACCCGCATATGTATGGAGCGTACCCCCACCCCAACAGTGTATGTACGGACCGTACCCTCACCCGCGTATGTATGGAGCATACCCCCACCCCAACAGTGTATGTACGGACCGTACCCTCACCCGCGTATGTATGGAGCGTACCCCCACCCCAACAGTGTATGTACGGACCGTACCCCCACCCGTGTATGTACGGAGCGAACACACACCCCACCAGTCTAAGTACGGAGCGCACCCCAGGCCCCAACACCAGCACCCTCACCCAACATCGCGCATGTACGAGTCGTACCAAGCCAGGGACAAGGACAGCACTGTACAACAAAATGGCTGATGTACGCACCGTACAGACGCTAAAAACACACGTACACAACCAGGACAAAGCAAAACAACACAAGAAGACTCCATTCGAATCGCACAAAGCCACAAAACATGTACAACAAGCACAAATACAACCTATTCACTGACCTGCAACTGCCAAACTCCCAAACAGAGGCCCAAAACACAACCACTCCTTATAACACACCCACCCAAAGTTCAAACACAGCCACACCCACCAATGGACCAATAAAAAGGCCCAACACACACAAACCATGATCCTTTGCAACAGACCCAATGCTGCCAGACCACACAGAGAAACAACTGCACCATACTACAACCTCCACTACACCTTACACCTGCACACCTTCACACAACCACCTTCACAAACACCCCCCCATCCACACCCACACCCCCACAACAATCCACACCCACACCCCTCACCATGCCCACTAACAAGAATCCAAAGTTCACTAGCCGAGAGTTGGAGGTCCTTGTCGACTAAATCATCAGAGTCGAGCCACACCTCTTTGGAACATTGGTCAGACAGACCAGCATTTCCGAAAAATCAGCCATGTGGCAGACGATTGTCGATGCTGTGAATGCTGTTGGGTGCACCAGAAGGACCAGGCATGAATGCCAAGCCAGGTGGTACGATCTGCGGAGGACGGTCCGCTGCAAAATGACCGACGACCACAACCAGGCCAACATCACTGGAGGAGGGCCGCCCTGCAGACCGGTACACTACCATCCCTGGGAGGAGAAGGTGATGGCCATGCTGCCGCTGGTGGGAGTGGAGGGAGTAGAAGGACTCCGAGAGCCTGGTGAGTACACAAACAACTAACCTCACATGGGGGGAACGTCATCCACAACCAAACTCACAATCATGCACGCAACCACCACAAAGCTATCGCATGACTCAACCACACTCCATAAACACGCACATGCCACTAGCGCCACCATGCCCCATGCACCCAGCTAGACAATGCCAAGTCACAGGCCACAGAAAACACCAACACAAGACACGGTAACCCCGGATGGCGGGAGTGTGGGCCTCAAAAATCACATAGTGCAACTCAGAAGCAGACAACAATGCCCTCAGCCCATATGGCCTAGGTCACAGCCAGACAAACAGTGTGTCCCCACACAAGAAAGATTTGCCTGCAAATGGCGGACGCCTTGCATGAAGACATGGGGGTGAAGGCACTTTTTGCACATGACAGCAGCTAATGAACAGCCAACACTGTGAAAGAGTGGCAACACACACCACCACAGCAGCAGCGCAGACACAGACACTACACCCAATGGGTGCCTGGAGATCAGAAACAAACTCACATGAACAAGCCAAGGGCCATTCAAAGATCTGCAAACAGTGTGTGCCTAGGAAGCTGGGCTGAGGTGACAGAGGGTGACACACAGAGGGAGGGAGAGGGGGAGAGAGAGGGAGGGAGACACAGGGAGACGGACAGAGGGAGGAGGCTGACACAGGGAGGGAGGGAGAGGGGGACAGAGAGGGAGTGAGAAAGGGATACACAGGGAGACCAATTCAGCCTTGGGTGGTGGGGGAATGTCTGCTCATCAGCAGGTGGACTGCGTGCATGTAGACAAGGGTGGCCAGTGCCTGAAACCCACTCTCTTCTCCATGGCAAAACACTGGGCCATGTGTCAACCTGTGCACGAGCACAACGCCAGCTACCTGCATTATATAAGTGTGTGGAACAACTCCATTTGCCCACGTACAGTGCAACACGGAGGGCGCCAATGCATGGCTCGCCACACCTGCTCACTCCACTGCTGACTGCAGTCACAATTGACGCAGCAAGTAAGACTGTGTCACACATAGGTAAAGTCTCAAAAGCTGTGGCCAAGGGACATACCCATGCACAAGTGCACTGTGAGTGGAATGCAAGACATATCCAAATACCCAGAGGAAATGTGCCAACTTTGAAACGAATGAAACATGGATGTTGCATGGAACAAAAATAACATTGTCTCTCTCACACACAGGTCAACGTCGTGGATCACCCCCCAACACTGGGGGGAAGACTCACAGGACCTGGCTCTGCGGGATGACGATCCCACTGGCAGCGACGACTCTCACCACTCTGTGGACGACCCCGACCAACCTGGCCCCTCTGGTGTCCAACGACCTGCAGCACCTGCGTCAGGTACAACTGGGCCAACCACCACCCCCACTCCTGCCACATCCCAGGAGACACCCAGGATCCCTGCCCACCACCACAACGCAGCCAGGCTGACCAGGAGGGACACGGTGTACCGGGCACCCAGGAGGAGGCAGGCGACAACGCAAATGCCACCCCTCAAGGGTCCCGGAGACCCGATGTGCCCACAAGGGCAGGCCAGGCGCAAGTGGGCAGGGGTGGTGGGAGTGGAGGACGGCGGAGGCGCGAGCCTGACCAGTTGGCTGCGGAACCGGTATATTCCCATGTAAGAAACATCCTGGACACATACCGGCAGGACACCACGGGCATGAGCCAGGTTGTGTCCACCCTCAACGAGATGAAGGGGACCCTCGAGGAGATCAAGACCCTGCAGGCCCAGCAACATGCGGGGCAACATGCCTGTCAACAGCGACACCAAGGACGGATGGAGGACAGACAGGCTGAGCTCGTGACGGTGCTCACGGGAATTAACCGTTCACTCCGTCGGATAGCCGACAACATGGGCAACCCTCCCTGTGCCACCAGGCGAAGAACATCACCACCCACAGGGAGGGATCAGGAGGATACATCCGACGGAGCATCCCAAGCATCGTCACGGCCTGCTTCTGAGGGTTCCCGCAGGAGGGAGGGTCATCCACGGAAAAGACCATGAGGGTCGGCGCAACAGCACCATCTCCCAGGACACCTGGCCTGGCACCTGGCCCACTGGCCCAACAGCAGCACATCAGCAAATGACATTTTCTGCCACATGGACTTGCTGGTCACTGTCTGACCAATGTTGACAAAGACTGTGGCATGGACTCTGATGATCTCCAATGGCAAGGATACCAACTCCCCCAGTGAACTTTGGATTTCACACACACCCGGAAAGCCCCTCTTGTCATGCCCCCCCCGCCCCAACACGTACCCCAACACAAATAAAAACTTACACGATCAAGAGATGATGCCTACATTTTGCATTATTACATTACATGTGTCTTGTAAAGTCTAACCATGCCTGAGTTCTCATATGACTTCAACCATCCATACCCTGGGGCCTGAGTCTGGCACAGGACACACATGGGTCACAATGTATTAGGCAAGACAGACATGGAGCACCATACACACCCATGATGGGCCCAACCAGCTGAGGGGGTGGCCGCACAACTGTGCCGACAGACATATTGAGTACAGCAACAGTCATGCGCAGAGGTCAGGGATCATGTGGAGTGTCCTGGGGGGCACCCAGGTATGTGTAGACAGGTGGCAGAACCATGTCCTGCAAGCTTGAGTCAGGTGGATGCAGAGAATGGTGGCCTGACCAACGTTGGATGCATGGGGATGGCACATGTCACAATACCCACACAGTCATGGACATCATGCACAATACAGAGTCTAATCACAGGTCATGTGGAGTAACATGTGGGTCCAACACTGGCACCCCCCTTCTGCACCACAAATGCTTGATTTCCATGGAACTGGCACACAAGTGTCGGGTAACAGCTAAAACACCCCCTGCTGCTCACGGAGAGGCTGCCATACACCATTGATCCTCTGATGTGGAAGTCCCACACCATGTCAAGCCAATGCAAACCGTATGTGTCCGAGAGCAGTGTTACACACATTGATGCCTTCATCACAATCCACTATCCCATTACAGATGACTGTCAACAAGTCTGACCATCTATTCAGGTGAATCCAGCTACATGTCATGTGTCCCATGGTGATGCGACATGTCTGCAGAGGAACCAAACATCGACAGGGGCAGTGTACACACATCGTAAACAACTGCCACACCCAATACACCCCTGATGCATCCCTTACCCTAAGGAGTCTTCCAAACTTGTCCGTGCGTGTAACGCTGAGTCAGCACACGATGACGTGTCCATGAGGAATAGCAGTGCCACAACAATGCAACCAGCAGACGGCATGCGCAAGTACCTGGGGATGAGAGACACACAAGAAGTCAGCCACAAAAAGCTCATCCACTTGCATGTGCATGTACTCGACACATATAAGGATGACAACATGCTAGGTCACAATTATGACTGCGGAAATACACTCATCACTGGCACCATCACTCGAGTGACACATCCACACACACCTCTGACTCACGTGGCATACATGCAGATGGACACACACATTGCAACACATGCCACACAAGGACCAATGCGTGCACACTCAGACACTGGTACTCACCACTAAGCAAAGAAGTCGCGTATGAGCCGACTCCGGATGTCCTCTTGCAGCTCCACATCCTCCACATCACTAGCCCCATTGCCAAGCCCTTCGTCCTCCACGGGTGGATGGTCCTGATCATCTTGATCCAGGATGAGTGGCACAGCTTTCTCAACTGCCATGTTGTGCAGCATGCAGCAGACCATGAAGATTTTGCAGACCTTCACCGGGGCACATGGGAGGGCGCCGCCGGTCTTGTGTAGGCACCTGAATCGGCTCTTCAGGAGGCCAAATGTCCTCTCTATCACTCGCCTTGTCCGGCCATGGGCGGTGTTGTAGCGGAGCTGGGCCGGCGTGCTGGGGTTGCGGAGAGGTGTGATCAGCCATGGCATGTTGGGATAGCCAGCGTCCCCTACATGGAAACCACATGGACATAAGTAGGACAGGAGAAGCAGTCGGGCAGGAAGTCTACGCAAAATACAGGACAGACAGAGTGTACCCACCAACAACACATGCTCGTTCGTTGCGCAGCTGCGTCATCATTTCAGGCACCCTGCTATGCCTCATGATGTAGGCATCGTGTGCTGATCCTGGAAAACGAGCACAGACATGTGAAATCACCATGTTGGACAGACACACCACAAGGGCATTGATGGAGTGGTAGTGCTTGCGATTCCTGTACGCTACCTCCTGTGCCTGTGGTGGTACCAAAGCCACATGTGTTCCATCTATGGACCCAATGACATGGGGCATCGCTCCCAGGGCATAGAATCCACGCTTGACACCTGTCAACTGTTCAGGAGTTGGGAAATGGATAAACTCATCCAGGTGAAGCAACATGGCCTCTAAAAAATCATGCAGCACACGGCTGAACATGGTCTGGGACATGCCACCAACATGAGCTATGGTATGTTGAAAGGTACCCGTGGCAAAAAAATGTAGGGCTGCCATTACCTTCAGCTTGGGTGTCAGTGCCGTAGGATACCTGTGCAGCGGTTGCAGGTGTGGTGCCAGCCTTGCCGTCAACTCCTCAATCAACGGTTGGGGGAAGCAGTAGCAGCGTATACAGTCATTCTCCCGCATGTCAGCCAAGTCCGGAATTGGTCGGGGAAGAGGCGGCGCTCTGCAGTAATTTGGAAGTGACAAGGAAGAGTGAGTGCACTACAACAACAATTTATATGTACTAAGCACATGTTAATCTGTCAATACACATATGCTACATACGGAGTCAGGTACATGCCCTGGACACGTATGGCTGCGAGGTGACACTCCTACCAAGACCCAGCTACACACGGGGATTGTGAACCTCCACATCCCATGGCATGGGACTAGCTGTGTCCCAGTGTAAGTGAACAGCCAGACGCAATACAGGAGTGACATACATCAACATATCAGCAGATGTAGGATGTTGATTGCAGAGACAGGTAGCGGAACACTAGAGCCACAGGTCACATGACATAACACTAGGACAGCCCACACACCTTGCCATGAAGGTGTACATGTCATGACTGATCACACATACATTGAGAGTATGCAGACAGGTCCTTGTTACGCGACTCCGTGTCCCATGCATACATACACACCTTACATCTGATACCACATGTGGCCTGGTGTGCGTAACAGTGTGCCATGGCCATCTACACACAGACACATGTTGGTTGCAGCAACTGCAGATGCATTTGAGGGAACACCAACATCAAGCTAATGGGAACACACCACACATACATGACATAGTCACATTGTGCAACGTGGGTAGTCACATGTCAGGTGTGGTAACCCCTGTAGCTGGCATCAGGGGACACTTGCGTGTGTTGTTGACTGTGCTATGACAGTGACGCTTATCTCAAGTGTTCTGTACGACATGCACACATGTCAAAGGAGTGAAGGGCATGTCTGGCACATAGTACACCATCACACATAACATCTGTACACATCTCATCATACATCTATTGCCTTCACAACTCAGGAGTAATGTGCCACATCACAGCCTTTCACACCTGTGCCCCACACATGTAGTACTGCACAGACAATGCCTTGATGTCCATCCATGGACAAGTATGTCAGCTCTATTCCTTTCTGTGTGCTGCCTGTCACCACTGTTACGTGTGAAAGGCACCGTACATTCGCTCTGAGGGCGTGTGTATGTTCCCTATCACTATGGGAGTGCTGCCGTAGGCCTACCCATAGTGATAGTGAGCGTAGACGCGTGTGTACGGTCCGTATCACTATGGGTACGCATACGCGAGCAAACCCATAGTGATAGTGAGCGTACACGCGTGTGTACGGTCCGTATCACTATGGGTACGCATACGCGAGCAAACCCATAGTGATAGTGAGCGTACACGCGTGTGTACGGTCCGTATCACTATGGGTTTGCTCGCGTATGCGTACCCATAGTGATACGGACCGTACACACGCCTGTACGGCCCGTTGCTATGCATTTGGGGTGCCCTAGGGCCCCGGAACGCACCGTACCTGTGTGTGAATCTCCAAATTACAAAGGGGACACATGAGGGACAAGTATGAAGCCAGAGATGCATGCTGGTTGCCATGGAGATCGAGTTTAAACTGTGAATTTGTTGAATGAGGTGGCCTGCAAAAGTCGTTTTAAAATAATCTACGTTGTTGCAAAGTTGTTGTTGAAATTACATCATGCTGAATTCTAAAAAAATCTAACCCCCTCACAGGGGTAGGTTTAAATGGATTGGAGGAAACATAGGATGCAAATGTGAGTGACCCATCACTCTGTACTCCTGTGCATGAAACAGGCCAGCAAGGCAGATATAAGGCAGCCAGGTCCCATGAGAGAGCACTTGCCTGCACATCTTTTGATTCCACAACACTGCTGCTGCTCGTGATTCCCTGGCACCATGTCCAGGTCTGTGGAGAGGGCCCAGCCTTTCACCCTGGAGGAGAATGTGGCATTGCTGGATGTCATCCTCCTACAGTACCCCATGCTGTATGGCCGACCAGGGTTTCAGGTGAGTGCTGAGTCCACTAGCACAGACTGTGGCCCTTTTTTGTGACTGTGACTTCTGGCATTGTGTCCAGGTGTGACACACATGCATTGTACTGTAGGGTGGGTCCCAGGGGGGGAATGCCTAATGTCTCCCAGCCAGAGCATGCTGTGGTGCATGTCTGCCGTCCTCACTTGCATTGTGTTTACTGTGACAATCACTGCATGGTGCATGCCACATTCTGCCTGTCTAATCCTCCTGGGAATGTTGCTTCTACAGTCCTCATGTGATTCTGTGGTCACCCCAGTGTGACAGGTGACTGTACCCACAGATGTGTGTTTGTTCAGTGTACCTGTGCTGAGAGTGTCCACATGATGTGTTCGTACCCTGGACATCGGTGTGTGTGTGTAAGTCCCCTGTCATGTGGGTGGGTGCATATGTGGAGTGTAGCACCCCAGCTGCATGAGGGATGGATATACCCTGCACATCTGATATGAGCAGGGAGCAGTGCTGTGTGTCTGACGTGCAGAGCCAGCCCCACACCTGTGAGCCCCCCCAGTCTAGTGGCACATGTGCAGAGTGAGGTTTGTAGCTGCAGTTGGCAATGGCAGGTGAATGTCCTGTGCCTGTGTGTGTCTGTGTACTCTGCTGAGGTAGCGTCAGTGGCCTGTGGCATGTGACTGCTTTGAGGTGCTGCACATAATCCTGGTGTACCTTCTGATGCACAGTGTGAGTCTGGATCATTTATTGTGTCGTACCCCTCATGCCACCTGTGTACTTTCAATGGCACGTGGTGCATTTGCCCTTACACAGAGGAAAATGTCCCTATGACAAAGGTGCAATGCTTTGGCTGCATACTATGCCTTGTTGAAACCAGCAAAATGGTTCTAATGTGTGTCTCTGTGACATGTGGCAGGTGTATTGATGTAGTCTCACTTTTTCAACCCCACAGGTAGGCGCCTCTGCCAAGGAGCAGATCTGGAGGGACGCCGTCAGTGCCGTGAGGAGGACGGATGGTCGCAAGCGGCGCCTGGCCCAGGTGAGAAAACGCTGGCAGGATATCCGGTGCTGGACGCGGAGGATCGCACGGGTCCTGCTGGGGGACTCACCTCTGGGCCCTAAGAACCATGGGCGTCGCCGTCTGACCCACATCCACAAGCGTGTGCTGGCGGTGGTCTTTCCTGACATGGACAGGCGCTTACGGGAGAAGCAGCAGCAGGAAGGGGGTAGGTACATGTGTGTTTGTTGTGTGTCACCAGCATTTGTAAGTGCGCAGTTGCATGGATACACTGCCAGTGTTTAAATGTGCGGTGCAGGTCCTGTCACCCAGAGTATAGCGGTGCTGTCCTTCCTCCCTTCCCCTCCTTGCCATGTGTTCCCTGGTCTGTGTGTAGTCACTCTTTCACAAGGTCATCTGGGCTGGCAGTTTATCCACGTGACCAATGCTTGCAGCATCATGTGTGGGGGTGGTGTGTAACAGGTTTTGGGACCTTGCCTGTGCCCTGTCCAGTTCAGTACTTGTGGGGTCCATGTCAATTGGCACTGATGCTGAGTCCAGACATAGGAGTATGTCTCTGAAGTGTAATGCCTTACAGCAAGCATGTCCTATGTTGTGGCCTGTGACATGATGTGCATGAGTGTTCGATACGCAGAGTTCAGGGATGGTGGCCTGTGTTGCAGTCATTACCATTCAGGACCATGGAATATTGTGGCCACTACTGTCCCCTGGGGCATATTTTGCTAGGTATCATGTGTGTCATCACAATATGTGGACAGTCTCAGTGTCTACAGCATAGGATGTGCTCTGTGCAATTGTCCCCTGGCACCTTGTATATTTACGTAACGTGTTCTACAAGTGTCCACTGTACAGCCTGACCTAATTTTCCGCGTTCATACTCACGGTGGCCAGTGCCTGTGTGTCTTGTTACAATTATCTGATGATGGCCATTTGTAAATGAGATCGTTGTACAGGCGCACATGGGGTATTTTGGGTCCAATATGGGTTTCTTGCAGCCCATGTGTATTTCTCCCAGACTAAGAGATACAAGTGCTTCCTGTGTCTCATCATATTGTCTCATGTAGGGGGTGGATGGTGCGGGCAAGGCCTGCATGTTGACACCTGAAATCTCATTGCTCGGTCTGGCCAGTGTGTGATGTCTGTCTGGACATACACTCAAGGTGCAGTGACCCATTCATGTTGGGCATGTCTTTAAGTATTACCTTTGCAGCATGTGCCTCAAGTTCATAGAGATGGTCCCTGCTCATCCCTAGTTACGGCAACGCTGTGTGGTGCAGATGCAGTGCTGGATTGTCCCCAGAGCCTGGCTCCTCTGTCAAAATCCATTTCATGTCATTTGCAATTGTGTCATGCTCTCCATAGTTTTTCAGTGGCATGGTGGGTCAACCAACTGTGTGTTGCAGGGCCTATATATGTACCTTGTATTGTAGATGTTACTCATCTTTCTTTTCAGGCTATGCACTGTAACCTATGTAGATTTGACTCATGTGACATATGTATACAGGTGTCTTATTAATTCCTGTTTCTTCACCTTGCTCACAGCATCGTCGGGGGACACGGATGGAGACACCGGCACGGACCGTGCGGAGGGACCGAGCACCAGTGCCAGCAGTGACATCTTAGCTGGCACATCGAGTGGAACTGAGGCCGAGGGGAGTCAGCCGGAGGACCTGTCCACTGCCACCACAGAATATGAAGCTGACGGGTCCGAGGCTGAGCTCTCCGAGGGGGCGGAGGCTGCTCCAACAGCTGACAGCAGCACAACATCTCTCCCCGCCCCCTCCATTGCCATCAGCGGCCTCCCACTTGCTCGTGTCCCTTCCCGGCGTGCTAGGTCACCACGTGTCTCCTTCCTGCCAGGCACCGCACCCCCTGCCCCTGTCTCCACTGCTGCCGCAAATGCCGAGTCTGTGGACATCCTGCGGCAGTTGCAGGTTGGTCAGGCTGTGATGCTTAATGTCCTCCATGGCCACAGCCGAGTGCTCAACAACATGGAGGCATACTTGGAGGGCATTTCAGCATCGCAGGCTGACCAACGCAACTTGCTGCGGTCTATTGACTCGACACTGACTGCAGCAGTGGGTCTCCTGCAGCACTTCGTCCCACCCCCTACCTATGCCCCATCCACACTTCCCACTCCCATGCCTGTCCCACGTACACCCAGACGTCAGCATGCACACACCCCACCAGACACAGGCACCACACCAGCAGGGAAGGACAAGCGCACACCTCCTGGCACGCACACACAGGGTGAAGTAGGCACACCCACTGGGTCAGGGGGCAAACGTAAGACACGCAGCCAGAGTGGGAGTCCGCATTCTGCAAAATCCACTCCCTCCAAATCCACTCCCCTCAGCTCTCCTGGCCACAAGTCCAGCAAAGGCTCCTTCATGGCCGCTCTGTCCCTGAGCCCCACAGTGACACCACCCCGCAAGCGGTATAAGGAGTCCCCGGTCAGGGTGGTTGAGTCCCCCCCCTGTCCACACCCTCCCCGGGTAGCGCTGCGACCCATCCCTGTGACCCCCCCCCTCCTTGGGGCCTGTGGTTCCTTCGGGTGCAGGGGAGACGCTGGGCGACCTGGCAGTAGTGTGCAGCGCTGTGCTCCAATCCACCTTTGGCGCTGCCCCACCCCCTGTGTTGGAGTCGTCCGTCCCTGCACCCACAACACCTACCCTTGCCCCTCCTGTCCCTGCGGTGCCTGGTCCTTCCCCCCAACATGATGCCCCCCCCCTGTGGAAGACAAAGGAGTCTGACTGTGCAGGCAAGCTAGGGGACACACGTCCCACTGTGTCCCCCATCCGGATTTGAGTCATGGACTGCCCTATGGGCCTTGTATATATTGAAATTTATGATGAATCTTACTTACATCCTGCTGAATAGAGCAATTTGTTTTTTCCATGGAACACTACTGTTTATCTGGTATTGCTGTTGGTGGACCTGCTCCATGATTTTGGGTGGTGATAATGTGTTGGGTGTGTGGGAAATGTAGTCTTGTGCTGGTCATAGGGTGGACCCTGGTATCTGTGTGCCATCACAAGCTGTTGGCTAAATTACTTTGTTCATGTAAGCAGTTACTGCATGGTGACATCGTCCCAAGTGTGTTCCTTCCTCTGTGTAACCTGACATCTTCCCTGCAGGGTGTTTCCAATATGTGGTGCTGAGCTGTGTCTACATCAACTGGGTGTGTGACGGACTCCTTCAACTTTGGACATGCATGCTGAGCGATGTCTCCACCTGCATCATTCGTGGCATCCTTGGTGGTCACTGTACTTGTGTATGTAGACTGTTGAAATGACTTCATGTGGACATGTTCTCTATTAGGCGCTATGCATGTGTGTACTCCCAGCCTCGCACACATGTGGTACATGTACTGCAGGGTCTTTGTGCACCTGACTGACATTTGTGGGCATTGTATCTGTGGGTACTCCGCCCTTTGCGTTCCATGGGCACTGCTAGGAGGACTCTGCACCCACCCCTCCTGTGTCTGGGCACTGCTGGGAGGACTCTACACCCACCCCTCCTGTGTCTGGGCACTGCTGGGAGGACTCTACACCCACCCCTCCTGTGTCTGGGCACTGCTGGGAGTGATAGGCACTCACCCCTCCTGCGTCTGGGCACTGCTGGGAGGACTCTACACACACCCCTCCTGTGTCTGGGCACTGCTGGGAGGACTCTACACCCACCCCTCCTGTGTCTGGGCACTGCTGGGAGGACTCTACACCCACCCCTCCTGTGTCTGGGCACTGCTGGGAGGACTCTACACCCACCCCTCCTGTGTATGGGCACTGCTGGGAGGACTCTGCACCCACCCCTCCTGCGTCTGGCCATGTACGCTCCATACATACACGGGTGGGGGTACGGTCCGTACATACACTGTTGGGGTGGGGATACGCTCCATACATACGCGGGTGAGGGTACGGTCCGTACATACACTGTTGGGGTGGGGGTACGCTCCATACATACGCGGGTGGGGGTACGGTCCGTACATACACTGTTGGGGTGGGGGTATGCTCCATACATACGCGGGTGGGGGTACGGTCCGTACATACACTGTTGGGGTGGGGGTACGCTCCATACATACGCGGGTGAGGGTACGGTCCGTACATACACTGTTGGGGTGGGGGTACGCTCCATACATACGCGGGTGGGGGTATGGTCCGTACATACACTGTTGGGGTGGGGGTACGCTCCATACATACGCGGGTGGGGGTACGGTCCGTACATACACTGTTGGGGTGGGGGTACGCTCCATACATACGCGGGTGAGGGTACGGTCCGTACCTACACTGTTGGGGTGGGGGTACGCTCCATACATACGCGGGTGAGGGTACGGTCCATACATGCACTGTTGGGGTGGGGGTACGCTCCATACATACGCGGGTGGGGGTACGGTCCGTACATACACTGTTGGGGTGGGGGTACGCTCCATACATACGCGGGTGAGGGTACGGTCCGTACATACACTGTTGGGGTGGGGGTACGCTCCATACATACGCGGGTGGGGGTACGGTCTGTACATACACTGTTGGGGTGGGGGTACGCTCCATACATACGCGGGTGAGGGTACGGTCCGTACATACACTGTTGGGGTGGGGGTACGCTCCATACATACGCGGGTGGGGGTACGGTCTGTACATACACTGTTGGGGTGGGGGTACGCTCCATACATACACGGGTGAGGGTACGGTCCGTACATACACTGTTGGGGTGGGGGTACGCTCCATACATACGCGGGTGGGGGTACGGTCCGTACATACACTGTTGGGGTGGGGGTACGCTCCATACGTACGCGGGTGGGGGTACGGTCCGTACATACACTGTTGGGGTGGGGGTACGCTCCATACATACGCGGGTGAGGGTACGGTCCGTACATACACTGTTGGGGTGGGGGTACGCTCCATACATACGCGGGTGAGGGTACGGTCCGTACATACACTGTTGGGGTGGGGGTACGCTCCATACATACACGGGTGGGGGTACGGTCCGTACATACACTGTTGGGGTGGGGGTACGCTCCATACATACGCGGGTGAGGGTACGGTCCATACATACACTGTTGGGGTGGGGGTACGCTCCATACATACACGGGTGGGGGTACGGTCCGTACATACACTGTTGGGGTGGGGGTACGCTCCATACATACACGGGTGAGGGTACGGTCCGTACATACACTGTTGGGGTGGGGGTACGCTCCATACATACATGGGTGGGGGTACGGTCCGTACGTACCTGTGCCCACGCTGTGGAATGCTTGTGCGGCCCATACCCAGGCCTTTGGCACATGGGTACGGCCCGTACCGCCATTGTTGGGGTGATGTAGGTGTGGGCATGGTGCAACTCGTACCCACGCTCTTAAGGCGTGGGTACGGTACGTACCTGTATTGTTGTGTTGCCTGTTCGCGTTGTCGCCCACTTCCGTTGTGGCGGACGCTGGCGTTGCTGGACACGCCCCCACCCCCTCGAAGTGACCAGGGCCTGGAGGTCAGGTATGTCCAGGGCATGTGTGCTGTGTGACTTGGGTGGGGGTTTTCTGTCCTGCCCCTGCCCCCCCCCCTTTGCCCCTGGGTGTTGTTCTGACCTTCTGCGGCGTCTGCGTCGGTACCTGTAGAGGAGGTCGACTGCTATGAGAGCCGGGATGACACGTAGGTTCGGGTCCATGTCTGTCCGTCGCGTACAGGTGCTCCTTGTGCGCGTCGTCCTGATTTCCCTGCAGTTTTTGGCTGCCGGGAAATATTCTCCGTGCGGGATGACGTCGGTGCGAATTGTACTTCCTGGTTCGTGGAACGCAGGCTGCATGCGTTCCGACGTCACGTCGGCGCTTTTCCGGATGTCATTTGTATGTTTATTTTCCTCGGTTGGTGTTTTGTACGACTCGTACGGAAATAGTGTTTCCGTGCGAATCGTACTTGCATGTTTGTAAAGTTTTACAACCGGGTACGAGTCAGACGGAGAAAACCCTCCGACCGACGGTTCGTACCCGGTTTCTCCAGGATCCGAATCGGCACCTAAATTTGACCTAGATTCGTGAAACCACTACTTTGATATACTAGTGAAAAGACGGTGGCACTTTTCAGTACCTGATTTGACGCATCTCGCCACTCAAACTCCAGGCGGAACGAAATTAAGAATAACAGAGGACAGCTGTTCAAAAAAGAATCTATTTTTATTAAGCACAGTGCGTGCTGAGCAGAGCAAAGACTATAAAAAAACGATTTATCAATGCGCTGCAATTAGCTTGGCTCAGCTGAGGTTGTGGTCATATCTCAGAATCCATTGAAATATGGCAGCAAATCAGAAAGACCAACTGAAGCTATCTTGCCCCATCTGGCTGTGCGTGACTTGCCTGATGGGATAAGATGGTTTGATGAATCTTTATTTCCAGGAGCTTTCATGAGAGGAAGCAGACACACGGCAAATGCAGACAGCAATTAAGTACAATGAAGCTGCCGGTTGCCTACTGCATAAAAATGACATTTTCGCATAGTGCAAATGTACTTTTGTGCATTCCTCCCTGGAGTTCCTAACGTCAATCCATATAGTTTTGCTGAGTTTGCTCACTATGCCACCGCTGCTTTACCCACCTCCTCCTTGGGAGCCTCACTGCGACCTGCTGGTGGGGAGAATAAAAAGCAGCAATCTCGGAGGAGAGCTGGGGGTTGGCAAACACGGCACAGGGAGACCAGCGTAATATAAATTAAACAACAGCACGCCACAAGTGGTGTGTGCGAGCGCTGGAAACTAAACTCCCTCCTATCCACATCACTTCCTGGTTTTCCTTGTGCAAGACTTTCGGCGCATGCGTACGATGTAAGGCATCGCGCGCATGTTAATGCGCACTACTTTAAAAACAAGCATTTGCAATGCAATGGAACTCGCATTTACGCTAGTCCTATTGCATTTGAAACGGGCGGGCAAAAAGGCACAAACAGGAGTGCAGGGGGGTGCTGATCCGAGAAGTCATGGACTGTGACAGGGAAGAGGGTGAGCCACGGAAACAAAATTGTTTTTAAAGTAAAGGGGCGATAGCCATGGAAGTATACAAATGATGACATGGCCGTCAGGAGGAGGGACTAACAAGCCGAAAACCAATCAGAAGGCAGCATTTAGGATGTAAGCCAATCAAAAAGATGGGCGGTGAGTGGGTGGAGATTACACAAAGCTACCCCGCTATAGTATATACTGCATACCTCGCAAAGCAAATAGCACATTCGCTGCAACGCTAGGCGAGACCTAATAAACAGATGCAGGAAATTAAAGTACAGTTCCCCCGTAGCCTTATAGCAATATGGCAAAACGTTATTAGCCTGGGTCTGGCTCAGCTCAAGCTCCTCTACAATCCTTGATGCCTAAGTAACCTGTCTGTACTACTAAAATGTGCAAATTAATTAAACAAATTAGAATACAAGTCAAACAAGAATATTAAAAACAGAAGAGATCACAATATACTTCAATATGCTCAAGTACGTAACGATAACAACAACATAACTTATAATGCTAGACAAAACTTCTCCCTGTCACCCACGCTGTAATCTAACCATTCATTAATTAGGTGAAAAACATTAAGAATATATGTCAGAAAGAGATACACTTCTAGAAGCTGAATTGTGCCGTGTGTGAATGTAAATTCTGTGCCAATCTCAGCTTCCCTATTTCACCAAAAGGTGTGATCCTAGACACTGTTACAGTTCAGGGAACCTCTGTTTTAGCCTGCAGGTGTCGGGCTGAATCGGACTCGTCCCTCTTTATATCTTTCTTATTGCCCTGCAGGGTTACTCTTCAAAGCGGCAGGTGGGGGTAGGGCCACGCGCAGAATGAGGGCAGCTGTAAACAACACAAACAAAAGGGCTCAGGGCGCAGATGGCCTCCTGTCTCACCTTCAGTCTGTGACCATCGGATTGGTCACTGATAACTGGAGGCAGGTGAGCAGGTCAAGTACAGGGCCATTATAGGCGCGCTGATGGCCCTGCGCATCATGGAAGTGACAGACCCTCGTCCCCCCACTCCAAAATCCACACTTCCTACGCCCATGTCTTGAGTTGAACCTGGTAGTGATGCAAGTTACCTCTCATTTGGCATCTGAGTTAAAGGCACATGAGTTGATTAAATCTCCCGCATGCCTACCTAAAGACAAAGGACATAAACCTGCTGGAAATTCAAGCTGTTGACTATTAGACAAGGCAAGTAGGAAACCTTTGGTATAGGAAATGAAAGTGGCGTACTTAAACACTCATTCCCTGGTGAAAGACAGGGTGGTATAGGATTATATTACAAGCCATAAGCCTGAGGTATTACTATTGACAGTATTTTTTTGCATGTAAATGGAGGGGGAAATAGGGGAGGAGGGGGAGTAGCATCCATTATAAGCAAACAGCTGCAGGCGGTCCAGCTTCAATGTAAACCATTTGATTTGGTAGATCTCTTTCTGTTTCAAATTCAATTTAATAAAAGCTTGAATGCCTGTCTGCCTTCTGGTATATTGTCCCCCCATTGTGTGGCCAATTTTAATTGAGCAAATGTTTGAAATAATTAGTCCCTTGGTTTCACAAAACTCATAATTATTGATCATAAGGAATTGTAATTTCTGGATTGACTCTGCAGGCACATGCATTAGAGGACAAAGGGTCTGATTTAGATCTTGGTGGACAAGTTACTCGGTCACAACGGTGTCATATAATGCACCTAATCTGGTCACAGACTATTCGGGTGGCTGACTTTAATAGAAAAACATGCATTTAATTGAGTTTACGTTTGTAAATTGGAAGTCCTTTTCTACCAAGCCATCCAGGGCCGGACTGGCCATAGCGGGCATTGGGCGGTTCCCCTGGGGGGCGATTTTGCAGCACCGGTTGCCTTTTTTGTTACTGGGGGCCGGTTTTTGCAGGGGTGCTGCTAAATCAGCCCCCATTAACAACAGACGCAGAGGGGCTGGTCCGTCAAAATTGCCAGGGCTGCTCTGGGTTCTCAGTCCAGCCCTGCACCCATCGGAAGCCAGGCTGGTATGAAAGTGACAATTAGTCATCAAAGGCGGTATGGAGGACACACTCCGGCAGACTAAACCCCCCGGCAGCGAGTCCGCCCTAGAGGCTAAGTGTGAATGTACGAAATGGCCAACAGCAGCCAGTGACCTTCATGCGCCTATAGTCAACGTTCACCGTTCCGGACCAGATTGGACCCTGGTTCACGAAAGAGCTTAAGGAGCCGTACTCAAACTAAGGCAGCTAGAGTGGCAGTGGCTAAACAAAGTACAAGGAAGAGTCTAAAGTAAAATACAAGGATGGGTTACTAAAATATAAAACATGATAACTTTCAGTAAATCAAAGTACTATACCAACAGAACTATGGAAGCTCCTCATCAGCAGTGAGAAACTTTCAAACTACTGAAGGAACTTAGGGACATATTTACAGGCCCCCATCGCCACCACAGCGCCACTTTTCACTACGCTGTGGTGGCGATAGGGGCTTTGCCTTATTTACAAGGCAGCGTTAAAGTGGCTTAACGCTGCCTAGTAATCAAGGCACCCTTTCACGCTATACTTAGCGTGAAAGGGGAGGGCAAGGGGTGATTTGGTTTTGACGCTGCCCCCTATTTACAAGGGGGGGCGTAAATATGGGGCAGCGTCATAAATTAAGACCAGGGAAAACCTGGTCTTACCTTCCCTGGTCTTACCATGGTGCAATGCCGAGAAATGCTTTATTTTTCCCCGTTTTTGCTGTTTCTATGTGTGCTGCATTATGCAGCACACTTAGAAAGAGCCAAAACACCATAAATGATTGTTTATGTGCAGGTCGGTGTCCCTTCCTGCACATAAACAATCATTACAAAAATTACGTTTTTCAACTTCTATGTGTACTGCATTAAGCAACACACATAGAAATTACAAAACGCCATTTAAAGATGGTTTATGTGCGGGAAGGGACACCAACCTGCAATATTACAAACAATAATAACAATATTCCTCTGCAACACAGGCACCAGGCAGCTAAATGTAGCGCCAGGGCAGGAGGAACAGCAGGGCTGCACCCTAGTGTTGCAAATATGGTGCAGCCCTGTGTTTCTGAAGTGGCGGAGCGTGGCGTTAAGCCAAGGAGGCTAACGTTGCGCTCTGCCAGTTCTGTTGTACATATGTCCCATACTTCTCCTGAAATTAGGAATTTTGCTATGAACTTAATAATCATTTCACTGACAAAATACAGAAGAATACAAAATGAGTATTCTCAGGTGCTCTTTAGCATCAGAGGAGCTAAACAGAGAAAGGATTAAGAATACAATATCGAACTTCCCTGAAATTAATGAGGACATGTTAGGTACTCTATTCTCCAAAGTAAAAACGGGTTGCCCTATAGGCCCATGTCTTCTGGAGGTGCTAAAATATTTTAATGCTGTATTATAGCTGCCTCTGGTAAATCTTCTTAATTTATCACTCCGATAAGGTGTCGTTTCATGCACCTTTATTGAAATATCTTTGCTCCCTTTCCTAGCTAGACTGCTACAGGCCCATGTTGCCTCTGAATTGTGTAAACTTCTACTGGTTCCCAATCTGTGCGCCATGGCGCCCTGGTGCACCTTCCAAACTAGCCAGGGGCGCCACGCTCCAAAGGTTTAAGATTGTCAAATTCAAGTCATAAATTGCCAGTAACATCTTAGAAATGTGAGTTATTTAGTAGACGCATAAAACATTTGTCCACCAGATGGCAGCAGAGCATTCTTTATTGAGAGTGCAGAACTGATTGTTACTAATGGAGATGAGTTATGTGTATTTCCTGCTTAAGAAGCCAGCAACCAAGAGCTTCTGCATAGCAAGATGTCACCTGTGGGCAACCCACAACCGCAGTGACAGTGGTCATGTTTGCAGGCTGCTATAGAATACAGGAAGAAAAAGCGATTTGTATTGCAGTTACCCTAGAACATACAGGGCCCATTTTAAATGTGTGTAGCAGGAGCCCAACTATCAATGCACTGGATATAAGCAGCACTCTCCAGGCTCATACAGTTCCCACACGTGACATGGAGGCTCCTACTGCTGTAGTAGAAGTACCTGGCAAATGGAGAGCCTTTGGTTTATGTGAAGTTCTGCAACACAGTAGGCGTCATGCTATACTTATACAGGTAGGTATGGCAACAAAGAGGCCTCGCTGTCTCTGATGAGGCATCTGTAGTCCTGGAAGCTTTGAAGCCCCCCTACAGCCTGGCATTTGACCCATCTGGAAGATGGCCAGACACCCCTCCACACCCCGCCCACACCCCGCCTTACTCTCAAGGTACGTCACAATTGTCTCTGATATTGCTTTAACACTGTTTGCCTCCACTGTCTATTAAGCTTTAAGGCCTGGCCAGTGGTTGGCAATGCTTTCCTGACCCCAATCTGG
Source organism: Triturus cristatus (assembly GCF_964204655.1). NCBI lineage: Eukaryota > Metazoa > Chordata > Amphibia > Caudata > Salamandridae > Triturus > Triturus cristatus. The sequence continues at coordinate 1,845,309,730 of NC_140590.1, forward strand.
CGACATATAGTTTTAAAACAATGAACTGCGTCTATTGCACACTTCTATTTAGTGGTGCTATCTTAAATGTCAACTCACAGCTGGCCAGTAACACATTCAGCGGTACTACTGCGTTTCACATTCACACTTTTCAAAGCATTCTTCTGGGACCGCAGTTCTTTTTCAGCAGCAGAGATAACCACTTCCTCAAACACCACACACAGAGGAACGACACCATCACTGAAGCCTCACTGACGCGGATAACTTCAGCTGTTGGCTGTACATCACCTCCAGGGATGGAGGACAAGAACCGAGAATCCGATGCACTGGGTGAATGAGCAGAAGGCGGTCAGGGACGAGACCCCCAAGCTTCCATCTTGTGTAGCACCTTGTGTTATGTATCACACGTAGATGAGTCACAGGTCAGCAGAGGTAAGAAGAATAAAAACCCTTTAAATATGTAAATGGGAGTGAGATATGAAGAAGTTCACAAACGCTAGTCTGCGAACACTGGGAATTAGATTAACCCTGTGAAGGTCATTCCTTACCCTTTCATCTTCTAGTATGCCTTCCAGCTCTCCTTCCCCATTGGGTTCCAGGTTTCTTTCTTCTCTCTTATTATCCTCCTTAACCCTGCCTTCTGCTCCCTCTTTGGTCTTCTTTCTCTGGCGTCCCTTTCCTTTTTGTTTCGACGCTACCCTTTTTACTCTTCCTTACCCCAAGTAATCTCTACTCCTTATTCTTTGGTCTTTTAGGTCTCGCCTAGCGTTGCAGCGTGAATGCGCTGCATCGCTTTGCGAGGCAGGCAGTATGTACTGTAGTGTGGAAGGTTCGTGGAAGCTCAGCCCACTCTCTATCAACGACGAAGACACCATCAAAATCATGAACACCATCCACTCAGGTTCACCATCCGACCCCTGCCCGCACCACATCTTCAACAAAGCAAGCTCCACCATTGCACCCCATCTCCGCAAGATCATCAACAGCTCCTTCGAGACCGCCACCTTCCCGGAGAGCTGGAACCACGCCGAAATCAACGCCCTACTCAAGAAACCCAAAGCTGACCCCAAGGACCTCAAGAACTTCCGGCCCATCTCCCTCCTCCCATTCCCGGCGAAAGTCATTGAGAAGATCATCAACAAGCAACTGACCTCGTTCCTCAAAGACAACAACATCCTGGACCCGTCCCAATCTGGATTCCGCAGCAACCACAGCACCAAAACAGCCGCAACTGACGACATCAGGGCCATGATGGAAACGGAGAAACCGCGGCCCTCATCCTCCTGGATCTCCCAGCCGCCTTCGACACACGCCTCCACAAAGCAGGGATCCGCGACAGAGAACTGGACTGGACCACCTCCTTCTTCACCAGCAGAACCTAGAGGTTCCGCCTCCCCTTTCCGCTCTAAAGACACCAAGATCATCTGCGGCGTACCTCAGCCCGACACTCTTCAACATCTACATGGCACCACTCGCCAACATCGACAGATCGCACGACCTCAACATCGTCTCATACGCCAATGACACCCAGCTGATCCTCTCCCTCACCAAGGCCCCCACCACTGCCAAATCCAACCTCCACGAAGGAATGAAGGCCATCGCCGAGTGGATGACGACCAGCCGCCTGAAACTGAACTCGGACAAGACGGAGGTCCTCATCATCGGCTCCACCCCCTCCACCTGGGACGACTCATGGTGGCTGACCGCACTGGGACCTGCACCGACACCCACTAACCACGCACGCAACCTGGGAGTCATCCTGGACTGTGCACTGTCAATGACCCAGCAAGTGAACGCCGTCTCCTCCTCCTGCTTCAACACCCTCCGCATGCTCCGCAAGATCTACAGATGGATCCCCACCGGCACCAGATGGACGGTCACCCAGGCCCTCGTCAGCAGCAGACTGGACTACGGCAATGCTCTCTACGCAGGAACATCAGCCAAACTCCAGAAACGACTACAACGCGTACAGAACGCCTCAGCATGCCTCATCCTCAACATCCCCCGCCACAGCCACATCACAGCCCACTTGAAAGACCTACACTGGCTCCCCATCAACAAGAGGATCACCTTCAAGCTCCTCACCCACGCAAAGCTCTCAACAACACCAATCCAGCATACCTCAACGAACGACTCACCTTCTACACCCGAACGGCCATCTTCGCTCCGCTGACCTCGCTACCGTCCCCCGCATCCGTCGAGCGACCGCCGGCAGCAGATCATTCTCTCACCTCGCCGCAAAGACCTGAAACACCCTCCCCATCCGCCTACAACAGACCCAGGACCTGCTGGCCTTCAGGAGACTCCTCAAGTCCTGGCTGTTCGAGCAGTAGCAGCACCCCCTAGCACCTTGATACCCTCATGGGTGAGTTGTCCGCTCTACAAATGTACTGATTGATTGATTGATTGATCACTTTGCGAGACATACAGTATATACTGTAGTGTGGAAGCTTTGTGGAAGCTCCGCCCACTCTCTGCCAATTGGCTTTTGTCCTAAATGCTGCCTTCCGATTGGTTTGAGGCTTGTTAGTCCCTCCTCATTTATCATTTGTATCCTTCCACGGCTATTGTCCCCTTTACTCCCAACACTATTTTCTTCCCTGTCTCCCCACCCCACCGCTCCCTCCCTCAGTCTGTGACTTCTCAGCCTCCCCCACCCCCCCATTCCCGTTCGTGTTTTCTTGCCTGTTGGCACTTCTGTTTTCCTCTTTATTATTGCCACCTTGAAATATGCGAGTTCAAGATGCGTGCTGTACAAAAACTTCTCGTGTTTAATGAACTAGATTTTAATGTTACTCTAAATATAATAAGACTCTAGGCAACATTCGGGGTATGCATGGCAGCTGACGCCTTTTAGTTCACAAATGGCATTGTTGTCGGGCGGGAGGAGCGGCAGTGTTTTAACTCATGCTTAAAACTAGCACTTTTAATAACTTCCTCTCAATTAAGTGCTATAATCTTGTGTACTGAGGTGACGCGCTAAAGAAATGCACTTTTTTGAATTCTTAAGAGACATTATCGCACATTTACATCATGTTTACTGTATGATTAACATGCCGATCATTTTCACGGCTCGCCCACTGGCTTGTATACGCTTGGCTCGTCTCGGGCTGGCTCTACCTGTTAATTAATATTTTGGCTCGCGCACCACTAACAAAGAGAGATGAATGGATACATGACAGTGAGCCTGGTAGATGGTTGAGAAATAGACTGGTGCAGACAAACAGACAAAGTCAGTCTCCAGTGCCTCACATCAGAATCATCACTTTCGATAACCTGGAAATCTGCTGGCAACTCCCGCATGCCCCAACCTCACCCCCCTCACCTATTCTTAGCAGAAGTGGCAGATTCTGAGCTGTGCCCTGCTGGTGCAGAGGAGCATGGCAGAGTCTGTAGAAACGCTAGGATCCCTAGCCTCTCCGGGCGGGCACCTAAGCCTTCCGGGCGCCTTCACACTCAGGGTAAATGAATACATTTTGTTCTGTGCTTTAGTCGCCCCTCTGTGAGCACTGTCTGGTAGATGAAGCTCTGTGTTAACCCCTTCTGTGCCCATGACGAGCTGGACTCGTCATGGAGCACGGTCGCGCTGTGCCCATGACGAGTCCAGCTCGTCATGAACCCCGCCCGCTAACGCAAACCGCGGCACAGGGCGGGGAAAAGGCGGGGCACCGAAGGGGTTAATAAACACATTCAGAGAGGTGGTTGTGTACAAACAAACAACAGCCACAATACCGTACGTTTTGAACATGTAGTTAAATACCTGCTCATCGAGTACCTCATTGGCTGATCATTCCATGGCTCTACCAAAATTACATTTGGACACATTTGCTCAACTGTAAATTCTATGGGTCATTTAACAATTTGGGGTTTTGGGGCTCGGTAACCTACTTTGGATGCTGTGTAAAAGAGTAAATACAAAAATTAATGCAATGAAACTAAGCAACCAGTACTGTCTAAAACACTGTGAAAACTGTCACGCATTTTGTTTAGTTAATGTCGATTTTCTCATAGATGCGAGTAAAGTACTCTTAATATCTTTAATGAAATCTGCACACTTTTAACTAATAGCACCGGGCGACCTTTGACAACTAGGCAATTAACACATTTTCATGTACCCTCGAGGCCCCCCTGCCCCCTTGGCAAACTTCATTGCCTCCCAGTGTTTGGGGAAAACCAAGACGCAGGAGAGTGAGTCAAATAGTCTAGAAAATGAAAGAGAAGCCGGGATTCGGATTCACATGCTTCGATCCCGATCGCGTTGGTTAGTCTGTAAGCACTACTTTTATTAATGAGTTTCGCATTAGTAAAGCACCACAGTGTGCATGTGTGGCGACACTTCACCCATGAGGTACGTGCCAAGGAATTGTTGACACAATCCACACTTTGCGTCTTTTTCAATATATTTATTACGAAGTGCAGCACCTTTCCAAGGGATTTTGCACACTACATACATTCACTCCAGAAATAAAATGTGCAGGTAAAAAGCATTGCCATTTACAATGTCAATAGCTCTAACTCACAAATGTGAGACCTATTTGCTTTGCAAATGCCTGTTTCTGCTGAGTGTCTGAGTGCCATGGCAAACATTTGTATTGGTTACAGTTCATGCTCTTGATCAATAAGTGTCTCTGTAAACATCTGCATTGGTTACAGACCACCCTGTTGATCAGTGAGTGCCATTGTAAACATTTGTATTGCTTACAGCCCACACTGCTGATCAATGAGTGCCTGTAAACATTTGTATTGTCACAGCCCGTGCTGCGGCTCAATTAGTGTCTTTCTAAACAATTATTTTGGTTACAGTCCATACAGTGGATCAATGAATGTGACTGTAAACATTTGTATTGGTTACAGCTGATGCTGTGGATCAATAGTGTCTCTGTAAACATGTTTATAGATCACAGTCCAGGCAGCTAATTAATGAGTCTCTGTAAACATTTGTATTGGTTACAACCCAAGCTATGGATCAATGAGTATCTCTCTAAAACATGTATTGTTTACAGGCCACACTGCTGAGTGTTTCTGAAACATTTGTATGGGTGACAGCCCAAGCTGTGGATCAATGAGTGTCCCTGTAAACATTTGTATGAGTGACAGCCCAAGCTGTGGATCAATGAGTGTCCCTGTAAACATTTGTATGGGTGACAGCCCAAGCGGTGGATCAATGAGTGTCCTTGTAAACATTTGTATGGGTGACAGCTCAAGCTGTGGATCAATGAGTGTCCCTGTAAACATTTGTATGGGTGACAGCCCAAGCGATGGATCAATGAGTATCCCTGTAAACATTTGTATGGGTGACAGCCCAAGCGATGGATCAATGAGTGTCCCTGTAAACATTTGTATGGGTGACAGCCCAAGCGATGGATCAATGAGTGTCCCTGTAAACATTTGTATGGGTGACTGCCCAAGCGATGGATCAATGAGTGTCCCTGTAAACATTTGTATGGGTGACAGCCCAAGCGATGGATCAATGAGTGTCCCTGTAAACATTTGTATGGGTGACAGCCCAAGCGATGGATCAATGAGTGTCCCTGTAAACATTTGTATGGGTGACAGCCCACGCGATGGATCAATGAGTGTCCCTGTAAACATTTGCATGGGTGACAGCCCACGCTATGAATTAATGCATGTGTTTGTAAACAGGTATGGGTTAGACCCCAATCTGTGGATCAATGTGTGCCTCTATAAACCTTTCTATGGGTTACAGCCCACGCTGTGGAGCAATAAGTGTTTTTTTTAAACATTTGCATGGGTTACAGACTAAGCTGTGAGTCAATAGATGCCTCAGTAAACATTTGTATTGGTTATAGGCCACACTGATGATGAATGAGCGTTGCTGTAAACATTTGTAATTATTACAGGCCACACTGATGATCAATTAGTGTTTCTGTAAACATTTCTGTGGGTTACAGAGAAAGCTTCGGGTCAATGAGTGTCTCTGTAAACATCTGTAATGCTTACAGTCCATGCTGCTGATTAATGAGTGTTTCTGTAAACTTCTGTGTGGGTTATAGCTGAGCTTTGGATCAGCAAGTGTTTCTGTAAACATTTGTATGGGTTACAGACCACCCTGTGAATCACTGAGTGTCTCTGTAACCATTTTTATGGGTCACAGCCCACACTGAGGATCAAGGAGCGTGTCTATAAATATGTGTATGGGTTGCAGACCAAGCTGGTCAATGTGTATCTCTGTAAATATTAGTATTGGTGACAGCCCATGCTGCGGATCAACGAGTGTCTCTGTAAACATTTGCAATGGTTACAGCTGATGTTGCGGATCAATGAGTGTGTCTGTAAACATTTACATCGGTTACAGCCCACGCCAAGGATCAATGAGTATGTTGGTAAACATTTATATGGGTTACAGCCAAAGCTGTGGATAAATGCCAGTGCTTAATTTGAGCTGGTGGCTTCCGGTGCTCGGCACCGGCATTTAATTGTCAACACTAGCACGTGTGACAGCCTGCCTGGCTAATTTAGAGATGACCGCAACAACAGTTAACTAATAATTCAATATACATTAAAAATGACTATTACCTGCCGCTCACGCCATTGTTATAGCTTTCGGGGTCTGAAATAGTCCGAATTGTCACACTTGTAGGAGTGTGATGGTGAGTAGTTGTGTTGTTACTATCATTGGCAGTATGTGGCAGGGGCAATGTGTGGCGCAAGCTGCAGTGAAGTCCTGTTACCTAATATTATAGATCCAACACAGAATCTGCTTCTATCTTTATATTCTTAATTTAAAGAGTGTTGGCTAAAAGGGCTAGTTGTGTCTAACGTGTAATATCACTTACGCCATTCGTGGTGAACATATTAAATACTCACTTTAAGGGGCTTTGGGTCGGCTTTCTTCAGCCAGTGGCTTCTTTGCTCCAGAACCATCACGGACTGCTTGAGACATTGTCAATCACAGCTTGGATCAGTCCACAGGAGTATATTTCAGTCTCACTGTTATTCTATTGGCTGTTTAGGTGTGTTCTTCCACCTCCATTGGAATGCATGAATAATTAATTTAAATCACCTGAAAAGCAGCCTAACAACACTGGAAATCAAGCACTGACAAAACCTTTTAATAAATGGATGCTACCAAAACAGTTGTATCATTTTCTGTAGCATCAATTTTTCAAATGTGTTTTGCCTGTCTTCCCTCCACAGGGCTTCCAGTGCAACAAGTACACGCCCGATTCGCAAGCCAAACACATGTCAGACATATTGGTTTTGCCAATGCTTGTTGTTATTGAGTTGTAAGCTCTTAGGTCTCTGTCTGGCCACATTCTCAGGCTCCACCTACCCTCCCTGCTTCTGTCACACTCACCCTTGGGTTCTTTCCTGCCCAGCAAGCTGCAGGGTCTTACACTTCACTCTGAAGCTGTCTCTTCCGCGCTGGACATGGCTGCTGTAGAGAGCTGTGAGAAGTTGGCCTGATACATGCTGTCCACTAGTTATAGTGGGCACCTTGTATCAGTCCAAACAAACCCCTTATGGTGATAGGTTAAAGACAATTATTGGAGAAAGGTTTTCCCCAGTTGCTTTTAGGTCCAAGAGGGGGGAAAAAACAGATATGCAAGGTTTCAACCTCTTAACCGACCTTTCACTCTTTTTTCTGGTAGATACTCCCAAGAATCTGGATATCAGTACATCAGTAATTACCCATAAATTCGATGTCTACAAACAATTTTTTCTTTTTTTCTTTTTTGATTTTTTATTATTTATCAAGAAAAATTTAGTATCAAAAATATATTAATATTTCATTTCTGTGTTTTCTCTCATGATATACAATGGATCTTGAAACATTCATATACATACAATCTATGATGTGAACATCGAATACATTGGTCTCAGATCACAATATTTAAGCAATTAAGACTCTCCCTAGAAAAAATAACATCAATATCTGCATTCCCATCTCACATACTTTTCTTACCTACCAACAAACATACCACACAGAGAAAAAGTTATAATAAAAAAAAGAAATTTGAAAATACACAACTGGATGGATCAGCTACAGTGTAATTTTTGAATAATTTGCCAAAATTTTTCTGTGATAAGTATAACAGTTTGTGTTTCTTCTTGTCTTTTGTTTAAGTTGATCCGTATAGAAATAGTTGTCCAGTTGTGAAATAGCTGTTTCACAACTGGACAACTATTTCTATTTTGGCAAAATATTAATATATTTTTTTTTTTTTTTTTTTTTGAAACCGTTTATTACATTCTCAAATATATACAGGTATGGGCCTACAACCTTCCGGCCGGCCGCTAAAGTGACAGCAATTAGTGACATATATACAATAAGGCACTTGGCGTTACAGAGACGCTAGCAGGAGATATCAACAGCGTGGGCCACATGACACTGAGCCCACAATACGGTTTCGTTTTATACAACACTAACAACATAAAACCACACCCGCAAGGCAACCCGAGAACAAGAGTGACAACATATGCTCCTCAAATGGGGGGACCCCAATCCTACACTAGAATCGAAGGAGGGGAAGGGAAATAGGTCCGGGACTGGGAAAACACTGTGCCCGGGATTGGGGGAGGGGGTCATCTAGGGGGACGGAGCTGGTGAAGCGGGAGGCAACAATGGCGGCTCGCAAATACCCCCGCGGTAGGCGTTCCAGGGGCCCCACACCTTCAGCCACGCCCCAGGCTTACCCCGCGCCACATACACCACTTTCTCTCGGAACATGCACCAATCCATGTGTTCTTTCCAGGCCGACACTGCCGGGGGCCTCTGGGATCCCCACAGTTGAGCGATGTCACGTTTAGCGATCATATAACCCAGCGTCACCCATCGCGTCTGTGGAACCGAATAGTCGGTCGGTTCCCACACATTCAGCAGGCATCTCCTTGCTTCAGGCACCAGCACGACATGCGTAACCGCTCGCAGGACCTCATGCACACCACGCCAGAATCGCTCCACTCTCGGACATTCCCACAGAATATGTAAAAAAGTCGCCAATGCACCGCACCCACACCTACACAGTCCATCCTCGGCATAGCCCATACGCAGAAGCCCTGGCCCCGTCATATACACCCGGTGAAGTATCTTAAGCTGGACGAAGCGAAGGCGAGCCGGGATGGCCACCTCCTTCGGGGAGGCCACCGCGGAAATCCAGTCCTCGTCGTCCAGCTCCAACCCATCGGCAACCCAAGCCTCGCGGAGCCCAGTCAGTAAGCCCGAGCGGTCATTAATCAGCTTCTTGTAGATGAGGGAAATCGTGCTGTCTGGAACGTGGCCATCTAGCACTCTATCCTCCAATGGGGAGGACTCCGGGATGGCGGCCACGTCTGGGAAGACTGAACCCAGAGCGTGACGGACCTGCAGGTATCGAAAGTATTCACTGCCCTGCAGCTGAAACTCCGCCTGCAGTGTCTCAAATGTTTTGAATCCTCCCCTCGTCCAGAGGTCCCCCACTGTACTAATGCCTATCGTGTCCCACCTATCGAAGCCCTTCGAGGTCCATAGGGAGCCCAACCTCTCAGACGCATACAACGGTGACGCCCGGGTCAAACGGTCCTTCCATCCCATAGCTGCATTGGCCGCGTGCCATACTCGCACCATGACACGCGTGGGTCCCGTAAGGCGGGAATCGGGCACGCTAGTGTAGAGCGCTCGATTATAATCGCCACCGGGCAGGAGCATCTTGTCCATTTCAAATGCCGGGTTTAAAGCGGGCCCGTAAAGGCCATGATTAATTGCAGCTAATTGGGAGGCCCAGTAATACCGCTTAATATCCGGGAGGGCAATCCCTCCGTCATACCACGGGAGCGTCAACTTTGCCAGGGCTATACGTGGCCTCCCGTCCCAGAACAGGCGGCGCTGCAAGCTCTCCACCTCACGGAAGTAGCGCGCCGGGACCAGATCCATCGAGTTCTGGAGAGCATACAAAAAGCGCGGCAAGGACATCATTTTGAACAATGCAGCCCGGCCGAGCGGTGAAAGCGGCAAGCGCCGCCAGCGCGCGACGTCCTCCTTCAAACGCTGGAGGGGGGGAAGCAAATTCCGCTCGTAGCGGGCCACCGGGTCCAGCGTAATATAGACGCCCAGGTAACGAAACCCCTGCGAGGCAATCTGGATCGAGCAGCCCCGCGGGAGAACAGGAGCCTCCCCGGAAAGCACATAGATACAGGATTTAGCCCAGTTGATGACAAGACCTGAGTTACGGCCGAAGGAGCGCAGAACATCGACCAGGACAATCAGTGATTTACGCGGGGAGGCTAAGTACAGCAGGATGTCGTCGGCATAGAGGGACACGCGGTCCTCATACTCAGGGGTCCAACGGAGACCACGGATAGAAGGGTGCCACCGCAGCCACTCTGCCAGGGGTTCCAAGGCCAGTGCAAACAGGAGCGGCGACAGGGGGCAACCCTGTCGCGTGCCCCGTCCCAGCACGAATGGGGCCGAGACTCGACCATTCACCGCCACCTGCGCCAATGGATCAGAGTACAACAATTTGACCCAGCTGATGAATCCCGGGCCAAATCCAAATTTCGCCAACATCGCCCAGATGTACGGCCATTCGAGCGTGTCAAACGCCATGGTGGCGTCCAAGGACGCCAAGATGGCCGGCTCCCGCACGAATGGAACACGCGCGAGCACCCCGTGCAAGCGCCGCAAGTTAAGAGCCGTGTTGCGATGGGGAATGAAGCCGGACTGGTCTTGGTGGACCAGATCGCCCACCACGCCGACCAGCCGGTTGGCAAGCACCTTGGCGAGGATTTTAGGCTCCGCATTCAAAAGCGAGATCGGCCGATAGGATGTAACCCGGTCTCGCGGTCTCCCCTCCTTGTGGATGACCACGATGGTAGCTAGACGCTGGTCTGGCGGGAGGGAGCCCCGCGAGTGGGCCGCAAGGAACATCGCACGGAGGTGAGGTGCCAGTACATCCGGTCGCAGCTTATACAATTCGATAGGAAGGCCATTCGGGCCCATGGCCTTGCCCGAGGCGACCGAGCGTATGGCGAGGGCAATTTCATCCGAGGTGGGAGCGGCGTCCAACGAATCCCTGTCTTCCACTGAAAGCGAGGGCAGCGCGATGTCCAGCAGCAGGGCATGGGAGTCCTCCTCCGAGCAGGGAGAGACCGGAGAATATACCTCGCGGAAATAATCCGCGAAGCAAGAAACAATGCCTTCCGGCTCAGTAATTCGTACACCATCCATCCTCTCAATCAGCAGGACCACACGACTAGCTCTCTCCTTCTTATCCAACCACGCAATCAATTTGCAAGCCTTATCACCCACATCATACAGTCGCCCCTGTTGCTCTCTGCTAAGGCCCCTGGCCGCCTCCGTGACGAGGGCCCTATAGGCCGCCTGTTTAAGGTGTAGAACATGCAGCGCCGCGTCAGTCACCCCACTCCCCAGATCGCCCTCCAATTCAGTAATTTCGGCCTCCACCCGGGTCACCTCCTCCTGTGCGCGTCTGCGGGCATGGGAGATAAAGGAGAGGGCCTCCCCTCTGAGAACTGTTTTAAAGGCTTCCCACAGGAAGATAGCCGACGGAACGGACCCCACATTCTCCTCAAAATACCGTTGCAATGACTTAATTAGGTCAGCGCGAATAGTGGGGTCACGCAGGTACCAAGCATTGATTGGGGCTACCCTGCCCTCTCCCCTCGGGAAGACACCCAAGTGCAACAGGAGCGGGGAATGATCTGAAATACCCCGCGCCAGATGGCGCACCTCACCCACCCTCCCAGCATAGGCCGCAGGGACAAGGACATAATCAAGCCGCGAGAGGCTACCATGGGCACCCGAATGGAAGGTGTACTGCAGCTGGGTGGGATGCTTTAAACGCCAGCAGTCCACCAATCCCAATGTGTCCAAAAGGCCCGCTAACCACGCCTGTGCCCGGGGGAGGTCCCTAGGGGGATGACGATCCATAGTCCCAGAAGCCACCGCATTGAAGTCCCCCCCAACCACCAGAAGCCCCCCCGGGAGGTCAAGAAGGAGGCGTCCCAGATCTGCAAAGGTGGTGGACTGTAGCCCCGGTGGGACGTACACAGAGACAAAGACAACTACCCTGCCCTCCATCCTCCCCACCAAGACAGTGTAGCGTCCCCTCTCATCATGGCGCACCTCGTCTATTTCTAGCGGGAGCGAGGTCTTGATCATGATGCCCACCCCCCGCGAGCCCGATGTAAAGCCCGAGTGGGCCACCAAGCGAAAGCCACGGCGATTCATGGCACAAAAGGAGTTACCAATAAGGTGTGTCTCTTGCAGAAAGACCACATCAGGCGAAATCCGTTTCAAATACTGCAGGACCACACCCCGCTTGATCCTATCACCCAGTCCGTTAACATTCCAGGACAACAACGTCAAATCCCTACCCCCCATCACATAACAAAGCCATCATTTGTCCCCCCCAGAGCATCTCAAAAACAACAATACAATAACGGGTTTGCCTTGCGGTAGAAACGAACCACACCCCACCCCAACCCACCCAACCCAACAGAACTCCCCCCACCCTGCACCCCTGCATGAGCCCAAACAGCCCCCCCAAAGTGCAGTGTGCCTGTCGCCCCATAGATAAGAAAACTAACTAGTCCCCCAGAGGAGGAGGGAGATCCCCCAAGAGACCCCACACGACCTCCACAGGAGGGGAACTTACCCTAACAGTCAATAGTGACAACAACACAGTCCAGAGCAAGGCCTACCATTAGTCCCTCAGTCCTGATCCGGCGGGCCCTCCCCACCAACCGCACCCCCCCCACCCCCCCGGTCCCGATCTCCGGGCAAAGTGTCCAGCCAGTCCCCGGCCACTTCGGGTCGATCAAAAAAGTGCGTGCGGCCATCCACCTCCACTCTCAGCTTAGCTGGAAAAAGCATCGCATATTTGAGATTCAGGTCCCTTAGGCGACGTTTAACGCCAAGAAAGCTCAGTCTCTGTTTTTGGACTGCCGGAGTGAAGTCAGGATAGAAATTGATGTCCATATTGTCAAGTTTGACCGGCCCTTGTAGCCTGGAAGTCTGTAGGATAGCGTCTCTGTCCCGAAAATTGAAGATCCGGGCGATGAGAGGCCTCGGAGGGGCTCCAACCTTAGGCCTACCCCCGGGGACCCTGTGGGCACGCTCCACCGCAAAGAATTTACTCAGCCCCCGAGGCTGGAGATGGGTGAGAACCAGGTCCTCGACAAATAGATCCGCTGCCTCCGCCTCGCGTCCCTCCGGCACCCCGATAATGCGGACGTTGTTCCTCCGGGCCCGACCCTCGGAATCCTCCAGCCGACGATTCATCAGGGCGCTCGCCTGGCCAAGCCTGCGCACCTCCTGTTGGAGGGCCGCTACGTCCGTTGTGAGGCCCGTGGTAGAGTGGGCCAAAGAGTCGACCCGGTCGTTGGTTTTAGACAAATCAGCCCTCACGAGGCCCACGTCCACGAGGACCGAGTCAATCTTCTGCGCCAGAGTGTCGAAGCGCTGGTCCACCGAGGCCTTCATCTCGGCGATGGCACCCATGACGTCTCGGAGGGTCAGGTCCGTGGGCAGAGCGGAAGCATCAGTCGGGCCCGTAGGGGACTTACGCGGCGCCTCTGGGGATCCCTTCTGGAGGGTGTAGCGGTCCATACTGTTGGATTGCTGGGCCGCGCCCCGGCGGGTCGATTTTATCTTAGCCCGATCGCCATCTTGTTTCGTGGACATAGTTTCAATCCCCAAGACGAGTCAATCTCCTCAAGAAACGGGGGGCCGACAATCCAGTTCAGGGGGTCCAGGGGGGAGCGACCACCGCCCCGCAGGACGGACCGCAGCTGGCGGACCGGCGGGGCACCCCGGCGAGACCCCACCACCGCACACCGCCCCGCAACCCAACCTCGCCTGGCAGCAAGGAGGGCGCAAAAGCGAAAGTGAAAGTGCGGGGTACGCGAGTCACCCAGCCTTGCCCGCCGCTGTTGTTCACTTTGTGTCCGGATCGCCCCACAACTCCAGTACGGGGGGCCGGTGTGGAGAAGGCCGCAAACCCCAATCGATGCTCCTGACGGTGTCCGAGGTCCGATTTAAAAACGGAAAACGGGCGTCACCTCTGCTCGGGCTCACAAATACAGTCCCCTCATCTGGGACAGGATTCTGTCAGGATTTATGCAGGAGGTCGCGGAGGTCCTCGGGAGCCTCGCACCTACGCGGCTATCTTGGTTGCGCGCTAGGCTCCTCCTCTATTAATATATTTTTGATACTAAATTTTTCTTGATAAATAATAAAAAATCAAAACTGAAAAAAAGAAAAAATTGTTTGTAGACATCGAATTTATGGGGAATTACTGATGTACTGATATCCAGATTCTTGGGAGTATCTACCAGAAAAAAGAGTGAAAGGTCGGTTAAGAGGTTGAAACCTTGGATAGGTTAAAGACAACCTTTATTGAAATCTATCCTAGTGGTAGCTATGGAGAGCAGCCTTCAGGCTAAGTCTTGAAGGAATGTAAAGCAGCTTGTTTTACCAGTCTATAATCTCTTGAATGACCAAATGAAAGGACAACCACACCAGGTATATATTCACAATATATGTATTTAATATAAAACACACCCCTCTAGTTTCTTTATGAGGCTGGAGTTCGAAGTACTTAAGTTACAAGTCAGTATTCAACAGTAAAAGCACAAATACACGTTTGGGCCCTAGGGGCGTACCAAATCATATACCAATAAAGTGGTATAAGAACCACGACTGAACTAAACACAAGGCCTAGAGCCTGTAGAAGTGGTTGGACCACAAGGAACCACCCAAGGTAGTGACGCAGGGGACCCACTGGGGACACGTGCAGTGTGAGAACACAGACGCGAATCGCCGGTAACTTCTATGGGGAAAGTCGCGGTTGGAAATTAAGAGTTTAAGGACACTTAGAGGATGACTACGAGTGAACCTTTTGGACTTAGAGGTGTCTAGGGCCAACACCCACAGGAGCACCGGAGTACTCGAGTTACCTCACCCAGGGAAGCCGGGTGCATAGGTGTCTTTTGGTGTCAGGTCATGTCACTGTTTCCAATGGAAGCTGGCAAAGAAGTGCTGCTGCTGTGAAGAAGAGAAGTGTCCAGAGAGATCCAAGCCTGGATCTAGGATGGAAGGAACCTGAAAGCAGAGGGGACAGAGTCTGGGTCACTTACCAGTGACCAGGGGCACGATAGTCCAATGCCCACAGATGTCGGGTGCTTCAGGGGAGTTGACAAGTGTCTTGATTCTTCAGCCACGAGGTCCAGGAGGTGTCAACGATGACCAGGAGCAGTATTCGAGCTGTCCTACAAAGTCTGTTGAGTGCTGCAATGTTGGCGACCAGATTGAACTCAACAAGCCTTGGCAATGGCAATTCACTTAGAAATAGAAAAAGGACGTTGGTGCAGACCAGCAAGGTCTGGGGGACTCACCCAGTGAGGATAAGTCAGGGCACAGCTGGAGCAACCAGGAAATCCCAATCAGAAGAGGAGTTGCCTTCGTGGGGACCCACTAGCCAGCGGGCTAGTGATCGCGAAGGAGCCTCGAGCTGTCGCACTTGAAACTGGCCCATGGGTCACTTGTGGAGTGGAGGCCAGAGATCTTTGGTGCAGGAGGTGCTCAAGGCTGGGGCTACTTGGAGCCCAAAGCACAACTTCGAGGAAGACCAGGAAGATGATGGCTCAGCAAAAGATCACAGTGTCCAGGGGTCACGGTTCCACATCACCCACGATAGCCACGGGCCCCACCTATGGGAGGGTTTGGAAAGAGGGGTGGTTACACCCATTTCCTTTGTCCAGTTTCACACCAGAGCAGGGGCAGGTAGCCCCTGCAACCGGTTTGAACTGGACTATGCACAGGGACACCAAGTGTGCCCCCAGTGCAGGACTTCAAAGCACCAGAGAGTGCTCACGCCCAGCCCCAATACACATCTGCCTGTCTGGGGAGGTGGTTACACCTCCCAGGGACAGGAAACCTATTGTCCAGGCCTCTCCTTCCGGAGTTTCGGTCAGCAGCAGGAGGCCAGACCCGTGTCTGTGGCAGTGGCATCCATTTTGTGATGCCAGGGCTGTAGAAAGTCTTTACCGGGTAGACCAGTGTGAACACGCCTCTCCCTCTAGAAGGGTAGAATGCTACCCCCGCTGCCAGAACTGGCGGGGGGGTCGTATTCCAAAGCGTTTGACACCAAACACGACATGTTTCCGTGCAGCCAGTCCAAATTTAGCATTTGCAGCGAGGTTATAATGCACTTAAGAGTATATGATCAGGCTGCACCACAAACAGCATCAGAGGAGGTACTCCGAACGCTGCAGAGGGGTTCTGCTCATGCAGGGGCACCCTCTCACATAAAAACGTAGCACTCTGCCTTCAGGATTGTTAAGGCCTGCCATAGGAGTGACTTATAGGTTTTATATGTGTGTGCAATGGTAGTGATATAGGTAGCCTATACCGCAGTAAGGGGTGCATGCACCACCTTACCCAGGCTGCAGTAGCAGACCTGTTGTGTCATTTTGGAGTGCTTCCCAGGGGTGGCATAATACACGCTTCAGCCCCTGGTAGGCCTCTGAGGTACCTATGCCCTAGGTACATAGTATAGGATATACTAGGGGCTTATAAGGCACCCAAGAATCCAATTAGAAATGCACCTAATGTACATGGAAACCATTTTAGAGAAGAAGCAGCTAGGCTGGGGTCCTGATTAGCAGGGCCACAGCCAGACTAAGGTCGAAAAACAGTGAAACACCAGCAAAAAGTGGGGGTACCCATGTGAAGCAGATCCTACTCTCCTACAAGAGCCATCCGGGCTCTCCGCTAAAATGTTGCCACTTACACGCATGCATACACCCCTCGGGCGGGCTCGTCTTGAGGGGATGAATAAACGGCGGAAGACCGCTCTGGGTCTTCCAGCCATCACTAGTAATACCATTTGTGTCTCACCTTATTTCAGCGCTGCAGCGGCCTAGTTTCCATGTGGCCCTGATGCGCTACACTGGTGACGAGGCCGGTCGCACCCCACGCGTGTCTTGCCATCGCTCGATATCCTGCTGGGAGCTCGCGGTGCCCACCCGCATCACCCTGCTCCATCTGCCTGTTGTCCCCAACGGCCCACGTGACATCTGCGGCCTGCATCGCCCGCCGTCGGAAGAGGACCGCTGTGCTCACCCGCCCACACGTCTCCCTGCCCAATGGGAGCGCGTTCAGCCGGCTGGGCTTGCTGAGGCAGGTGTTTGCAGTGAGTGACCGCCGCGCACGTGCCCCTCCTGCTCTCACCTCAGGATCTGCCTGCCCAGGTCTCTGTGCCCTCTCACACTGCGCTCCAGCACCTGGGCCTGTCAGAGGAGCCCTGCCTCCTGGTCCGGTCTAAACTGTCGGCACGGCCCCCAAGAGTGTGCTGCCCTGCCAGCTGCCTGATCTGATCTGGGGAAAAGAGAGGGGAGCACTGGAGAAACTCGCCGTCCGGCTTGACTGCTGCAAGGCCCCCCCAGGTTGTGCTGCCCTGCCGGATGCCTGGTCACTCATGAGGGGGAGAGGTGAAGCATGGTGAAGACCCCCCCTGGCACCAGATGCATGGAAAGGAGGTGAGGAAGGCGCACTAGAAGACAAGGCTGCGCAGCCCAGGGAATACATGAGCCCCCCCTCCAGCCAGCACCAAGGAGCAAGACCTCTCCTCTACCCATCAAGGCCAGAGAACAGTTCAGCACACGTGGCAAAGCAGTAGAACGCACGCACACCCACAGAGTCTTCCATTTTCCAGCACCTACACCACCCCCTGAACACCTGCGTGCAGACGCTAGGCCACGATGAGCAACCAACCGGTGAATGGCGCTGCCAGCCAACAAGTCGGAGGGAGCAATCCAGTGAGGGGCGCCAATGCGCCTCCGCCAGGGCACATCCACATAGCTGTCGGACATCTACCACCCTTCAGCAAGGCCTCGGACCCTGCCACAGCCGCGCCACGATGGAAGGCGTGGGTCGGACGGCTCAACCACTACTTCAAGGGGACAAGAGAGACTGACGGCACCGTGAAAAGGTTGCTTCTCATATACTATGGAGGCTCAGAGATGTATGACCTCTTCGAAACGCTCCGCAACACAGGCAATGACGACGACTACGAGGCGGCGGTCACCGCGCTCAACAGGCATTTTGACCACCAATTCAACCCTGACTTTGAGAAGTTCAAGTTCCGGAGAGCATCGCAAATGGACTCGGAGTCTGTTGACATGTTTTATGCATGGTTGTGCCGGCTGGCCAGCACGTGCACCTTCACGGACCACCGGGAGGAGATACGGGACCAGATCATCCTGGGATACAGCTCCAAACTTCTGCGGAAGCTGATCCTTCGTCAACCGGGGATCTCGCTGGACGAGATCCTTGTCCTGGCCCACTCCCACGAGCTGTTGGATGTCCATGCTGAGGAGATGGAGGTTGCCCTACACACGCCAGTTGCCGCCTCGCAAGCAACCAGACACCCAAGGGTCAAAGAAGAGAGAGTGGAGGCAATCCAAAGACGCCTCAACACAGCTCGTCAAGCTCTGAGACCGCCACCCGGAGGGCAGTGTAGATTCTGTGGGGAAGACCACTCAGCAACAGCCGTCTGTGGGGCGAAGAGGAAGACATGCTCCCGCTGCGGAAGGCTCAATCACTACGCCAAAGTGTGCCGCGGCGGACGGTTCAGACAGACTCTGTCAAAGCCAAGGAGAATGTCGCAGCGCATTCGCCAGATCTCCCTCAACGATCCGCCGTCGACATCGGAGGCTCAGCAGCAGGAACGGCATCCTATGTTTGAAGATGATGACGATGAAGTGTTTGTGGTGTCATTCGTCAACAGGACGGACCATCGCCAAAGACCACCTCCAATGTGCTCCGTCTCGGTAGGAGGCACGGCAGTTTAGGCCCTCATTGACACCGGTGCCTCTGTCAATGTTTTGGACTCAGAGCAATACGACCGCCTGTCACCACGGCCCCCACTTGCACCCTCGAAGGCCCGGATCTACACCTACGGAGGGACTGATCCACTTCCTCTCTGAGGAGTCATTCAAGCCAAGGTCGCCAGCGGAAATTACATCACGGACACCAAGTTCCACATCACCGAAGGAAGAAAAGGGACACTGCTCAGCTGCCACACTTCAGAAGACCTGGGACTCATCTTCTTTGCTAATCAGGTCCATGATTCACACGCCGAAGCCATTCTGAAAGAGTTCCCGGCTCTATTTACAGGACTAGGGAAACTTAAGGGCAAGAAGTTCAAACTCCACATTGACCCCTCAGTGAGACCAGTCGCCCTCAGGCACCGGAGAGTGCCGTTCAATCTTCGCCTGCAGGTGGAAGAAGAGCTGAGGAAACTTGAAGATCTCGACGTGATCAAGAAGGTCTCCGGCCCCACCCCCTAGGTGTCCTCGCTGGTCGTGGCTCCCAAACCCAAGCAACCCCGAGCCATCCGGCTCTATGTGGACATGAGGCTACCGAACACGGGTGTGAAAAGAGAACGCCACATTACCCCCACCATGGATGACATAGTGGCTGACCTAAATGGGGCCAAGTGGTTCTCCAAACTGGATTTGAACGCTGGGTATCATCAGCTGGAACTTGAACCCGAGAACAGGTACATCACCACCTTCTCGACGCACGTTGGTCTCCGAAGGTATAAGAGGCTCAGCTTTGGGGTGTCGTCGGCAGCCGAAGTTTTCTAAAATGCCATCAGAGAGACAGTGTCCGGGCTGCAAGGCGTGATTAACCTCAGTGATGACATCTTGGTGTTCTCAAGTACATTAGAGGATCATCACAATCATCTCCGAGCCACCCTCAAGAGACTTGAAGACTGCGGATTGACTCTTCATAAGTCCAAGTGCTCGTTTTACCAAGAATCCGTCAATTTCTTTGGATATACCTTCACCCGGGAGGGGCTGCTAGTGGACCCCAAGAAGGCGGAAGCCATCCGAGCAGCCAGCACCCCAAAGAACCCCAGAGAAGTAAGAAGCTTTCTCGGCATTGCCACATATTGCGGGCACTTCATTCCAAACCTGGCAGCCATGTCGGAGCCGCTCCGGGCCCTCACTCGCAATGATCACAAGTGGGAATGGACTGGGGTTGCCCACAAGGCATTCAATGACAGCAAGGCGAGACTGCTTGACAAGACAGTAATGGCCTACTTCTATCCGGTGCGGCTCACTGAACTGATCGTGGATGCCAGTCCAGTGGGTCTAGGAGCGGTCCTCCTTCAAGAACTCAGCCCTGAGGTCTGGAAGCCAGTAGCCTACGGCAACAAGGCCCTCACTGACACAGAGACAAGATACGCCCAGATTGAAAGGGAGGCTTTGGCCATCAAGTGGGCGTGTCAACACTTCCACCTCTACCTCTGTGGCCAAGAACCCCAGGTTGTGACTGATCACAAACCATTACTCCCGCTCTTCGCAGGCTCATCCAGACTGGCAACCCCGAGAATCGAGCGATGGGCTGTACAGCTGCAGTCTTACAATTTCAAGGTCTTGTTCCGTCCTGGGGCCCACAACCCAGCCGATTACTTATCACGCCACCCGGAGTGCATGTCACCTCCAGACCCTTCAACGGACGCCTGCAACGCTGAAGCATTAGTGAAGATGGTGTCGCAAGGTGCGTGCCCCACAGCCATGACACTCGAGGAGATAGGTTGTGCCACTAAGAAAGATGAGACACTGTCACGGGTGAAAGCTGCACTGGCAAACAATGGCTGGACACACTTCATTGATGGAACTCGCCCTCTCCGGACGGACGTCAGACACGCCCGACAACAGCTCTGGCAAGTGCGCCACAAACTGAGTGTGGGGGATCAGGGAGTTGTTCTGAGAGGGCACCTAATTGTAATTCCAGAAGGGCTACAGAGGAGGATTCTCGCACTGGCACATGTCGGCCACGAGGGGATGGCTAAGACGAAAGCAAGGCTGCTAAACAAGGTCTGTTTTACCGCAATGGACTCCATGGTGGACGAGATGGTGAGACAGTGCCATGCCTGCACAATCACAGGAGGAGATCCGACGCCGGCACCGGTGATTACTGAAGAACCGAATGAGACCCCCTGGGCGAAAGTCAACCTAGATTTCTGGAGCTTCCCGGATGAACGTCACATGCTGGTCATGGGTGACTCGTTCTCGAAATTCCCTATTGTGGAGGTGGTGGCATCCACCGCGTTCACTCACGTGAAGCGAGTTCTAGACAAGACATTCGCAATGATGGGACTGCCCGAGGAGGTTAAGTTAGACAATGGCCCGCCATTCCAGGGCCTGGAATTTCAGGAATACCTTGAGAGCAAGGCGATTCGTCACAGGAAGATCACCCCGCTGTGGCCTCAAGCCAATGGAAAGGTGGAACGGCTGATGCGGACGCTGAACCGGGCGCTGCGCATCGCCGTGGACCAAGATGGAGACGTAGAGACAGCTCTGGACCCATTCCTTGGCACCTACCGCCAGACGCCCCACAGCACCACCAAATGTGCCCCATCTCACCTGCTGTTCAAGCGGCCCCCGCGTGACAGCATCCTGTCAGATCCGATGTGGGAACCCTCAGAGTGAGACAACAATGCGGTTCAGGCCCGAAGGGAGATGACGAACCGCAAGACCAGCGAGGCCCGTCAGGCACAAGAGCCCCAGCTAAATGTGGGAGACCGAGTGGTGATCAAAGACCGACACCCCGGGTGGAAGTTCCAGACGCCCTATGAGCCGGAGGTGTGGACCGTCATGGGCATTCGAGGGACCATGGTCACCGCTCGGAGAGGACACCACTCCGTCACGAGAAATGTGTCTAGCTTCAAGAAGACGGGCGAGGAAGTGTCTGGCCACAAAGAACTCGATCATCAGGTGACAACCCCGAGCTTCCCCACACCTACCTCGCCAGGAACCTTGAGCCTGTCGCCGGGGGAATCTAGAAGTGTGAGCGAAGGTAGCATCCCCATGGCTGGTCAGCCTATTCTGGCGAAGCGTCGGAGTCGTCCCAGGGTATTTCGTCCAGTGCAGTGGTCAGCTCCAGCTCCCGGAGCCAGAAGTATGGACTCCGGCCAAACCCTTCACCGAATCAAAGACTGAAGGACTTTGTATATACGTCTCCATGAACTGGTGTGCCCGATGGTCTGTCACTAAAAGAAAGGAGGGATGTAGAGAGCCATCCGCCCTCTCCGCTAAAATGTTGCCACTTACACGCATGCATACACCCCTCGGGGCGGGCTCCTCCCGAGGGGATACATAAACGGCAGAAGACCGCTCGTGGTCTTCCGGCCATTACTAGTAATATCATTTGTGTCTCACCTTATTTCAGCGCTGCAGCGGCCTAGCTTCCACGTGGCCCCGCCGCACTACAGCTGCCTCTCTCCCCCCCCCCCCCCCCCACAGGCGCCATGACAGTCTGGAAGGAAGTGAATAGCGGCTGCTTGAGGGGCCCCAGCTCCACAGCTTCCAAAGCTGCTAGTTAAAGACCAGCATTCCTCTGCTGAGGGTTGTACAAGGTGGCCTCACAGACATCTGTCTGTCCAGCCCCTGGGCTGGCTCTTATAGGATGAACAGAATGATGTGCGCCTGCAGATTGTAGGGATCCCAAAACCGGGCCAGGCCACGGAGACTGCAGGCTAGGCCAAGCAGTGGGAGGTTTACTAATTGTGCCGTAAATCGTGTCCTCGGTCCACGGACTCTTTGGGATCGAAACACAACTTTAATCTAAACAGGATGTAAAGGTGCCCGGTTTGTAAACCCAAAGCGGACCTCTGACCCCACACTTCTGGGAAACTGTTCTAAATCACACATTCTGGTTTGTTTACTCGATGCCCCTCCTCACATTCTAAGAGGCAGCTCTTAATTTTCCAAAGCACCGTCTGAGGCATTACTGTGTGCGGCGCTCATTTTAGACACCGGAAGTTCACATTGAAATAGAGATGATTTGCACTGGAAATAATAATATCTTGATTTTAGATAGCGCTTCAAAAGCGCACTCCTGCATCCTCTAAGCGCTGTAAATAACAGGTGTCACTGCTGCCTAATTTATCGGTGCTTAATTGAAGTAACTATGTAAAGGGGATTTCTTCTCTTGTAAAACACCACGTGATTTACAGCTTATAAACCCCAACAGGATGTAGAGTATTTCGGCGGTGGAGGGCTTCTGAAGACCACTTCCTTGCGCTCTGTTTGAAAAGGCGAAGCTTTAAAGTGCTCATTTCACAGGGACTCTTTAACCCACAAACATCCCTTTTCTCATCACAGCTTTACTTGAGATACCGTGGGGTCCGCAGACTGATGCAAGTGTGAGGGCACACACCTTCAGTTCCTGGTGTTCCAAAACCTCCACTCGCTTGATTCATTCAGGTCCTTGTTGTGTTGCAAACATGGTTCTGGCTCCATTTCTCAGGCACAAAGTTCCCATTAATAGGATCCAGGAACTTCCACTGTTCAGGACATTCAGGTCATATGTTGGCCCTGGATGTGATATGGAGATTTTGAAGTAAGATCATTCTTTTATGTTTGTACAAACGACACACACCGGAACCAGGCCCTTGTGGTAGGCAAGCTCCTAGCTGAGTACCACCCAAGGAGGTGTGAACCCCACCTGAAGGGAGTATCCAAGCCGCTCCACCAGACAGACTCACACGAAGACCTTGCCCCTTGACTCTGGATTCACCAAATATCGAACGGATGCAATGACCAACGACTGACCCAGTCACTGGGATCTACTTACTGTCCATCAACTCACATATCCATCATAGCGCTCTGAAGCGCCCTTGAGGCAACATTTACTGGCACTATATACAATGCCCTAGTAAGTAGATCATCACTGAGCGTGTGGGGAGGAGGATGTCCAGGCTGTCCTGGATAACAAGGGTGGCCACCAAGGCCTAGGGGTATCTGGAAGCTAGTCTCCTTGTATGCTCTTCATCTATAGAGTGATCAACTTTCTGATGTCACCCAGATCCAAGCATGGGTTCAAGCCTGAGACAACACCTCGGTGTCTGACGTCCTGGATGACAAGGATCGCCACCAAGGCCTAGAGGTATCCACAAACTAGTCTACTTGGGTGCTCTTCATCTGTGGTTTTACAAATCAATCAATCAGGGAGATTAAAAGCGCGCTACTCACCTGTGAGGGTCTCAAGGTGCTGGGGTGGGTGGGGGTGATCAGCTCCGGTCATTCTAAGAGCCAGGTCTTGAGGGTCTTCCTGAAGATGTGCAGGTTGGGGGCGCGCCGATGTTGCTCGGCAGCTCGTTCCAAGTCTTGGCCGTGATGTAGGAGAAGGTTCTTCCACCCGTCCTTGTTCTGTGGATGCACAGGGGTTCAGCTAGGGCGAGGTCGGCAGATCGGAGGTTCCTCTTGGGTACGTGGAAGGAGATTCTGTCGTTAAGATATTGGGGTCCGGTGTTGTGGAGGCATTTGTAGGCATGGGTGAGTATCTTGAAGGTTACTATTTTCTCAACGGGGAGCCAGAGGAGGTTACACAGGTGCTGAGTGATGTGTTCTTGTCGAGGGACGCAGAGGACAAGTCTGGCTGCGGTGTTCTGTATTGTCTGCAGTTGCAAAGCAGAGACTTGTTGATCTCGGCGTAGAGGGTTTTTCCATAGTTCAGTCTGCTGGTTATGAGTGCATGGGTCACAGTCTTCCTTGATTCGGAGGGGATCAATTTGAAGGTTTTTCGGAGGATGCGGGGGTGTTGAAGCAGGTGGAGGTGGCGGTGTTGACCTGTCAGGTCATGAAGAGGGAGGAGCTGAGTACGATGCCAAGGTTTCGGGCATGGTCTGTGGGGGTAGGTGGGCTGTCGAGGGTAGTGGGCCACCAAGAGTTGTCCCATGCAGAGGGGGAGGGTCCGAGGACAAGAACCTCTGTCTTCTCCGAGTTGAGCTTCAGGTAACTGCTGCTCATCCAGGATGCAACGTCTTTCATTCTTTCCTGGAAGTTGAGTCTGGTAGTGATGGGGTCTTTGTTGAGGGAGAGGATGAGCTGGGTGTCGTTGGCATAGGATACTACTATGCTGA
The DNA here is from genome assembly GCF_964204655.1 of Triturus cristatus. Classification (NCBI taxonomy): domain Eukaryota; kingdom Metazoa; phylum Chordata; class Amphibia; order Caudata; family Salamandridae; genus Triturus; species Triturus cristatus. Next base: position 1,845,334,611 of record NC_140590.1, read on the forward strand.
GTCCGTGTTGTCTGACGATGGCGGCGAGAGGGACCATGTAGATGTTGAAGAGCGTGGGGCTGAGCAACAAACCTTGGGGTACTCCGCAGCTGATTTTCTGTGGGTTCGGAGAGAAAGGGTGGAAGTCTGATTCTTTGGGTTCGCCCGGTGAGGAAGGAGCGGAGCCAGTCGAGGGCGGTTCCCTGAATTCCGGCTTTGTTGAGTCTGGCGGTGAGTGTGCGGTGGGAGACGGTGTTGAAGGCTGCAGAGAGGTCGTGTAGGATCAGGGCTGCGGTGTGTCCATGGTCAAGGATGGTATGGATGTCGTCTTTGTCAGCAAGTAGAGCAGTCTGCGTGCTGTTGTTGCTGTGGAATCCGGATTGGGAGGGGTCGAGGATGGAGGCTTCTTCGATGAATTTCGTTAGTTGGATGTTGACTGTCTTCTTGGTGACTTTTGCTGCGAAGGGAAGAGGGAGATATGTCAGTAATTCTTGAAGTCCATGGGATCTGCTGATGGCTTCTTGAGTAGGGGTTTGACTTCTGCACATTTCCAGTAGTCGGGAAAGATGCCGGTTTCGAAGGTGGCATTGATGGTGCGTCGTAGTTCTGGAGCAATGGCGGCGGCTCTGTGGAAGATGTGCGGAGGGCAGGGGTCCATGGGGGCTCCTGAGTGGATGCCTTTCTTGGTCGATGCGGTGTCTTCGGTGGTGACTGGGGTCCAGGAGGAGATGGTGTGCTGGCTGGTGTTGCCGGAGGATGGAGTGTTTCCGGAGTCAGGTGTCTGGTCGTTGAAGTTGTCGTAGAGGCCCTTGATCTTCAGATGGAAGTTGGATCTGAGCTTGTTGCAGAGGTCCTGGGAGGGTATGATGTCCGTGGTTTCGCTGGGGGGTTTGGTGAAATCCTGGATGATGCTGAAGAGTTCCTTGGAGTTGCTGGGATTGGCAAGGACCTTGTTCTGGATGAAGGTCCTTTTGGTGGATCTGATGTGTTGGTGGTATTCTTTCATGGCGTTCTTGTATATGGACGGTCTTCCGCGGATTTGCTGTTTCTCCAGTTCTTCTTGAGACATCTACAGGTGTGCCTGGATTCTTGGAGGTCAGTGGTGAACCAGGTGGCCTTCCTAGTGCACTGTCTTTCAGGTTTACGTAGGGGTGCGAGTTCATCTGCGCAGTTAGTGATCCATCTCTGGAGTTCTCTGGCTTCAGTGTTGGTGTCGGTCGGGGTGGTGGGAGCATCTCGGTTGTGGGTGGAGTTGAGCTGCTCCTCTGTGATCTTGCTCCAGTTTCTTCGTGGAGGACGGGGTGTAGGTTTGGGCGCCGTGGGTTTGTTGATGTAGAAGTGTACGCAGTGGTGGTCCGTCCATGGGGGTTTGTTGTGTGGCTGAAGTCGATGTTATTACCTCCTGCAAAGATGGTAATTGAACATTTTGATGACCCCAGATCTAAGCATGGGTTCAAGCTCTGAGACGATATCTAGGTGTCTGAAGTCCTTTGTGACAAGGGTGTCTAGCAAGGCCTAGAGGTATCCGAAAGCTAGTCTACTTGTGTGCTCTTCATCTATGATTCCATGAACATTCTGATGACCCCAGATCCAAGCATGGGTTCAAGCCCTGAGACAGCATGTAAGTATCTGAAGTCATGGATGACAAGGGTGTCCAGCAAGGCCTAGCGGTATCCTCAAGGTAGTATACTTGAGATCTTCATCTATATTTATATCGATATCTGATGTCACCCAGATCTAAGCATGTGTCCAAGCCCTGAAACAAGATATAGGTGTCTGAAGTCCTGAATGGCCAACGTGACCAGATAGATGAAGTTTTATTGGTTGAAGTTAAGTCCATGCAACTCTGGATTGTGCATCATGAAAGGCTCTTGAAATTAGGCCAGAAAGATTGTGAACTGTGATCAGTTATTATTAAGCATCTTCTCCTGACGTCCCAGGTGCAAACCTTTGTTTCACCTCCATGGTGTCCTGGACACAGATGGCATCCTAACGTCTGGCTGGTCTTTTTTATTTGAAGATACCTGGAGGTTTTGGTCTTTTCTTATTAGCCTGGAACCAGGAGCCATTAGCCCATGCCTTGTGTTCACAGAACTGAAATGTGTCCTGGCTGCAATGGTCTTTGCGATCTGACATTTTTCAACTATTACTACCCCTGGTGAGACGTTGAAGCACTTTCTGACAATGCACCACAAATTTAGTAACTTCTCGGTCTAGAAGCAGGTGTTAATGTCCTTGAGTGGAGGTATACAAGCTCATGTCTTTCCTCATCAGATGCTCTGTGTGACAGAGAGGTATCCCTCATGTCTGTCCCCAAAGATAACCTCTGAAGCCTGGTGGAGATAAAAAATATTGTCAAGTTAAGGCAGGTCCTAGTCTGTGCCTTATGGCTGTCTAGAAAACCCCCAACAGGGGGTGCTATCTTTCTGTAGCTCCAAGAACTCAAAGATGTAATTCTCAGTTCGCCCACACAAGGAAGACAGCAATGTTGGGGCGCAGCCTAGCACTGCCGTTGAACTACAGCAAAAAGCCTGTTAAGTGTCGTCTTGTGCATTGGGAGCAATCCAGCTGACAAAATGCTATTTTGCCCTGAGTGCTGAAGCACCATGCACCGTCCCAAAATGGACAGCGGCCATTATACCAATCTGTAGTTTATTTACGTGTTTTTTCAAGTATGTATCAAATACTGCTCAATTTTGTTTTGTCATGTCTTACTGTACAATGTGTTTTATCCAAAAAGAGTACATCTCATTTAAGTACCGTACATTGGGAAACCAAATATGTACATTTGAAGTGCTGCATGTAAATGCATTTGCAAAATATTTAGCATACACATCTATACTTACTCACGTATTATGCATTATTACACCCAAGTATAACTCTCCGCTGTTTTTTCTGTTCATCATTTCCTAGTGGATTTATACCTAGGTGTATACTTCTCTCCACCCCACAAACTCAGGAGGGGGGTGGAGCCTCCTATCACAGAATTTATGAGTGTGAAAGTTTTACCTATTGATGGAGAATTCTGCCAATCTCTACCTTATCAGAAAGAACAAAGAACATTACTAAAGTTTATGTTTTAAAACAAATATATATTTTAATATATAATTCTAAATGAATTCAAAATATTTATGAATAATTTAGAACTGATGAAAGAAAAAATTATAGCATAGTAACTCCTCAAATGAAATGTGATTAAGTACTACATTAATTTAAATATATTATACTAATGTATTAATTATACTTTTCAAACAAAAATTTATAAAATGTCAATAACTTTTTTTGTACTATTTAGTAACTTTTGTTAAATGTTATGCGGTTATTTAATTTAAATAATTTACATTTTTTGTTAAAAGTGTAAAGGTATATTTCAACTATTTTATTCAAGTTTATTATCAAATATAAATAATTATATATATGTATCTATCTATCTATCTATCTATCTATCTATCTATCTATCTATCTATCTATCTATCTATCTATCTATCTATCTATCTATCTATCTATCTATCTAACTAAATACATATATATGAGTGTATGTTTAAATGTGTGTGTGTGATTTAGATTTCAAAATAATTTAGTTTACTTAACATTAGTTCTTGTGGTGTGTTAGTTTATTTCCCTGCCTCCATTATTTTGCTGCAGGAGTTTGTTGCAGTACCAGTGGTTGGCCATGTATGGTGCTGGACTTACTCCAACGGTGGGCTGAACCACTTTTACATCTGTTTCAACAGCTTTAGGGCACCGCTAACTTTAGAAGTGTAGTTTGTGAATTGCAATCGTTTTACTCTTCTGTGAGTGTGTGTTTATGTTGGTATTTCCTTTACCAAATGCCTCCTTCCATTTTCCTAAACCCCTCCTATTTATCAATAGATATTTCTCATTTTCATACAGCTTCCCCTTGGTCCTTCCCACATTTTCTACTAAAACATACACCAAAGTGTGTGCAGATCTCTGCCACTGTGGTGTAGATTTCTACCCAGAAAGACGAAAGCTGTGGAGTCCTCTGACCATAGGTTTGTGATTTACATTTTGTGGTGCATGACTAGTACTGCTGTAATACTTACTGTGAAATGCAGATTGTGAATCCAGCCCTTTTTTTACAGCTTTATTAAACAGTTCTGCCTATATTTACTGATGAGTATCCTCCTTCTGCCATTAGGCGGCACTCTTGGACAAGAGATAGGAACTTGCATGTTCCAGGTCTGGCATATACAGTTTACCTTTAGCTTGAACGCTAGATTCATAAACAAGCATAGGTAAAACCAAAATACTGGGTGTTATCTGCTAGCCTATTGAGTTTGCCAATAATGGTGCTTCTTAGTGTTTTCTAAAACGTTTTACAAAAACATTTAAAAAATGGCAGTTTGTGCATGCATGCACATGCACAAGTAAAGGCCGATTTTTTAAAATAAAGTTTTACAAAAATAAATGATTACAGCCCTATATGTGCATGTTTGGGCACTCAAAAGCTAACATCATTAAATGCTTTTTTGAAATAAAGTTTAACAAAAGCATTCAAAGATGGCCCCTTTCGAATAAACATGTTCTGCATGCGCACACAAAGGGCTGCCATTTTGGAATGGGTTGAAAGCCCATGTTAAAACATGGCAACCCAAAGCAGTGCATGTGGGCTATGACGCACTGCGAGTACCTGTGAGAGTCTGCTACCAGAGTCTGGGGAGTTGCGGGGCCCTCACAAAGTTTAACATAATGTGCATTTGTAAAGAGCAAGTTCACGTCTTGGGGCGTCTTGCTGCAGAGTCATAGATGTTTATTGTTACCTAACTCATTGGTAGGATTTTTTTCAACCTCGGAAGGATGAAAGGCTGAATGGACCCACCAGGATTTGAACTTATGCCCATGGTGTCCATCACAGACACCTGGGGCTGTCTTATGCATAAAGTGCCCTTCCCTGTTTGCCCATGGTGTACCTTCCAAAAGGTTCACTGGGTGCAGACAGGGACAATGCGCCCTATTACAATGAATGCACTGCCCTGGAGGGAACCACACAAACTTGTGCTGCCCTGGGTGCAGCGCGTTCAGTGAAACGTGGATAGACTGCTTCACAGTCGCTCCGCGTTTCACACAGCAGGTGGCATGCCGCCTGCACTTTAAAAAGGGAAGAGCGATCCCCTGCAGGTGGGTGCAGTGAGTGACTGCACCTGCCTGCAGGGCGAAGTCTGTGGGGTCCATATGACCCTCCTTTCGGAGGGCTGGACTCAGGGGGTGCACAGACAGTGCACCACCTTTGTTAGGCGCACTTTCAGTGCACCTCCCAAGGACGTGTCTGCGTCTGCACCTGTATCTGTAATACAGCACGGGCGCAGCGGCAAATGAAGGAACGCCCTTACATGATAGCACTGACACTGCACGTGTACTAGTGCTACCAGCATTACAGATGGGGGCGCACAAGCATCTGCGGCTTCCTTCTGTATCACCAAAGTGCTCCGGGGGTGCACAGGCCCGTTGCATCCTTGAGGCACTTTCCGTAAAAAGCGCCTAGTGTGGACGTTTGAGTCCACTGAGCCACCAAAACTGGGACTGAAAGTAAGTAAAAAAAATGTTTTAAATAAAAGCACACTTGCCCACCAGTCAGTTCCTGACACAGAAAGGGACTACTTTCTTTGTGGGTGGCGACATTCCGTTGGGCACCAAGGGTTCAAGCGGACTGAACTCCAGGCCATGTTGTAATCTATGGGGGAAGGAAGCAAAATAAGAATGACAATTGCACAGACCAATGGATGAAGGGGCCTGACTGAAAGTCTCTCTATGTAATCCCTTTTTAATATATTTTTTTACTATAAAGAAAAAGCTCTTGCCTTTCACTAGGCCTTAAATACATACATACATGTGTACATGCATTCATACATACAATAGAGGGCCTGTGGATCTGCCCTCTTTATGCATTAGTCTGCTCTAACGTCATTCACATTTTGTTTCCACCAATAATGCAATGGGTCCGCCCACTCCGGCCACTCTCTGTCTTGTACTGTGAGTGACGTCATTTTTAGCTCCATCACTTGTACACATCCACCTCAAAGAGTGCACTGTGGTACCAAAGCTGGTGGGCCATTGCTCTCCTTTCCTTTTTTATTTCATCCTTGTGTTTTTAAGCTGTGTCTTGAGACTATAGAAATTCAAAGGCAGTAGCACCTTTCCTTTAATATTAATAAGAATCAGATTTTCCTGTGATATGCATAAACATTTTTATAAAAGGTTTCTATACCTGCTCAGTTGGAAACAAAAAGTAATGTTCTTTAAAAATGATGTGCTAAGGTTATTTTTATTGTAAGCATAAGGCTGGCAGGTTTAGTTGGCAGAATGCTTGTTTTTTTCTCATATGTAGTATACCTGTTGTAATAAATCCCCGCCCAAGATTAAGTACCGCACAGCTTCGCAGGTCAGTAGTATTGACTTTGCCAATGTTCGGTTTGATGTTACAGTAAAGTATTGTGAAACACACATGGCCCCATCATGTATGTACGTAAATCACCTATGGATGCAAACATAAAGCGCACACTTAGCTGTAAAGCTACAGAGGTCTGTAAAAGACAAAGGCAGGATGGGCCACAAGGTATGCCAGGCCTGGTGGCTTAGTGGACTTGTGTCCACTATAGGAGCCTGTGTTTGACCTCATAGTCACAGGTTCAAATCCCGGTGGGTCCACTCAGCCTTTCATCCTTCTAAGGTCAATAGAATTCGCACCATTGAGTTGGGTAACAATACAACTCAACCACGGTTCAAATCCCGGTGGGTCCACTCAGCCTTTCATCCTTCTAAGGTCAATAGAATTCGCACCATTGAGTTGGGTAACAATACAACTCAACCACGGTTCAAATCCCGGTGGGTCCACTCAGCCTTTCATCCTTCTGAGGTTGACAAAATGAGTACCATTGAGTTGGGTAACAATAAACATCTTATACAGCACCAAGATACCCTTGGGTGAACATGTGCTTTACAACTAGGTGGTATGTGCAGGGCACCATGGAAGCATCTGTGGGGACCCTCTTAAAAAGGTGTTCTGGTATGAAAATTTCCAACACTACTTTGCTACACAAAATGTACATGCGTGCGTCGCTTCATGTAGAGAAATATCAGAGACCGACAACATCTGTGCTCTTTTCCAGTTGGCGTAGAGGGTGAACAGCCACCGAAGACGATGAACACAGTCTACGTGGGAGTGCAGAGGGGGGCTGCAGAAGATGCCTGTACCCCACAGCAGGCCCCACAGCAGGCCGCAGCCCACGATAAGACCCACAGCACGGTGTTTACATCAGGTGAGGGTACCACGCAGGGGTGTACAAGGGAACAGAGCTCCCAGCAGGGGGGTAGCTTCAGATGGGGTCTTTGGGGTGTTACACTCCCGTAAAAGAATGTATTCTGTTGCAAACAGTTGGGTGCAGGCGCTTTCAGTCGGGTATGGTGAGGCGTCTGTCGGATTTCACCCTGGATTTTTACAAGCCCAAACTGACAAAAACACACACACACACTCTCTCTCTCTCTCGTCTCTGCCTTATACTTGGTTAGATTGAAAACTATTGTGTTTTAAGTACCCCTAACAATCTGCACTTCTCTCTCTTTCTACTGCCTCTTAAGCCCCCCTTCTGTCCTGCTTCTCATAATATATTTTTAAAAAATATGCCAGCGTGATTTTGGGGTAATTTGAAGCTTACGCCCGCCAATCTTACTGACAGAGCTACCCCCTGGCTCTCGGGTAGAAACCTTTCTGTGACTACTATGGAAGCGTGCTTCGTAAAGTGCGGACACCTTGTGGAAATGTGCAAGCACAAAAGGGCATGTCTGCAGGTGAAATTTGCACCCATACATCGGATCACTTTTTACCCGGAGCCGCCTGTGGGCTTTGGTGATCATTGCACTCTGCACCTACATGATGCACAAATGTGTGGCTACAATTACTAAAAACGTCCCAAACAAAAGTGCCAAGTTACCAATGCCTTTTATTTCTTCTGCCCGACATCTTACAAGTGTATTTTTATTTCCTTTTTAGGCCTGGATCCACAGAGTAGCTGTCTGAATACCTATTGTCTACAACATGCATAGAGGGAGCTTTTTGTCTGTCCTTTATAGCCATTGGCTGTTTGGAGCGCCCTCTGTCAGCCATTGGCTTAATACACTGTCAATCAAATCTTGGATTACCCTGAGGGGTATTTTAGTCTCACCGTCATGCTTATAGCTTGTTTCTTGTATCAAGCTCCATGCCAGGAAGTGCTTCCATTAAAATGCATGAGGGACTATGTATATCTGAAAAGCAGTGCTTAACTTGTAAAATATTAAGGGCCCGATTCACAGAACTAACTTAAGACAAATTCCTAAACTTACTACCATTTTGGTATTCACAGAAGGCAATTACTCATTTTGGTATTCACAGAAGGCACTTACTTATTTCGGTATTCACAGAAGTTAGGAGTCCTAACTTTAGGACTCCTAAATGCCTTCTGTGAATACCGAAAGTCTTAAAATTAGGATTTTTCTCAGTTTAGTAGTAGTATAGTTAGGACTCCTAACTTTAGGACTCCTAAATGCCTTCTGTGAATACCGAAAGCCTTAAAATTAGGATTTTTCTCAGTTTAGTAGTAGTATAGTTAGGACTCCTAACTTTAGGACTCCTAAATGCCTTCTGTGAATACCGAAAGCCTTAAAATTAGGATTTTTCTCAGTTTAGTAGTAGTATAGTTAGGACTCCTAACTTTAGGGCTCCTAAATGCCTTCTGTGAATACCAAAAGCCTTAAAATTAGGATTTTTCTCAGTTTAGTAGTAGTAAAGTTAGGAGTCTTATTTCGGATAAAATAAGGACTAAATCAGGGGTGTTCATCACTAGTCCTGGAGGAGGAGGTCCAGATCCAGGCCAGGTTTTCAAAACACACAAAAGATGCATTTACAGACATTGAATGTATATTCAGAAATAGTTTGCATAGTTGATGATAATCCTGAATATCTGGCAAGGATCCAGCCCTCCCGGATCTCTGTTTGATGTCAAGTACACAAACTGCCATATTTGTCTATTTATGCTCACATAACTATGAATTACTTAAACCTTTGTTTTTTCTGTGAATATATATATATATATATATATATATCCAACACTAAAGTTGTCCTCATGTAAGAAGCCACTCAGCAGGAGGTAAGTATTCAGCGATTTATTGACAAAAACAACAGCTTTCAACAGTGAGGCACAGACCTTCCATTCAAATCTTCCCGACGCGTTTCGTGCTTCCTCGAGCACTTCTTCATGGGAGGGGTCAGCAAGCATCAAGCTTCGAATACCGGCACCTTTTTCAACAGTGACACTCGCCTCAGTGGGCGTGGCTCCTGAACAGCCTGCTGCAAGCCCCGCCGCGTGGGGATAGGTGCTAAACCAACAAAGGCTTTGCTTAAAAAATTCCAAGCTAAATGCATTCCATTCGCGACTTATGGAAGTGATGTGTGGGGTTACAAGGATGTAAGTGACCTACAAGTAATAGGAAATAATTTCTGAGAAGACTGTTAGCTATCCCTCACGGAGTCCCTGCATACATGTTACATGGGCCATATTTTGGATACTGTAGCCTTATCCCCGATACGGCGATGGATCTGGGTATGGGTGAACCCTGAAATGAAATTCAATCAGGCAGTATTCGAGAACTATTATTCCTTCGAGGGTATCAGTCATATTCCTTAGTTCATATATATGAAGAATGTGACATGCAAGCTGGTCAGCTCAGAGCTTTTCGATAATCTAAAATCTATTGTTAAAGAAGATCTAAAAGGGACAAAAAAAACTATTTCCTTACACACAGACTGATGGAAAGAGAAGCAATTGAAATTGTGAAACCCTCGGTGTGGGCTCATATGCAGAACTTGAACATCTCTAGAGCCCTATCTAGTGATGGTCCCTAACCATATCATCGATTTTTGTTAGTAAGGTGTAGGTTTAACCGTGTACATCGGTGTTAGAAATGGGGGTCCAAGTAGGGACCCGTCTTCCTAGTCAGGATAAGGGAGTTGCACTCCTAAAATAACCCCTGCTCACCCCCTTGGTAGCTTGGCACAAGCAGGCAGGCTTAACTTAGAGGCAGTGTGTAAAGCGTTTGCACATAACCCACAGTATTACAGTGTAAGCACTACAAAAGGACACCAAACCGGTTTAGAAAAATAGCCAATATTTTTATATACTTTAAGACAAGACCAAATATGACAAAAATCCACAATACTATACTAAAAAATCTGCCGTTATCAAAATAAGTTTCAAACAAAGTTCCTTGATGTCGATAGCTCCGTTTGAGGCTATCACGGCGTCATGAACAACAAATCCAACAATTCTGGCTGGTCACGGGGTCGCGGGCCAGCTACGATTGTCGGAAATAACCCGCAAACAGTACCTGTGAGAAATGCAGGGCGATGGGGCCCTTGAAGTCAAGGTCGAGGTCCTCTCTGATGGAATCAGGAGTGCTGGCGTGGGCAGGCGCCGGGTGCTGTGGAGCAAAGTGCAGCAGTGCGACGTGCGGTGCCCCCAGGTTGCGGTGCAAGCAGCGGCTCAGTGGCAGCGTCAGATGGCGCCGTCGGTGAGACCAGGGTCACGGTGCGAGATGAAGGCAGTGCTTGTCGCGGTGCTAGAAGGCCACAGTGCAAGCAGCATCGTCGTCGTTGGAGCGCAGTCGTCAGCTGACGAGCAGGAGTCAATGATGCCGGCGTCAGTGGGCCAAGGCTGCGGGATGAGGGCGGTGCGTCGTGTGACTTATGAGCAGTGCCCTCGAACCACGGTGCAAGCAGCGGCGTCGATTTTGGCGTGGAGCGGCAGTGTCAGGGAGGCCAAGGCGTCCTCGTGAAGCAAGGCGGTGCGGAGTGCGGGTCCACAGGTCGCGGTGCGAGCAGCGGCTCAGTGGTGGTGTCAATAGACGGTGTCGGTGAGACCAGGGTCACGGTGAGGCATTGCAGTGGTGCTCTCTGCGATGCCAAAGCTTCAGCGTGAAGCGAGGCGGTGCAAAGTGAGGTGCCCACAGGTCGCGGTGCAGGCAGCGGCTCGGTGGCGGCATCAACAGGCGTCGTCGGTGAGACCAAGGTTGCGGTGCGGCGTTGCGGCGGTGCCCTCTGCGGTGCCTTCAGGACACAGAGTCGGCAGTGGCATCGTAGACATCATCGTGTTGCTTTTCCTCTATTACATCACAAAACACACAGCCCCCAGTGCTGCTGCGGTCGGAAGACCTTGAAGTCTTTGCTGTTCCTGAGACTTCGTGAACAGGGGGCAAGCTCTACCTCAAGCCCTTGGAGAGACTCACAAATTAGGTTGTAGAAAGTCCAGTCCAGGCCTTTCACTGCCCAAGACAGAAGCAGCCACTGCAGGTCATCCCAGCAAAGCACCCAGCACAGCGGTCATTCCTTCTTACAGCTTCTCTGGCTCTTCTTCTTGGTGGTCTTCTTGATACAGATGAGTTCTAAAGTTCAGGGGTCTGGGCCCCAGTATTTGTATCCAAAAATCCTTTGATCTCTTAGGCAGAGAGGGCCTGTGCCCAGTCAGAACCAGTTCTGCTTTCTCTGGTGTGATTTCCTGACAGGAGGTGGAGACAGCATTGTCAGAGGCAGACCAGGCCCTTTGAGGTGCAAGGAAATCTCTTCCCTCTTCCCCCATCGCAGCGCAGGTCTATTCAGCCCTTTCCTGACCTACCTGGACTATCTGGAGCCACTCCTGCTTCCTAGCCATCTGTTGCCCAAAACCCAGACAGGCAATCCACATTCCAGCAGAGGCACACGGGATGACTGAGCCAGAAAATACGTACTTTCTGAAAGTGGTATTTTCAAACACAGAATGTAAAAATCACCTTTACTAAAAGATGCATCTTTAGATTCAGAGTTCAGGCGTACTAAACTTTATTTTCCTACTTAATTCCCCAGGCGAGTTATGTTTATAAAAGGTTATAAACAAACTTCCCATTCTGTCCAATGGGCAACAGGTAGCCTTGCAATAATGAAAAACGAAATTGGCTGTAGTTCACTATTAGGACATGCCACACACACCAGGACATGTCCCACCTTTCACATACACTGCACCCTGCCCACAGGGGTACCTCGGGCCTAACTGAGGGGTGCCTGACGTGTACGAAAAGGGAAGGGTAGAGACTGGCAAGTGTGTGCACTGGCCAAGTCGACATGGCAGTTACAAACTGCGCGCAGACTCTGCAATGGCAGGTCTGAGTTACCTTTTTAGGGCTACTCACGGGGGTGGCACAACCCGTGCTGCAGGCCCCCTAGTAGCATTTGATTTACCGGTCCTGGCACACTGAGTGCACTTTACTGGGTGCTGACAGGTAAATCAAATATCCAATCATGGAAACACTAATCCACACAATTTACCATAGGCACACCTGCACTTCACCACTGGTCAGCAGTGCAAAAAGTGCGCAGAAACGCAACGCTAGCAAAAACAGAGTCAAAACCGGGAGGCAGAAAGCAAAACCTCAGGGGACACATGCCAAAAGATGTCAAGTCTAACATTTACTGATTGGAGAATAAGTTGTGTCCATAGGAGTTGATGCCATTCTATTTGTCTGCCCTCTTTTAAAATCCCCCAGATGGCGCTATTTAAAACCCCTTTTTATGGAAAATTGTATTAAATCAGCTAGAGCTAGACCTATATTACTGTTTATCCCTTTGTAGATCTAAAACTTTATTTAAAATCTTAATGTGTTTACTGATCAGCTCTGGGGGATGGGGTCCCCTGGGCCCAAAATGTCCCGGGGAGGAGGACCCTACTCACGCCCCCCGCCCATAAATTAAAAAAATAATTGCGGGACTTTGTTTTTTATTGTTGCTGCTATCCGGCGGGATCGCGGCAAAAAGTGGCAATTGCTTTTAAAAATTTATTTTGGTCCCACGTTGATCCCTCTGGTTTAATCCCACCTCAGAGGGCCAAGAGCAGAAGGGTATCCCAACCCTAGCTTTAAATTCTTCTTTTTTTTTACTTCAGGACAGGGGACTAAGTTGCCGAGTCCTGGCAGCTAATCAGAGCTTTTGCAGGTTTGAGATGGCCCAAGGTAATAAAAGCTCCGAGTACAAATTAGCATGCTCTATTTTTGAACTGGCGCTCCCGGCGGGACTCTCCCAGGAGTCCCTCGGACCCAACCATCCAGATATACAAATATTTTTGCACCTTCATTTCTTAAAAGCTACCAAACAGATTTGCACCAAATCCCCTTCAAAATTGTCAGCCTTACTTCCACTCACACACGGATCCCCCTACAGTAGAAAAATAACTGCTAGGATCATATTTACACACCATCATCCTAAGGTTGTACTTTAGCAAGAGCCCGAGGTATAGCCCTTTGTGTAAAGTACTCTCAAGTGGTTGGAAGCCGACACGTTTCAGTGCCACATGCACAGCATCAATAATGCAGATATGTCAGTGTGTTCTAGATTTGGTATGAGTTCCGGTATGTACATAAGTTGACCTTAACTCCTTCCCTGTAGTCTCTTCCAGGTCGCTGCTGTCCCGCCCCCTCTGCAGGCTGCTTCTGGGAGCCCTGGTCTCCGCGCTTCTGATTCTGCTAACCGTAGCCGTTGTCCTCAGTAAGTCTCTCCATGAACAAAATTATGTTCCTGCATTTGTGATGTAATGATGGGGCATGTACAGGAAACAGGCCATGTTCAGTCAAATATTTCAATGTCATGGTGGCAAAATCTAATTTACGGCCCAGATCTGGGGCTGCTAGGTGATGCTGTCAGGGGTAAACCACACCCACTCTTTAGTCGTCTGACGACCAGCAAATCCATCTGCACACAGCAGAACTTGAGACAGGAAGGGCGACACGGTCAAGGCTGATGTCCCAATAGGTAGGGACCTAGAGGTCTGTGTATGAGATGTTGTGCCCTCAAGATGCTGATTAAATATCACACAACGAATGGGGGGGACTAGCATCTCTCATAAGACCACACTCATCTCTGGGCTCTGGAGGAACCTGTAACCTGCTGAGAGTCACATTTCAGGAAGTGTTTAGGAAATGATGTATGTGGGAGCTTGCATTGAAACTTCAAAATAGGTTAGAGATGACACCATCTTATGTCAGGATGCCTAGTGTCATTTCACCTAATTCTAGTGGTTTCCTGGGTACATCATCAATGGCACGAAGTGGGTCCTCTTGGTAGATTTAAAAACTCATCTGGTGATGTGAGGGATCAAACAGGGTGGCAGAGTGCAGCACTCCTTGGGGGTACATCAACAATCTAGCAGTGATGGGCAAGCACCCTCCTGAACTCCAAGTCCACAGAGGCAGGCACTGTGGATTTCCAGAGGTGTAAAGGGACGTTGTTATATTTCATCACCTGTAGAGTGGGTCATGGATTTCACATATATGTCTGTAGTCATGGACGTAAAGCATTTCCAGAGTCACTTGTCAGGATGTGACAGTCTTTTATTCCCATGATTCCTTACCATCTTAATGCATGTCCAAGCACTTATGGGAGTTCACGAATATACAAACATGGTCATGCATTATTGTTACCATATGTGTATAGGCACGCAATGTCCGCTCCTACGCCTTGCCTGAGAGCTCTTAATGTGGACTGGGATGGCCGTACAAATGTGACATCAGACCTACATACCTAGTACATGTGAAGTATAAAACCTTAGCACTCGTCAATTCTTATATACACAATCACATTCCATCTATGAAGTTGTAGGTAAGAAAACACATCAAAAATCCACAGCTGGTAGCAGGTATATTCTTGATATTTCTTCAATCTTTAATCCAAGTTGTCATTCTTTGTTATTCATAAAAGTTCACTGTAGCTGGTCCAGGTAGTACACCATATAGAGCCCGAAGCCAACACGTGTTTCGTCGCTATTACTAGTATGTATATGCGACTTTTTCGCATCCGCCACGTTTCTGCCGATGTTCTCGAGTGCGAGAGAACATCGGCAGAAACGTGGCAGATGCGATTTCATTTCCTCATTACTTTCAGCTATGAATATTGACTATTGATGCCCACACGACTCTTACCTTGGACTTTAATTGATGTCCACTACGTTACCGCCACCTTCTGGATAAACTTTGATGCTGACTCTATTTTATATAGAGATTTTGGGATATCTTTTCTTCAGCCTTGAAAAAGTCGCATATACATACTAGTAATAGCGACGAAACACGTGTTGGCTTCGGGCTCTATATGGTGTACTACCTGGACCAGCTACAGTGAACTTTTATGAATAACAAAGAATGACAACTTGGATTAAAGATTGAAGAAATATCAAGAATATACCTGCTACCAGCTGTGGATTTTTGATGTGTTTTCTTACCTACAACTTCATAGATGGAATGTGATTGTGTATATAAGAATTGACGTGTGCTAAGGTTTTATACTTTGTATCTTACGGCGGCCTTGGCTGCTAATTAGGAGCAGTTGGTGGTTCTCTCCTCCTTATTGCACCGTCCCTATACAGTGTTAGTCTCCCTACGGCTAGTGTATTTTTTCTTTTGCGCCTATCCTATGCCCAATACCACCTCCTTACCTGTATTTCTTCATACCTAGTACATGTGCCCTATGGCCATGTATCAGTCTCATAATGCGTGCTAATCTGCTGTAACTGAGCACTCTACAGAGGTAAGAAGACAGACAAGCACATGGCTGATTGTCACTTTTAATCCACACTTGGGCAATCCCACACACTGAGTATGTGTTCCCTCTTAAAGATATACCAATTTTTATCAATGGTTAATGGAGCATTTCTGGTATTTTTGAATACATATTTGAAAGTGGTGAGTGTAGGAGAGTAGGGTCTGCTTTCTATGTTCACCCCCACTTTTTGCTTTTGCTTTACTGGTTTTCGACTTAGATGTGGCTGTGGGCCTGCTAATCAGACCCACAGCCCTGCTGTTCTCTCTCTAAATTAATACTATGTACTTTAGGTGCATAACCCATTTGGATAGGATCACCTTATTGGCCCCTGTACAGTGTACCCTAGGTACCCAGGGCATAGGTGTACCCTAGGCCTACCAGGGGCTGCAGCATGTATTATGCGACCCCTGGCCTGGCCTTCCATTTTGACACAACTGGCTGATCACTCAGCTGGGGCAAGGTCGTGTAATCACCCCTTGCTTAGGTGTAGTATTCCTATACCTAACTTACATAGAGACACATGTGTACCTATCAGTCACTCCTATGGCAGGCCTTAACAATCCTGGAGGCAGAGTGCTTGGTAACATGTGAGATGGTGCTCTAGCATGAGCTGAGCCTGTCTGCAGCTTTCAGAACCTTGTCCTTATAGCTGTTCTATGATATAGCCTACCATATACTCTTAAAGTGCCTTATAATCTTAGACGGTTATGGTAACTATGGTTTGGATTTATCGAAACATGTCGTGTAAGGTGTCTAACACTGTGGAATAATACCCCCATACCATTTCTGGACATGAGGATATTATTCCCCCCTTCTAGAGGGAAAGACATGTTAAAATCATACTTCACTGTTAGCCTCTGACCAAAGCCTCAGCATCACAAAATGGATGCTGCTGCCACGACACAAGTCTGACCTCCTGCAGCTGGGAGTGATCCCAGCCAGGGAGGCCTGGACAATAGGTTTCCTGCTTGGGGAGGTGCTAGCACCTCCCCAGACAGCCTTTAGTGTATTGGGGCAGGGTGGGCTGAAAGGAATGAGACATGCCTGGGGCACACAAGGTGTTCCTTGCATAGTCCAGTTCAAACCGGCGCTGGGGCCCTCCAGCCCCAGCTCTGGTGCGAAACTGGACAAAGGGAAGTGGGTGTAACCACCCCCTCCCAGGTCCCACCCATAAGGCGTGACCTAGCAGGTATCCCAGCCCCACAGATTAGTATAAGAGTGGGAGTTGGGCCTCAAGACTTTAGATTATCCTGAACCTGCAAAACTGAACAGAAACTCTGGACCTTCGACATTCGACGAAAGAAGAAGACTGAAGAATCTCCCTTGTAGCCAAGGAGTGGCTACCCTGTGCAAACAGGCACCATCAAGAGACTACCCTTTGCTTTGCCCACGTTCTATGAGGAACCGACTGCAGAGCCCAACCAGAGCCTTGACTTCCAGACTTCTCCGACCCTGATCCACATCGACAGCAAAGCTGAGATCCGTGGAGGCGACGAGCGACGTGGGACCGGCTACCTGGAAAAAGTGGCTAGTAACTTAAAGCGCAGCTTCTGAGGTACCCTCGAAGTTGTGCACCGGGGATTGAGAAGCCCCAACCCCAAGCACCATCTGCACCGAAGATCAGCCCCCCACACTCCACGAGTCCTGCGTGGGGCCCTTCTGCATTTTCCTGCTTGCCGCGCCTGTCCGGTTGCTTGCCCGCTGGCTAGTGGCCTTTGCGACGACGCACCCTGAAATCTTCTGCGCTGGTTTGGCTCCTCCAGACTGGCTCCCACTTCTCTGCAAAGAAGAAGCACCCCAGACCTTCCTGGTCTGCACCAGAAGCAAGTCCTCCGTTCTTCGTGGGTTCCGCTTGCCAAGGCTTGGTGAGTCCTAGTCCAACTTCGACGCCGCCGACAGCAAGAGCCTTCGTGGGACAGCTCGCCTCCTGGTCCTGGTCGTCCTCGACGCTTCCTGGTCCTCCTGGCTGCAGCGACAAGCTTCACCTTCACCTGCAATCTTCACGACATCGCCTGGTTCCTTCCTGGTTCCACGTGGTCACTGGCTAGTGACCTTGACTCTGTCCCTTCTGCTTGCAGGTTTCCTTTCTTCTTGATCCCAGCCTTGGGATCCACCGGACACTCTTCACTGACTGCCTGTCAGCATCTTTCTTCAGGCATCCATAGGAGTCGACGACGAAAACGACGCATCTTCACCCCTATGCACCCGCAGCCTGTGGGCTAGGTAACTTGGGTACTCCGGTGCTCATCAGGATAGTGACTATCCTAGTGTCTAGTTTTCAAGTCTCAACTTCCTAGCTACTCCGGAAGTGTCCTAAATCTACCGTTTTCTAAACTGTACTATTGCTATTGACTTTTACGCATTACGCGTGAGTGTTTCCACTCTGCACACGAATCCCGTGGGCCTCCCACTTCCTAACTAACGCTAGTGTAGTGTAGTCCCAGCGATTCCCTAGGCCTAGGCCTATTCTACTTCCGTGACAGTGGTTCTTATACCACTTACTTAGTATATGGTTTGCGTGGCCCCTAGGGCCTAACTGTATTACTTACCTGTGTGACTTAATGTATGCTTAAATAAGACTGTGTTGTACTTACCTCTAATCTCATAAAGAGTGCTGATGGTTTGACTAGAATAAATACACTTTATTTTATATATATATCTGTTGTGGTGTCCTTTCATTTGGTATTCAAGGGGTTATATATGGTATCACAGCTGGCTTCACATGCCATTCAGAGTTTAGCCTAAGACTGCTCTTGTCCATGCTACCACTAGGATAGCTGGTCTATAAGGTTGACTTTACAACCAATCACCATAAGGGTATTTGGACTGATATAAGGTGTACACTAGAACTAGTGACATCATACATCAGGCCAACTTCTCACATTGGTGAGCAGCGGTTGGGATCTGAGCTTGCTGTTGTAATACCATTGTAATCTTGAGATACTAAATTGAAAGATCACACAGATATTGTCTAGGTACATATAACATAGATTATAATACTTAAGTCCTACTGGACTTAGTAGTTGTAGGTTGAAGGGAGTAACACACCCTGACTGCAACTACTAGAGAGGTTTAGTAGAAACAACTAGTGTAGGTAGGTGCACACACCACACCCTCACTAGATCATGTCTCTGAGAGGAGATCAAGTAGATGCTCCCTCAGGAGGGTCAGGTCTGCAAAAGACCCCCTCTAGATATGATACCTTAACATTCCAGGAGATGAGACACTTGTGTACCTCCAGAGGAATAAAACAGGGTGCAAACCCTACCCTCCTTCAGTTAAGACAACTCCTAGAGGAGTATGATACTCTTAGGGCATCTCAGGCAGGTACCCTAGGTACAGAGGAGGGTCTACCCACCACAGAGGAGTCAGATGGGACTTCAGATGAAGAGGTAGACAGCCAGGGCCAAGTAGGAAGACTTAGCCAGGCTAACCTAAGCTTACATGGGAGTTTGCATGGGGTCCCCCCTTACAGACCCCCAAGTAGGCTTACACAGAGAAGCAGGAGGGACAGATCCCCTTCAAGGGAATCCATCCACTCCCATGTCTCTAACATCTCTAATGCTTCCTCTCACAGGGGAATGACTTCCCCTGAGAGAAAGGAGCATGAAGCCAGAATGAGGGAAGCTAATCTGAGGATTCAGAGGGAAGAACTTGCCCTTGCCAAGGAGAAGCCTGCTCTGGCTAGAGAACAAAAGTTAAGTGGGTCAGAACCCACTGGTGGCAGCAATATCCCTAAGGATAGAGACAGGCACTATGATAATAGAAACCTGAGCAAGATTGTCCCTCCCTACAAGTGTGGGGATGACATCCACAAATGGATAACTGCTGTGGAGAGAGCTTGCAAAGTACAGCAGGTACCCCAAAGTCAGTGGGCAGCTATCTTGTGGCTCTCCTTCTCTGAGAAAGGTAGAGACAAGCTCCTCACAGTTAGTGATGAGGATGCAGATAATTACACTGTCCTGAAGAGTGCTCTGATTGATGGGTTTGGCCTAACCACTGAACAATACAGGTTGTTGTTCAGGGATACCCAGAAGACACAGACTCAGGACTGGACTGACTTTGTAGATTGTGCCACTAAGGCTCTGGAAGGCTGGCTAATGGGAAGTAAGGTTAAGGACTATACAGGATTGTATAATTTGATCATGAGAGAACAAATACTTAACAACTGTCAAAACCAGCTATTGCATCAACACCTGATTGATTCTGATCTGACTTCTCCCCAAGAATTGGGAAAGAAGGCAGATAGATGGGTCAGGACTAGAGTTAAGCAGAAAAACCAGAACCAGGGCGGTGATCAGAAAAAGGCAGACCAGAAGGGTAATGAGCAGAAACAAAAAGACCAGAAGTCTTCACCAGGCCCCCAAAAGGCTCAGGGGGAGGGTGGTCCCAAAAAGGATAAAAAGAAAGATGGCCAAAAGAAACCATGGTGCAACTATTGTAAGTCCAACTCACATTGGTTTAGTGAGTGCACCAAAAAAGATAAGCCCCCAGCCACCATTGCCCCTAAGGCAACTGTACCCCCTAGTTCAGCTGTAAGTGGTGGTTCCCAGCAAAAGGGTGTAGTAGGGTTAACCCTGGGAACTGAGGAGGATTCTGGCCTAGTCAGAGTACCTACTCAGGCTGTTCTGATCTGTGATGGGGACTTAGCTTTGTCCTCTACTGTAGGCCCCAGTAACCTGGGCAAGTACAGACAGACTCCTTTTATCAACCAAAGAATGGCTCAGGCCTACAGGGACACTGGAGCTAGTGTCACAATGGTGACACCTGCTTTTGTGGACCCTGGACAGATCATACTAGGTGAGAATTACCTAGTGACCAACGCTAGCAATGCCACTACCTCCCATAGTGTGGCTATTGTTAACTTCTCCTGGGGAGGGGTAACTGGCCTCAAGAAAGTTGTTGTTAGTTCAGACCTTCCTGTAGAGTGTTTACTGGGCAATGATCTTGAAACTTCAGTTTGGTCTGAAGTGGAGTATAGGACCCATGCAGAAATGCTGGGGATAGATGCACATGTCCTTGCTGTGACCAGGTCACAGGCCAAAAAGTGCACCACTGAACAAATGCTGGATCCTGAAACTATGGACCAGTCACAACCCAAGAGAAAGAGCAGTAGGGTTAAGGCTGTGCCTTCCCCCCTGCCTCAGGTGGTGGATCAGCCCTCCCAGGAGGATGATTCTGAGAGCCCTGAAGGAACTGTCCTAGAAGAACTTGAACCTGATCAGGTTGAGTTTCTTGGGACAGGGGGACCTTCCAGGGCAGATCTGAGGCAGGCTCAATTAGGCTGTCCCTCTCTTGAACCCCTCAGACATCTGGCTGCTGCTAAGGCTGCAGGGAATGCTCAAGGTACCCATAGAGTGTATTGGGATGAAGGGCTACTGTATTCAGAGGCTAGAGACCCCAAGCCTGGTGCATCCAGGAGGTTGGTCATACCACTGAAGTTCAGAGGCTTCCTTCTTACCTTGGCCCATGATATTCCCCTTGCAGGACATCCAGGCCAGAACAAGACTTGGGACAGGCTTGTCCCTCACTTTCACTGGCCCCATATGTCAGAAGATACTAAGGAGTTTTGTCGCTCCTGTGTCACCTGCCAAGCCAGTGGCAAATCAGGTGACACCACAAAGGCCCCCCTCATACCACTACCTGTGGTGGGGGTCCCCTTTGAAAGAGTGGGCATAGATATTGTAGGACCAATGGACCCACAAACAGCATCTGGGCACAGATTCATACTGGTGATAGTGGACCATGCCACCAGGTACCCAGAAGCAATTCCCCTGAGGACCACAACAGCTCCTGTAGTGGCAAGGGCCCTGCTTGGAGTATTCTCCAGAGTGGGTTTTCCAAAGGAGGTCATTTCTGACAGAGGTACCAACTTCATGTCAGGATACTTGACTGCAATGTGGAAGGAGTGTGGTGTTAACTACAAGTTCACCACACCCTATCACCCACAGTGCAATGGGCTTGTTGAGAGATTCAACAAGACCCTAAAGGGAATGATAAAAGGATTACCAGACAAGCTTAGGCGAAGATGGGACATCCTTTTACCCTGCCTTCTGTTTGCTTACAGAGAGGTCCCACAAAAGGGGGTTGGCTACAGCCCTTTTGAGCTTTTGTTTGGGCATCCTGTAAGAGGACCCCTGTGTTTGGTGAAGGAAGGATGGGAGAGACCTCTCAGACAACCCAAACTAGACATAGTGGATTATGTACTTGGTCTCCGCTCCAGGATGGCAGAGTATATGAAGAAGGCTTCTAAAAACCTTGAGGCAAGCCAAGAACTCCAAAAAGCTTGGCATGACCAAAAGGCTGTACTGACTGTTTACCAGCCAGGACAGAAAGTGTGGGTGTTGGAGCCAGTGGCCCCAGCAGCACTCCAAGACAAATGGTCTGGACCCCACACTATTGTTGAGAAAAAGGGAGAAGTCACCTACTTGGTGGACCTTGGGACTCCCAGAAGCCCCCACAGGGTGCTTCATGTCAACAGATTGAAGGCATATGTTGACAGGGCAGACATGGGGCTACTCATGGCTACAGATGAGGGGCAGGAGGAAGAGAGTGACCCTCTCCCAGACCTGTTGACTCAGAACCCTGATGATGGCTCAGTTGATGGTGTGGTCTTTTCTGACAGCCTCACTGTCCATCAGCAACAGGACTGCAGACAGGTTCTGCAATCCTACAGACATATGTTCTCTCTGACCCCAAGTCAGACAAACTGGTGCACCCATGAGGTGGACACTGGTGACAGTCTGCCTGTGAAGAGTAAAATCTACAGGCAACCTGACCATGTCAGGGACTGCATAAAAGTTGAGGTACAAAAGATGTTGGAGCTGGGAGTCATTGAACCTTCAGAGAGCCCTTGGGCTAGTCCTGTAGTTCTTGTGCCAAAACCTCACACCCAAGATGGTAAGAGAGAGATGAGGTTTTGCGTGGATTACAGAGGTCTCAATGCTGTCACTAGGACAGATGCCCACCCAATACCTAGGGCAGATGAGCTCATTGACAGACTG
The DNA here is from genome assembly GCF_964204655.1 of Triturus cristatus. Classification (NCBI taxonomy): domain Eukaryota; kingdom Metazoa; phylum Chordata; class Amphibia; order Caudata; family Salamandridae; genus Triturus; species Triturus cristatus. Next base: position 1,845,357,204 of record NC_140590.1, read on the forward strand.
GCAGCTGCTAAGTTTTTGAGCACATTTGACCTGACAGCAGGCTACTGGCAAATCAGACTAGCTGAGAGTGCAAAGGCCAAAACTGCTTTCTCGACCCCAGGAGGACATTATCAATTTGTGGTAATGCCCTTTGGTTTGAAGAATGCACCTGCCACTTTCCAAAGGTTGGTGAATCAAGTCCTTACTGGGTTGGATGATTATTGTGCCGCTTATCTTGATGATATTGCTGTCTTTAGCTCCACCTGGGAGGATCACCTGGTCCACCTGAGGAATGTTTTAGAGGCCCTGCAAAAGACAGGCCTCACTATCAAGGCCACTAAGTGCCAGATAGGGCAGAGCAAGGTTGTATACCTGGGCCACCTAGTTGGTGGGGGTCAGGTTCAACCACTGGAGAGCAAGATCCAGACCATAAAGGACTGGGCTCCTCCAACTACCCAGACTCAGGTCAGAGCTTTCTTGGGCCTGACTGGGTACTACAGAAAGTTTGTTAAGAACTATGGGTCCATAGTGACACCACTTAATGACTTGACCTCCAAGAAGATGCCAAAGAAAGTTCAGTGGACAGTAAGCTGTCAAAAAGCATTTGATGACCTGAAGCAGGCCATGTGCAGTGCACCTATTCTGAAAAGTCCAGACTACTCCAAAGAGTTCATTGTCCAGACAGATGCTTCTGAGTTAGGTGTGGGAGCTGTTCTTTCACAACTGAATGTAGATGGTCAAGACCAGCCCATTGCTTTTATAAGTAGAAGGCTGACCCCTAGAGAGAAACGTTGGTCAGCTATTGAGAGGGAGGCCTTTGCTGTGGTTTGGGCCCTGAAGAAGCTGAGGCCATACTTGTTTGGCACTCACTTCAAGATTCAGACAGACCATAAGCCCCTCTTGTGGCTAAATCAGATTAAGGGTGAAAATCCCAAACTTCTTAGGTGGTCCATTTCCCTACAGGGGATGGACTTCACAGTGGAACAGAGACCTGGGACTGACCATGCCAATGCAGATGGACTCTCCAGATATTTCCACTTAGAACATGAAGACTCAACTGGTCAAGGTTAGTTTAATGTCCCTAAGTTTGGGGGGGGGGTGTAGGAGAGTAGGGTCTGCTTTCTATGTTCACCCCCACTTTTTGCTTTTGCTTTACTGGTTTTCGACTTAGATGTGGCTGTGGGCCTGCTAATCAGACCCACAGCCCTGCTGTTCTCTCTCTAAATTAATACTATGTACTTTAGGTGCATAACCCATTTGGATAGGATCACCTTATTGGCCCCTGTACAGTGTACCCTAGGTACCCAGGGCATAGGTGTACCCTAGGCCTACCAGGGGCTGCAGCATGTATTATGCCACCCCTGGCCTGGCCTTCCATTTTGACACAACTGGCTGATCACTCAGCTGGGGCAAGGTCGTGTAATCACCCCTTGCTTAGGTGTAGTATTCCTATACCTAACTTACATATAGACACATGTGTACCTATCAGTCACTCCTATGGCAGGCCTTAACAATCCTGGAGGCAGAGTGCTTGGTAACATGTGAGATGGTGCTCTAGCATGAGCTGAGCCTGTCTGCAGCTTTCGGAACCTTGTCCTTATAGCTGTTCTATGATATAGCCTACCATATACTCTTAAAGTGCCTTATAATCTTAGACGGTTATGGTAACTATGGTTTGGCTTTATCGAAACATGTCGTGTAAGGTGTCTAACACTGTGGAATAATACCCCCATGCCATTTCTGGACATGAGAATATTATTCCCCCCTTCTAGAGGGAAAGACATGTTAAAATCATACTTCAACTGTTAGCCTCTGACCAAAGCCTCAGCATCACAAAATGGATGCTGCTGCCACGACACAAGTCTGACCTCCTGCAGCTGGGAGTGATCCCAGCCAGGGAGGCCTGGACAATAGGTTTCCTGCTTGGGGAGGTGCTAGCACCTCCCCAGACAGCCTTTAGTGTATTGGGGCAGGGTGGGCTGAAAGGAATGAGACATGCCTGGGGCACACAAGGTGTTCCTTGCATAGTCCAGATCAAACCGGCGCTGGGGCCCTCCAGCCCCAGCTCTGGCGCGAAACTGGACAAAGGGAAGTGGGTGTAACCACCCCCTCCCAGGTCCCACCCATAAGGCGTGACCTAGCAGGTATCCCAGCCCCCCAGATTAGTATAAGAGTGGGAGTTGGGCCTCAAGACTTTAGATTATCCTGAACCTACAAAACTGAACAGAAACTCTGGACCTTCGACATTCGACGAAAGAAGAAGACTGAAGAATCTCCCTTGTAGCCAAGGAGTGGCTACCCTGTGCAAACAGGCACCATCAAGAGACTACCCTTTGCTTTGCCCACGTTCTACGAGGAACCGACTGCAGAGCCCGACCAGAGCCTTGACTTCCAGACTTCTCCGACCCTGATCCACATCGACAGCAAAGCTGAGATCCGTGGAGGCGACGAGCGACGTGGGACCGGCTACCTGGAAAAAGTGGCTAGTAACTTAAAGCGCAGCTTCTGAGGTACCCTCGAAGTTGTGCACCGGGGATTGAGAAGCCCCAACCCCAAGCACCATCTGCACCAAAGATCAGCCCCCCACACTCCACGAGTCCTGCGTGGGGCCCTTCTGCATTTTCCTGCTTGCTGCGCCTGTCCGGTTGCTTGCCCGCTGGCTAGTGGCCTTTGCGACGATGCACCCTGAAATCTTCTGCGCTGGTTTGGCTCCTCCAGACTGGCTCCCACTTCTCTTCAAAGAAGAAGCACCCCAGACCTTCCTGGTCTGCACCAGAAGCAAGTCCTCCGTTCTTCGTGGGTTCCGCTTGCCAAGGCTTGGTGAGTCCTAGTCCAACTTCGACACGGCCGACAGCAAGAGCCTTCGTGGGACAGCTCGCCTCCTGGTCCTGGTCGTCCTCGACGCTTCCTGGTCCTCCTGGCTGCAGCGACAAGCTTCACCTTCACCTGCAATCTTCACGATATCGCCTGGTTCCTTCCTGGTTCCACGTGGTCACTGGCTAGTGACCTTGACTCTGTCCCTTCTGCTTGCAGGTTTCCTTTCTTCTTGATCCCAGCGTTGGGATCCACCGGACACTCTTCACTGACTGCCTGTCAGCATCTTTCTTCAGGCATCCATAGGAGTCGACGACGAAAACGACGCATCTTCACCCCTATGCACCCGCAGCCTGTGGGCTAGGTAACTTGGGTACTCCGGTGCTCATCAGGATAGTGACTATCCTAGTGTCTAGTTTTCAAGTCTCAACTTCCTAGCTACTCCGGAAGTGTCCTAAATCTACCGTTTTCTAAACTGTACTATTGCTATTGACTTTTACGCATTACGCGTGAGTGTTTCCACTCTGCACACGAATCCCGTGGGCCTCCCACTTCCTAACTAACGCTAGTGTAGTGTAGCCCCAGCGATTCCCTAGGCCTAGGCCTATTCTACTTCCGTGACAGTGGTTCTTATACCACTTACTTAGTATATGGTTTGCGTGGCCCCTAGGGCCTAACTGTATTACTTACCTGTGTGACTTAATGTATGCTTAAATAAGACTGTGTTGTACTTACCTCTAATCTCATAAAGAGTGCTGAGGGTTTGACTAGAATAAATACACTTTATTTTATATATATATCTGTTGTGGTGTCCTTTCATTTGGTATTCAAGGGATTATATATGGTATCACAGCTGGCTTCACATGCCATTCAGAGTTTAGCCTAAGACTGCTCTTGTCCATGCTACCACTAGGATAACTGGTCTATAAGGTTGACTTTACAACCAATCACCATAAGGGTATTTGGACTGATGTAAGGTGTACACTAGAACTAGTGACATCATACATCAGGCCAACTTCTCACAGTGAGGTGTTTGTAGTTGAATGTGAGAGGAGGTACAGAGTCTAATTTATCTAGGATGATTCTTTAAACCTCCGGACAAGTGGAGGTGTAAGTATCAGGCATATGGAACCAATAAGTTCCTTGTTTAGCTAGGCTCTCTGATAGTCTAAAAATTGGCTAAATTTAGGCCTCCTAGTGTATCGGGCAGGCGGAGGTTTTTCAGTGCTATTCTGTTTTTCTTGTTTGCCTTGCCAGATAGAATGTATGATGGAAGTGGTCTGAAAGTAGTAGAGGAAGCATGCTGATTAAATAGTTAATTATTGGGGTGATCATCATTTTTATAGATTTGATTCAGCCCCACCAGGTGATGGGATGGATTTCTGTAAGTTTTTTGTTTTCTGAAGGGTGAGTTTTTCATTATGTTTTATGGTGTCTATTAGAGCAGAGCCAAATTCAATACCTAAATATTTGATATAATGGGGTTGTCAAGTCAGGTCTGAGTCTCCTAGTGTCTCCCTCGTGCCATGAGAGTTAAGGGATTTAACTTCCGATTTGTCTCTATTTAATTTATATCCTTTCAAATATTGTTCAGAAGTTTACATGAGAGCTTGGATGGAAGAGCTTGGATTATCAGTGACTATTAGTTTGTCATCTGCATAAGCAGACAGTTTTAACATTTTTCTGTGAAAATTGATTACTGATATATTGGGGTTGAATTGTGTGTCAAGGAGAGAGTTAAAAAGCCAACAGGAAAAGGGAAGGGGACAGCGGACAGCCTTGTCTGGTACCTTTTTCTATTTTAAGTTGGTGTGATAAGGAACCATTAGGCATATATGGGCGCTTGGATTATTATATAAAGCCATAACCATTTTTATTATCACCTCACCCAAGTTTAAGGTTTTATGGGAGTGTTCTAGAAAGGTCCATGGTATCCTGTCAAACACTTTCTCAGTGTCAAGTGCAATCGCTATAGGGGCCGATGTAGATGATTTGCTTTTCTTGAACATGGCATAGAAAACGGGCATAATCGTTGGACATACAGGACCTCATTTATGAGGTTTTGACGTAGAACAGCGTCGCAAGAAATATTGCTTTGCTGCCCTGCATCAAAACAAAAGGGCAGGAATGCATGTATCTATGTGATAAGGCTCATTCCTGTTCTTTTCTCCAGCGCCGGCGCACAATGGACTGCCATGCGCCAACACAGGCACCCTTGGTGAAAGGGAGCTTGCATTGCAGGGCTGATAGAATTTGTGCAGGAAGAGACACCTTCCTGCACAAAATCAATCTCAAGAGGCAATTTCCTTTTTCTATGTGAGCTGCAGGCTGCAGCACACATAGGAAAAGGAAAGCATGAGGAGAAATAAAAACATTTATCCTTGTTGCGCCTCCCTAACTCCAACCCTGGGGGGGCGTTAGATTCTGACGTATTCCTAGGTTTACGAGTTTTCCTAAATCTGATCATGTGTCTGGCTCCATGGGTGTTACGTGGGAACACCCACAGCAACACCCATGGAACACTCCTTTCACGCAGTTTCTGCGTGAAAGGGGCACATATTTATAAGGCCATGAAAAGCTGATTAATGTGGGTTTACCTGGCCTTATAAATATGCTGTGGCACCTTGCGCCACAGGTACATAAAAAAAGTGACGTTCTCGTGGCGCAAAAGTTACGGTAGTGCCTCATAAATGAGGCCCGCGGTTGTAAAAAAAGTTTGACGTGGGTGTTATTTATTAATTGTGGTAAAAAAAGGTTTAGGCACCTGGATAATATTATTGCGTATATTTTGCAGTCTAAGTTTATCAACGAGATGGGTCTGTAGTTTTTAGGAAGTGTTAGTTCCTTCCCTTCCTTGTCTTACCACCACAATGTTGGCTTCTGCTGTGGTACCTGTGATAACTCCAGAATTCGCAAAGTGGTTAAATAGCTCTAATGTGAATGTTTTGTAAAATGTGTTGTTAAAATTAACCAGACCCGGAGCTTTGTTTTCTTTAAGCGTACAAATTACTTCAGTGATTTCGATCAACGACATTGGTTTGGATAGGGACATTTTATTTTTAATTGGTTAGGGAGGTTCTTAAATTGATCCAGGGTGATCTTTTGGTCGTCAGAATATAGCATCTCATGGAATTGTCTGAAAGGGTCCAAGATTTTCTGAGGGTTAGTATAGATTTCATTTTTGCTATCTTTGATTACCGTTAACTTTTATTGGTTCTGTTTGTGTTTGAGGTACGAGGCCAACATTTTGCCTGCTTTGTTGACTTCACAAAGTTTAATCCACACACCTGTTTTTTCACTAAGATAAAATTAGTAATATTCCTATTTTTTCTGAGGCAGTAGGGAAAGAGTGTTTTTATTTAGGTTTTTAATGTGTGTTAATTCAAGCTGTCTAATTACTTCTTCTCGTTTCAGTAGTACTGCCTTATTGTTTTGTTGATTTTTGCTTTCATGTCAATAAGGGTTCCTCTCAACGCCCCAGAATGTTTGTATGTTTGTGTCTTGGGAGCTGTTGTCAATGATGTAGTTTGATATAGCACCGTCAGTTTTCGTTATATTGTCTGGAATAGCTAGAACATCATTATTGAATCGCCATATTTTAGTGGAGGCTTTAGGGTTCGTTCCGGCTAGCAGCATATTGATACAGGAGTGATCAGAGCGTAATCTTGGGGATATGTTTGCTTGATATATTAGATGTGTATGCGATCCAGAAATTAGAATATAATAGATTCTTGTATACGAATTATATGGTGCAGAATAAAAAGTGTAATCTATGGTGTCGGAATGTTGTAACCACCAGGTGTCTTTAAGATTGTATTTAGAGCATATTTTTTGAAAAATGTCATGGGCTTTAGGTGGATGGTAGTTAAGGTGGATTGACAATCGAGGGTCGTGTCAAGTGGGAGGTTGAAATCACCACTTACAATGATAAGTTCATTGGAGGGTATATGTCCAATCTTGTCTGATATTTTATTCCAGAAGGAGCTGTCATCATTGTTAGAGACATATATATTGACTACGTGGAAGAAGGATTCCCCTCTACGTAGAGTAGTGGTGATCCATCTGCCTTCTCCATCTATAGAATATGTTTCAAGAGTGGCATTAGAGCGCTCAGAGATTAGAATATTAACCCTGTTTTTTAGGTTTCGCCTAGCGTTGCTGCACGCATGCGTAGCTCGCTTGGCGAGATTTATTGTAAATGAGGAGTTTGAGAAAAGGCCTTGAAGCCCCGCCCCTTATTTCCATTGGCTTGCGTCACTGTTTATGGTAAACGGTGGGCGGCCATTGGAAATAAGCTTTCTGGGGTGCCTCCTTTTCGCTTTTTTATCCGGGCCACCCGGACTGGCTCGCCTGTTTTCCATGTGTCGCAAATGCTTTTCTTATTTTACAAGGCGTCACGTGTACTGCACGCTCTGGGCTTCCTGCAACTGCGCTGACTTTCTGCCTTCATGGCTCTGTCATTGGTTAGCGACTTTTGTTTTCGTTGTCCGCACACATTCTCCTCCTCTCCGCCCCTTAGCCTCGCCTCCTCGGGTTTCTTGGGACAAGGAGGAGGTCCAACTCACATGTCCAACTCACACTTCTTCCCTTAAAATTTGTTTGTGCCGCGTGGTTCGCCAGTAAGGTTTGGAGTTTGCACAGTGATTTGGGGGTCTCACAAGAATGTTTTGAGGGTACATGCTAAATCCCCTCTCATGGTACGGCATTTGTAGGTGACTTTTTGCACACTGGGTACGCAGTACTTTTCGGGGTTCAGGCACAGCTCAAGGCTCGCTCGTGGGTTCGCCATGAACTCCGGAACCAAGGTTTAGGTTTCGTGGCCAGCCAGGCCAGGGGTTCACCCGCTGGGCCGGCCAACGTGAGTGACGCGGCCCCTGACTTGCTAGCGCCTAGAAGGCAGCGGCTTCCTTACTCAGATTCATCCTTTGTTCGTTGAGGTTCTGCCGCTCTGAGGATTCAGGCGTGTTCATGCCGCGGGTCGGATAGAGCTGCACCGCCGTCAAACAAGGACCAGGCAGGGTCCCGCCGAGCTGTCCGCCCGCCGCCTAGCCAAGGACTTCACCAGGATCCGCAGCGCTGCCAGTCCGGGAACCTCTCCGGTGTCCGATGCGCTGCTTTCTGGTGGCCTGACGGGGATACGCAGCAGCCGTTCTGCCCGTCTCCCGGAGGACCCAGCTTGGAAGTGGGCGCCGCGCTACAGTCTAATGGGGGAACTCACAGCTGTCTGCCCAGGATCTGGGATCTCCCACCACCAGTCTCCCCGAGCTCCGTCGGAAGCTCTCCCCGTCTGCCTCAGTCTACTACCACCGCGGGGCTCCGCGGCCGTCCGAGTGTGCGGTGCTAAAATAACTAAAGAGCGCGCTCTCTGTACGGTACTGTGCAAGGTCTGCCTTCTCTCTGGCTGCGTGTGTGCTGCCTGCACTCACTGCATGCGTGTGTGTACAAAACAAACAAGCAGCCGGTGCAGTCAGTGCAACGGGTCCGCTCCCTGGCTGCACGCACTCATGTGTGCACCGAACACACAGGCAATTGATGCAGTTAGTGCAAACAATCCGTTACCTGAAGGTATGTGCCCTGTATGCACTCACTTCATGCACGTGAGCACTGAACAAACAGGCAGTCGGTGAAGTTAGTGCAAATGGTCAGCTCCCTGGCTGCTTGTAGGCTGTATGCATTCAGTACAGGCGCGTGTGCACTGAACAAAGAGGCAATCGATGCAGTTAGTGCACTGTCCTATACGTGTCTGTGTATGCCCTGTATGCATTCACTGCATGCACGTGACAAACAGGCAGCCGATGCAGTTAGTGCAAATGGTCCGCTCCCTGGCTGGTCGTAGGCTGTATGCATTCACTATATGCGCATGTGCACTGAACAAACAGGCAGTCGGTGCAGTTAGTGCAAACTGCCCGTTACATGTCTGTGTGTCTCTGGATGCACACACTGGGTGTGCGCTACATGCCTCACTGAATGCGCTGAATTCACTCACTTTATGTGCCCTGAGTGCATTCATTCACTCACTAGCTCTGTGCCTCACGCACTCACTGGATATGCGTGTGCACTGAACAATTAAGCAACACATGCAATTGATGCAAATGGTCATTGTGTGCTCTGCGTGCTCTCACTGAATGTGCGCTGTATTCACTCACTGGATGTGTGCTGTATTCACTCCCTGGATGTGCATGTGCGATGCTCAAAGAGGAAATTAAGTGCCGTGCCAATGGTCCACCCCTTTCCCGTTTTTCCTCTGCCGTCATTGGCTGCATGTGTATGTGCACTGCACAAACACGCACCAGCATGCAGGTCAATGGGCTTGCTCACCGCCTTTGTGTGCGCAGTATGCATTCACTGGTTATTTGTACTGCAAGGATTTAACTGTGCATGGTGCGAGGGTTAAGTTCCATCTTTGTGTGCTTTGTATCCACATACTGAATGCAGTGTGTGCACTGCACACTAAATACAAAAAGGCAAACTGTGCAGTTTTGCCTGTGGGCTCAATAAACACAGTCACTGTCTGTTTGTCTGCACAAATAACTGCAGCGAATGATGGATCCGCGTGCGTGCGCTGCACGGATCGCTTGTGCATGAGTACAGTCAAGGACCAGTGAATGCACTGCCCTGGACTTATTACCAATGTGTATATACTACACACTTTGTGTGGGCAATATTCTCAGTGCCTAGTGTGCACACACTGGACCTGCACATTGTGTGTGCACTGTGTACATTACCTGGCCGTACCCTGTGAACCCAGCCTGCGCGTGCACTGTATTCGCTGCCTACTTTGCGGCCGACCGCGGCCCCCGCAGGGGGCCACTAGAGTGGTCAGCCCTCTAGTATCACCTGGGCACCACACACCTCCCCCCCACCTTTTAGGGGCAGGGACTCGGGCAGAGTCCACCCAGCCTGGTCGCTGCACACTATGGAGCATCACTTCCTGGGCGCCTGGTCTGGGGGAGGGTATATAGACCACCCCCACCATCTTAGCGACCTCTTTTGCACGCCCGATACGCCGTCTGACCTCTTTGGAGCTGGACATGTTGTCTCCCACCCGGTCATCTCAGTGCCCCCTCGCAGCCTGATTCCCATCGAGGGTAAGGCGGGGCCGGGCGGCCAGGCTAGGGCTGGCCGCTTGAGATGGGGGGGTTATGACGAAGCTCAGGTATGGGCATGGTCGGTGTTGCTCGGTGCCTCCGGGCATGTGTTCGGGGGCACTGCGGTTTTGAGCCAGAGTTGCCCCGGTGCAGTGGGTTAACACTGGCCTTCACTGGGCCTACCACGTGGGTCCGCACCATGGGGGAGCCCCACGCGGCATGGACCCCAACAGTGTGTCCCAAGCCTGGATCGGGAGGGGGCTCCCTGGGTTCCACGCGAGGCCCTCAACCCCTCCCATGCTGTTTTTGTCTTGACCGCGCGGGCGGCGAGAGGGAACTTCTGCTAGGTGTCCCCCCCCCCCCCCGGCGGGGTACGCTTCCAGGGGTCGGAGGCTGCACCGGGGGCACGGGCTTGATCAGTGGCATGCTCTGGTTGTCGCTGGGTGGTGGGGGAGGGGGCGGCGAACTTTGCTGCAGCTACGGGATGGACTCGGGCGGGGTTCCGCCGCGGCAGCCCACTGCCCAGCCCCCAGATCATTCTTGCTCCATGTCGGCAGGCCGGAGGTCACCAGGCTGCAAGGGTTCGAGTCTCGGTAACGACGCTAAACATCCTGTGATTCCGAGCAAATCACTTAATCTCCCCATGCCTAACAAAAAAATGAATGTGTGTCCTCATGGAACGTAACTGGTGCTATGTAAAGCGCTCTGATAACTGATTGGATTCAGGTCAAGTTCGCGCTATATAAAACTCTGCTAAAAAAAAAAAAAAGGGGGAGGGCCGGAGGCTCTCTCTCCGCACGCAGCGATTGGGGTTACTCTGGGCGTGGATGAGTGGGGGGCCTAGGACGTGACCCTGCTATTGGCTACGGGCACCGAAAGCCCAAAGTAGACCGGCGGAGGTGTCACAACGCAAGTCGGAGCAACGTTCTTTGCTGCCTGGGGTAGCGGAGAAAGTATCGGCACGGCAGCGGTAGCGTGTTTACCTGAAGTGGGTGGGGCTGCTTGTTTCTCCCCCCCACCCCGTTAAAGGCAGGTTGCAATGATTTTGTCATTGCGGTACACAGGCCACACCGCGGATCCTGGGGCAAGGTGGCCTAGGGGTTAAGTTCTCACACCGTTAGTCTGAAGGTGATGTGTTCAAATCCTGTTGCTGCTGTGGTTAAGGCTTTGAGAAATGTATACGCATTGGTATGTTCTCAGGGAAATGTTGGAAAATATTTTGTGATCACTGTTGGTTGGGTAGTTGCTAAGCACGCTACATGGGGTGCGAACGTGGCTAATGATTTGAAATTGTTTATCTGTGCAGGTAAGGGACAGCAGGCATTTCACCCCTTCCTACGGCTCCGCCCAGACACGCATCAGCAGGTAATGGGGAAGAGTCGCGATGGGCAATACAACGTGAGGGGAGTTTCCCGGCACTGCACAGTGCGACGCACGCAGCGGGGGTTCCATCAACATTTTAAGCGTTTGGTTCGATTCGATGCTAATGTTCTTCCTTGCGCTACCAGGCTCATTAGAAGTGTCAATTTAGTCGGTGAAGTAACACCGGTGCATTGAGAATGATTACAGGGTCGTTTTAGCATGCCATCACCTGGTCAGCTGTCATCAAATGTGTTCATACATTAGGACCCACGGCTTAATGATGGAATATGTCTAGCCTTGTCTTACGCCGCGCTGTCTTTGTTTTTCATCCACGATCCGTGCCCTCGGATGCTTGTCGAAGTGTAGGGTTCAACACAGGCCCATCGACAGGAGGCGGTTTTCTGAGGTAACACACATGGTAGTGTGAGCATGTGTGAGGGGGCAAGGCTTGGTGGGATACAAGAGTCTCACCAGTAAAGTGGGGGGTCGACAGCGACGGGATGGCAGAGGATTGAGCCGCACCAGTGCCCGGTAGTCGCTAGGTGTTGATTGGATAATAATTTTCTCTTCATCCTCCGCACGCAGGGTTCATCAAGATCCCCCCCACTCCCCCAACCCCAGTGTCGTCAGAATAAGATCGTAGCAACGAACAGTGAAGTGAAGTAAGTGGCGCCATGGGTAAGAGTGGCACACTTTATGCATTGGAGCTGCTGCTCCAAGGCAAGGTTGTTATTCGGTTATCAAAAGATATCACGTCATGGAGTGCAGTGTTTTCGGTGGGGCATATCATGCTTACTCAGCGGAGGTGGATGGAAACGACCTGTGTGCAAGTTAGCCTACATTTTCCACGGACAGCTGGTTATAATCACCTGAACGCTGAGTGTCAAGGGAATGTAATCTATGCCCCTTTCCCTAGGTATCCGGCAAAAACCTGCAAACTTGATAGGCACTCTGAAACGATACTCTTTAAGTGCTTTAGGGAATCTTATTGTGAGAGGAGAGGAAGTGGCATAACGGCCAGAATTACTGACTTTTGAGCAGGAAATCCCGGTATACGTCGTGGTTTTGTTTACCATGCAACACCTATTAACTTAGCAGACAGTGGCTACAGGTCCCTGGCTATGCCAGTATCAGAACTCATTCCTGATGACATGCCGGATATTTACATGTTCTTTCTTCCTCAGTAATTCAGCGAGTTTTCAGTCGCCCATCTCCTGTACTTAACGGTGCCAGGCTGTTCAGACTGACTGTGTATATTTGTGCTACTGTGCTCCATCTGAGCTACGTCAGTTTCATACCATACCAGGCAGGGTCACCGACTGCCTTTTTAAGCTGTTGTTAATCTCTTACGATGTGGCATACCAGCCAGAGCTGCAGTGTTTGGCGAGTTTTGGCACTGGCTCACAAACCTGTGATTCTGGGCTAATCCCTTAATCTCCCCGGGTCTACGTTAATTGACTGTGTCCTTGTGTAATGTTACTGGTCCTCATGTTAAAGCGCTCTATACCTGCTGGTCGGGTTCACGCGATACATAACCGCAACAACTTGCCTGGGGTCCTCCACAGGCCATAGGGTGGGTGAATTTCATTATTCCAGCCAGTCGGAATTGAAAAGAAGCAGTTAGTTGTTCTATAAGGCAGTATTTGGCCCAGCAGGACAGCGCACACAGGTTGACTGTGTTGCGAGAGAGTATGGAGCGGGAACATTGGCTGGCGTAACTTGTGGGCAATTGCACCGCAGCATCCTGCAATGCAGGAAGGTTTAGGAGACAGCCATGACCCTGAAGAGCCTCACATCATTGAACGTGAATAAGTCGTATTAGATTGCTTTCACCGTTTGCAAGGCCACAAGGGCCATGTTTTGGGCCAACTCTGTCAGGCATTGGGGGTGCGGTCTGGAGAGATGTGCAGGGAGGGAGGGCTCTGCAGTTCAGTCAGTCACACTGCACGTGACTTAATTGTCTCACTGACGCTTGTGACAGTCTGCCACGAGTTGGCGCTGTCTGTCTATTTTAGAGATGACCCGACAGGCACAGACTAATTCAATTGCAATTAAAATCACTATTGCCTGCTGCCCAAGCCCTTCGTATAGATTGGAGGGCTTGGAATAGGCAGAATTATCACGCTTGCACGAGTGTCAGGGTTAGTAGTTGTGGTGTAACTATGCTCGGCAGCACGGCAGGAGCAAGGTGTGGTGCAAAAGGAAGTGGCCGCCTGGCGTGAGTCCTGGCATATAGTGGCACAGTTGTCAGGTGTTCCGCAGAACTGCCTTGCCGTATGTAGTGCGGGCGTATGCTGATTCTAGTTTCTCGCAATATTGGGCGTCTCTATGTATGTGTCGCCGTGAACAGCTCTAGGTCAGAACTTGTGTTTTACTCAGTTGGCATTGCGGTGCGTCTGCCAGGGTGCCCTGGGTGGAGCAAAACAGTATATCAGTTTGGGGTTGATTATTGGTGCATTAAACCAATTTGTATTTCAGGGCACCATAAAGTGGGAAGACCACTTGGGGGCAGTGTATCTCACTTTGGCTGAACAGGAATGAATAATGTCTTCATTCACTAATACCGATAATGGGCATTGCTCCATCCTTCTCAGCAAGGTAGACCAAAGCGGGTCGACATGTCCTTTGACGTTGATGAGCGATTCATTCAATGCTTCTTTCATAGAACCAATTTCAATTCAGTAGTTTGGATGGTGCCTTTGTCTCAAATCCATCAATATTTCATTGACGATCTGGTGACTCGCTGTCCGCCGGTCCTTGTTGAAGACTGTCGCATGGCGCCCGAGTTAAATCACGGACCATGTAGGTTTCAATTGTTTCAATATCAGTTCTGTCTGGGCAGTCGACCCAATCGATGTCGCGAGTGACCACTTAGTTGGTCATTGTTTCCCTGCCCCCCCCCCCACTAGCACTCGTGCATGTCAGGGGTGCCAAGGTGGAGCGCTCCAGAGAGGTCCACCTTCTCTTTAGTTTTGTTGGTTTCGAAGTAGGCTGTACTTCTCCCCTCAGGGGGCTTTAAACCGTAGCGGGTTCTTCTTGGATGTGGCACGGCTGTGTCCGGCTGTCCGTTAGTTTGCGTTATATCGATGTGGGGTTCTAACTTAGTATTATGCCCGGGTGTCAAGGATGGAATTCGCACGTTCTTTCACCTTTACCAGAGTCGCCTGTTTGCCCCCCGGGTGTATATCTGGATTGCGATATCAGGGGGGTTACTGGTTTGTGGCCGATTTTCGGGGAAGTGGCCCCATTGGCTAGTTCCTGCATGATGCAGAGGTTTCCTGGCGGTTCTTAATTGGCACTAATGCTTTAGACCTCTATTCTGTCCCACGTGTCCTCGTAGTGCCCTCTCTAATGGGACGATATTGATAAATTGGATACATGGCATCTAGTATTGGGACAATCGCCGAACCTCCCATGCGCCTTACAAATCCAGGTTCAGCATCATAGGATTAGTGGAGAAATCCCGGCAGATGGTATTTTGTTGAACACAAAGGCAGAACAGGCTGTTATGTAGCCTATGTCATTGAATTGGATGACATCTGCATAGCAACAGGTGGATAGCCCATTGGTTGCTTAAGGCACATTGGATAATGGTGCAGGATAATTATTGTTTTACTCTAGGAAACGGGGATCTTATACCCAGGTTCCGTCTTTCTTTGCCTTCGGTTACCAGCCCAGTGGTGAGAAAGTACAATTTTACACTTACTCTGGGCAATTACAACGGAAGGAGAGGTGCTGCGAAGGCAATGCCTCGGCCCCTGGGGGACTATGTTTAATTGTAGTTGTGTGGGAGTGGGGCTCGAAAGCTCGTCTCGTCTTGCTATGTCTGGTCGATGCAGCTAAAATGTGCCCTCTGCAAACAAGGACAGGTTACAGGTCGCTTCAGTTAAGACATATTCACCCCCGCTTTAGCCAGGGCAGCAGGCGGGTTGTGGTAGTTGTCATCGAACAAGTGTGCTGTGCTGCAAAATGTTTGGTAAACACGGCGTTAGAGCAAAATGGCGACAGGGTATTCAGACCATGTGGCATTCCCAATATTCAGGAAAGGGCAGGTATTTGCATATAATGTTCCCCTCTGGTTCCCACAGACTTGTCTGCCCCCTGGGTTATCCTTCTATGGGCTAGAACCATAGACTGGAAGGGGCACCTGCTGCGACCTGTGTCCCAAATACGTTGTAGTGCTGGGGTAGATGTACCTTGAAGAGCATGATTACTTCCTGGGTTGTCCCAGTGAAAATTGTGTATTTAAGGTTTGCATGACCAATGCGGTTTGTGGTATCTCCTAGCGGACCCACTGAAGTTGTACTGCAGCTAAGCAGGGAACTGGGAATCTGGGTTTCAGTCACTGTGCCAGGTTTAAAGCATCCAGGGTCGTAAATGGACAGTAGGAACTGTGCATCTGTGATCCGACGGCAGTTAGGCAAGCGGGTTGCGCTGCGAAAGTTGGAATTGCACGAAAGGCTGAGGTGTCTCCTACAGGGGGTACACGATATATAGTTTCAAACCAGCTTTGATACCATTAAGGTGTTCTCCAGGGTTTAGCAATCAAAGGGGTTTGTGCAATTGTCTGGTCAACGGGGCGAAGTAAGGGCACCCCAGAACCAAGGGTAGGTGACATGTTCCTGCAGTTAAGCACTAATGCCCCACCCGGTTAGCTATAGTAGCCCCAATGGTTGGGGATGCTGTCAGCCATCATGGTGTGCTGCGGTCCCACGAAATGGGGGAACAAGGTGTCAATCACAAAAGGCTACTATGTAAAGAGAACATTTAGCACGTCCAGTGTTCAACAATTACAATTTAAGGGAGCAGATAATTTCCCACCGCTGGGGCTGCACAGGGTGCAAGGTGTGAACCCCCCCACCCCGCCCGCCATCTGGGAGTATTCTAGGAGGGGGTAAAGTAGGACTTAGTCTATCATTAATGTTCGACACCATATTATAGACAGTGGGCACTGTTGCCCATAAGGAATAAGGGATACATAGCAAGGGCAGGAGGGCAGCCTTGCTCATTGTCACATACTTCTAGTTATGAACATTCCTGGGCGTCATGATTCAGACAGCAAAGGGACTTTCATAGGTTAGTATAATCCTTCTCGCCCTAATAGCCAAAGTAGGCAGGCGTGTTGGGGGAGCGGTCACCTAGCAAGTGGGCTGCTGTCCCATAAATGGGGCACGCAGAGGTCCAGGCACACACGGTGCTAGAAGGACAGCAGCTAGGTGACATCAGCAAATAGATGGGGCAATGTGAGCCATGGCGTCTGCAATCATCCCACCCAGAGTTGGCCCGGGGCTAGGTCATGTGATGCAGTGGAACTTTCCTGCAGGAGGGTGAATAGTTCTTGGCACAAGTTCACAGGCCAAAAGGGCCTTTGGTTTCATCAAACAACAGCTGATCCAGGCTAACGTCAGGGGCTATTGTGATATAGATGAGTCCATCTATCACCAGTAGGGATGGTTCACTTTCATCTAGAGTTGCAGGAGGCTCTAGACAGGAGAAGTTGCAGGTAAGACTATAGCTGTTGTGGTGGGGGGCTCTGGCGGTGACAGTGGCTGCCTCCAGAGCTGTGGCGGAGTTACAAGGCGATCTGGAAGCAGACGGGTACAGAAGGGTACCTCTGCGCGGCACCATAGGGGGTGCCAGAGCCAAATCCTAGGAGCCTCAGGGGAGGTTCCTGGAAAACCGTGTCTGTGCCCCGTTAGTCCTTCGGGCGGTTGTGGGCCTGAACAACTGGGGGTTTGTATTGCTACGCTCCGCCTTGAAAGGGGCGTGAGCAATAAGGTCACGTGATCCGGGAAGAGGATCACCAGTAAGGGCAGCACAGGTGGGGTTCGCCCCAGTGCTGCCTGGCTCATCAGGCGGGCAGGTGGCCCAGTTGGTTGCCTGCCCTTGGATCGCCCGTAAGATAACCCACCTATTACATAATGGTGTATGTAATAAACATGCAGCAACTTTACCCAAATAAGAAATGTGTTGTGTGTTTATTTATTTGCATGCATGTTATGTTGGAGGGGTGGGAAGGGATGCCAATGGTGATACTATAGACAATGGGCTCCAGCCTGCAGACAGGAAGCGGCAGGTGGATTTAACAGTAACCCCACACCCCCTCAAAGCCTCCACCCCCACTGAATGGTTATCAATATCCTCCATGATTTGTATGAGTGCTGAAGGGGGGGGGGTGTCTCAAGGCCCAAACAATGCGGTTGGAAGGACTGGGCCTGGAGGATGAGGAGGGGAAAAAAACTCCATCTATTGTTAGTGAAGTGACCCCTCCCGAGCAAAGAGCTCAAAACCGGCACCTCGGCTGCAGTGGAGGGCAGACTTAGAGGTCCCCCACTCGCACCAAGGGGGTCAAGAGCCCCTGTGCAAGCAAGGAAAATACACCCCTAGCCTCTGTTTGTGTAGTGAAATAGACATTATAAGGGCTGAATGGGACCTTTGGCCTCTGGGACTCGTGCCACTGCACCTGCTGCATCGCTGACTGTTACGGCATGAATGACCAGAGTAGTTTTCACAACGAAGCAAAATCAAAGGAAATGATGGACGGAGTGTTGAACACTGCAAGCACTCACCCCCAGTCAACTGATCTGGGTTTAATCCATCACCGTTCTTTAGCCCACTCTGCCACCCCAGTTCAGACATGGCCATATGCAAATCAGTCTGACCCTGTGCCTCATGGGAACAGTCCAGCCCGAACTGCCAAGCCATGTCTTCCCTGGACCGGAAACAAGCTTCCTAGGACCGGTTTCTGGCATTTCAGCCGTCTTCAGCCAGGCTTGCTTGAATCCAGTGTCAAAGTGAGCAAGGGACTCACGTCTGAGCATACCCTGCCAACTTATGGCGAACAAAGCAAAACCAAAGTAAATGATGGACGGAGTGTTGAACACTGCAAGCACTCACCCCCAGTCAACTGATCTGGGTTTAATCCATCACCGTTCTTTAGCCCACTGTGCCACCCCAGTTCAGACATGGCCATATGCAAATCAGTCTGACCCTGTGCCTCATGGAAACAGTCCAGCCCGAACTGCCAAGCCATGTCTTCCCTGGACCGGAAACAAGCTTCCTAGGACCGGTTTCTGGCATTTCAGCCGTCTTCAGCCAGGCTTGCTTGAATCCAGTGGCAAAGTGAGCAAGGGACTCACGTCTGAGCACACCCTGCCAACTTATGGCAAACAAAGCAAAACCAAATGAAATGATGGACGGAGTGTTGAACACTGCAAGCACTCACCCCCAGTCAACTGATCTGGGTTTAATTCATCAACGTTCTTTAGCCCACTCTGCCACCCCAGTTCAGACATGACCATATGCAAATCAGTCTGACCCTGTGCCTCATGGGAACAGTCCAGCCCGAACTGCCAAGCCATGTCTTCCCTGGACCGGAAACAAGCTTCCTAGGACCGGTTTCTGGCATTTCAGCCGTCGTCAGCCAGGCTTGCTTGAATCCAGTGGCAAAGTGAGCAAGGGACTCACGTCTGAGCATACCCTGCCAACTTATGGCAAACAAAGCAAAACCAAAGGAAATGATGGACGGAGTGCTGAACACTGCAAGCACTCACCCCCAGTCAACTGATCTGGGTTTAATCCATCACCGTTCTTTAGCCCACTCTGCCACCCCAGTTCAGACATGGCCATATGCAAATCAGTCTGACCCTGTGCCTCATGGGAACAGTCCAGCCCGAACTGCCAAGCCATGTCTTCCCTGGACCGGAAACAAGCTTCCTAGGACCGGTTTCTGGCATTTCAGCCAGGCTTGCTTGAATCCAGTGGCAAAGTGAGCAAGGGACTCACGTCTGAGCATACCCTGCCAACTTATGGCAAACAAAGCAAAACCAAAGGAAATGATGGACGGAGTGTTGAACACTGCAAGCACTCACCCCCAGTCAACTGATCTGGGTTTAATCCATCACCGTTCTTTAGCCCACTCTGCCACCCCAGTTCAGACATGGCCATATGCAAATCAGTCTGACCCTGTGCCTCATGGGAACAGTCCAGCCCGAACTGCCAAGCCATGTCTTCCCTGGACCGGAAACAAGCTTCCTAGGACCGGTTTCTGGCATTTCATCCGTCTTCAGCCAGGCTTGCTTGAATCCAGTGGCAAAGTGAGCAAGGGACTCACGTCTGAGCATACCCTGACAACTTATGGCGAACAAAGCCAAACCAAAGGAATTGATGGACGGAGTGTTGAACATTGCAAGCACTCACCCCCAGTCAACTGATCTGGGTTTAATCCATCACCGTTCTTTAGCCCACTCTGCCACCCCAGTTCAGACATGGCCATATGCAAATGGCAGGGTATGCTCAGACGTGAGTCCCTTGCTCACTTTGCCACTGGATTCAAGCAAGCCTGGCTGAAGACGGCTGAAATGCCAGAAACCGGTCCTAGGAAGTTTGTTTCCGGTCCAGGGAAGACATGGCTTGGCAGTTCGGGCTGGACTGTTCCCATGAGGCACAGGGTCAGACTGATTTGCATATGGCCATGTCTGAACTGGGGTGGCAGAGTGGGCTAAAGAACGGTGATGGATTAAACCCAGATCAGTTGACTGGGGGTGAGTGCTTGCAGTGTTCAACACTCTGTCCATCATTTCCTTAGGTTTTGCTTTGTTTGCCATAAGTTGGCAGGGTATGCTCAGACGTGAGTCCCTTGCTCACTTTGCCACTGGATTCAAGCAAGCCTGGCTGAAGACGGCTGAAATGCCAGAAACCGGTCCTAGGAAGCTTGTTTCCAGTCCAGGGAAGACATGGCTTGGCAGTTGGGGCTGGACTGTTCCCATGAGGCACAGGGTCAGACTGATTTGTATATGGCCATGTCTGAACTGGGGTGGTAGAGTGGGCTAAAGAACGGTGAGAGAGGCCCAGGGACACACACCTCTCACAGGCAAAGAGAGAGAGATCCCAAGGCACACACCACTCAGAGGCAAAGAGAGAGAGATCCCAAGGCACACACCACTCACAGGCAAAGAGAGAGAGAGCCCAAGGCACACACCACTCACAGGCAGAGAGAGAGAGATCCTAAGGCACACATCACTCACAGGCAGAGAGAAAGAGATCCCAAGGCACACATCACTCACAGGCAGAGAGAGATCCCAAGACACACACCACTCACAGGCAGAGAAAGAGAGATCCCAAGGCACACACCACTCACAGGCAAAGAGAGAGAGATCCTAAGGCACACACCTCTCACAGGCAGAGAAAGAGAGATCCCAAGACACACACCTCTCACAGGCAGAGAAAGAGAGATATCCCAAGACACAAACCACTAAAAAGGAAGAGAGAGAGACAGATCCCAAGACACACACCACTCACAGGCAGAGAGAGAGAGATCCCAAGACACAAACCACTAAAAAGGAAGAGAGAGAGAGAGATCCCAAGGCACACACCACTCACAGGCAGAGAGAGATAGATCCCAAGGCACACACCACTCACAAGCAGAGAGAGGGAGATCCCAAGGCACACACCACTCACAGGCAGAGAGAGAGAGATCCCAAGGCACACACCACTCACAGGCAGAGAGAGAGAGAGAGAGATCCTAAGGCACACACTACTCACAGGCAGAGAGAGAGAGATCCTAAGGCATACCCCACTCACAGGCAGAGAGAGAGAGATGCCAAGGCACACACCACTCACAGGCAGAGAGAGAGAGAGAGAGATCCAAAGGCACACACCACTCACAGGCAGAGAGAGAGAGATCCCAAGGCACACACCACTCACAGGCAGAGAGAGAGAGAAATCCCAAGGCACACACCACTCACAGGCAGAGAGAGAGAGATCCCAAGGCACACACCACTCACAGGCAGAGAGAGAGTGAGAGAGATCCTAAGGCACACACTACTCACAGGCAGAGAAAGAGAGATCCTAAGGCACACACCACTCACAGCCAGAGAGAGAGAGAGAGAGATCCCAAGACACACACTACTCACAGGCAGAGAGAGAGATCCCAAGGCACACACCACTCACTTCCAGAGAGAGACAGAGATCCCAAGGCACACACCACTCACAGCCAGGGAGAGCGATCCCAAGACACACACCACTCATAGGTAGAGAGAGAGAGATCCCAAGGCACACACCACTCACAGGCAGAGAGAGAGAGATCCCAAGACACACCACTCACAGCCACAGAGAGAGAGATCCCAAGACACACACCACGAACTGCCAGAGAGAGAGATCCCAAGGCACACACCATTCACAGCCACAGAGAGAGAGATCCCAAGGTATACACCACTCACAGGCAGAGAGAGAGAGAGATTCTAAGGCACACACCACTCACAGGCAGAGAGAGAGAGAGAGAGATCCCAAGACACACTCCACTCACAGCCAGAGAGAGAGATCCCAAGGCACACACCACTCACAGCCAGAGAGAGAGAGATCCCACGGAACACACCACTCACAGGCAGAGAGAGAGATCCCAAGACACACACCACTGACAGCCAGAGAGAGAGATCCCAAGGCACACACCACTCACAGGCAGAGAGAGAGAGAGATCCCAAGGCACACACCACTCACAGGCAGAGAGAGAGAGAGATGCCAAGGCACATGATAGAGCGCCATGTGATTTCGAAATTCGTAGGGGTGCATCATATTCACTGTTAGTCAGCACCCACATATTAATCGATGTATGTTTAGAATTGCCATAGAATTGTATTTGCTGTAATCATTTAACATAGAAGTGATAGAAATGTAATAACGCTTTTGTGAGGATCAACGTTGCAATTTGTCGTGAATGTATTTAGTATAATGCATAATGATTAGGTTTGTGTAATGCAATGTACTAGGTTAAACGTGTGCCATGTTAAATGTTACACGTGTAGTTTGTTATTTGTGCATTTAAGAATAATGATTAATGTTTAGAGTGTGATTTAGTAGGGTGTTTAAATTGTGAAGGCTTAATTGCATATATGTTAGAAGCAAAGGCCTGTTCATTTTCTTATTTTAGCCAATGTTGTAGGCCGTAAATGATTCCCTTGGTAAAGGCTTTGGGCTACAGGAAAATGTGAAAAGTTACAGAGACTAGTTGGTTTTTCGTTCCCATGTTTCTGTTGCAGGTGCAAGGACATTTAGCTCGTTAGAGAGAATAAGTCTTTGTTTTAGGAGTTGAGATGCTGTGAGAAGCCAATAGGGGAGTGCATTGGAATGTGCAAAAGATACTTCGAGCAAGAAGGTGCCTGGGACCCAAGGTCAAGCTAATGGACGTTGGACGACAGACAGCTCCTGATGGATAATCACCGAAGGAAGACCTGGCTGAAGAGGTGTGCCGAAGGGCGTGTTCTACGATTTTGGTGTTTTGTACTAGGGACAGTGCCCCGTGGGTTGAGCAGATGAGGTTTAGGCGGGAAGCTAGAAGGAGCATCTTAGATCGAGCTCTGACCAAGTGAATGTACTTCTTAGGGAGTCTTCACTTCTGACACCTTTTTCCTTGATTCTCTTGCCTGGGTTGGGAATGCTAAGTAGGGATGTCACCTTAGAGTTAGTGTAGGGACAGATTAATGCTTCTTTCTCTTGACTGATGATTCCTAATGTAGATGTAGGTCTGATCATTGCCTTTTTGATGATTTTGGAATCAGTAATTCTTTTTTTACTAAGCCGTTTAAGAATCTTGCGTTAATTGGCGTTTGTATTAGTGCCCATTTACCTTTTGCACCTTATATTGAGGTGTTTGTATGTTCAGCTATTTTTGATTATGATAAAATCTTACAAATTTTAGATTCGGAGCCAGTGATTCTTTCCCTATGATGTCTAATTATAGTGGATATATATTGATAATTGTGTTTACCCCCTCTACGCTATCTGGCAAATAAAAATATCCTAGCGACCTATGAGGATTCTTGGAAATAACAGGTAGGCAAGAATCCGGTCCTATCAGTTGGTAGCAGAGTAGGATGGTTTATTTCCGATAGCGAGGGGAGATCCTAGATCAGGATAAGAGATCCTTGAGGCCCATAGAAGTTAAGTGGTGGTGACTCATCAGATGGTGAGCAGCGGACGACAGCGACTGATGGAGATTGATGGAGAGTAGCAGTGCGGCGGAAAGCAGCAGTTTGAGGAGGAGTGAGTATGAATAGGGTGAGATGTTTGTAGATTGCGGTGTTGATTTGTTGTGTGATGTCTTGCGGAGTTGGAGTGAGTGTTGAGTGATTGTGAGATCAGGCTGTGAGCGCGCGCAGCCCGGGAAAGTCTTAGGCTCGACGAGTAGCTTAAGCGATTGTGGTGTAGAAGACACCCAAGGTTGATTTTGTTGACCACCGAAAGGGGATCGTAAGACGTCATCGATCGCCTGGACCGAGATAGGGGGTGCGAATGTGAGTGCATGAGTAACCGACGCTGGTCGTGGGTTGTTGTATTGTAACCTATCAGAGGTGATTGTCTGGTCGGACGTGGGCAGACAGTTGCCAACCGAGGTCGACAATTTCGAGAGACTGTGGACGAACAGTCAGAGAAGTAACTTGTTTCGGACAAACGGTTATTTCAGCGTATGAATGGGACGAATGCAAGGGTGAGACGTGAGTTGTGAAGGAGGGGAACTGCTGCGAGCGGAGGAAAAGTGACGTCAGAAGGTGTTGCACTGCGATAGGTCGGTTGGTGTGAATCGCGCTGTTATTGGTGGATTTGACATCAGGAAGTAGTCGAAAACATTGTGTGCGATTGAAATTTGTTCATCATGAATTGTTTTAGAGTTTTCCGAGAATTGTGCAGAGGTGACAAACATGTGGTTACTCGTGGGGGAGAAGAGGCCCCTCCCGAGGATACTCCGGCACATTACATAGCAAGAAATGTGGGATTGCATACTATAATTTGGCTTGAAAATTGGCATAAAATGACTCAGGGTGAAGGAGAATTAGCTTTCCCGAGATATGGTTCATTCAGGTTGGAAGTGTTGTACCAGTTGAAGTCTGTGATGGCGGCTTTGCGACCTTTGCCGAGACCAACACAGTTTGAAGCCTTGCATGCATGGATTAGAGCAGCACATGACAGAAAAAGAGATCGAAATCAAGAAAGGGTGAAAAAGTCGATTAAGGCATTTCAGGATGTGAGATGGGATGCAGAAGAGAAAAGGTGGAGAGTACAAACAATAGAAGGAGACAGGTTGTACCCCTTATTGGTAAAGACTGATGGTTCGAAGGTAAAGAGTGTGGATGATGATGATGACAGCGATACAGATGATAGCCTATTAGAGAGGTTATTGTCTGAAAGACCACCTCCATACAATCCAGATGCCTCTGAAGGAGAGTCGGCTCAAGTAGAAGGGACTAGTGGAGTACCAACTCAGTCAGAAGTGAGAGTAGAAGGGAAGATTTCGACAGGAGCTGAGGGTACTAGAAACCAGCCTGCAGTTAGCACAGATGTTGGGAGAGGTGTGAGGTTACCGGATGCTCTAAAGGTACCGGTTACGATTGGACCCATTGTTTCTGTTTACAATCCAGATCAAGAGAAGATTGGGAGTTCAGTACAGTCAGTTGTAGGAGCGAGGAGTGTAGTTGAGGGAAGTGGATCAGTGAGCCGAATGGAGCAAACTCCAAAACCTATAGAATGGAGTACGCCATTGCCAGCTACAGCAGACTCCTCTAGGGGACAGGGAGAGTCGAGACCAGTGAGACCGAGGTCTTTGGCTGAGTCCAGATCAGACTTGCGGTTGTGGGCACCACCAGTGAGGAATCAGAATCAGAGTGTGAGGACAGCAGAAAGCGAACGAGGCACAGTAGTGAATCGTTCTGTTCCTATGAGTATGTCTAAAGAGAGTAGGTCTCAGGAACGGGAATGCGATTATGATGAGAGGGATGGTGCAGCTTGTCGAGAGGTACTGAAGGGAGCCCTGAAGGGGAGGATGATAGATGTTGTAAGGTTGAAGGCAGAAGTAGATGAGATGATAAGTGGAAATTTGCCTCTTGAGAGAACATTAATGTACGAACAAGATGAGTTACTCTTTGTAGCGAAAGATGTGACTCGTAAAGCACGAACTGCACATGAGAAGTTGTCAGAATTGGCCAAAAAGTACGATGTGGATTTGTCCAAAACGAAATCAGTGCAAGGAAGTCATAGATTGCAGTATAGTGATCAGGAGCTGGAAGAAAAAAGAGTCATGGGTTTGAGAGCCCATATCAAAGATTTGATCATAGCAATGCGTGCATGGATCATGCTTGATAAGTGGGAAGAAAGATGGTCCAAGAAGAAAAGCTCTAGGAGGACAATAGGAGAAACGCCACCTCCGGGTGGGGGAATGACAGAGGTAGGGAATTATCCTCTACGAGGGGTACAGAATGGAGGATATGTGCATGTGCCTTGGAGTAGGGGTGATCTGGCTGCCTTCACGAATGATTTTCCCCGACTAAGAGAGAAGCCTGTGGAGTGGTACAAGCAAGTTGATCGTTTTGTCAAAATATCGAAGGTATTGTGGGTTGATTTGAATACATTGTTTGACATTGTAGTGCCGAGTGACTTGTGGTCAGCATGTAAAATTGCTGTTGAGTGGCCGACTTCAGAGCCTGACAGAGATCCAATTTCGTATGGTCTGTCGCCCACAGTGATGAAAAAGTTTGAACAAGTGATTACATGGTTGAAGTCGAAAATCTCACCTCAGGACATTGATTGGGTGAAGATAGATAGGACAGTGCAAGAGCCAAAGGAGACTGTGCATGAGTTTTATGAGAGACTTTTGCAGGCTTTTAAGCAGTACAGTGGACTAGATGTGTTGGATACGAAAGACATGGGACAGTTTGTTTCGAAGTTTGTGTTGGGATTGAGACCAGAGGTTAGTCTCATGATACAGCAGCATTTGATCTGTTGGCAGAATAAGCCTTTGGATGAGATCTTACGGTATGCTAGGTACTGTAGTGATGAGATAGAATCCAAGCACAGGAAGTTAAAAGATAAATTGATGCTTGTTCAGATGCAAACAGCTCAGGGACAGTTTAATGGAGGGACGTTGGGAAGAAAACAGGGAAACAATCAAGGAGGAAATCAGAATGGTCAAGGTCAGGAAAAATCAAAATCAATCGATCCAAAGACAGGGGTGGATGTGGCGACATTGAAAAAGACCACAGCATGTCATCTTTGTCACCAGGTCGGACACTGGAAACGCGAGTGTCCTTTGAATCCATTGAATCAGATACAGCAGGAAGGAGAGATAGTTCAGGTTCCTGTAACGGACATGGTCCCTACAGTGACTCGACCTAAGATGGTCAAAGGGGGGACGGGTGTTCCGCAGGTGGAGGTTACTCAACCACCCAAGATACAAAATATGCAACAGGGAGCTTGAACATACTTGCAGATGCCTATGTTTGAGGGGAGTGAGGAATTCGGCCCAGATCCGTTGGCACGACCGTGCTTGAGAGGGGAAGAGGACTGCGCGCTTGGAGCAGTCTTAGAGGTAGATCAGAGGGGACCATTTGTGGAAGTGATCCAGATCAGGGTATACAAATCCTACCTACTTCCACGGATAGAGTAAATTCACAGTTACACACACATACACTCATCATACACTTGGGCCCATTTTACTAACATACACTCAATTACTCTATTACCACTAAACCTGTGGAAAGAAAACCCTTCTAAACACCCTGCATCTGCACCAAGGTCGATAAGACCTAAATGGAACTGTCTTGAGTCATGATTTAAACAACAATCTAAACATCAATAATCAAAATAAAGTACTCAATAATTGACAAAAAATAACCACCAACACTGTATTATAATAATGAAAATTTATCTAAAATTAGTCAAGGTAAAATCAATCAAAGTAAAACATTTTCTCATAATTACCTATTCTAGCTAAATGTCAGAATGGGTCGGGACAAGTCTCTCAGTAAAGTCTCTCGAGACGCCGTCTTCACAGCAACGATCCTCACCAACGCAGGTTTGGGAAGAAGTGGCAAAACGCAATGACCACCAACCCTCTCTAGTCTAACATATTTATAAGAAAACTTACAAAATTAAAGAAACATAAAATGTTCTAAACGTCCGCTGAATCGCTGAGCAGAGCGAGGAGGAAAGGATGTAGCATCGCTACATTTGGAAAATCTCCGCTCAGAAAAATCACAAAAATAAAAAGACAGAACAGGAACTAAAATTTAAAATGTATCATTCGACGTCCACATTTCCTCGGAACTAACATGACGCTCTCAGAGTCCATTCATTATGGCTCCTTTGTCCTCCAAGGTTATTCGGAAGCTTTTGGACACCGGCCCAGTACTGCTGCTGTCTTCATGGAAAATTTTAACCAGGCGAAGACTGTGGTCAGATGCCTCTCGACCATATTCAGCAAGGCCCTCTCATCACAAATCTCTCACTCGAGGCTAGGCTTCAATTGGCAGCCATTTTGCGAAAGGCCAAAACGCACAATCTTAATGTAAAAGAGACAAACAACGTTACCACAGCATAGTGATTAAACAGTGTTAACCCCACTAATACCCTTATGTGTATGTAATTATCTAGCCTTTGCAACATAAGAAAAGCACTAGTTCATGACATTTTAAAAGCATTTCGTGCTTTAAAATAAACAGCACACAGCAACGTTTATTTAATAAACATGCACATTTGTTATAAAGCAGACACAAAAGCACACTCCCATGTGTCGTTTTCCTTCTCATTAGTTCATTTTAGTTAGTAAAACATTTACACAAAACAAATAATTAATAATTAGAAATTAATAATTTTAATTTTACCACGTATAGACAACTGAAGCTTCAAAACCCGATAAATTTTCAACAGAAAACTCTGCTCCAGCAATCCCCCCTTTGGTGATTTTATCACCAAATAAACCCAAAAACAAAAAAAAAATTAGTAAAATTTAGTCCCAATTTTTAGGAGAAACTGGAAATGTCTTTTCTTTTCACAACACTAGACACCAGACTCCCTTTCATCATCCCTCTTTGTTTCCAGATAAACACTCTCCCTCAATTCTTCTAATTCTATTTCTTGCGGTTCTCTTTTCAACCTTTTATTTCTCTTTTCATTATTTCTTTTAATTAAATTCTTTTTCCCTCCCCTGTTTTTACAACACACACACACCAATTTCAGTATCAATAAAGCAACAATTATACAAGTCAAAGGAAACAATATTTTACCTATAATAGTACTACCTATTTTTGCAATAAAATTCTTAACAGCAACTATTTTATTAGCTATTTTAGTCCAAATACTCTCAGCTTCCAGTGGTACTAATTCTTCATGCAAATCAGTAATATTTTTGATATAGACCTTCAGGTCTTTGCTTTCGTCTGGAATGTAAGTGCAACAATGTTGAATTTTCAGCATTCCACAAACTCCACCCTCCTTAGCTAATAGAATATCAAGGGCAAGTGGATTTTGCATAGACATGGCACGTACGGCAATCAATTCCGTATTCACCAAAACAAACCCTCCAGCGGTATTTGTCAATAAACGATCAACCACTGTTGACAGTTTCCGAATTCCATAAGCATTCAAAGAAATTCCCACTGCTGGAATTAAAGCTCCAAAAATGTCACCCACTATTTCTGACCAAGTTTCTCTCTTAAATCTTGTTAGTAAATTAATATGTTCTACGTCTTCTATTCTATCTATATGAAAAATCTTTGGAAAGACCAGGCCCACATAACACGTGCCATACCAATGGTCAGGCAACCTGTAATAAGCCTTGTTCCCACAAACATAGTACACTCCTGGGAAAATTGTATCTTCTCCACCTTTGAAACCCCATCCTGTTGCAATGAAGTATGTATCATGACACTCACTAGTCCCAACAAAATATGTATCATATTGGGATTTCCTTCTTGTAATGCACAGCTTACCCTTCTGTGGTGCATCTAGAGCTAAAGTTGGACTAGCTCCATTTCTCAATTCTTTTCCCATCTCAATGTCCCAAATTGTCTCACTCACTTTATATTTCCCTGCTTTCTCATGCATGCTCAATCTCCTTTCCTCCACCATATTTAGGAAAGCTTTCTCCTCTTCTTTCAGACTGCAAGTTAAATTATTCTTAAAAATGTAATCTAAAGTTAATTCTTCTCTCTCAATAAAAATCTCACCAAAAATGTTAGCTTCTTTAGCTGGATTCAGCTCTTTGTTCATTGGCAAATGCCCAAAAATACTATCTTTGTTAGACATCTTATAATCTATTTTTCCTAACAAATAAAAAACACTACTTAATACACTACATGAAATTCCATACGTAGCTGGTAAATGGTGATAAGTAACACCCTCTGAAACGGATGCAGGTAACTGCATACAAATGTAGCAATCCCTCACTTCCATTGTTTTCACATATTCGTATAACAATTTTGAAAAAACATTACTAGAAAAATCATTAATTGACTTATCTTTATGTATGTGAGTATTACTAATTCTAGTTGGAACTACTTTTTGTGAACTCTTCTCTACGCCAGTCACATTTTCTTTATGTATCTCAAATGTACCTATTGTAACTCTAAAAGTAACCAATAAAGCTAAAACACCCCATAATAGCATTAAAAATGCAGTACAACAGCAGCACATTCTACACCATCTTTTCAAGAAGGCACATCTACTTTGGTTATTCTCTATGTTAGCCATTTTACTACTTTGACCTTGTCTTTTGACTTAGCCTCTACTACTCCACTACTGAAATTTCTTGAACTTTGGAATTTTCCAACAATTAATTTTCAGACTCTTTTCTTTTCACTTTTCTCCAAGTGTTTCTGTTCACTCAATCCAAATGAATTCTTCTTCTGTTTATTCAGTTTGGATACTTATCACTCTTCACTTCAACTTCTTCGACATCAAATTGTATTAGATCTCCAACATCAAAATCCTCAGTATCCGACTTTTCTTCAATATCAGTCAAGATTACTTTCAGGATTTCACCTGTACCTTCCTAAACCACTTCACGTATGGCCTCCTCTGGATTTCCTTGACTTTCTGTCTCTTCACCTTCAGACAGTGCCACGTACGTCCATTCCGGTGACCTATACTTCTGGTTAGGTTTTCTTATTCTTTTGATCTCCTCTGGTTCTTTTGATTCTTCTCACTCTTCACCTTTCGTTGAACTCTGACTCGATACCTCATTCACTTGTTCAGCTTTCGAGGTATTTGCTCTTATCAATCTGTATCTCAGCCTCTTTATTCTGTTGTTAGGCCAAAGATCTCCTTTTATAACCTTTTTCGGCCTTATTTCTTTATTATTTCTTTCTCCGATCCAAGTTCTCTTTCTCAGAACTCGACCCTCTGATTTCTCATTCTCACCTTCATCCGATTCTGTTTCAAATGCCTTTCGTTCTTGTTTCTTAGCAGTTTTTTTTCGCTCCACAGTCTTTTTCACCACTGTTTGAGACTTCCCTATTTCTATCCCTCCTCGGGTCTCCGACACGCAATCTTCTTGCTGTCTACTTGTCCCTTCACCTAGCTTATCAGGAATGTTCCCTACACCTCCTCGGGGGTCTTCCGCAATCTGTCCCTCTCTATCTTCTTCTGACCCTACTTCTTCAGATATAATCTCAAGTGATTCTTCAATCTCAATCTCCTCTTCTGATTCAGGAGTAGTCTCTGTGGAATTTCTCTTTTCTTTTCTTTTTCCTCCACTGCTTTTTGGAACTTCAGGCTCTCTCACAGAATCTGATCTTTCTTCTGAGACCCTCAATGGTTCTCTCGAAACTCTTTCTGCTTCTTTTTCTGAACTCTGATTCTTTCTCACTGTTTCTGGGTCTTCATCATCACTAGAATCTGACTCTTCAAAATACTCTTTACCAGTCCCTTCTTTTGGGTTTGGAACTCTCAGAGTATGACTTGCATGTACCCAGTTTTTCACACCAGCACACTTCACTGCAGTTGTCGTAGTCAGAATAACTTGTCTCGGCCTTCCCCACCTTGGAACCAAGCAATTTCTTCTTCTGTGTACTTTAATCCTCACCCAGTCCCCTGGACTCAGATCATGAGCTTGCTTCTTCTCAAGTGTGGTAGCTTCTTCTCCAACCTGGTGAAACACAGAATGAACTGCGTCAGCCAGGCCTTTACAGTAATCCAAAATCATGTCATCAGTTATTGTCACCAACTTATTGACAGGTACAAATGCATGGCGCATTGCACGTCCCATTAGAATTTCGTGTGGACTTAAACCAGTAGTTCTATCTGGAGTAGATCTAATAGTCATTAGCACTAGAGGCAAGACATCCGGCCATTTCATACCAGTGGCTAAACACATCTTACCAATCCTGTTCTTGATTGTGCCATTCATCTGCTCAACAACGCCAGAAGCTTCTGGCCTGTATGCACAATGTAGCTTCTGCTGTATGCCTAATGCTTCACAAATCAGACTCATGAGTTCATTATAGAAGTGTCCACCTCTATCAGACTCAATCGTTACTGGAAATCCGTACCTAGGAATCAGCTCTCTTAACAGTAACTTTGCCACTGTTATTCCATCATTTCTCCTAGTCGGATAGGCCTCCACCCATCTTGAGAACAAGCAGACTACCACTAGAACATACCTCAATCTGTTCACTTGGGGCATTTCAATGAAATCAATCTGCATTCTCGTAAAAGGACCACCTTCTCTGCCTATTGTTCCCAGACTCACTACTGTCTTTTTCCCAGTGTTAAATTGCTGACAAATCAAACATCTTTGACAGATGCTCTCTGCAATTGTCCTGAACTTTGCATTGTACCAAGTTTGTTTAAAAGACCTGATCATCGCATCCCTTCCCAAATGTCCTTGGCCATGATACATCCTTGCCATTGTCGACAGCATAGAGTTAGGCATGACTGGTCTGCCATCTCTATAGACCCAAACATGGTCTGTTTCTCTTGGGGCACAACCTGCCTTGATCCAATCTTTCTTTTCTTCCTTTCCTGCCTCATCCTGCAACTGTTTCACTTCATCCCACGTTTCTAGGATATTAGTAAACATCACAGAGCAAAAAGACATTTCCCCTTCTCGTTCCCGATTAATGGATTGATTGTACTTCGCACAATACTGAGCAATATCATTGGCATATCTATTGCCAACTGTTACAAAATCATCTCCTTGTCCATGAGCAGCACATTTCACAATTGCTCACTCCTTAGGCAGCTGTATCGCCTCAAGTAATTTCCTAATCACTTCAGCATTCTTTATTGGAGTCCCACTCGACGTCAAGAAACCTCTCTGTAGCCAAAGCTGGCCAAAATCATGCACAACTCCAAATCCATACTGACTATCGGTCATCACAGTCACTCTCAGATCTTTCCCAATTTCACAAGCTTTTGTCAATGCCACCAATTCAGCAATTTGTGCAGATTTCACTCCTTTCAATGGTGATGCTTCCATTACCTCTGAAACCTTACACACTGCATATGCTGCACATAGCACACCCTCATCATTCCTCAGGCATGATCCATCCACAAACAACACATGATCACTCTCAAGCAAGGGAAGATCCCTTATGTCTGGTCTCGGTTTTGTACAGTAATCCAGCACATCCAAACAATTGTGATCATCTTCACACCCACATTTTCAATATCCGGCAACAATGTCGCTGGATTCACATTCACACATCTCTCAAGAGTCACATTTGATGCTCCCAGAATCACCTTTTCATATTTAGTCAGCCGACTATGTGACATATACTGGGTTCTGCTCCTTGTCAAAAGAATTGCCACATTATGAGGTACGAATACCCTTACAGGATATCCCATTATGATTCCCTCACTCTGTTCTAGGCTTCTGCATGTTGCAGCCACAGATTTCAGACAACCTGGTAAACCCACAGCTACAGGGTCAAGTGTCGATGAGAAGTACGCAATAGGCCTTCTCAGTAATCCATGCTTCTGGATTAACACTGAAAGTGCACATCCATTTCTCTCACTGCAATACAACTCAAACTCTTTTTCATAGTCTGGCATACCCAAAGCAGGGGCTTCACACATTCTGTTTTTCAGCTCCTCAAATGCTGCCATCTGTTCTCCATCTAGTTCCAATGGGTCTGTCATCTCACTTTTTGTCAGCTCAATCAGTGGCTTTGCTATCAGCGAGAAATTAATTATCCACTGACGACAATAACCTACCATACCCAGGAACATTCTCACTTCCCTCTGGGTTTTTGGGGCTTTCATTTCTCTGATGATTCTGATCCTGTCATTAGTCACCTTTCTCAGACCTTTTTCAATATTGTGTCCAAGATAATGCACCTCTTTCTTGCAAAATTGCAATTTGGCTGGAGATACCTTTAACCCTCCATCTGCTAGATGATTCAGTAAAGCTATGGTATCTACTTCACAAGCTTCACGTGTTTTTGATGCCACAAGTAGGTCATCAATATACTGTACTAGTACTGAGTTTTCAGGCATGATCAAACTCTCTAATGACTTTTTCAACAGCTGATTGAAAATCGAAGGACTCTCTGTATACCCCTGTGGGATTCTACACCATGCTAAAATACGCTGGCCAAACCTAAATGCAAAAATCGGCTGGCTGTCATGATGCAATGGAATTGAAAAGAAAGCATGACACAAATCAATCACTGTGTACCACTCAGCATCATGTGGAATCTGATACAAAATCACTGACGGATTTGGCACAATGGGACAACATGCCACCACAATTTTGTTAACTTTTCTCAAATCCTGTACAATCCTGAACTTTCCATTAGGCTTCTTTAGCCCCATAATCGGCGAATTACATGGACTACTCAGTATTTCTCTCAAAACTCCCTGCTGAATCATTTTCTCAATAATAGGAGTTATTCCTTCAATTCTTTCTGGTGTCATTTTGTACTGAGGAATGTTAGGATAAGTAATTCCCTCTTTCACTGCAATTTTCACTGGATCTACATTATTCATCAATCCCGCATCCTCTCCAGTAAAATCCCAAACTGTCCTTTTCACTGTGTCTCTCAGCTCTCTAGGTAAATCTTCCGGATCAAACACAGCATATGTACCAATTAACTCACTCTCTCTATTTTCTAGAGTCATTCGGTACAACACATCCTCATCTGGTGTTTCAAAAGCTATTCCATCCGATGTACAAAAAATTGTACAGTTCATCTTGCACAATAGATCCCTACCTAACAGATTCACTGGACTAGTGTCACAGACAATAAATCTGTGCATGTCTGAAATTTTCCCTATTTGTACTCTTACTGGTTCAGTAAGACGTGTCCTGATTTGTGTATTCGCTACACCAACTACTTGGATTGCTTCATCCGAGAGAGGAAGATTTATAATATCTGCTGACCTGACAGTTGATCTTGTCGCACCTGTGTCTACTAAAAAAGTAACACTTTCTTCATTTATTTTCCCATCCACAAATGGTCCTGCCTGGTCTATTTCTAGAGTTGCACCAAGTATGCACACTTCCTCCTCTCTTCGGCACCGTCAATAATCACCCTCAGACTCACTCCCTTCATTCTTTAACAAGTACTGTTGTACCTGATTAGAACGCCTTGGTTTGTTTACCTGCTCATCATTGTAGAATCCTGAATCCTGATTGTACTTTTGTAACCCTCTATTCTGCGGCAAGGGCGGTTTCGGCTCTTGACTCTGCTGTCTCACAACTTTCTGTTGTTGCTGCTGATTATTCCCTTCGTTCTGCACCTGTTGATTTAAGGGTTTACCTTCGTTATTCACTAATGGTGGGTTGGTACATTCAGATCTCCAATGTCCCAGTTGGCCACAGTTGTGACACGGAAACTTCTTTTTCGCTTCCTCAAGATTTCCCTTTCCTTTCCCTGCATACCTAGGCCTATTTCCTGCATTGTTTCCTGGATTATTTGCCTGTTCCACCAACTGTACTTCTTGTCTTTCCGCAACTTTCACTTGTGCCCACATTGCTTTTTCTTTCAGCTTTCTCTGTTTTGCTTCAATTTCATCACTGAAGTATTTTGCATGTCTCAGAATTTCATCTATTTTCTTACTCTGCCAGTCCACTGTATGCTCACGAATTCTCTCACCAATCTCAGGTCTCAGGCCATATACAAATCTGTATACAAAATGACTCAAATCTTTGTCACCCAGGTGTTCATCTCCACTGAATTGTTTAAAAGCCAGTATCAGCCTCTCGTAAAAAGCATGAACTGATTCTTTTGCTTCCTGATGTGTTCGATCTATCTTAACCCAGTCTGTTTCTTTTGGAGGTACTTTACTTTTCAGGTATACCATCACCTGATCATATTTTCTCATCACCTCTGGATCTGGTGCTCCTGTTCTCTGATCTCTTGGATATTCCTCAGTAGGCCAACTCACAACTATTTTACACTCAGTCCACAAGTCTGCTGGAACAATTATATCAAACAGACTATTCAGGTCAACCCACAGCACTTTTGACAATTTCACAAACCTATCTACCTGCCTATACCACTCGACGGGCTTTTCTCTCAGTCGAGGAAAATCATTCGTAAATGATCAAATATCCTGTCTGGTCCATGGAACATGTACATATCCTCCTCCAGGTATTTCTCTCATAGGATATACAGTAGTAGATGCTTTCTCTTTTTCTCTCACAGGAAATGCTGAATAAGTCCTATCTCCTGATTCTTCCCTTTTCTTATACCACCTATCCTTCCATTTTTCTACATCACCCCATTTTCGCAATAATGCGATCATTTCTTTAATCTGTCCTGTTCTACCAGCGCCATTCAAATTTTCAATATCCTTGTCCGTGAAATCCATCCTGTAAGACTTCTGCAAAGCTTTCACCTTATCTATGTCAACTCCCTGTTCATTCGCCACTGCTCTCAATCTGTCATGTGTATTTCTAGCTCTCCATGTGATATTCTTACACATGAACAATAATTCACCATCATGATGATTTTTGAGAATTTCTGTAGGAATTGTCCCTGCAACAAGCTCCTCTAATTCTACACGTAACCTAGCCACATCAATTGCCTGTGAGTCTTTATCCCTCTTTTGAAGAACTTTCATCCATTCATTCAAATCTTCAGCTGTTATTTCAGTAGATTTTCTCACTGGAACCACTTTCTTCTGCGGTTCTAAAATCGGCATTCCTGAACAACTAGCTTCACTAGCATCCAATGCTTCATTACGTGTGTCATGTCTGGATTGTCTTGAATCATCAATTTCTATCCTTCTTTCTGAATCTCCTGAAGGACCTGCCAAACTTGTCATTTTATTTCCAACATATGGAATCACCAAACCATTTTCACCTATCCTCTGCTTGTCAAACACAGGCATAACCGGACCTATGGTTACAGGCACCGTAACAGCTTCCAGATTTTTCGTCAGCTCTCTAATCTTTTCAGACAACTCCGATGTCGTTCTGGCTAATTCTCTTGTATTCTCTCCACCACATCTCCTTTTCCCTGAAAGGATTACCACTTCTTAACTCAGGTGTCACATTTTCTGTCTCAATGATACGCAATGTATCTCTTATCGGAGAAACAACCGGTGTGCTCTCTTCTGGTTCTGGTCTATATGGAGGTGGTCTCTTGTAAATCATGTCATTCAAGACCTCATCCTCATATTCATTAACTCCATATCTTCTCACTTCTGCCTCAGGAACCCTTTCTTCAACTGTTCTCATAGGATATAATCCCTCTGACATACTAGCATCCCGCCATCATTTCATTCGATCATGATGAGTTTCTTGATCATGTCTCCTTCCGAACATGTACCTGTAATTGCCTCCAGACCTCTGCTTTTCTCGCTCATGTACTTCCTCTTCCCATTCCACCAGAGCCTCAAACTGTGTCGGCCTTGGTCTTGGGTCAAGACACAACATCTTTTCCCGTAAATTTTTCAACACGGCCAAATTAAATGAACCATGTCCTGGGAATGCTAGAACACCATCTTCTTTAGTGTACCTAACCCAATTTTCCAACCATATACAGGTATGATACCCATATTTTGCAGCCATGAAGGATGCAGGCGTTTTCGATTGAGGTAACAATTCACCCTCTCTTGTTTTAACATCCTTATCCTTGTCACTTTTTGATTTTTCCGAACAAAGTTTTCTTCTTTTTCTCTTCTTGGTAATACATTTTAACGTTTACCAACACTTTCTAATCCCTTTTGTATTACAACTGAATAATACGATATTTTGTCCAATAACAGCGCGACTCACACTAACGCACCAATCCTGGAGCGTCCACGTCACAAAAATCCCTTCCAATCCGTGCGCGGCTCACACCAACGCACCAATCCTAGCGCGAGCACTGTACTGATCCACTATCCAATCAGAGCGCGGTCTATATGACGTCAGCAGTCGCTGCAGTAGTCTCTGTCTCTGTCTCCTGTCACTCGTCTACCCCTCCTTTACAAAAACTTTTCAGTAGACTTCGTGTCAAATTCTACAAAATCTATTAGTTACAACATATAAACATCTCCATTGTCTGCTTCGCTAACCACAGAATAGTAAAGAAAAATCTATTTCACAAGAATCCCATTGACACAGTAGCACATCCCTCTACTTTGCCCTTCCAACATGCATTCATTAACTGTTTCCTCTAGGACTTGTCCAAAGAGTTTTACAATCAACTAAATGCTTATACATTCACGCACATTCATACAAAAAATATAGTACATACACACAGAATCCTGCCTTCCCGAGAACAGCGAACAATCTGCCCTACTACAGAATTATAACACACGTTAACCAAGCAGCTTACCTCTGCCCAGTCCTTCAAACAAGTTCAGAGAATACCTATTACTCCTCCCGCAATAAGCTTTAACGGTGAACCTTACGGATCCCTGGGACTTAAGACCAGAGTTTCACAGATAACCTTCGCTACCATACGCACTCCTTTTATACCAGATATATATTCTAATAGTAACATACAACAATGTCACTGATTCCGAACCCAGACAATGTGACGCGCAACTTCAATTGTCACACGTTTTTCCTACAATCCCGTCTTTCCCGAGAGCAGCATATACTTCCCTCTGCCCTACTACGGAACTGCTACTAGCTCCCAAGTTCCAGAAGCACTACATATAACTCAACACGACGACTCCAACATATAGTATTAGTACGTATACCAACATCAATCAATAATCAATAAATCAAAAAGCCTATGTACAAGCAATCTAATCAGATCAAAACAATCTACAAAACCATCCTAATTCTGTTACCAGGAAATTGATCCAGATCAGGGTATACAAATCCTACCTACTTCCACGGATTGAGTAAATTCACAGTTACACGCACATACACTCATCATACACTTGGGCCCTTTTTACTAACATACACTCAATTACTCTATTACCACTAAACCTGTGGAAAGAAAACCCTTCTAAACACCCTGCATCTGCACCAAGGTCGATAAGACCTAAATGGAACTGTCTTGAGTCATGATTTAAACAACAATCTAAACATCAATAATCAAAATAAAGTACTCAATAATTGACAAAAAATAACCACCAACACTGTATTATAATAATGAAAATGTATCTAAAATTAGTCAAGGTAAAATCAATCAAAGTAAAACATTTTCTCATAATTACCTATTCTAGCTAAATGTCAGAATGGGTCAGGACAAGTCTCTCAGTAAAGTCTCTCGAGACGCCGTCTTCACAGCAGCAATCCTCACCAACGCAGGTTTGGGAAGAAGTGGCAAAACGCAATGACCACCAACCCTCTCTAGTCTAACATATTTATAAGAAAACTTACAAAATTAAAGAAACATAAAATGTTCTAAACGTCCGCTGAATCGCTGAGCAGAGCGAGGAGGAAAGGATGTAGCATCGCTACATTTGGAAAATCTCCGCTCAGAAAAATCACAAAAATAAAAAGACAGAACAGGAACTAAAATTTAAAATGTATCATTCGACGTCCACATTTCCTCGGAACTA
This sequence comes from Triturus cristatus, assembly GCF_964204655.1. Lineage (NCBI taxonomy): Eukaryota > Metazoa > Chordata > Amphibia > Caudata > Salamandridae > Triturus > Triturus cristatus. The sequence goes on from NC_140590.1 coordinate 1,845,396,167, forward strand.
ACATGACGCTCTCAGAGTCCATTCATTATGGCTCCTTTGTCCTCCAAGGTTATTCGGAAGCTTTTGGACACCGGCCCAGTACTGCTGCTGTCTTCATGGAAAATTTTAACCAGGCGAAGACTGTGGTCAGATGCCTCTCGACCATATTCAGCAAGGCCCTCTCATCACAAATCTCTCACTCGAGGCTAGGCTTCAATTGGCAGCCATTTTGCGAAAGGCCAAAACGCACAATCTTAATGTAAAAGAGACAAACAACGTTACCACAGCATAGTGATTAAACAGTGTTAACCCCACTAATACCCTTATGTGTATGTAATTATCTAGCCTTTGCAACATAAGAAAAGCACTAGTTCATGACATTTTAAAAGAATTTCGTGCTTTAAAATAAACAGCACACAGCAACGTTTATTTAATAAACATGCACATTTGTTATAAAGCAGACACAAAAGCACACTCCCATGTGTCGTTTTCCTTCTCATTAGTTCATTTTAGTTAGTAAAACATTTACACAAAACAAATAATTAATAATTAGAAATTAATAATTTTAATTTTACCACGTATAGACAACTGAAGCTTCAAAACCCGATACATTTTCAACAGAAAACTCTGCTCCAGCAGAAGCAGACATTGATGGTCACCCTACAACCTTTTTGGTTGACACTGGTGCTACTCGGTCTACTGTACGATCTGCAGTAGTCCCTGACCTACCTCTCTCGGGACAATCAATACAAGTTGTTGGCGTAGCGAATCAAAACCTGACTAGTCCATTGACAGAGCCAATCCCATTCAGGATAGGGAAGTTCAGAGATCGGCACCAATTTGTGGTGTGCGACTCAAGTCCGGTTTGCCTGTTAGGTAGAGATCTATTGTGTAAGCTGAACTGCACTATCTATTGTACCCCGAAGGGAGTGGAAGTACAGACGAGGGATGATGATGCGACCTTTAAGGTTGCGAATCAGCATGTGTGCATAGAAATGTACCCAGCATTGACGGTGGAGGAACTTCCACTTGATCTAAGGGATTCCATGTCAATTGACGTGTGGGACCTCAGTGGAGAGGAGATCGGATTGGTCAAAGTTGTAGACCCAGTGAAAATCCAGATTAAGCCAAATGTAGAGTTCCCTAGGACGCCCCAGTATAATCTGTCACCTGAAGCAATTGCAGGGATTAAGCCTGTAATTGAGTCTATGATCAAGCAGGGAATTTTGAAAGAGATCATGGGTAGCCCATGCAATTCGCCTATTATGGGACTACAGAAAGCAAGTGGGAAATTCAGAATCGTGCAAGATTTGCGAAAAATTAATGAGATAGTCGTTCCATGTTGTCCAGTGGTACCGAATCCATCTGTGATTCTGTTTCAGATCCCATGTGAAGCTGAATGGTTCACAGTGATTGATCTGTGTCAAGCATTCTTCTCGATTCCTCTACATGAGGAGAGCCAATTTATTTTTGCTTTTCGGCTGGAGAATCGTGTGTTAACGTGGTGTCGTATCCCACAGGGGTATACAGAGAGCCCGTCGATCTTTAATCAGATCTTGAAGAAGAATCTTGAAGGTCTTGTGTTGCCACAGAATTCTGTTCTGGTGCAATACATTGACGACCTTCTTGTAGCGTCAAAAACTGAAGACGCTTGCAGAATCGATACCATTGCTTTTTTGAATTATTTGGTGGAGAATGGACACAAAGTGTCTCCAAACAAACTGCAGTACTGTTTGAGCGAAGTGCAGTATTTGGGTCACAGAATTGAGAAGGGCAAGAGAAAGGTGTCACCAGATCGCATTGAGACTATTATGAATATGCCTGTGCCCACTACTCAGAGAGAAGTCCGAATGTTTTTGGGAATGGTTGGTTATTGTCGCCAATGGATCCCAAACATTTCCTTTGAAGCGAAGCCTTTACAGCGGCTGACGTGTAAGGATGTGAGTGATCCGGTACCATGGGACGAAGACAGTCTAAGGTCATTTTTGAGGCTGAGAGAAGCTTTGTGTTGCGCTCCAGCTTTGGGAATGCCTGATTACAACAAGGCATTCGCACTATTCTGCTGTGAAAGGGAAGGTTGCGCATTGGCTGTCTTGACTCAGAATCATGGAGGTGTCCGTAGACCAGTTGCCTACTTCTCAGCTACTTTAGATCCAGTAGCTTCTGCGTTGCCCGGATGTCTCAAATCCGTTGCTGCAACAGGTGTCAGTGTCGAAAGATGTGAGAGCATTGTAATGGGTCACCCGCTTACAGTTTATGTACCGCACTCTGTTGAATTGTTGATGACAAGGACTAAAACACAGCACCTCACGAATAACAGGTTGACGCGTTATGAGCAAGTCATCCTTGCTGCAGAGAATGTGACTTTGAAGAGGTGTTCTGTTTTAAATCCTGCTACCTTGTTGCCTATTCCAAATGTAGATGATGAAGATTGTGAGGACCATGATTGTCTTGATGTGACTGAATTGTGCACCAAACCGAGACCAGACATTGTTGATGAGCCGCTCCCAGTTTCAGATGAAATTTTCTTTATGGACTGTTCATGTTTAAGAGACGGTGCTGGTCGACTGAGAGCAGCGTTTGCTGTATGTACCATCACAGGAGTGGTCAAGGCTGCTTGTTTAGAAGGAGTATACTCCGCACAGGTGGCTGAACTTATTGCTTTGACTCGTGCCTGTTTGGCTGCTAACAAGATTCGGGTAACGATGTATACCGATAGTCAGTACGGGTTTGGTGTCGTTCATGATTTTGGACAGTTATGGTCTCAGAGAGGGTTCATGACATCTTCTGGTTCACCCATCAGGAATGGGGAATATGTGAGGCAATTGTTGGAAGCATTGCAATGTCCGGAGGAAATCGTAGTTGTCAAATGTTCTGCTCACAGCAAGGGGAAGGATTTTGTGTCGCTGGGTAACAGCTACGCAGATGAAGTTGCTCGGTTTTGTGCAGAACAGGGATGCATATTCACTGAAGGGCATGTTGAAAAAAGCCAAGAAGGAACCGATTTCAACGTGATGTTAGCCATGGCTGATACATGGTAGGAACTAAAACGGTTGCAGGATGAGGTTTCTGATCAAGAGCGGGATAGTTGGATACGAGCTGGATGTGAGAAGGGAGATATGGATGTATGGATTTCGAATGATGGACGAGCTGTGTTGCCAGAATCTCTGTTGAACCCAATGGCGAGATTGATACATGGTGCTGTACATCTTGGTAGAGATGTGATGATGCGAGTGTTTCGAGAGACGTGGTACAATCCGGAGTTTCGTGCCGTTGCTGAAGCTGTGTGTCAGAGGTGTGTTACATGTCAGCAGATGAATGCAGGAAAGAGAACTGCTGTGACTTTGAGCCACATTGGGAGGTCAGGAGGGCCTTTTAATAGGATGCAGTTGGATTTCATTGAGATGCCAAAATGTAATGGGTTGAGATATATTTCAGTTGTAGTATGTGTCTTTTCTAGATGGGTGGAGGCTTACCCAACACGTAGATGTGATACACTCACAGTAGCTAAGCTATTACTGAGAGAGCTTATTCCGAGGTTCGGTTTCCCGACCTCTTTGGAGACAGATAGAGGAACACACTTCCATAGTGAGATCATGAAATTGCTTTGTACTGCCTTAAATGTGGATCAAAGGTTGCATTGCAGTTACCGACCAGAAGCTTCTGGGATTGTGGAACAAGTTAATAGGACTTTGAAAGCACGGATGGCAAAAGTGTGTTCTTTGACATCTCTGAAATGGCCTGACGCATTACCCTTAGTTCTCATGAGCCTTCGTAGTGTTCCTGATAGGAGGACTGGGTTGTCACCACATGAAATACTTATGGGAAGAGCGATGCGTTTGCCAGCGATAGCTGCCACTACTTTGATTAACATCACTGATAACTTGATTCTCGACTACTGTAAGGGCCTGGCTGACGTAGTCCGTTCTGTGTCTCAGCAGGTGCAAGCAGCAGCTGTTCCAGCCACAAGTGACTTGTGGCACAACTTGTGCCCAGGGGATTTGGTACTTGTGCGTAAACACATGAGGAAGAGTTGCCTGGATGCTCGTTGGAGTGGTCCATACCAGGTAATACTGGTTACGAACACGGCAGTGAAGTGTGGGGGATTGCCGAACTGGGTGCATGCCTCCCATACCCGCAGAGTTCCAGCACTCTTGGAAGATACATCCCCTCTTGTGAATGAAAATCCAGCTGAGGTGGCAGAGCCATCTGAGAGGGCAAGCCAAGCTGTGAGGGTTGCTGATGCAGTTGGTTGTGCACTAGATCGAGCTGAAAGGGGATGTGCAAGTCGAAGCCCCGAATTTGACTCAGATGAGGAAAGTGTTGCTGTGGGTGGAGTAGAGTCAAATTCTGCTGAAGAAGGAAGTAGTGCACAGGGTACCCGAAGGGAGAGCAGAAGTGCCACAGAAGCAGAAAAGGTTTGGCCCGTGAATCAGAGACGGGTAAACTTGCGATTGGCACCTGGAAGTGATCTTGCCCCAGTTTCTGAAACATCTGAATCGGAGCAGAGTGACGAGGACCAAGCTCGAGTCAACCGGAGAAGGTCTAGGAGAGTAGGAGTGCCATGTCAAAGGTACGCCTCACCAGAGTGGACATACGCTGTGACTGATGCCAGGCATACCGAGCACGGGGAGGCTAAGATCCTTGACATTGATCAGCAATTCTCCGAACCTGAAAATAGAAGTGTTGCTGAGAATTCCAGGATTGGAAATAGATGGAATACTGACCCTCAATATTCCGAATCCACCGCTTCTGAGTAAAGTTTGTGAGCTGATTCTGGAGACACTGGTTTTACCGACTTTTGCCGTTATGCCAGCACCTCAGGAATTGGTGATACTTCGTCTTGAAATATTGCAAGGGGTCTTAGAGCTTTTGGGACCGAATATTGTTCTGGACTGATGATGACCTCTTTCGCTGTATATAAGTCTGAAAGAAGATAACCTAGGCCCGAGTGGAAGAAGAATAAATTTAGGGACTTTCCGCTAGAGAAAACGAAAGAGGGTTAAGGAAGTGTTCTATGGACTGTGTAAATAAGGAACTGAAAATTGCCAGGGGTTTTCCAGCTTCAAGGTGGTGATTGAACTGATTTAACAAGCAATACTTGGATGAGAAAGAGACTTTAACCTGTTGCTGTTGAACTGAACTGAATCCTGAGAACTTTACGAAAATGGCAGAAGCTGGAAATACTCACCGTAGGGCTAAACTAGTGATAGGTACACTTTTAGGGGTAGTGATAGCGATAGTTGTAGCCTCATATAAAGTGTCACATGAGCAAGAGGAGGAGGTACAGGGGACACCTACACCTACCACTCCTAGCCAAAAAGGGGTTACTATAGGAGCTCAAAGAGCTTTGATACTTGAAGAGAGTCGTAGATTTCATATAGACCTGTCTAGAAGTGATTTTACGCTCAATGCTTATGCGAAGCTGTTGTATGAGTATGTTGATGCAATGGATGCGAAAGATTTCTATGTGTGTATGCAGTTACCTTCTTCTGTAGATGAGGGTATTAGATACCATCATCTGCCACTTACATATGGGATTTCTTGCAGCTTATTGCTTAGCATTTTTTACGAGAAGAGACAGTTTGAATATTTATTTTCTAATTACGATGCACTACTTCCTGAAGTTCCGGCCTATAAGCATTTGAATAAGTAGGACTATTATAAGTCAGAGGACAGACTTCGGAAGTATTTCATACCGACTTTGAGTTTAGATACGGCTTATGCTCACCGACATAACTTGACATGTTTATTGTCGGAAACTGAAAAGAAGTTTATTGGGCAAATAGAAGATAGATATAGAAAACTAACCCAAACACGAAATACAGGAGAGAGTCCAGTAGATTGGACTGATGAGGAGAGATTACACAGATCTAAGGGAAGTTATGGACCTATAGCGTTAGATCAAACGCAGAAGGGGAAGTTGTGTGTGAGACGTCCTCAAACCTATTATGAGAAGGTTTCGGTAGGACAGAGTACGTGTGATCATACCTTTACTATGGAGGACTCTACTAAGAACTTTTTGAAAAGTCCGGTACAAGTGATTCCAACTGTGTATTTTGTGTGTGGAAGGAATGCTTATGTGAGGTTGCCTGCGAATTGGTATGGTACATGTTATTTGGCTATCATTTTCCCGAAGATTTATCATGCAGAAGATTTAAATCTTTTGGAGATAGGACATCATTCTAAAGTACGGAGAGCTGCAAGTGCAGGAGCAGTGATTGGTGATATCTTTGGAGCGATGATACCGAGTTTAGGTGTGGTTTTGAATGATGTGAAGATAAGAAAGTTGGCGACTGTGGTTGATGAATTGTCAATGAATACTGCGAGGTCGTTGCTGTTGGTGGATGGAGAGATGTTGTCGATAAGGACGATGGTTTTGCAAAATCGTCTTGCTTTAGACGTATTATTGGCAAAAGAGGGTGGAGTCTGTAAATTGTTGAAAGTTCAGGAATGTTGTACATATATTCCAGACAATAGTAAAGATCTGGAGAAATATAAAGACAACATTACCACGATTCATCAAGAGATTGCGGATCTGACTGAAGTAGGTGTGTGGGAAAAGATTGGTAAAGGATTTGGTCGTGTTGGAAGTTGGTTTGCAAACTTGGGAAAAGGATTCCTTGGATTTGTGTTGAAGCCACTCATTATAGATGTGGTTTGTGTGATATGCTTGTGGGGACTTATTAGAGCCTGCAAGTGGTATAGGGGAAACAGGGTTGAAAGAGCTCTTAGAGTGAGTGAAAGGCGAATGGCAAGACTGCAGGACAGTCAATATCAGAATCTTAAGAGAATGGAGAGGTTCCGACAAGGTAGAATGGCAACAAGCACTGTTTAGGTCGGTTCTTTCTCCAAGGGAATGAGGTTGTGATGGTGTGATGACAATTGTCATCAAAGGGGGAACTGATAGAGCGCCATGTGATTTCGAAATTTGTAGGGGTGCATCATATTCACCGTTAGTCAGCACCCACATATTAATCGATGTATGTTTAGAATTGCCATAGAATTGTATTTGCTGTAATCATTTAACATAGAAGTGATAGAAATGTAATAACGCTTTTGTGAGGATCAACGTTGCAATTTATTGTGAATGTATTTAGTATAATGCATAATGATTAGGTTTGTGTAATGCAATGTACTAGGTTAAACATGTGCCATGTTAAAAGTTACACGTGTAGTTTGTTATTTGTGCATTTAAGAATAATGATGAATGTTTAGAGTGTGATTAAATAGGGTGTTTAAATTGTGAAGGCTTAATTGCATATATGTTAGAAGCAAAGGCCTGTTCATTTTCTTATTTTAGCCAATGTTGTAGGCCGCAAATGATTCCCCTGGTAAAGGCTTTGGGCTACAGTAAAATGTGAAAAGTTACAGAGACGAGTTGGTTTTTCGTTCCCATGTTTCTGTTGCAGGTGCAAGGACATTTAGCTCGTTAGAGAGAATAAGTCTTTGTTTTAAGAGTTGAGATGCTGTGAGAAGCCAATAGGGGAGTGCATTGGAATGTGCAAAAGATACTTCGAGCAAAAAGGTGCCTGGGACCCAAGGTCAAGCTAACAGACGTTGGACGACAGACAGCTCCTGATGGATAATCACCGAAGGAAGACCTGGCTGAAGAGGTGTGCCGAAGGGCGTGTTCTACGATTTTGGGGTTTTGTATTAGGGACAGTACCCCGTGGGTTGAGCAGATGCGGTTTAGGCGGGAAGCTAGAAGGAGCATCTTGGATCGAGCTCTGACCAAGTGAATGTACTTCTTAGGGAGGCTTCACTTCTGACACCTTTTTCCTTGATTCTCTTGCCTGGGTTGGGAATGCTAAGTAGGGATGTCACCTTAGAGTTAGTGTAAGGACAGATTAATGCTTCTTTCTCTTGACTGATGATTCCTAATGTAGATGTAAGTCTGATCATTGCCTTTTTGATGATTTTGGAATCAGTAATTCTTTTTTTATTAAGCCGTTTAAGAATCTTGCGTAGATTGGCGTTTGTATTAGTGCCCATTTACCTTTTGCACCTTATACTGAGGTGTTTGTATGTTCAGCTATTTTTTATTATAATAAAATCTTACAAATTTTAGATCGGAGTCAGTGATTCTTTCCCTATGATGTCTAATTATAGTGGATATATTGATAATTGTGTTTACCCCCTCTAAGCTATCTGGCAAATAAAAAGATCCTGGCGACCTATGAGGATTCTTGGAAATAACAGGTAGGCAAGAATCCGGTCCTATCACACACACCACTCACAGGCAGAGAGAGAGATCCCAAGACACACACCACTCACAGGCAGAGAGAGAGATCCCAAGGCACACACCACTCACAGCCACAGAGGGAGAGATCCCAAGGCACACACCACTCACAGGCAGAGAGAGAGAGAGATTCTAAGGCACACACCACTCACAGGCAGAGAGAGAGAGAGAGATCCCAAGACACACACCACTCACAGGCAGAGAGAGAGATATCCCAAGGCACACACCACTCACAGGCAGAGAGAGAGAGATCCCAAGGAACACACCACTCACAGGCAGAGAGAGAGATCCCAAGGCACACACCACTGACAGCCAGAGAGAGAGATCCCAAGGCACACATCACTCACAGGCAGAGAGAGAGAGATCCCAAGGCACACACCACTCACAGGCAGAGAGAGAGAGAGATGCCAAGGCACACACCACTCACAGGCAGAGAGAAAGATCCCAAGACACACACCACTCACAGGCAGAGAGAGAGAGATCCCAAGACACACCACTCACAGGCAGAGAGAGAGAGAGAGAGAGCCCAAGACACACACCACTCACAGGCAGAGAGAGAGATATCCCAAGGCACACACCACTCACAGGCAGAGAGAGAGAGATCCCAAGGAACACACCACTCACAGGCAGAGAGAGAGATCCCAAGGCACACACCACTGACAGCCAGAGAGAGAGAACCCAAGGCACACAGCACTCACAGGCAGAGAGAGAGATCCCAAGGCACACACCACTCACAGGCAGAGAGAGAGAGAGATGCCAAGGCACACACCACTCACAGGCAGAGAGAGAGAGATCCCAAGACACACCACTCACAGGCAGAGAGAGAGAGATTCCAAGACACACACCACTCACAGCCAGAGAGAGAGAGAGAACCCAAGGCACTTACCACTCACAGGCAGAGAGAGAGAGATCTCAAGGCACAAACCACTCACAGGCAGAGAAAGAGATCCCAAGGCACACACCACTCACAGGCAGCCAGAGAGAGATCCCAAGGCACACACCACTCACGGGCAGAGAGAGAGAGACCAAGGCACACACCACTCACAGGCAGAGAGAGAGAGATCCCAAGGCACACACCACTCACAGGCAGAGAGAGAGAGATTCCAAGGCACACACCACTCACAGGCAGAGAGAGAGAGAGAGAGATCCCAAGACACACACCACTCACAGGCAGAGAGAGAGATATCCCAAGGCACACACCACTCACAGGCAGAGAGAGAGAGATCCCAAGGAACACACCACTCACAGGCAGAGAGAGAGATCCCAAGGCACACACCACTGACAGCCAGAGAGAGAGAACCCAAGGCACACAGCAATCACAGGCAGAGAGAGAGATCCCAAGGCACACACCACTCACAGGCAGAGAGAGAGAGATGCCAAGGCACACACCACTCACCGGCAGAGAGAGAGATCCCAAGACACACACCACTCACAGGCAGAGAGAGAGAGATCCCAAGACACACCACTCACAGGCAGAGAGAGAGAGAGATCCCAAGACACACACCACTCACAGGCAGAGAGAGAGAGAGATCCCAAGACACACACCACTCACAGCCAGAGAGAGAGAGAACCCAAGGCACTTACCACTCACAGGCAGAGAGAGAGAGATCTCAAGGCACACACCACTCACAGGCAGAGAGAGAGATCCCAAGGTACACACCACTCACAGGCAGAGAGAGAGAGAGAGAGAGATCCCAAGACACACACAACTCACAGGCAGCCAGAGAGAGATCCCAAGGCACACACCACTCACAGGCAGAGAGAGAGAGAGAGACCAAGGCACACACCACTCACAGGCAGAGAGAGAGATCCCAAGGCACACACCACTCACAGGCAGAGAGAGAGAGAGATCCCAAGACACACACCACTCACAGCCGGAGAGAGATATCCCAAGGCACATACCACTCACAGGCAGAGAGAGAGAGAGAGAGATGCCAAGGCACACACCACTCACAGGCAGAGAGAGAGATCCCAAGACACACACCACTCACAGGCAGAGAGAGAGAGATCCCAAGGCACACACCACTTACAGGCACAGAGAGATTGAGAGATCCCAAGACACACAACACTCACAGCCAGAGAGAGAGATCCCAATGCACATACCACTCACAGCCAGAGAGAGAGAGAGAGAGAGAGATCCCAAGACACACTACTCACAGGCAGAGAGAGAGATCCCAAGACACACACCACACACAGGCAGAGAGAGAGAGAGAGAGAGATACCAAGACACACACCACTCAGAGGCAGAGAGAGAGATCCCAAGATAAACACCACTCACAGCCAGAGAGAGATCCCAAGGCACACACCACTCACAGGCAGAGAGAGAGAGATCCCACGGCACACACCACTCACAGGCAGAAAGAGAGAGATCCCAAGGCACACACTACTCACAGCCAGGGAGAGAGAGAGATCCGAAGACACACACCATTCACAGGCAGAGAGAGAGAGATCCCAAGACACACACCACTCACAGGCAGAGAGAGAGAGAGATCCCAAGACACACACTACTCACAGCCAGAGAGACAGATCCCAAGGCACACACCACTCACAGGCAGAGAGAGAGAGAGATCCCAGGCAGGCAAGACACACTCTCTCCTAACGCTTTTTAATTTTTTTTAAAGTACAAACACATTTGCAATGCAATAGGTCTCGCATTTGGAAGAGTTTAAGCTATTGGCATTGTAAAAAACAAATTCCAATGCCTTTTATTTATCTGTGTCAAAAGCAACACATAAATAAAAGGCATTGTCCTTTACAATGCCAATAGCTTAAATTCTCGTAAATGCGAGACCTATTGCATTGCAAATGCTTGTTACGTATTGCAGAGAGCAGTGAACTTCAGAAATCCAATTATTTTTTAGGGTGATGGCTTCTTTGTCAGTGATTTTCGGCTCTTGGAGGAGAATGATATCTCCCTTGGATCAGTAGAGATAGTATATTATTTTGCATCTTTTAACTTGATGGTTTAATCCCTTAACGTTTACAGAGACAATGTTTAGGTTGTCTGTAATTGACTGTACAGTCATGGTTCTGCGGTGAATGAGAATGAAACAGACTCCCAATTCACTGCAAGTGGGCCTCCAAGGTGAATTAGTAGGTTATGGTATAAATTGGAGAATGTAGGAGAGTAGGATCTGCCTCTTATGTTGCCCCCACTTTTTTCTGATGTTAACACTGGTTTCTGGCTACAGTCTGTCTGGGTCCCTGCTAATCAGGGCCCCAGCCTCTCTGTTCTCTCTAAACAACATGGAGTGCATATTAGATGCACTAGTGATTGGCTACTGTGGTACCTTATGAGCCCCTAGTATATGGTACCTTAGGTACCAAGGGCATAGTTACTTCACAGACCTACCAGGGGCTGAAGCATGTATTATGCCACCCCTGGGAAGCGGACTAAATCTGACACCACAGGCCTGCTACTGCAGCCTGGGTGAGGTAGTGTTAGTGCTGCAGCGCGGAAACCTGGGTAACGGGAATCAGAACAAAACCCCATACCAAATCCTCCCTTGTCACAGACCAAATACCACACTAACACATTCATTCATACATTCATTGGTGGGGCCTATAACACTCACGCTTCACTTCTCACTGGTCTGCACTTACAGGAGAGATGAATGTTCCATGCGCTGACATGAAAGGAATACCTTATAACCTATAAAGAGAAAATTATTTACATCTCTATACACTATTATCCTTATCTCTACACATCCTAAACCTAAACATTAAGATACTCCTCCCACGTGATCAATGGATCATTTAGTTGGATTGGAATGATGATTTAGTCCCACTAAAACACACTCAAAGATCCTGATCTATCCCTTCTCAATAAACGGCCAAACACATTTTCTTGTTAATCAATATTTTTGTTTATCTAATTAATGTAAGAATTTAATTCCATCTAGTAAATTTATTAATCATTACGCAAATCACAGAACACCATATTTACCTAATCTGGCTATCAGTCATCCTCTAAATTATCAAATTTGGTCGTCAATTAGTCAGAATTCGAAAGTTCTTCATGCAGCACGCTACAGTCCCAAAGATTGGGTCAAGGACTAGAGACGTACAAGCATCGATCAATGCCCATAAATTTTGGGAAGTCCTTAGTTCATCATGAAATTGGGCAGCAATTCAGTCTGTCAAAGATTCAGGAATGCAGCCGTCACGTATCGTCACCGTCGTCTCCATCAGCAAAGAAATACGCAATCTAGCAGCAGCCTTTTTCCCTCTCTATTCTACCGTCTTTTATAATAAAAGTAAGGTCGAAAAGATACATTTTAAAAGATTTGGGCATCATTCATTGGTCGGTTAAGATCGTCCAGTGAAGTTTCACACAGTTCAGGAGGTTATGTCATTAGACATGATCCATCCGGTTTCTTGCATTAGTCCTTTGTTAGAGTACTTGGTGAGCGTCCCATCATGACCTTGCTTGGGCACAGTAAGTCTAGGGTCATGTCGAGACCACTGGTACATGTGGTGGCGCAGGCGCACTTCGCCCGAAACCTCGTGGAATGGTGGCCATCGCATCGAGTCAGTTTGTCGGCCATCTTGGTTTTAGGCCCAAAGGACAACTTAAGCGAAACAAACACAAAAGAATAATTAATACATAGAAATAACAAATAAAATGTTAAACCCTCACTAATTCCCCTATGTGCTTGTAATTATCTAGCGTATAGCGACATTTAAAGCGTTTATATTCACCCATTGATGTCATCTGGTGCAACATACGATAATGTCACAAAAGCAACATATATCATGCAATATTCTATTTTTCTAGTATTAGCATGCTTACATATGTTAATTACAAATTATTTTAGCCATGCAAAGTGCACATCCCACGTGTATTTCGTATATTAGTAATGTTGATTAAACTTCATGCAAATACATTAATAATATTACAATTAATAGATTATTCTAATTAGTATAAACATGCAGAATAGGGGGTATACAAAATTTTGTACTACCCGCTCCATCAATAGCACTCCTCACTGAGATAAAGGTTCACTATATCTCTCCCTGCACACACATATAAACCTATCAGTCACCCCTAAGGCAGGCCCTATCAATCCTGAGGGCAGGGTGCTTGGTTTCCATGTGAGAGGGTGCCTCTGCCTGAGCAGGGCCCCTCTGCACCTCTCAGAGTCCATTCTCTGGGGCTGTTTGTGAATGCGGTCAAACCATATACTCTTAAGTGCATTATAACCTCGCAGTAAATGCTAACTCTGGGATGGCTGCATCAAAACATGTCGTGTTTGGTGTCAAACGCTATGGAATCATATCCCCACACCAGTAACTGGTGTGGGAGTATGATCACTTGCCAAGCCAGTGGCAAGTCAGCTGGCACAACAAAGGCCCCCCTGATACCACTACCTGTGGTGGGGGTACCCTTTGAAAGGATAGGGATTGACATTGTTGGTCCCCTTGACCCTCCAACTACATCTGGGCACAGATTTATCCTGGTGGTAGTGGATCATGCCACCAGGTACCCAGAGGCAATTCCCCTGAGGACCACCACAGCCCCTGTGGTGGCAAGAGCCCTCATTGGAGTTTTCTCCAGAGTGGGTTTCCCAAAGGAGGTAATCTCTGACAGAGATACAAACTTCATGTCAGGATATTTAAAAGCAATGTGGAAGGAGTGTGGTGTAACTTATAAATTCACCACTCCCTATCTCCCACAATGCAATGGGTTGGTTGAACGTTTCAACAAAACCCTTAAGGGAATCATTAAAGGACTCCCAGAAAAGCTTAGGTGAAAATGGGACCTTCTTCTTCCCTGCTTTTTGTTTGCCTACAGAGAGGTTCCACAGAAGGGGGTTGGTTACAGCCCATTTGAGCTTCTGTTTGGACACCCTGTAAGAGGTCCATTGTGTTTGGTAAAAGAGGGCTGGGAGTTACCTCTCAAAACCGCCAAACAGGATATGATGGACTATGTACTTGGTCTCCGCTCCAGGATGGCCGAATACATGAAGAAGGCAACCAAAAACCTGGAGGCCAGCCAAGAATTACAAAAAACTTGGTATGACCAAAAGGCTGTGCTGACTGTGTACCAGCCAGGACAGAAAGTGTGGGTGTTGGAGCCTGTGGCCTCAGCAGCCCTCCAAGACAAGTGGAGTGGCCCCCATACCATTGTTGAGCAAAAGGGAGAAGTCACCTATCTGGTGAATCTTGGAACTCCCAGGAGCCCCTTGAGGGTGCTCCATGTCAACAGATTGAAACCATATGTTGACAGGGCTGACATGGGCTTGGTCATGGCAACTGATGAGGAACAGGAAGAGGAGAGTGACCCTGTCCCTGACCTGCTCTCACAGAACCCTGATGATGGGTCAGTAGAAGGTGTTGCCTTGGCAAGCAGCCTCACTGACCATCAACAAACTGAATGCAGACAAGTTCTGCAACAGTACAGACATATGTTTAGCCTGACCTCTAGTCAGACTACCTGGTGCACCCATGAGGTGGACACTGGGGACAGTCTGCCTGTCAAGAGTAAAATCTACAGGCAACCTGACCATGTCAGGGACTGTATCAGGACTGAAGTCCAGAAAATGTTGGAATTAGGTGTGATTGAGCCTTCAGATAGCCTTTGGGCTAGCCCAGTAGTCCTAGTACCCAAACCTCATTCCCAGGGTGATAATAAAGAAATGAGGTTTTGTGTAGACTACAGAGGCCTCAATGCAGTCACCAGGACTGATGCCTATCCAATTCCCAGGGCAGATGAGCTGATTGATACTTTGGCCTCAGCCAAGTATCTGAGTACATTTGACCTAACAGCTGGCTACTGGCAGATCAGGTTAGCTGATGATGCAAACGCCAAAACAGCATTTTCGACCCCTAGTGGGCACTACCACTTTGTGGTGATGCCCTTTGGATTGAAAAAGGCACCTGCCACTTTTCAGAGGTTGGTGAACAAAGTTCTGGCAGGGATGGAAACTTATTGCTCAGCTTATCTAGATGATATTGCTGTCTTTAGTTCCTCCTGGCAGGATCACCTGGTCCACCTCAGAAATGTTTTGGAGGCCCTGCAAAAAGCAGGCCTCACTATAAAGGCCACTAAGTGCCAGATAGGGCAGAGTCAGGTTGTGTACCTGGGCTACCTTGTAGATGGGGGCCAGGTTCAGCCTTTACAAAGCAAAATTCAAACCATCATGGATTGGGTAGCTCCAACCACCCAGACACAGGTGAGAGCCTTTTTAGGCCTGACTGGGTATTATAGGAGGTTTGTAAAGGGATATGGATCTATAGTGACCCCCTTGAATGATCTTACCTCAAAGAAAATGCCAAAAAAGGTTCAGTGGACAGCTAGCTGTCAGAAGGCATTTGAAGACCTAAAGCAGGCCATGTGCACTGCTCCCATCTTACAGAGTACAGACTACACCAAAAGGTTCATTGTCCAGACAGATGCCTCTGAGCTGGGTGTGGGAGCTGTACTGTCTCAACTGAATGATGAAGGTCAAGACCAGCCAGTAGCTTTCATTAGCAGGAGGCTGACCCCTAGAGAGAAACGTTGGTCAGCTATAGAGAGGGAGGCCTTTGCTGTGGTGTGGGCCCTGAAGAAGCTGAGGCCATACTTGTTTGGCACTCACTTCATAGTTCAGACTGACCACAAGCCCCTCCTATGACTCAAACAGATGAAAGGTGAAAATCCAAAACTTTTAAGGTGGTCCATTTCCCTACAGGGGATGGACTATACAGTGGAACATAGACCTGGGACCCAACATGCTAATGCAGATGGACTCTCAAGGTATTTCCACTTAGAACACGAAGACTCAACTGGTCAAGGTTAGTTTAGTGTCCCTGCGTTTGGGGGGGTTATGTAGGAGAGTAGGATCTGCCTCTTATGTTGCCTCCACTTTTTTTCTGATGTTAACACTGGTTTCTGGCTATAGTCTGGCTGGGACCCTGCTAATCAGGGCCCCAGCCTCTCTGTTCTCTCTAAACAACATGGAGTGCATATTAGATGCACTAGTGATTGGCTACTGTGGTACCTTATGAGCCCCTAGTATATGGTACCTTAGGTACCAAGGGCATAGGTACTTCACAGGCCCACCAGGGGCTGAAGCATGTATTATGCCACCCCTGGGAAGCAAACTAAATCTGACACCACAGGCCTGCTACTGCAGCCTGGGTGAGGTAGTGTTAGCACTCCTCACTGAGAAATAGGTTCACTATATCTCTCCCTGCACACAAATATAAACCTAACAGTCACCCCTAAGGCAGGCCCTATCAATCCTGAGGGCAGGGTGCTTGGTTTCCATGTGAGGGGGTGCCTCTGCCTGAGCAGGGCCCCTCTGCAGCTCTCAGAGTCCATTCTCTGGGGCTGTTTGTGAATGCGGTCAAACCATATACTCTTAAGTGCATTATAACCTCGCGGTAAATGCTAACTCTGGGATGGCTGCATCAAAACATGTTGTGTTTGGTGTCAAATGCTTTGGAATCATACCCCCACACCAGTAATTGGTGTGGGAGTATGATCCCACCCTTCTAGAGGGATAGACATGTACCCACTGTGGAAACACGGTAGAATCCTGAAGTGCCCTGGCATCACAAAATGGATGCCACGAGTCACAGACACTGGGCTGCCCTCCTGCTGTTGACCGAAACTCGCAGTGGAGGAGGCCCAACAATAGGCATCCTGTCACAGGGAGATGTAACCACCTCCCAGACAGGGTTTAGTGTATTGGGGCTGGGTGGGTGCACTCCTAGAGTGCTTTGAAGTCCTGCATTGGAGGAGCAGTAGGCTCCTCTGTGCATACACCAGTTCAAACTGGCTCAGGGGCTACCTGCCCCTGCTCTTGCACGAAACTGGACAAAGGGAAGTGGGTGTAGCCACCCACTCCCCTGACCCTCCCATAGGTGGGGTCATAGAGCTAGTCCCTCCCTTCCTTCTAGTATAAGTTAGGGAACCCTTGCCATTGCAAACTAGATATCCCTGGACGACGCACTGAAAAAGAATCCTGGACCTTCGACATTCCACTACCTCTGGAAGACGGAAGAATCTCCCTTGGAGTCAAGGAGTGACTCCCCTGCTTGGCAGGCACCAAATCTTGCAATCAACGGTCGCAAACTTTCCTGCTCCCGCCGGAGTCCGAAGTCCCTGCAGCCCAAGAAGAGGATTTCCTGACTTCTCCAAGGCCATCGTGAGTACCCAGCGATGCTGAGGCAAGTGGACCCCACGAGTGACGAAGAACCGCAATCCCTGGGTACCGTGCACTATTTTCGAGTGCAACCCCCTTCACGACGTTCTACGAACTTGTGCCTTGGACCACATGTGGTCCAAGTCTCCAGCAGGATTCCCTCTGAAGATCAGAGGCCTACCTCATCCCGAGTGACCGTGGGCTCCTGGTGAGTGAATCCTCCCAAGGTGTCTTCGCGATCCCCTGCTGGTTGGCTTGTGGGTCCCCTGAAGACTTTTCTACAGTTCCAAAGGGCTCCCCTGGTTGCTCCAGGCCTGTCCTGACTTACTTTCACTGGGTGAGTCCCTCAGACCTTGCTGGTCTGCACCGCTGACTTTTTATCCTTTCCACGAGACTTGCTGTTACCAAGGCTTGTTGGCTACAATCTGGTCACGACACCGCAGTAAGCTGCAGACTTCGTGGGACACGCCGAATCCAGCTCCTGGTTGTCGTCGACACCTCCTGGACCTCGTGGCTGAAGAGTCAAGACACCCGTGGATCACCTGAAATCACCCGACGACTGTGGGTATCCATCTTCCCTGCCCTGGGTCACTGCCAAGTGACTTTGAACACTGTCTCCTCTGCTTTCAGGTCTTCCTCCTTCTGAATCCAGCCTTGGATTCCACCGGACACTTCTCCTATCTTCACAAGCAGCAAGTCTTCTTTGGCTCCCATTGAAAACGACGCCGCGACCCGACACCAAAAGACACCTATGCACCCGGCTTGCCTGGGTGAGGTAACTCCAGCACTACGGTGCTCCTGTGGGTGTTGGCCCTAGAACTACTTACCCTGTAAGTGACTTGCTTGTAGACTCTCCCGAAGTATCCTTAAACTCTAAATTTCCAATCGCGACTTGCTCCATTGAAGTCAATTGGGACCCGCGGCTGTGTTCTCACACTGCATTCGTCTCCCGTGGGTCCTTTACTTACCTGCCTTGGGTGGATTAGTGAGGCCCCAGCGCTTCTGAAGGCCCTAGGCCTTGTCCCTTTGCAAGTCGTTATTCTTAAGTCTCTTTTTTAGTATATGGTCTGGTACGCCCCTAGGGCCCCAGCCATATTTGTGCTTAACTTGTTGTGAAATGTTGATTTGTGCATATGTTCCTGACTTATAATCTCATAAAGAGATTAGCAGAGAGTTGTTAGTAATAAATACATATATATTTTATATATATACCTGTGTGGTGTCCTTTCATTTAGTAATTCAAGAGATTATAAAGTAAAACAAGCTGCTTTACATTCATCTAAAGACTTAGCCTAAAGGCTGCTCTCCACAGCTACCACTAGGATAGCTTTCTTTAAAAGGTTGTCTTAAACCTATCTACCATAAGAGTCGAATTGTACTGGTGCAAGGTAGCCACTTTAACTAGTGACCAGCATATACCAGGCCAACTTCTCACAGAGAGCATAACTTCTAAGCATTGTTGTTGTAATAGTTGCCTATGGCCTTCCTCAACATGTGTCATTGAGTAGAGTGCATGTAAGGTATAGTATCCAAGGATAGCAAACAGGCTAAGGGGATGAGATCTTCCAAGATTTAAAACCGTGGGTATGGAAACGTTAGTGGAACCAGTTTCTGGTGTTATATAAGTGATGCTTTGTTGTGAAAATAAGCATGGAGCAATATGCTAACAATAATATAACATAGTTAGGAACCTGTTCAACGTAACGTTGAATTAAATATATAAAGACAATATGAAAAAAAGTGTGAAATTATTACAAAAGTCGTTTGGGGATATATGGATTCTGCCTTTAACTAGGTGAATTATTTGACTATATGAGATGAGTTGTAAGTGTGTCGCTTAAAGTAGTACAAGGAGAGGGACAGCAGAGGCAGTGCTAATTTGCTTAAGTTGTTAAGACAAAGAGTCTCACATTCTGAAGAGCAATAGAAAATAAATCAGAACTTATCAGTGAGGTCATAACATTGATTCTAACCAGGAGATGATGCTTTGTTCAAATATTGTACATAGCCGTTAGATCCAAATTTTGTGGAATGTTAATTACCATCCTCTGTAGGAGATAACATCTATGTATAATGAGAACTTTAGTTGAGTTAGAAATAACAAGTGCAAGATATACTTGTCTAAGTAGTATACAAAGTAAAGAACACAAGCAACGATCAGGGCCGATTAAACAGCAGACGTCTGAGAAGTTCATGGTTTCCTCTTGTTGGAAGTGGACCTAGAGAGTTCCATTTCTTTTTCTGAGATATCGTCCAGAAAGATCGATAGGTCTTTAGGATCATCAAAGATATGGAACTTGCCTTTTACTATGAGTTTGAATATCGCTGGGCCTGCAAAGGTAAACTGGAGCTTCATATCTTTTACTCTGTCTCGTAAAGCTAGACATCTCTTCCTGGTTTCAACAGTTGTTTTTGAGTAGTCTTGTGAAATATAACTGTTGTGTCTGTTACAGATAATATGGTTATTCTTGCATACATAGGCCAGTATGGCTTCAACATGTTGAAACATCAATGGTTCACAAACGTTTCGTCAGGTTCCTAGCCGATGACTTGAAGGTTTGGACTCTATGAGCTCTCTCGAATTCAAAATCAGTGACTTGCGGGAGCTAATTCTCAAGGAAACATATAGATGAGCTTGAGACATCTTCAGAGCCCTCTGGAATACCAAAGAATCTTAGGTTCCCTCTTCAGTTCCAATCTTCGAGTTTGGCAATATCTTTTTTCATAGATTTCGCAGATAGTTGGAGCACTTGTAATTCCTTGATTGTTCTCTTGGTTGAATCCCATCCTCTACTGCACTGAATCTCTGTTCTGCATCTGTTATCCTATTGTTTATAGTGATAGTGTCAGCCCTTATTGCAGTCATTTTTAGTTGCATAGAGTCTGAGTTTTTCGCTAGGTCTTGCACCTCAGCAACCTATTTTAGAATCATGTCCATTGAACTATTTATGTCTGTTTTGTTCTTGATGGGTGAGTCTGGAGAAGGCAGTTCAGACTTTGATCTTTTAAAGTGAGGTTTAAACTCCTTTTCTGCCATCTTGACTATCTCAAATAAAGGTTGGTATTATGGGCTGTATTAAGTTCTTATTCTAAT
Source organism: Triturus cristatus (assembly GCF_964204655.1). Taxonomy (NCBI): domain Eukaryota; kingdom Metazoa; phylum Chordata; class Amphibia; order Caudata; family Salamandridae; genus Triturus; species Triturus cristatus. Next base: position 1,845,416,613 of record NC_140590.1, read on the forward strand.
GAAGGGTTATATATTGACACTTACACTTACTGGCAGTTATATGATCATGAGTGTCTTGTGTAGGTATTCTAGGCACTATTTTACTGAGCTCTTGTCCTTTGTAGATCCAGAGTGGGTTTAGTGCATTTTAGATGTATCAGTTATGTATTATTTATAGGTTTGGTATCTCCAGTAGAGAGTTTAGATCTGCTCTGCGTTTCTTCTAACTCATGGACCTTCAATTCTTATAATCTCTCTCACTTCAATTGTTGTGGTGCAGTAATTCTGTTGCTGGAGTATGGGAGGGTTAGCATGGGAAGGTGCACCAAGGTATTATGCAGGTCTCCCTCAGAATTCAAGTACCATGCTGTGCATTACAGCCACTGCACAGTTTGCAAACGCAGTTGAGGATCAGGTTTAGGGTGACAGTTCATTCAGAGCAATTTGGTTTATGGAGAGGCTTGTATGGAGCAATCATGCAGCAGAATACAAGATTTAATCTAAAGCATGATGCATGCAGGCTGCTATCTTGGAATCAGGCACGGTCAGGAAGTGATTGTATAGCTCGGTGTGGCTCGATCTGAGTGTATCAGTCGCTCGTTGTGGAACTGATTATGGTACTAGTATCTTCTATATCAAGCTGGCAGCTGGTGAATCGAAAATCTTTTAAGCCGTTTGTCGTGTGGTTAGAAGTTGTTCAGTGCTGCTGCAGCCATTTTGTGGAACACAAAAACATCTGATTATGGCCTTCAAGGAGGTTGTTGAAGTGTTCAAAGGAACATCTTTAGGGCAGTCGTGCACATACGCAGTTTAGATGACGGGGAGGCAAAATGTAAAGGCTTAATTTGAGGTGCGCTGTCTCCTGCCCACCACTTTCATGTCAGGCAAAGCAGGCAATGTCTGAATAGCTTGGTGAGTGAGCTGCATTTTAAGAAAGAAAAAGCTGCTGGCAAATGACATTGAGAGGGTACCTGTGTCTCTACCTGACGAAGGTGGTGACTGATGTGTAAAAAAATGTTCAAGTCATTCGTCGGGTGATCTGATCTCCGTTCAGCGCGGCGTCTGACATTTTGTAGATGCGGTGGTAGATGACACAAAAACCTCCCATTATAGTATTCTAGGAGGACGCCGAAGTAATCAAGACTTCGTATCTTTGTTAGGGTGGTTTCCGATGTTAGGGATTGTCTTTATTGTGTTGCAAAGAGGTCCCGATGAGTGGAAATTCAGCATATCTTGCCCCACACTGCGAGGAGAGGTAGAACTAGGCAGCAATGTGCTATCCCATCTAAGCCACGCCCTTGAGGTCTTCATTTCTAATGCTATATACGGGCTAGGGAGATAAACCTAAGAATATGAATTATTCACTACAAGAAATGGAATGGTTGATTTGACTTCTCTGGGGGATTTTCATTATTTATTTTTCATTTTTTAATTGTAACACCATATACAATACATCAGTATAAACTAAGAAAATTGATTGATTCAATTAGATAATTGGAATGGTTGAAACTGATTGTTCTGTGCTTGACAAGAGAGGGAATGCATTTTTATACATATACATGCAATATGTGCATAGAAGACAAGTTTAATTGACGCATTAAGTGGGCTTGAGTAAGGAACTAAGTAAATTTTGTTTTAGAGATACTTGATAGAGGTATGATGTGTGATAAAGGGATATTTTCTTGAGTTAATTGATTATCTTTTTAACTGTTTAACATGTATCAGTTGTGATTGGCCCTAATGAAGCAAAATGGTATTTCCGAAACACGTGTTGTCCATTTGTGACATTCTAAGAGAAAAATCAGATGAAACAAATGAAAATGGTTGGAATACAAGCTATCCATGAACCCTTGAACCCTCATTTCATGTATGTATGTATCCCACTGCTCCGGGTTGGGTGTCCATAGTTAAAGAGGGTATACATGCTGGTCTAACAAGTGATAAACTACCCATCTAGTACTGTTCCTTTATTCACTGGTCCTCTGACTAACAGGCACATGGTTAGTGCTATGAAACTCAAAAGGTGTTGTAGCGCTTTATAAATACCAAGATCAAATCAAATGAGAATGAGTGTGGGGGAGTGTGTGCAAATGTGTGTGTATACTCTGCAAGTGTAAGGATGTCACATAATGTATACCGTCTCCATGAAGGTCAGGCAATTTCTTCTCTTCTTGCGTTAACGTATATCTGTCATTTATAAATTTGCTCTATTATTTTCCAATAGGACTCCAATCATGTCCGCAGACCAGCAGAGAGGAAGAAAGGCCCTACAGCAGTAACACAGACCACCATATGAATTCAACAAGTGAATTCAGACAGCTGAAAGAGTTTTTGAAACATCTACAAGAAGAAATGTGCAGCCCACAAGGTAAAGCATAAGTGTCAGGGTTTTTGCAAGAAGCTGAAGACCTGGCTATTTAACTAACTACCTGCCCTAGGCAAGGCTGGACACACACACCTGCCCCTCTCCAGGATACTTTCCCGGGTGATAGCATGCTCTACAAATACACATAGCATAACATAGCATAGCAGGAAGGATCTTATCCAGATAAGTGTGTTAGACAATCCTGAAAAGTTCTGGGAGATAATGAATTGGCCCATTTTCAACAAAAGTCATGGGTGCACCATTTCTCCAGAAGTATGGGTGAGACACTCCCTGAGCATGTATGTATTGGAAATGCCAGAGGATCTTAACCTCATTCAGGCCACCGTAAAAGAAAAGTATTTTTCATTTTTTAGGGAGAAGAAGGTATTTGACGCCATTATAAGTATGTCCAGTGGAAAAGCGTCAGGCCCAGAAGGGGTGCCGGTAGATTTATTTCAGGCGGATCCTCCTTTCTGGGCAAAAATATCAGTGCAGGTTCTTGATGCTGCTTGTAATACAGGTCTAGCAACATCTTGGCCGAAATCCATTATATTACTGACATATAAAGGGTGTCGAGAGCAGAGCCACAATGTTATCGGCCAATATCAATAATTGAAGGGACTGTGAACACTTTGAGGAAGGTTGTCCTAGCAAGATTGAATAAGTGGCTGGAGCATAACAATGTTTTATCAACTTCCAATATGGATTTAGGCCCGGAAAAGTAACTGCCGATCAATGTATAACTCTCCAACTGATTATTAGTAAATACACAGTGGCCAAAAAGAATAAACTTTATCTAGCATTTATGGATCTGACAGCAGCCTTTGATAGAGTAAATAGGGTCAAACTCTGTGGCATACTCATTAAGCTGGGCATAGACAAGAACATAGTGAATTCCGTATTAGAACCTCACCTTGATTTAGGTGCGGTAGTTAGGTATAAGATGGATGGAAGTCTTTTGACCCAGTGAAGGTGCAAAGGGGGGTGAGACAAGGGTGCATTCCTGCTCTGTTATTATTCACTCTTTATATGAACAATTTGGGAACAGTTTTAAATGCAGCCTGTAAGGACATCCCTCGGGCAGGTTCTCTTCTTATTCTTGCTGGTTGCCAGGACACCAATAGGGCTACAGCGTTCGCCGGATACGTTTATTGCATTTATGGGGGATTTGGACCTCAGTATAAACTATTCAAAATCACAGACAATGGTGGTGGTCAAAGGAACAAACCCTCAGAAAGGTTTTTGGGGTGGCAATACTGAATTAACTAGGGTAGCAACGTCTCTTTGTTTGGGGGCGTCTTTGACGAGAAGGGGTCTTGGATCCCCAAAGGAATGCAAAGAAAAACATATTGAATAGAGCAGTGGGGGCAACTTTTGATTTTGCAAAAAGGATAGGCGCTAAACGAATGCAGGCTGTGCTTACAATATACCAAGCTAAATGCATTCAATTGGCGACGTATGGAAGTGATGTGTGGGGTTACAAGGATGTAAGTGACCTACAAGTAATAGAAAATAATTTTCTGAGAAGACTGTTAGCTATCCCTCACGGAGTCCCTGCATACATGTTACATGGGCCTTATTTCAGATACTGTAGCCTTACCCCTAATACTGCGATGGATCTGGGTATTGGGGAACCCTGAAATGAAATTCAATCAGGCAGTAATCCAGAACTATTGATCCATGGAGGGGATCAGTCATTTTCCTTGGTTCATATATATGAAGAATGTGTCATGCATGCTGGGCCGCTCAGAGCTTTTCGATAATACAAAATCTATTGTTGAAGAAGATCTAAAAGGAATTTAAAAAAACATTTCCTTACACACAGACTGATGGAAAGAGAAGCAATTGAAATTGTGAAACCCTCGGTGTGGGCTCATATGCTGATAAGAACATGTACATCTCTAGAGCCCTATCTAGTCATGGTCGCCAACCCATATCATCAATTTTTGTTAGTAAGATTTAGGATTAACCGTGTACATCAGCTTCTGGCAGTGTCACATGGTTACTTTGGAATTGAGAAGATGGGCCCATGTTTATGTCACCATTTCTCTCCACAGGATAGTGTACATTTTGTCTTTTTTCGTGAACATTATTCTGTTTACAAACCACAATATATTGTCCCCCTGCTAAAAGAGAAGAATTTTATCCTACTGAAGCCAGCTTTAAGCATCATATTTTCAAGTCCACTGGTATGCTACGGAGTGGCAAATTTTCTGGCGGGAGCATTGAGAATTAGAAAAAAGAAGCCAAATGATATCAGATTTTATGTTTTTATTGATAAAAGGCCTGTTGTCCCTATTAATATTGTATATTTGTTGTATATTCACTGGGATGGATTCTCTACAAAGGGTCTTATATGATGTTTTATGGTTCATTTTTAGACATTTTTGATTGGTGTATACATTAATATTGTATAATCTCTTGTTGCTTTTCTGGCTAAATTCAGCAGAATAACGTATTTGTTTACTTGACATAGCATGACAAGACATGGCATAACAGTGTTTCTGATTGGATTATTTGTTCCTTCCACTGCTTACAACAATGTTTTTTTTTTCATTACTCCATGAGAGTGCATGTGTTTATTTTCTCTCTGGCCCTTGTCTGCTTGTTTTTTTTTTTAACATTCTTGCCCTCTTTTCACATGTGCGTGTTGCTTCTCCCCACTTTCTGTGTTGGTTTCCCAACCCTTCCCGCTTTATTTGAATTTTTTATTTTATTTTTAGCACTCTATAGGAGCATGTCTTTCCTTCCTCTCCCCCACACCCTCCCAGCTCATTCCTCCTCATGTCCGAGCCTCTCCCTCCTACCTCAGCTCATTCGTTGATCTCCCATCCCTTCCCTTTCATCGCTTTATGTATTTATTTATTTTAGTAGTCCTGGGGAGTGCATCCTTCATTGCTGCCCCCCCCTTGCACTCCCTTGCCCCTTCACATGAATGACTCTCCCTTCTGTCAAGGTTGGGATTCTGCACAGGACGCCTCTGATGCCAATGCCCAACTTCCTCCCTCATACATCTCAGAAGAGGTGATGGAGAGACTTTTGAAAGTGTATCCCCAGAGGGACGAGAAGAGGCAGGGTGGAGGACAGAAGATTCAGACTGGGCTGGACTGCAGCTGGGGTAGTCACAGCCACGGATGTCTGATGTGCATTCTGGGATGGGGGATTTAGTGGGAGTGGGTAACCTCTGTAGGCCATATACTGCAGAACATAGCAGACCACCTGCCTACCCCTGAAGTGCCCCACCTACCCACAACCCATATACTGGACCAGCTGTGACAGGTCCTACCTGCTTCTCCAACCCCTGGTGCGACGAGCTCAGGGGTCACCAGGATACAGCCCCCAATCATGAGAGAAGCAGGGTGGACCGCAGCAGAAAGGTAAAGGAGAAAACAACTAACATAAGGGCACCCAGAACCACGGCAGAACAAAGGTGAGAGAAGCTAAGTGGGGTGCAAACCCATATGGCAAAGAGGAAGCTACAATACATGAACATTGTTATGAAAGTTCCTCCTTGCTGACTCTGTCTGTTTATGCCTACTTAGCCCTGAAACCTTTCCTGTACTACCCCCTCCCTGACCTGTGTCCTGTCCCTAATGTGTGGCCAGGCTGCACAGACCCCTTCCTCATCTGGTAGTAGACAGCAGGTTGCCCTGCCATGAATTCAGTGGAAAACGCAAAATGATGGGGCTACCCTTCAGAGTCACTCATATCTCACAGATATTAAGTGGCATTGGGCTAAATGGGTCACCTTCATAACTGGGGTCCCCCAAAATAGTTGGGTCCCCCCTGAGCAGCAGGGGGAGACCCAACACTCCTGAACGTGACCGACAGTGAATAGTTACACCTCCCTCCTCAGCCTTCTGCTTCCTCACCCCTCACAGCCACTGCTTCATTTTAATTTTTTTAAGTTACTGTTTTTTTATTGTCCGGCAGCTGTACCCTGCAATCGGTACACTCTTTTCTTTTCTTTTTGCAGTCCAGGTGATTTTGTTATTGTGATTTAGTTTACTGCTCAAAAATGGTGGTTGCCATCTTCAAATAGTAAATTGAAAATACAAAAAAAAGGCAAAATGACTGGTGGTGCGCAAGGTTGGGTTCACATGTGCTGTTACTTCACAGCACATGCTCTGTTAGCCATCTTGGAGGCTCTTAGTTTGGGAAAACCCAGTCCAGGATGCCCGCTTGTGCATCAGGATGCATGTGTCAGGATGCACAGGAGGCCATCTTGGAATAGGGTTTCTCACACCAGAACCATTGCAAGAGAGCTCCAGTGTGTGGTATGCACCATGATGCACCAGTGGCCATTTTGAAATATATTTTTCTGTTTACTTTTCTTGAACAATGTGTTACAAACAAGCAAAGGCAATAGCTTGGCACATTGCAAAGGTGATATATATTGGCTTTGCCAATGCTTGTTTTTGGTTACAGATGAGATGGACTACAAATTAAAACTACACCTGGGACAATGACTTTCTGTTGCTATTCGTAACTGATGAATTAAGGGTCTTTCCTCAAACACTTTCTACTTTGCACTCAGATGTTATTATTAATAGTGCTAGGACCAATCTTCCCTTATAGACCACTAACTGGCACATGCATCAACAAAGACTTTTGCGATTCCTTAATTGCGATTTTTAAGGAATCGCAATTAAGGAATTACAAAAGCCTATGCATGTAGGAATCGCTTTAAAAATAGCGATTGCTACAAATTCCTTAATTGCGACTCACAAATTGCGAGTCGCAATTAAGGAATGCCGTCCCATTCATTCCTATGGGCCTCCAGGCCCATAGGAATGAATTGGAGATTGCATGAGCAATTTGCGAGTACCAGTAGGTACTCGCAAATTGCTCATGCAATTTCAAGGGTACAAGGGTGTCAAAATGACACCCTATTGCACCCCTGAAATTGATCTGTGCATATATGTTGCACACACACATGCTCTAAGGGCATGTGTGTGCGCAACATGAAACTTTGAAAAATGCACAAAAGTGCATTTTTCAAAGTTTTTGCAAATTACCATGAAGTTCAACTTCATGGTAATTTGCTCCCCCTATTAGCGAAATCGCTATTTTTTTAACTTTAATGCATTGCATTTAAGGAATCCCAATTTGTGTTTCCTTAAATGCAATCGCAATTTAAGGAATCGCAATTTAGAGATTCCTTAAATTGCGATTTTTGCATTTGGGATGATGCATCCCAAATGCAAAAATACCGGTCGCAAAGGGGCAGATTCTGAGAATCTGCCCGTTTGCGACCGTTTTTTCCTTTGATGCATGTGCCTATTAATGTTTACCTTAAGTGTACATCCCTGAAGACTGCTGCATAGCTAAGAGTAATAACACATCTCCTACGACACAATTTAGAAAGCGCCTTAGCCCAGCATTATATCTAAAGGGAAAATAAGGCTTTTATTTTTATTATTACATATAGATTGTGTATTCTTGCGCGCAATATATACAGCTATTGTGGCTGTGAAAAAACACATGGTAGAGCTTATCTCTGAATGCACTCTCCTAGCCCCATATTCTTATTTTACGGCATCTATCATTTACTAGCTAAATCTGAATATACTTTGACCTACTGCCTATGAAAGCAGAAACTCTAGGTACTCACCCATTAGGAACTAAGGGGCACATGCATCAACCATTTTTGCGAGCGCAAACGATGCGATTCGCAAAAATCGTCCGTTTGCGCCCGCAAAAAGGGCATTTGCGATGCATGAAGGGTCAAGGCACTCGCAATTCGAGAATTCGCAATTAATTGCGAGTTCTCAAATTGCGATTGCATTTAAGGAATCGCAAATTGAGATTCCTTAAATGCAATGCATAAAAGTAAAATAATTAGCGATTTCGCTGATAGGGGGTGCAAATTACCATGAAGTTGAACTTCATGGTAATTTGCAAAAACTTTGAAAAATGCACGAAAGTGCATTTTTCAAAGTCGTAGGTTACACACACACGTCCTTTGGACATGCGTGTGCGCAACATTTGTACACAGATCGATTTCAGGGGTGCAACAGGGTGTCGTTTTGACACCCTTGCACCCTTGAAATTGCATTCTCAATTTGCGATTCTCTAATTGAGAATCGCAAATTGAGAACGTCCTCCCATTCATTCCTAAGGGCCTCTTGGCCCATAGAAATGAATGGAGAGGTATTCCTTAACTGCGAATCGCAATTTGCGACTCGCAATTAAGAAATATTTAGAAATCGCTATTTTGTAAGCGATTTCTACATGCATAGGCTTTTGCGATTCCTTATTAGCGAATCCTTATTTTTCGCTAATAAGGAATCGCAAATGGCATTTTTGATGCATGTGCTAGTAAGAGATAAGTATATAGATATACACGGTTCTTTGCTTAAATTATATTTTTACGTTGTTATATTTGCTGTACTACTCCCTGTACTTTCACTATGCTTCTCTCACACTTCTTTCTCACTCATCCGTGTGCTTTACACTTGCTCCCTACGAGGGTACCTCACGAAGTAAGTTAGGCCACGATCTATTAACTAATAACTGGACTCTGCTTCATGTACTTTTATTAGCAGGAACATTATTTTTACAGCCTTGAGTAAGTCTCAGCCACAACAAGCCTGAGGGCTAAACAAGTGTTGCTGAGACATAACAATTCTGCACCTAATCACATGTAACCCATGCTATCGAGCAAAGGAAAACGAATAAAACTAAGCATTTATACTATTCCAGTTTATCAGATTTTATAGCTTCTTAATATATTTAAATGTGTAGGATATCAAATTCACATTTTCTAACTATTGTAGGTACCACCCCCCCCCCCCCCCCGCTTTAGCCTTGGGAAAGTTACACCGGCGTGAGTTTAGTAACGAACAGCTAGCTTTAATACATTTATTTTGACGTGCAAACGGATTGTGTTTTGGTTTTGGTACTTGCAGTCATGATTTGGTAATGGGATAAACAGGACTACATATACCAAAATGCAAAGGAAATTCTCATTTGGATCCGCCGCTCGGGCGTGGCTCTGGGACAGTGGGGGGTCCTTGGAGTCCCGCATCTTTTACCTCTGTTGCCGGAGGGGGACAAGGACCGCCCAAAGAGGGAAAAGGGCTGACGGTGGTGCCATACAGCGATGTCTGGCTCATGGTAAAGAGAATTTAAAATTTGGTAGCATTACTTTTGGGAAAGTTGCTATTGCATACTATAGAAGTGCACATTCTACAAAGCTGTTCCAACAGGAGCAGCCATTTATTTATTTTTAGTTATATATTTCAGCGTTTTATTGAGCAGTACATGACGCAAGGGTATCCGAACACTGCACATAGCACAAGTTAATGTTACATAGAACCTGAATGTATCGTAAGGTGCTGCTTAATTACACTATGTACAGGTAACATCAGTGAGAATGAATACATAACCTTTGTCTGTCTTTGGTTGAGCTGGTTGCGGTCGGGCATAAGGTCTTAAGTATTTTTCGATCAGAAATGGTTTGCCATTTCTCCTGATGATGACCGTGGAGAGGTTTGTGCGTATCTCTGGCAGAAGGAAGTTCCAGATTCTGGGAGCATTTCCTCAAAAGGCTCAAGCTTGCAGTCTTTCTTTCTTGATTTTGGGGGCTTCCAGTAGCATTGAATCAGAACTACGTAGCAAGTACTGCCCTCCCGATTTAGGGCCAGATGTATCAAAAGGTTTTACTCATTCTGTGTCTATGGGAAAATGCTTTAGTACATATGGCCCTTCGTTGTTGTGCTAGGTATTTTGGAGATCCATAGGGCAGTGCTTTGTGGGTCATGCATGCAGTCTTGAAGACACCACGTGCTTGAACAGGGAGTCAGCTCCTGCATTAAGTGTGGTAATCGTGGGAGTGATGTGATTGCGTCATGGGTTCCTGAGACAAGCCCAGCTCTTGCATTGAGTGTAGTAAGTGTGGGAGTGAGGTGATTGCATCATGGGTTCCTGAGACAAGCCCAGCTCTTGCATTGAGTGTAGTAAGTGTGGGAGTGAGGTGATTGCATCATGGGTTCCTGAGACTAGCCCAGCTCTTGCATTGAGTGTAGTAAGTGTGGGAGTGAGGTGATTGCATCATGGGTTCCTGAGACAAGCCCAGCTCCTGCATTGAGTGTGGTAATCGTGGGAGTGATGTGATTGCGTCATGGGTTCCTGAGACTAGCCCAGCTCTTGCATTGAGTGTAGTAAGTGTGGGAGTGATGTGATTGCATCATGGGTTCCTGAGACAAGCCCAGCTCTTGCATTGAGTGTAGTAAGTGTGGGAGTGAGGTGATTGCATCATGGGTTCCTGAGACAAGCCCAGCTCTTGCATTGAGTGTAGTAAGTGTGGGAGTGAGGTGATTGCATCATGGGTTCCTGGGACAAGCCCAGCTCCTGCATTGAGTGTGGTAAGTGTGGGAGTGATGTGATTGCATCATGGGATCCTGAGACACACCCAGCTCTTGCATTGAGTGTAGTAAGTGTGGGAGTGAGGTGATTGCATCATGGGTTCCTGAGACAAGCCCAGCTCTTGCATTGAGTGTGCTAAGTGTGGGAGTGAGGTGATTGCATCATGGGTTCCTGGGACAAGCCCAGCTCTTGCATTGAGTGTAGTAAGTGTGGGAGTGAGGTGATTGCATCATGGGTTCCTGAGACAAGCCCAGCTCCTGCACAGAGTGTGGTAAGTGTGGGAGTGAGGTGATTGCATCATGGGTTCCTGAGACACACCCAGCTCTTGCATTGAGTGTAGTAAGTGTGGGAGTGAGGTGATTGCATCATGGGTTCCTGAGACAAGCCCAGCTCTTGCATTGAGTGTAGTAAGTGTGGGAGTGAGGTGATTGCATCACAGGTTACTGAGACAAGCCCAGCTCCTGCATTGAGTGTAGTAAGTGTGGGAGTGAGGTGATTGCATCATGGGTTCCTGAGACAAGCCCAGCTCTTGCATTGAGTGTAGTAAGTGTGGGAGTGAGGTGATTGCATCACGGGTTCCTGAGACACACCCAGCTCTTGCATTGAGTGTGGTAAGTGTGGGAGTGAGGTGATTGCATCATGGGTTCCTGAGACAAGCCCAGCTCTTGCATTGAGTGTGGTAAGTGCGGGAGTGAGGTGATTGCATCATGGGTTCCTGAGACAAGCCCAGCTCTTGCATTGAGTGTGGTAAGTGTGGGAGTGAGGTGATTGCATCATGGGTTCCTGAGACAAGCCCAGCTCTTGCATTGAGTGTAGTAAGTGTGGGAGTGAGGTGATTGCATCACGGGTTCCTGAGACACACCCAGCTCTTGCATTGAGTGTAGTAAGTGCGGGAGTGAGGTGATTGCATCATGGGTTCCTGAGACAAGCCCAGCTCTTGCATTGAGTGTGGTAAGTGTGGGAGTGATGTGATTGCATCATGGGTTCCTGGGACAAGCCCAGCTCTTGCATTGAGTGTAGTAAGTGTGGGAGTGATGTGATTGCATCATGGGTTCCTGAGACAAGCCCAGCTGTTGCATTGAGTGTAGTAAGTGTGGGAGTGAGGTGATTGCATCATGGGTTCCTGGGACAAGCCCAGCTCTTGCATTGAGTGTAGTAAGTGTGGGAGTGAGGTGATTGCATCATGGGTTCCTGGGACAAGCCCAGCTCTTGCATTGAGTGTAGTAAGTGTGGGAGTGAGGTGATTGCATCATGGGTTCCTGGGACAAGCCCAGCTCTTGCATTGAGTGTAGTAAGTGTGGGAGTGAGGTGATTGCATCATGGGTTCCTGAGACACACCCAGCTCTTGCATTGAGTGTAGTAATTGTGGGAGTGAGGTGATTGCATCATGGGTTCCTGAGACAAGCCCAGCTCCTGCACAGAGTGTGGTAAGTGTGGGAGTGAGGTGATTGCATCATGGGTTCCTGGGACAAGCCCAGCTCTTGCATTGAGTGTGGTAAGCGTGGGAGTGATGTGATTGCATCATGGGTTCCTGGGACAAGCCCAGCTCTTGCATTGAGTGTAGTAATTGTGGGAGTGAGGTGATTGCATCATGGGTTCCTGAGACAAGCCCAGCTCCTGCATTGAGTGTAGTAAGTGTGGGAGTGAGGTGATTGCATCATGGGTTCCTGAGACAAGCCCAGCTCTTGCATTGAGTGTAGTAAGTGTGGGAGTGAGGTGATTGCATCATGGGTTCCTGGGACAAGTCCAGCTCTTGCATTGAGTGTAGTAAGTGTGGGAGTGAGGTGATTGCATCATGGGTTCCTGGGACAAGCCCAGCTCTTGCCTTGAGTGTAGTAAGTGCGGGAGTGAGGTGATTGCATCATGGGATCCTGGAACAAGCTCAGCTCTTGCATTGAGTGTAGTAAGTGTGGGAGTGAGGTGATTGCATCATGGGTTCCTGGGACAAGCCCAACTCTTGCATTGAGTGTAGTAAGTGTGGGAGTGAGGTGATTGCATCATGGGTTCCTGGGACAAGCCCAGCTCCTGCATTGAGTGTGGTAAGTGTGGGAGTGATGTGATTGCGTCATGGGTTCCTGAGACTAGCACATCTCTTGCATTGAGTGTAGTAAGTGTGGGAGTGAGGTGATTGCATCATGGGTTCCTGAGACAAGCCCAGCTCCTGCACAGAGTGTGGTAAGTGTGGGAGTGAGGTGATTGCATCATGGGTTCCTGGGACAAGCCCAGCTCCTGCATTGAGTGCGGTAAGTGTGGGAGTGAGGTGATTGCATCATGGGTTCCTGAGACAAGCCCAGCTCTTGCATTGAGTGTAGTAAGTGTGGGAGTGAGGTGATTGCATCATGGGTTCCTGAGACTAGCCCAGCTCTTGCATTGAGTGTAGTAAGTGTGGGAGTGATGTGATTGCATCATGGGTTCCTGGGACAAGCCCAGCTCTTGCATTGAGTGTAGTAAGTGAGGGAGTGAGGTGATTGCATCATGGGTTCCTGAGACTAGCCCAGCTCTTGCATTGAGTGTAGTAAGTGAGGGAGTGAGGTGATTGCATCATGGGTTCCTGAGACAAGCCCAGCTCTTGCATTGAGTGTAGTAAGTGTGGGAGTGAGGTGATTGCATCATGGGTTCCTGGGACAAGCCCAGCTCCTGCATTGAGTGTGGTAAGTGTGGGAGTGAGGTGATTGCATCACGGGTTCCTGAGACAAGCCCAGCTCTTGCATTGAGTGTAGTAAGTGTGGGAGTGAGGTGATTGCATCACGGGTTCCTGAGACAAGCCCAGCTCTTGCATTGAGTGTGGTAAGTGTGGGAGTGAGGTGATTGCATCATAGGTTCCTGAGACAAGCCCAGCTCTTGCATTGAGTGTAGTAAGTGTGGGAGTGAGGTGATTGCATCATGGGTTCCTGAGACAAGCCCAGCTCCTGCACAGAGTGTGGTAAGTGTGGGAGTGAGGTGATTGCATCATGGGTTCCTGGGACAAGCCCAGCTCCTGCATTGAGTGTAGTAAGTGTGGGAGTGAGGTGATTGCATCATGGGTTCCTGAGACAAGCCCAGCTCCTGCATTGAGTGTGGTAAGTGTGGGAGTGATGTGATTGCGTCATGGGTTCCTGAGACTAGCCCAGCTCTTGCATTGAGTGTAGTAAGTGTGGGAGTGAGGTGATTGCATCATGGGTTCCTGAGACAAGCCCAGCTCCTGCATTGAGTGTAGTAAGTGTGGGAGTGAGGTGATTGCATCATGGGTTCCTGGAACAAGCTCAGCTCTTGCATTGAGTGTAGTAAGTGTGGGAGTGAGGTGATTGCATCATGGGTTCCTGGGACAAGCCCAACTCTTGCATTGAGTGTAGTAAGTGTGGGAGTGAGGTGATTGCATCATGGGTTCCTGGGACAAGCCCAGCTCCTGCATTGAGTGTGGTAAGTGTGGGAGTGATGTGATTGCGTCATGGGTTCCTGAGACTAGCACATCTCTTGCATTGAGTGTAGTAAGTGTGGGAGTGAGGTGATTGCATCATGGGTTCCTGAGACAAGCCCAGCTCCTGCACAGAGTGTGGTAAGTGTGGGAGTGAGGTGATTGCATCATGGGTTCCTGGGACAAGCCCAGCTCCTGCATTGAGTGTGGTAAGTGTGGGAGTGAGGTGATTGCATCATGGGTTCCTGAGACAAGCCCAGCTCTTGCATTGAGTGTAGTAAGTGTGGGAGTGAGGTGATTGCATCATGGGTTCCTGAGACTACCCCAGCTCTTGCATTGAGTGTAGTAAGTGTGGGAGTGATGTGATTGCATCATGGGTTCCTGGGACAAGCCCAGCTCTTGCATTGAGTGTAGTAAGTGAGGGAGTGAGGTGATTGCATCATGGGTTCCTGAGACTAGCCCAGCTCTTGCATTGAGTGTAGTAAGTGAGGGAGTGAGGTGATTGCATCATGGGTTCCTGAGACAAGCCCAGCTCTTGCATTGAGTGTAGTAAGTGTGGGAGTGAGGTGATTGCATCATGGGTTCCTGGGACAAGCCCAGCTCCTGCATTGAGTGTGGTAAGTGTGGGAGTGAGGTGATTGCATCACGGGTTCCTGAGACAAGCCCAGCTCTTGCATTGAGTGTAGTAAGTGTGGGAGTGAGGTGATTGCATCACGGGTTCCTGAGACAAGCCCAGCTCTTGCATTGAGTGTGGTAAGTGTGGGAGTGAGGTGATTGCATCATAGGTTCCTGAGACAAGCCCAGCTCTTGCATTGAGTGTAGTAAGTGTGGGAGTGAGGTGATTGCATCATGGGTTCCTGAGACAAGCCCAGCTCCTGCACAGAGTGTGGTAAGTGTGGGAGTGAGGTGATTGCATCATGGGTTCCTGGGACAAGCCCAGCTCCTGCATTGAGTGTAGTAAGTGTGGGAGTGAGGTGATTGCATCATGGGTTCCTGAGACAAGCCCAGCTCCTGCATTGAGTGTGGTAAGTGTGGGAGTGATGTGATTGCGTCATGGGTTCCTGAGACTAGCCCAGCTCTTGCATTGAGTGTAGTAAGTGTGGGAGTGAGGTGATTGCATCATGGGTTCCTGAGACAAGCCCAGCTCCTGCATTGAGTGTAGTAAGTGTGGGAGTGAGGTGATTGCATCATGGGTTCCTGAGACAAGCCCAGCTCCTGCACAGAGTGTGGTAAGTGTGGGAGTGAGGTGATTGCATCATGGGTTCCTGAGACAAGCCCAGCTCTTGCATTGAGTGTAGTAAGTGTGGGAGTGAGGTGATTGCATCATGGGTTCCCGAGACAAGCCCAGCTCCTGCACAGAGTGTGGTAAGTGTGGGAGTGAGGTGATTGCATCATGGGTTCCTGAGACTAGCCCAGCTCTTGCATTGAGTGTAGTAAGTGTGGGAGTGAGGTGATTGCATCACAGGTTACTGAGACAAGCCCAGCTCTTGCATTGAGTGTAGTAAGTGTGGGAGTGAGGTGATTGCATCATGGGTTCCTGAGACAAGCCCAGCTCCTGCATTGAGTGTAGTAAGTGTGGGAGTGAGGTGATTGCATCATGGGTTCCTGGGACAAGCCCAGCTCTTGCATTGAGTGTGGTAAGTGTGGGAGTGATGTGATTGCATCATGGGTTCCTGAGACGAGCCCAGCTCCTGCACAGAGTGTGGTAAGTGTGGGAGTGAGGTGATTGCATCATGGGTTCCTGAGACAAGCCCAGCTCTTGCATTGAGTGTAGTAAGTGTGGGAGTGAGGTGATTGCATCATGGGTTCCTGAGACAAGCCCAGCTCCTGCACAGAGTGTGGTAATCGTGGGAGTGATGTGATTGCGTCATGGGTTCCTGAGACTAGCCCAGCTCTTGCATTGAGTGTGGTAAGTGTGGGAGTGAGGTGATTGCATCATGGGTTCCTGGGACAAGCCCAGCTCTTGCATTGAGTGTAGTAAGTGTGGGAGTGAGGTGATTGCATCATGGGTTCCTGAGACAAGCCCAGCTCCTGCACAGAGTGTGGTAAGTGTGGGAGTGATGTGATTGCGTCATGGGTTCCTGAGACTAGCCCAGCTCTTGCATTGAGTGTGGTAAGTGTGGGAGTGAGGTGATTGCATCATGGGTTCCTGGGACAAGCCCAGCTCTTGCATTGAGTGTAGTA
The DNA here is from genome assembly GCF_964204655.1 of Triturus cristatus. NCBI lineage: Eukaryota > Metazoa > Chordata > Amphibia > Caudata > Salamandridae > Triturus > Triturus cristatus. The sequence goes on from NC_140590.1 coordinate 1,845,432,905, forward strand.
AGTGTGGGAGTGAGGTGATTGCATCATGGGTTCCTGAGACAAGCCCAGCTCTTGCATTGAGTGTAGTAAGTGTGGGAGTGAGGTGATTGCATCATGGGTTCCTGAGACAAGCCCAGCTCTTGCATTGAGTGTAGTAAGTGTGGGAGTGAGGTGATTGCATCATGGGTTCCTGAGACAAGCCCAGCTCTTGCATTGAGTGTAGTAAGTGAGTGAGTGAGGTGATTGCATCATGGGTTCCTGAGACAAGCCCAGCTCCTGCATTGAGTGTGGTAAGTGTGGGAGTGAGGTGATTGCATCATGGGTTCCTGAGACAAGCCCAGCTCCTGCACAGAGTGTGGTAAGTGTGGGAGTGATGTGATTGCGTCATGGGTTCCTGAGACTAGCCCAGCTCTTGCATTGAGTGTGGTAAGTGTGGGAGTGAGGTGATTGCATCATGGGTTCCTGGGACAAGCCCAGCTCTTGCATTGAGTGTAGTAAGTGTGGGAGTGAGGTGATTGCATCATGGGTTCCTGAGACAAGCCCAGCTCTTGCATTGAGTGTAGTAAGTGTGGGAGTGAGGTGATTGCATCATGGGTTCCTGAGACAAGCCCAGCTCTTGCATTGAGTGTGGTAAGTGTGGGAGTGAGGTGATTGCATCATGGGTTCCTGGGACAAGCCCAGCTCTTGCATTGAGTGTAGTAAGTGTGGGAGTGAGGTGATTGCATCATGGGTTCCTGAGACAAGCCCAGCTCTTGCATTGAGTGTGGTAAGTGTGGGAGTGAGGTGATTGCATCATGGGTTCCTGGGACAAGACCAGCTCTTGCATTGAGTGTAGTAAGTGTGGGAGTGAGGTGATTGCATCATGGGTTCCTGAGACAAGCCCAGCTCCTGCATTGAGTGTGGTAAGTGTGGGAGTGAGGTGATTGCATCATGGGTTCCTGAGACAAGCCCAGCTCTTGCATTGAGTGTAGTAAGTGTGAGAGTGAGGTGGTTGCATCATGGGTTCCTGAGACAAGCACAGGTCTTGCATTGAGTGTAGTAAGTGTAGGAGTGAGGTGATTGCATCATGGGTTCCTGAGACAAGCCCAGCTCTTGCATTGAGTGTAGTAAGTGTGGGAGTGAGGTGATTGCATCATGGGTTCCTGAGACAAGCCCAGCTCTTGCATTGAGTGTAGTAAGTGAGGGAGTGAGGTGATTGCATCATGGGTTCCTGAGACAAGCCCAGCTCCTGCATTGAGTGTGGTAAGTGTGGGAGTGAGGTGATTGCATCATGGGTTCCTGAGACAAGCCCAGCTCCTGCCCAGAGTGTGGCCTTCACGGGGTAAGCTGGGTTTTGGAGCCCCGGTGATAGTTGTGTTTCTGAAGTCCAATCTGCAAATCATGAGCGCCAGAAACACCTCTATGAGGTCACTTTCAGAAATGGATTGCTTGAGCGTTTTGATCAGTCTTGGGTTGTGCGTTGTTGTTTTGTTTGTGGTGTTGAAATGGGCTCTCATGTTGAGGTTTTTGTCTCGTGTTATCCTCAGTGATCCAGTGCAATCATTGGTTTTCAGGGTACAGTTGAGTGCATCCAGATGGGAAACACACTAATGGGAGTTCACCTTCAAAATGGCAGCAAATTTGTGATAAATCCACCTGTGTTCTTGTTGCAGAACAAATGAAATGCAAACTTTGCCCACAGAACTGGGTCTACAATGAGGAGAAGTGTTATTACATCTCTCAAGAGGAAGCTCCTTGGGATGAAAGTAGACGTCACTGCACTTCAAGAAGGTCTGAACTGGTGGTGATTGAGAAGGAGGACGGAAAGGTAAGTGGTGGAGTAGGAATGTCACATTAATCCCAGGTTTTAATCCAGGCGTCTTCTCCTTCTCTGTGAATGAGTGACTATGGGAGACTGAGGACACACAGTGGGCATTAGAAAGGGAAATGTCCATGGTATATGTGAGAAGCTGGACATTACACAGTGAATGTAGGCGGCATATCCATAGTCCCTTTATGAATATGTACCCTTGATGGGCCAGATAGGGGAAGATAAGTGTTAAATGATTAGCGGAGTTCTACAATTCTGTCTGAACACTTTTTTTCACAGTTCACAAGACAGGTGTAATAATACGCATGGGATGCCATGGCCAACGCAGGCACAGGTTTCCAGCATACCCTTGCACTTGTCAGGTGACTTTCTAAGGTTCTCTGTGCCCCCTGTAACTCTACATGGTGCACAGCTCCACACAGTTGGATTGGTAGTCAAAGTGCAGAGCAACTTCTTGTTTCTTCACACACATTTTCCCCCTGGTGAATGCCCTTTTCCTTCACTGCCTTGAAATGGGAGGTGATCTGTTCTAATTCCCATCCTAAAAGAGAGTAAACCCAGTCTGCGGCTAGAGAACATCTCAGATCATTTCCAAGGTGAAAAGGGGTTGGATTTCAGTTTTTGAATGTCCACAAACGTACAAGTTTGTGCACGATTACAAACTTACACGACTGACCACAACACGGACTCTTTGGCTCTTGGATGGGATTTACTACTGCTACTGCTAATTTCTCTGCACTTAGATAAGATAAAAGTGCTGTAGTAAAACATTACTCCTGCCAGGAATCCTTGTGTGAATTCTGGGTAGGTTCAAGTGGAAGGTCCAATGTTTGACGAAGACCCCCTTTGAAAAGGAACTCAGTAACAGTTCTGGTGCCTAACCACAGTTTTCAACAAATATTACAATAATTGTGCAGTTCTGCTGCCAGAAGGAAGCTATTGTCTCAAGTTGGCATACCCCTACACCACCTTCAGTCTGATGGTGCAAGCATCTTTAGAGTCCTATTCGCCCTTCTAACAAGCGAAACACCTTCTCATACCTCAGCGAGATGACTCTCAGATGTATAAGAAGTCAGCACAAAAAGTCAAGCGATCATGGCAACTGTTGAGCCTGGCCCTAATATGTTGAGCCATTGCCCCACAGTGCTTCAACGTTCAGCCCCATTTTACTGCTCTGTCGAGGTTAACGTGCCATTCCCCTTCCCGTTGCCTATTGTCTCCAAAATGACCTGGAACCTAAGTGGTTGACTTTCCACTGTCCACCTCTCAGGGTTTTCAACCAATATCCTGAAGTCATTGTTAGAGGGGGGGATGAGTACCTACCTCTTTTTTGTATAACATCAGGAGTAAAAGGCCGCACCCCCACAGTTAGGCCCAGTGACCCCTGTTTTCCCCATGGCCCTTTGAAACGGGTTCTGACAATTGGCAGCACCTAACAAATAGGAGTCCAAGGTGCAGGTGCTGTGCATTGGCCTATTTGCAGTTTACTACATTGGCATAAGAAGTCCAGTTTTTATGCACAAGGAGGCTTATTTACAAGCTCATTGCAGAGCCGGTATGTCACTTTTTTTGGCGCAACAGCGAGCCAATGGGCCTGCCCATATTTACAAGGCCACGTAAAGTCACCCTGCATGGCTTTTCATGGCATTGTAAATATGGACCCCTTTCACGCATTATTCTGCATGAAAGGGGCGCTCGATGTGTGTTGCTGTGTGTGTTCCCACGCAACATCCATGGAACCGGACACATTCCAAGATTTACAAAGAGTCCTAAACCTGGGAATGTGTCGAGTCCTATGTGTCTGAAGGGGAGGCGTAAGAGTGGTGCAACAAGGAAAAATACTTTTTTTTCTCCTCATTTTTTCCTCTTTCTGAGCTTGCTGCATACTCCAGCATGCATAGAAAGCGGAAAATTCCATTAATGATTGTTTTTGTGCAGGGAGGTACCCAGGATAGTGATCTGGACTGAGGAGTGTCAGGAAGCATTTGAAGAACTGAAGAAGGCAGTATGCACTGCACCCGAACAGAACTAGAGCCAGCCTTTCATACAGAAGATCCGGGGACTTTTATTAGTAGGAGATTTGTAACATCAGAACAGAAGTGGCCGGCTGTTGGGAAAGGCTGCTTTGCAGTAGAGTGGGCCTTGTGTACTTTCACCCTTGCTTGTTTGGCATTAGGTTTGTAGTGAAAACAGATCATAAGCCATTAAAGTGGTGGATGGCAATGAAGGAAGGGAATACCAAATTGTGGAGACTTCGCCAACTTGAAATGGCTCAAAAAGATCCTGTGGATAATTCCATTTTCTGCTCACAGAACAGTCATCTGAGCCTTGATATTATCAAGGGTGGGTTACGGTAACATCTTGTTTTTAGGGCCAGATTAGACTGTAATAAAGCGCCTTCAGGTGGTTCTGAACTCTGATGCCAGGCTCTTGTTTCGCCTCTGCAAACACGCTTCTGCTTCCAGCCTCCTTCTCCACCTGAACTGGCTCCCAGTCGATAAGCAAATACATTTTAAAGTGCTCAGCTTTAGGCATAAAATCTGCACATGCTCGGGACCCAGGCACCTACAAAAATTGATGGTTCCCTATCACCCATCCTGCACCTTGCGCTTGAGCAATCGCTTGCTTTTCACGGTTCCTATAAATAAACACACCCGGATAGGTGCCCGCTCTTTCTCTTTTCTCTGCCATAAGCTGTGGAACTCCCTCCCTGAGATGTTGTGCATCTTTATCCACCTTTGGCAAGGAACTGAAGACTGGGCTGTTTTAGCTCTCCTCAATAAACTGTTCTTCCTGTCCTCCAAGCGCTGGGAAACCCCCAAGAGTAGCTATGCGCTATACAAGAATTCAATAATACCAACAATAATAGAGATGGCCTATTTTGTTGCAAGAGTTAGACTTTGTAGTGGAGTCAAGAAAATGCTGATGGACCCTTCTATTTGGTTTTACTGATCTGACAACCCGGCCTCTCCAGGTTAACAGTTGCAGTGATACCTGGATTCCTGGTGCTGCTTTATGCTCATGGGTGAACACAGATCATCTGTGTGCAGCATGACCTAGGCCTGTCTCACAAACTGCACTCTTGCTTAGACCGTTGGGGTTCCCCATAGCGTGTCTGCACTGAGATGTAGGCCTTTCAGGGGTGCAGTACACAGGAACCTGGGTGATTGATTTGCGTGTGAACAGAGAGATATGTGCAATGCATGGAAGCCTGTGAGTTCCATATTGGAAGCCCAGGATCTTTTGGAGAGGCATTTTGAGGCTTCCCCTCGCCCCCTTTCCCCACAGATAGATTTGTGGATTGCTACACTAATGAGAGCCGGTTGGACACACACTGGAGGAAGAAGAGCCAGGCTCTTCAGTACACTTCAAAAGGGGCCACTAGTCAGAGGGCCTGGGCACATCTCAAGAAGGCGATGGGGCTGATTAGAGAATCAAAGAGTAGGACTCAGACCCGTTGGTAACCTTATGTTAGATGTATACCAGTGATGCTGACATTCAGCCCGAGTCCCTCCCCCGGCCTGTGTTGTGAGGCTATCTGGAAAGGGTCGCTACTCCTGCAGACTGCTTCTTGGGTGAAAGGACAGAGAAATGGGCTCTTCAAAGGATGCAGCCCCCAACCTGAACTTCAAAAACTGAGACACTAAATCACATGCGTGTCTGGAAATAGACTGTAAAAAGTGAAGCTTGGAGCACTCACGTTCTCAGTCGTCAAGGAGCCAGCCTGGCTCTATCTCGACATGGAGAAACTCAGCAAGAGTTCTGCCACGTGTGACCAGGTCTGGGGATCAAGGTCTGCCGGTCTCCCAGCAGGGTGAGGGACATCACTCAGGGAACTGGAGCACAGGTGTTTGCTTGCCGGGACCAGAGGAACCCTATGATGAGGAGGCAGAGGGCCTGCACCTCTCAAGGTCCATGTTAGGTTCCAGTAATACCTGCTTGCCCCATGGCCCTCTGAAAGGGGTTCTGACACCACAGAATGTATACTACAGTAGGACGTGGTCGGGGGAGTGGCTGATAAATGCGCTATAACTGCGGGTTGTAGCTGCAAGTTATGGGATAGACCCATCTATCGCTCGTAACATTGAGGCAGGAGGATGACAAGTGGCTAAAATAAATCTATTAACCTGTCTCTAGCAGCCTGATGGGTCACCATTGTGTCTGTGCGCTTGTCATGGCATGCGCAGGGAAGCTGTGGTGGGCTCTGTTGTAGAGGATCTGCGAATCATCTTGGGTTGCGGTGGTGTAGGTGTCTTGACTCTGTACGTTTATGAAGGGTGTCCAACACCGTCGACCATGGTCTCTTCCCACAACAGCTGCTTGACTACTTCATGAAGGACACAGCACTCCAGTGGATTAGGAGGGCTACATTATTATACACATGTGTCAAAACAGACACCCGTTTACACACAACCTCTCTCATCTCTCTGTTATTTGTGTATTTGTTTTAGGAATTCCTGGTTAACCAGCTGGCCACAGCTCCTTTCTGGATTGGTCTGAGAAACGAAAATGGCACCTGGAGATGGGCGACTGGGAATAACTTTACAGATAAGTACGTACTAGCCTTCTAAAAGTCATTCCTTTACAGCATGGTATGTACATTCCTGCTGGTAGGACATGCGCAGTGGTAGTCAGTGATAATTAATGTATTTATCTATGCAACACTACTGGTCACTAAACCCCCACTACCCCTTAGCACTCAGGAATCATAAAATTTGAGTTATTGTTTTTTATGAAATTGCAGAGGGGGTTTCTATACATCATTGGTTGTAAATACCTTGGGCCTAGTCACAACCTGCATTTCGTACTACATTTAGTAGTACGAAAATACTACCAATAAAGTACTACAAAATGCTATTCGCAGCCTGTGAGTGTGAGTCTCTACCTCCACCTCTCCTTTCTTTTCTATGGGGAGATCCTCAGGCATGTTTACTAATACTTACTACTAAACCAGAAGGGTTTAGGGACGGGTGGGGGGGGGGTTAGAAGGGCCATGCATGCACCCCCAAAAGAGTAAACCCATTGCTATTCACAAACTACAATTCTAAAGTTACTGCAGACCAGTAGCGGCTCCTGGAGGGAGTGCTGCGGGGCGGTGGGTGGGGCAGGGGCAGGGTGAGGGGTAGTAAACTACAGCATACGGCCAAACCGAGGTAAGTACATAAATTAACTAATTAAACAAATTACATTGTGCACTCTGCAACGCCAAATGGCAATGCAGCGTGCTCAATGCAATTAGTTTTATTTATTTATTTATGTACTTACCTCGGTTCGACCGTATGCCGTAGTTTACTACACCCCACCCTGCCCCTCCCCTGCCCCACCCCGCAGCAATCCCTCCAGGAGCCGCTACTGCGGCAGACAAAAAGTGCCCCAAAACAGTAGTAAATTACTCCAGTGCAGAGCTGAAGCAATTCCAACACCACACATGGCCAACCACTGGTACTGCAACACCCTCCCATAGAAAATAATGACAGCAGGGGTTCATAATAAAATCTATGAGGGCCATAGTCGGAAGACTGCTTTACCAACGGTACTCGTTACTCTTCAAATAAATAGTTCAACATGATAAATGTATGTGATACTGAGGCTCAGTTAAAGCAATTCTGTCCACAAAGAACTCGGGAAATTCAATTCACATGTCAGTCTTAGATGAATACATGTCAAGGAGACATGTGGAAGAGGTGTGGCGCAGCGGCTAGGGCGCCGGACTTCGGAAAACTGGGGCTCACGGTTCTATCCCCGGTACCAGCGGCAGGTTAGCCCAGCACCGTGTGACTCTGGTCAATAGCTTGCTTAATCTTCCAGATGGCCGCCAGCGCCTTGACACCCTTAGGGGTAATTGTTTGCGCTTTACAAATACCGGTATTTCATATTTATGTGACATTATGTGCACAGACACCCTTTAAAAGTGTTGATCACTGTGTGTGAAATAGATATGGGCTCAATGCAACAGTATGACACTTACCTTTAGGGGGAGTGAGAGCTACTTAAATGGGACTAGTTGTGTGTACAAAACTTAGAAATCTTGCTGGACAGATCGAGTACATGTAATGCAATATGCAAATTAAGCCAGACCTTTGACTTAAAGAATGATATCAGCCAGATGTGAGGTGATAAGAGATTAGAAATCTTGCTGAAATGCCAGCACCCACCAATTCTTGCCTGTGCACCGCTGCCTAGTAGCTCGGTGCAATGACAACAACGGGGGGGGGGGGGTTTAAGCAATGTTATTGATTACAGAAGAAGCAGTAGGTACCGTGTAGTAGATGGATTTCTGGTGGATCAGGTATTCCCCCAAGCCTGTGTGGCAGGCAGCAAGTTCACCCGTGGCATCCAGTCAAACGCCTTTTCTGCATTGAGAGTCACCGCAATAGCTTCAGCATCCCCAACGCACCCACCATTGACCTTAAACTGCATTTTTATGCCATTACTTGTTGATCCATTCACAATAAAGCTTTCCTAATCACGGTGTACACACCTGGGTATGACAAGTGAAATCCTGGTAAGGATGAATTTTGCAAACTTTTCACAGTAGGCTGTGATCAGCAAATGGGACCAACCTTGCCTCAGACTTTCATTAGGTTTCGCAAGGACAATAATTTGAGTCTCCATCATGATAGCCGGGCGGAGACGGGAGTCTAATTCCCCGGCCAAACAACTGTAGTAACCTACGGACACCTGAAAATTTTCTACCCCCTCTGCGGCAGGTGATTCTCAGGAGGCTAACTCTCTGATCACCTCCGTTGTCTTGTCAACTGGAAAGTGCCCGTTCGGATTGGCATCATCCTTTGGACACCCTTGATCATATTCAGTCTGAATAAGCTTGTTTCCGCTTCTTTAGTGCAGATTTGTATTCTGCTCTTGTAATCTTCAGTAAACCTCCATGACATGATATGCAACCTCAATAACACCCGGTCTGTGCTGCCCCTCGGTGTGTCTCTGAGTTATTGCATGATTTCCGAAGAAGACAACTTCTCTGCCAGCTGCTATGCAAAGCTTATTTTTTCTCGAGTTTTATTGTCACCCAATATGCATTTGTTTTTTGGAGTCCTCATAACAGGGTCTGTGATGTTTTAGCTGTTCTTGAATCTTTTCTAGACCCCCCCCCCCCTGCAAGGCTTCAGTATACTGCCCTGTACTGATAAATGAACATCCACAGCGCTTGATGAGGATAAGATTAAATGCTGGGCCCAAGGCTTTTCTCAGAAACCTGCAGTCGGTGCTATCGAATGTCAGGGGGGCTGAACTCCAAAGCTGCTTAGTCTTGATTGCACCTCACGCCTCTTTCATCCACCACCAGACACTGCCTGTCTCTATATCTCCCTCTTTCAGGTTCTCTTTCATCCCCAATTTCATTGTTGGTCACTTTTTTCCATTTCCCCCTCACCTTTGTTTTTCTATCTCTTGCTCTGGGTCAAAGTCTTATGAGGAAACATAAGTGCCCGTGCCGCACCTGCAACCACCACCTCAAATTAAGCATTGAACACCAGGAACATAGACTAGAAAGGTTTCTAGAAAACTGGTGATCCACATGCCAGTGGTAGAATTGATCAGCTAGAGAAGATAAAAGGACTATTGAAAAACAACTCCGGTTTAGACCTCCAGCTAGTGGTCAAGTGAATGAAGATGATGAAAAGAAAAAACATGAAACACTTTTCACTAGTTTCTTCATCACATACCCCCAGATATCTGATGACCAATGGGCTAGTGGTAATCACTGCAGCTACCCACAGCTAAGCATCCAGGGGAGAGGGTCCCAATCAATCTTTTCTGCACACTGGTCAATTGTCAACAAACTTGGTAACTTAGTCAAGAGGCAGCAGGTTAACAAAGCACGGTAGTCTTTCAGTGTTTTACCTTCTGAATTTCTTCAACTTTACGTATATCAGGGTGAGTTATTTCTGTCTGTATAAAGCTGACGTGATATTAGAACAATCTCCTTCCTCTCCCATCCTGCATTGCTGGGAGCACATATCACACATCCCCTCAAAAGCAAACCCAAGAAATGGATGGGGTAATAACGATGAAGTGTTAGGTGAGTGTGGCCAGTTCTGGAACTTAAAGAAATCTGCATTGTAGCCTTGGTGGAGCTACAGAATCACCAGCAGCTACTTGAATCCAATGTTGCTGGGAATGTTTTTTGGTAGCAATGCAAGCCACCTTCTTCCCAAGTGTGGCCGGATGCTGTGCAGTGTCAAGAGGCAGTGAAAAGGCCCAGGAGAACAGTCATGGTCATTTCAATTCTATGTGTGACCCAGATCAATAGAGTGTAGAAGTTATGTGTACAAGTTCCAGACCCGCCCCAAGGCTCTCTGAGGCTTTCTGAACAACCGAAGAGCTAAAATGGCCGGTGCAGGTCCTGTTGGACCAAAACCAGTAGTGGAGCAGACCAGGATCCAGCTGTATTCAGTGAGCGGTGATCTTTGAGGCGGGAGAGGGTTGTACTAGTGCTGAGATGGTCTTTCAGACCGATGGCTTAGGGTGTCGTGTCTTATTGTGCAATATTGGATCACAGGTTGTCCTGACTGTTCAGGCACCAGACTTTGGTTAAGGTAACTTTTGTGAGAATGCAGCCATGCTTATGTGGTTTGGAAAGAATTCCAACATATTTTATATGTTTTTTATGCAACAGCATTTTGATAAGGTGACTATTAGGGGTCGACAATACATAATTGATATTACAATTGGGCAATAATGTGCTAGACTTAACATAGCCTTCCAGAAACAATTTTCTAAAATATTTTGGCTTTCAAAAAGTTGTATTTCAAGGATGTAAAAATAAAACTGATTAAGAAAAAAAGAAAGGGCTAAATATTAGGGCAAAGAAAACATTTGTGGAGCCCACAGGAGGTCAGCACTAGTCTCAATGAATAAACTCAACAGCCAAAAGAGCTGGGCGTGTTCTCGGAGGATGCCCTGGCGTGGGCGTGAGATCAAGGCAGGTTTTGTCTCAGAAAGTGGTGAAATGACCTCAAGGGATAGTCACACTTCCAGAACTTAGTTTAGTTAGAATTTACAAACATGAAATGCATGTATGACATCAGTTATCAAATCTGTCCTCTTTTATCACCTGTAGATGACATGCAATAGGTTTGCTAAATCGGTCATTGTTTATTCTTGTCTGCCAATGAACAGTGCTTACATGTATGGACCCTAATGGCCATGGAGCCAAATTTATAACATGTCCAACTCTCCTCATGTGTAGGTATTGAATATCTCCTAAATAACATTTTTCTTATTGTAGAATCAATGGTGGTGCAGATGCCAAGGGAAGCTGCGGCACCATGAATGGTGGTAAAGTTGCCAGTGATCCTTGCAAAAATCCAAACAAATGGATATGTGTGAAGAATGCCACAGTTTTCCCACCTGCCTCGGAACTCTACAATTAATGGACTTGTTGCATTCTTTCCCTCAGCCTGTTATAGGTTCATGTTAAAAAAGAAGCGATTGTGTTTACTTTACAAATATTATTTTTGTACATTTTGGGAATTCTGTGTAGTTACAATAGACTGTGTCTTCACTGCCAGATAACAGCCAGTGTGTGTTCTTGTCTCAGTCATTAAAATGTATTGCATTGTTAATGCCTATAATCCATCGTCGCTGCTGTTGGCCACTATTGCCCTTGTGAACTGAGCAGTTTCAGGTTGTAATAGATGGGGAGGATCAAGTGTGAGATTTGAGGATGGTTCAAACCATGGCTGTGAAGCTCGGGTCCAGGAGGGTGGATCCGGGGCACATTTCAAGGAGAACCAGCATCTGTCTAAATAGATTTCATTTAGGGTAATTGTTTGTGTTTGTATCTCTTGTGAAGGTCCTGCAATCCTGGACCTACCTTGTGCACCCCTGCTCCAAACCTCTGTATTATTCCTGCACCCCTTCATGTATCTTGCTTTCAACGGGATAGAGTGTCTGGCTCTGGGGTGCTCCCACCAACCTTTCAAAAATCACCTTCATGCCTGGAATGTAAGCGCTCAGGCGACAGACGCAGGCAAATGACCACCATATTCTGGGCATCATGACCGGTGCATCAGTCTTTATGGATTAGTTTCAGTGATTGTTCGTGTGCAGACAAAGTGAAGAGTAACATTTGGGAAATGGCTTTATTACTACAAATTGTTTTTAAATTGCTGTAGCTGGCTTTCTTCACACAACGTTTGGAATGCACAACTATGAAGTACGTTACCATGCTTAAATAAACTTTGTTTTGCAAAAATGTGCTTCCATGCTTGCAGTCCGCACAGCTGGCCATCTCAGGTCATCTCTACAATATTTAAAGGCCTGGTTTAGTGAAACGTGTGACAAGTCAGTTCCACAGGATGCTGGATGAATGGCGTGCTACAGTCCTAGCTAGCAAACACGAAGGGTTGTTTTGAATTTGGCAGATACCCATCAGGGGGCCAAAATCTGGCAATGTCTGGTCTGCCCTTTTTAGAGTGTATAGACATATATTGGGCAGATGGGTCAACTGCCAATTTGTGCCGCACGACTGGCATCAGTCAATTTCTAAATAAGCCCCACTGACTTGCAACATGTTTCACTAAACCTGCACCCTCAGAAGAGTTAGATCCTGAATATTTTTTATTTAATCAGTCTGATACTCTGTCTTTTCATGTGGTCTGGGATGCTTTCGAAGCAACAGCGAGAGATTTTATTATTTGCTATGTCGCTAAAAAACTTTAAAAAGCCTAAGAATTCACAAAAACCCTCCCAGACAAGATAAAGAGACTGGAGCATTCTTATTACTCTTCTAAGTCTAAAACATGTTTATCTGAACTCATAAAAGTCAAATTTCAGTTTAATAAGGCATCGACAGATTCAATTCAATTATTTATTAAAATCCAGTGCGAAGTTTTATGGGGTCAGAATAAAGCAGGGAAAGTACTAGATAACTATTTGAAAGTTAAACATAAACTCAATATAGAGTCCATTATGGATAAACATCAAACATTGAAATTTAAAGACACTGATATTATAAATGAATTGCTCTAATTTTATAAGAGCTTATACAGATCAGAAATCCCTCCCTCAGAACATCACATTTCTCAATTTTATTCTGATATTCAACAACCTTCTGTTACTCAACCAGATTTCACACTCTTGGAATCAGACTTATCACAAAAGGAACGACTCACCGCATTACAGACACTTAAGAAAGACAAAGCCCCAGGACCAGATGGTTTCACTGTTGAGTTCTTTTCACATTTTGCTAATCCCCAAATTACATAATCTTTTAGACTCTTTTGTACATTCAGATAAATCCCTTGGTTGCTTTTCAGATGCCCTAATTTGTCTTATTCCTAAGGAAGGCAAAGACTTAAAATATTGTAAAAATTACCGGCCTGTTTCTCTAGTTAATATAGCCTTATAGCCTGCCGTAGCGGGCTATAACGGCTATTAAAGGCCCGCTGCAGCGTTAAAGGCACGAGCCGAAGGCGAGGGACTTTAACAAGGCAGCGGGACTTTAAAAGCCGGTATAGCCCTGCTACGAAGGGCTATAAGGCTATTAGAACATTCTGCCACTAGATGGCAGAATGTTCTAACAAATAAAACAAAGCCTTTAAGGAGAGCAAGGGGATTGAAATCCCCTCAGGCTCCCTGAAGCCTTTGTTCACAGCCAGATTTGTGAACAAAGAAACATTGGAATGTTCGAGCTCCAGGCTTATACCAGCCATTATAAGCCCCGAGCACTCCACTGTTTTCAATGGAGCTACCAACATTCCAATATTGATTATAAAAAGTTTTTGTTAAAGGTCGCCTTCTTACCGATAATACCCGTTTATTTTTCGACGTTTTATCCAAATCCTCCCATGTCCCACATTCCTTGGCAGCAATAGCCCTAGATGCGGAAAAAGCATTTGATAGAGTGAAATGGCCCTACCTTTTTCATACACTTAAATGGTTTGGTTTTGGCCCTAAAATTATTTATTTAATATCAATTCTATATTCTAGCCCACGAGCAGCTGTATGTGTGAACGGTAGTACATCTTATTTTAATTTAGGTAAAGGTGTCAGACAGGGATGTCCGCTTTCTCCTTTCCTCTTCTATTTAGCCCCAGAACCTTTTCTTTCAAGAATCCGTCAAAATAAGGATATCCATGGATTTGACTTTAAAGACACTCAAATTAAATAGGCAGCGTATGCTGATGATGTTTTGTTATTTGTTTCACAACCGCAAACCTCTCTCGACGCATTCTTACAAGAAGTTGATTCCTTTGCAGCTGTATCTGGATATAAATTAAATAAAGATAAATGTGAAATTTTGCCTTTAACAAAATATACTTTTAAGGAGGACTTCCTTATTTTAAGTTTTGCATGGAGCCCCCAGCAGATTAAATATTTAGATTTACAGTTTACTTCCTCTATTTCAGGTACAGTTTCCCGTTGTATGGAAAATTGCATACAGAGATTATCTTCCTTGACCACCAGATGGCACCCTCTGTATTTATCTTGGTGGGGCCATGTGGATACCATTAAGATGATGATGATGTCTCCTATAGTTCTTTACAAGATTTCTAACATCCCAATATCTATCTCTCTAAAACTTTTTTTTAAAAAATCTATATTATCTTCTTTTTTATAGAGCAACAAAAAGTCACTTATGTCTTTATCAAAATTAATTTGTCCAAAGTCTGAGGGTGGTGTTAATTTTTCTGATTTCCCTACATATCACAAGTCTTTTTTACTCCGTCAAGCGTCAAGATGGCTAGCCAATTCCATCGTGGATTGTCCCCTATGGGCTGGACATGAACGCTCTTTAATTTCCCCTTTTTCATTTCAAGAATATTTATCTTTTTCCCACAAGCCACAATCTCTATCTACTCCTATACTTAAACACAAATCAAAATTTTTAAATCCCAGCTCTTTGTTAGGTCCTATGGATTGGACTTCCTTCTCGGGATCCACTATATGGCACAATAACATGATCTTGATTCGCGACAAGCCTTTGTAATGGAAATCCTGGAGGCAAAAAGGTCTAATATGGATACACCAACTATATTTACAAGATGAGATTAAGTCTTTCTCGCAAGCTAGTAGACTTTTTGACTTACCTGCATCTTGCCTCCTTAAGGTTCTCTTTCTGAAACAGGCCAGCTTAAACGCTCACGCCAAATACACACTCCCATACTCTTTCAATGATCATGCACCTTCCTCAAATAATAACAACCTACATACTCTTCTGCGTGTTAGTCCCAAAGCCTCTGTTATTTATAATTATTTACATATTTCAGGTAAACCGCGAGAAAAAACTAAGGTGGAGTTATCATGGGAACATGATTTAGAAGTTTGCTGGCCCACGACATTATGGAATAAAATATGGACTAAAATTAGGAAATCCTCTAGAGCAGCAAACACCACACAGACACTTTTCTTTATATGCAATAGACTTTTATTGTTCCGGGTTACTCTAAATGCAAGACATGCTGAGCTCTCAGATACCTGCAGGATGTATCTGTCCTCACTCGGATTTATACCACTTACTTTTTACATGTCCGCTTGTCCATAGCTTTTGGAAAAAGGTTTGGACTCAAATTAATTCAATTTTTGGCTCCAGTTGTCCTTTCTCTACTTCTCATATATTTTTGGGAAGCTTATCCCCTATCTGGACAGAGTCTAATTATATTACAAACATAGACTTATTGTTAGCAGCTGCTCTACAACAAATAACCAAAAATTGGAAGGACTTTACCAAAATTATCATATCAAGCATAGTGGTACGCTGTTTGCTACAATCATAGATTAGATACAACTTTTGTTTACCCCAATCACATGGCAACGAAACGTTCAAATTTATGGTTACCTATCACATTGTTTATTGATGCTAGTGCTAAATGCTCACTCTCCCCGAATCCAGCGCAACATGAAGTCTCTAAACCTCCTTGACTTTCCTCATGTTGATATTATATTAATTGGTTATTCTACATTTTATATTAAGATTTATATATGAATTGTAACCTCCTTTTATCTACACCGATTACCTTGCATACCCCTATCATATTTTCTCTATCTTAAGATATGTTAACCTGACTCATACATCTAACAATTTTGATTCTGAATTTTAGTTTAATTTATGAAATTATTCGCTGTTTTTATTGTCCTTTGTATTGTTATTTTGAGTTCTCTCAATAAACTTCTTTTTTAACTTTAAAAAAAAAAATCAAAGAAGTGTTAGATCATCTTTGGAAAGCAGGACCCAAATTTACGGAGACTTTGGCTGTCAAGTGATGCAAATCAACGCATTGGTATTTACCTTCCAGCGCCAAAGGTTTTTGTGATGGCAAGAGGCCCTTTTCCCAGCGCAAAAAGCAATTCGTTTAGCAGCGATGTTACTGGGGCATTACTTGGGTTTATTACCGCAAACACCCATATGTTTTGGTGCAAAGCTTGATCTACTAAGATAGCCATACAGGCTTTTCGTCAAAAAGTAACACTTCCTTGAAGCAGGCGTAGCAAGGAGAAATATTTTAATTCCTCAATATAGCCCACGCGTTGCATGTGTGCTGCAGTGCACAGCGCACATCCAATGCATGGGACCATTCAGAACTTGTCCAGACATAGGAAGGTCTACTGGAATGCTATCATTCCCGCGTAATCCTTTGTTAGACAGTGCACACTCCCCTCTGCACCATGCTGCGAGGCTGTGTGTAACGCACTCATGCAAGGCTCCTTGTTAGTGCACAAGCACAGGGTACGCCAGCAGCAGCAGGCCAGTCTTAGATAGGTCTCTGCACTGCTTTCTTTCCCCTTGCGTAATGCAGCACAGCAAATTGAGTGACTCGCTGCCTGGACCAATGAGCAAATCTGTCTCCTCTGGATCTTCTGTTAAGAGTGTGTGCATGGATGATGGATAGCTAACATGCCTAAAGAACACACACATGTTTTTTGTAGTGGTGCTTGGATATTCCTCCTGGGTTAAATTCAGGACATTTTGAGATGCGAGATGGATTCATGAATTCCTTCTCAGAGGCCCCTGAAACCGATCACTCAAAAGCCACAGAACTTGGAACAATCAGCTTTGGAATATCTTTCATAATCTATAAAAGTGTTTGAAGTAGGTGGGGCGTGGCCAGGATCTGACTCAAGAGCATGTCATCTCGCCTACCTACTGTCTGAAATCTCCAATACCTGAAGACAATACATTGATGGTCAGAGCTTGAACATCTAAAGGCAGACGAGGCAACTCCCCACTCCCTGAAACAACAATGTAATGAGAATAAATGAGGTAGCACATGACCTGGTGGCATGGAGAGCCTGGTGGAGGGGAGTGGAGATGCGGAGTAGAGCGGCTCCTTTGTGAGGGCAAAGGAGGAGTTGATGCACCTTGAGGGAGACTGGACAAAGAGTACCAGGACTTGGGAGCAGAGGACCATTCTCAGTCTCAGCAAGAGGCAGGTTGGGTCATGAATAAAAAGGGGCTTGTTCTCTCCCTGCTGGGATTTTCAGAGGTCTCAGAGTGACGTAATATATTAATATATTTTCTATTTAGGTATCCTCTTTTGCTTTGTACATGTTCATTTATTTATGTACACATTTTAAATATAAATGTACAATTGCCAATGTTGGAATATTTGTTTCAGTGAAATGAGATTCTTCAGCTTATTTGAAGATAGTGTTTAGATGCTGGTTTCAGCATGGCCTGATATTTTGATTTCTGGTTATTATTTCTAAATAGTTTTCATAGAATCTGAAATCTTGATTTCTCAATTATTAGTTCTAAACAATATTTCACAGGACATAGGTAGGTGAACGACAAGAGGGTCTTTTATATTGATTATTTATTTTGATAATATTCAACAGTGTTCAGACAGAGTGTATAAGCTGCACAGAATCATTTTTAAATAGAGAGGAACTTAGATCCAGGGATCGCTGGCGGAGGGCTGCACAGACGAACGCTTTAGCTGTGAACATCTTTCCTTGCTAAAGGTGACAGAGAAGACCCATGGAGTCTTCAGACAGGCGTATCTGCCTGAAGACAAATAAGCAGCTGTGGCACAGAGACAGAAAGAACAGCTGCCTTGCTTATCAACTCTGCATCAGTTGTTCTAAAAATGTATGTGGGTGTGAGCAAGACCATCTAAGAAACTCACCCCCTCAGGACCCTTTTATTGCTGAGATCAGCATATTTAGACAAGGAAAGGGATGGGTTGAGGATACTCATTGTAAGAAATCTGAATTCATATTTTTTGGGGGGGGGGCTACCGAATTCAAGGCCTCAAGGAATAATCCCAGCCCTTGTCTGGGTGAACCACTAAAGTCATTAAATTAACCCGAGTTTTACCTACTGGTAGCTGTGGCACATAGCAGACAGGCTCAACTTAGGGCAATGTATAAAGTATGTATGCAGTACTACAGGAAGCTGGCTCTGTATATACTATGCCAAAGTAAGGTATAGTGTGCACAGAGTCCAGTGGAGTAGATAATACCAAAAGCTCTATTTGTGTTAGGGTGGTCGAGCAGTTAGACTTAACAGAGGGTGGTGTTAATCATTTGTTGTACACAATCAGGCAAGAAATGATGTCACACACTCAAAGACTGAATCCAGACCAATTGGAAAGTATAACAAGCATTTGCAATGCAATCGGTCTCTCCTCTGGGACCTTATAAGTATTTAGTGTTATAGCATGTAGCACATTAGTGCAACGTTGATTTCCGTGGCTATAAATGTATCACTGTGTAAGCGCTCCGTCAAATAATCAGGTGCAGCCCCCTCTAAAATTTTAAACCATGGGGGAGTTTGGTGGCTAATATAAAGTAAAATTGTACACCCCTGTACACCCTGAGGAGCTGTTGCCTTCCTTGAGAAGCGTGGGACGGGTTTAGCTTCCAGCATTATGCTTCTTACACCCACCTGTACCTACAGAGATCTGTTCAACACAGAGAAGCGGGCCACCGGAGTAGAGTGTAACACAGAAATGCAACTCACTAGCCACAGGAGATGGCCTGCCTGCAGCACAGCGCCCCCTAGTGACAGAAACAAGCCTGAGCCTGCTTGGAGTCTGGAGAGGATATTGAATAAATCCCTCTTGATTTTCAAAGAAATATTACCATAATGCCTCACACCACGCATTCAAAGTTTGAGGACAAAGGAACCCTAACTATTATGAGGATTTCACTCTCATACTCAACTTTCAATGGCACAGGGACCAGTGACTGGAATGGCGTCAAGTCCCATCACCACATGGGTGAAAACAAAACTCACTGCTGCCTTATGTCTTCCCTGAACTAGAAATCATACAGGTTCCTCATTAAACATACCAACACCTCAGGCAGCTCCTGATTATGCAGTTTACAGGTGGTCAATGAATCGGTGAGAACGCTTATAATATTATCTCAAAAATAATGAGTGAGTGGAAGGCTGAGTGAGGGTTGATGCATTGCATGGTGATGGATAGATAGGATACTGAGTGGATGAGTTAGTGAGTCACTGAGTGACTAGTTCAATAAAGTATGCAAGCACACAGGCCTCTAGCTAGATAGGTGGGTGCATGATGAGTGAGTGAATAGGCGCATCTCAACCACAGAGTTGATGGATGCACAAGGCATAAATGGATGAATGAGTGAGCACATGGATGAATGTGCACATTTGTTAAGAGGCTGGTGGATGGATGAGTCGTTGGTCGAAGTGTGAGAGCTGGATGAGTGCGTGCATCTCATTACTTCAGCTTGCAGTAATTTCAAGACATAGTCTTGCCAGGCCGGATGGTCCATCGGTGCAACAGGAGAAGTGATGGGGTTGGCCCTGGACAGGCTGCAGCTGAGATCTGTTTTGTTGCTCTAGCTAAAGAGCTTATTCTCAAGAATGCATAGTTCATTCTGTCCAAAGAATCAGCCTTGCAGAGAGCACTGCAGATTTTGTCTGCTGTGGAAGGCATGTTTGAGGTTTAACCCTTTTTGAGGGAGTAAGCCATGTAGCAAAGGGCTCAAATGTAGGGGGCATAGTTCCCTTGGTGCAGCAGGTGCAGTGGCACCAGGGCACGGAGGTCTGAGGGGCCAACTGAACACACATTATTACTGTATTTTATCATTTAAACAGCAGCTGGGGGGGGGGGGGACTAGTTTTCCTTCTTGCGCCTGGGTTCATGTCACGCTGGCTAAGCTACTCTACAACTGCCATTACTGTGGGTGCCCATAGGTCACCCCTAGGAATGCTGGCAGAGGACCACATGCCATGCACTGCCCCTCCCCACCCATGACGGGTGTACGAACTGCTGGGAAACGTAGGGGCACAATAAACCCAACCAGGACTACAAGAGGTCCAGGCAATGTACCTCTCTGCTGGTAATCACTGTAAATGATCTTTAAGGAATACTGTCCTCTAGTGGTCTTTTTATTTATTACTCCTATGATAAGCAAAATTATGCAATAGTAGTGAATGTAGAAATTTTCAACCATCTTTCATTGCTTGCTTTGGAAATGGCTGACCAGGAGGAACAGTCGGCAGCAAGCATGAAGACACCGGAGAGCACTCTGTTGAGCCCTCACGTACAGTGAGTGTCAAGGGCCGCTTTGGTTTCTGTTGCTTGCTTTGCTTTTGGTGCCAGCTAAGCACCGGTTATGGACACCCAAAAGAATAATAAGGCTGCAATGCCCAGCCAGGAGGAGAGGCCATTGCACGCAGTGAAGGAGCACTGCAGCTGACCAATAAACCATTAGTGAAATCGCCATGGGGTGGGAAAAGATAGAGATAGGAGGGACCAACACGGACAAATACCAATAACAAGCCAGTATTTCTGAATGCCACATATAACAACCAATGGCAATTGGTGGGTGTTCCAAAAGCCCATAGAAGAGGATACAACAGCTCTTTAAGGCCCAACCCAGAATATTTAGACTTCGTATTGTATTTAAGAACCAAGGATTTTTAATGCAGGTAAGTTGTAACACTTTCAAAATATCAATGCTTTTCAGAAAAATGCAATTCTGGTTTAAGAATGTCAAAATATACTAGTACAGTTGCTCAAAACTTTTGTAATTGTAAAAAAAAAAAAAAAAATGTTTGCCTTGGCTAGGTAAAAGACAGGCAGTGCAAGGCAATAGCCGAGAGTTCAATGTAGTCCTGTGGATAAAAACGAGGTTAGTAACTTACAGATAAGTAAGCGGACTTGTAGGTCAGTCTCAGGCTGGTAGCACCTACACAGGGTAGGGGTCAAATAGGGAAAAAGAGTGCACCCTCAGTAGCCCTAGAGCGACTGGGTGCAAAGGTCAAAGGGAAGGTTGAGACCCAATGTAGTGCAATGGAGACAAGGGGTACTCAAAAGAGCATCTGCGAATTTAGGGCCAGGGCCCAGAGGGTGAAGGGGGCCACAAGGGAGAACAGAAAGCACACTTGGGCAGTAGGGTGCTAAGTGCAAAGTGGCACCTGGATCTCAATGCACCTCAGTGGAGGATGTCTGTCACGAAGAAATGCTGTAGGCTCCACTCAGGATGCTTGTAGAAGAGGCCAAGTGACCGGAAGGCAAGTTTGGAGGGCTGCTGGACACAGACGCCGTCGGTCGGGCACCTGAAGGTCAGGGGGGAGCAGTGTAGGGGTGTCTTTTCATGTCAGGGTTTCTCACCAGATACAGTTGCGTTCAGGGGGCCCTTCAAGTTGAGGCTACAGGCGTCAAGGTGAAGATCGGAGGAGGTCGTCCAACGCTGAATCCCAGGCCAGGATCGCCGGGGGGAGAACTCTGTGGCATTGGGCCACTAGGAATCGGGTCATAGGCGACAGGTTCAGAGTGGTTGCAGACACGCGGTTCCATATGGATCCGGTGTCTGGGCTTGAGCTTGTTGTTGGACAAATCTGGTGTCCACGGGAGATCAGTCTGTCTTTGAAGGCAGGGCAGGTCCCGGGGTTTCCGATGGCTGCAGGACATGCTGGGTTCTGCTTGCAGGAGTTTCGAAGCAGGAGACAGGCTGGTAGGGATGGGGCTAAAGCAGTTTTCGTAGTCCTCTTCTCTGCAGCATGGCTCCTTGGTTCTTCTTGTCAAATCTGAAGAGGCAACATTCAGGGGTGCTCCTAAATACTATATTTAGGGGCGTTACAGGGGTGTACAGGTCAGAACCAATGTGTCCCTTCCCTGGGGTGTCTACACCCCCTAGGTTGCCACTCTCCAGCGGGAGGAGGCATAAGCCTCTTCCTGATTGTGCGAGTGCAATCTTCAAGGTGGAGGGAACTGATATGTGTGCTTCACTTCGCACCCCCCACCTGAAGGGGGGGTTGGCACAGGTGGGCATACCTTCCTTCCTGTCCAAGTGTTTCCACCAGTTCTCGCTCCCAGTTGGGGATCAGAACTGGTGGGAGCCAGTTGCCGATAGCAGCAAAAGTCTAGGGGGTAGCTAACAAAGGTGGCAGGCCTTTGAAGCTTCCTCCTCATGGACCCTTCCCAACCTGTGGGAGGAGGCATGACACCTCTGCCCAGGATGCGCTTTGTTTCCA
This sequence comes from Triturus cristatus, assembly GCF_964204655.1. NCBI lineage: Eukaryota > Metazoa > Chordata > Amphibia > Caudata > Salamandridae > Triturus > Triturus cristatus. The sequence continues at coordinate 1,845,455,113 of NC_140590.1, forward strand.
GACCCAGAGAGCGGAGGGCTCTCTCTCCAGGGGTCCAGAAACCTGTCTGGTGGTGACAGATGGTGGGTAGCCATTCAGGAACCACATCAGGGTTGGTTGTTTTTCAGGGGGTATCTCGCAGATGCGCTCTGAATGCATGTTACATTAAATCCGACACTGACATCAGTGCGGGTTTAATATGGTGAGAAGTTTGATACCAAACTTCTCAGTCTTCAGTAAAGCCATCATGGAGCTTTGGAGCTCGTGTTGACAAACTACCAGCCCATGTACTCAAAATGGCTTCACTGCATTTGCAATGTCTATGAATGGCACAGACACTGTAGCGGTATAGTGCTCATGCAGTCATGCCCTTACCTGTGGTATAGGGCAACCTGCTAGAGAGGTGGCTTATCTTTGCCACAGGCAGTGTTTGGTGGGCATGGCACACAGGGATGTGTCAGGTGAGGAGTCACTGAGGGTGGCATACATGCTGAAGCCCTCTCTGGTCAAAAGGCCCTTGGTACCAGGGGTACCTTTTACAAGGGGCTTACATGTAGGTCAGAGTTGTGCTAATTCTGGAGCCAAGAAAATAGTTTTTGGGAAAGAGCACATGTGCTGGGGCCTGGTTAGCAGGATCCCAGCACACACTCAGTCAAGTTGGCATCGAGTGTCTGGCAAAAAGTTAGGGGTAGCCATGCAAAAAAAGGGGAACTTTCATACACAACCCCCCCCCCCCCAAACGAAAGAGGAGGAGACTAACCTTTCCCAAGAGACTCTTTATTGTCTAAGAAGAACCTGGAAAGTCCATCTGCTTTGGCATGGGCAGTCCCAGGTCTATGCTCCACTGTAAAGTCCATTCCCTGTAGGGAGATGGACCACCTCAAGAGTTAGGGATTTTCACCCTTCGTGTGCATTAGCCATCTGAGAGGTCTGTAGTCAGTTTGGATTAGGAAGTGAGTTCCAAACAGGTAGGGTCTCAGCTTCTTCAGGGACCATTCAGAGACCAAACCACAGCAAAGGCCTTCCTCTCAATGGCACTCCATCCAACGCTGCTCCCTGTGGAGAAGCCTTCTGCTTATAAAAGAAACCGGTTGATCCTGGCCATCATCATTGGTCTGGGACAGGACCACTCCTATCCCTAGCTCAGAGATATCAGGCTGCACAATGAACTGCTTGGAGTAGTCGGGAGCTTTGAGAATAGGTGCTGAGCACATTGCCTCCTTTAGGGTGTCAAAAGCCTTTTGACAGATAACAGTCCAGTTCACTTTCTTAGGCATCTTCTTGGAGAAGAGTTCTATGAGGGGGGCCACAATGGACCCATATCCCTTCACAAACCTCCTGTAATACCTAGTCAAGCCAAGGAATGCCCTGACTTAGGTCTGGGTTGTGTGAATCTCCCAGTCCAGAATTGTCTGGATCTGGGGTTGTGAGGGTTTTACTTGACTTCCACCTACAAGGTGGCCCAAGTATGCAACAGTGCCTTGCCCTATTTGCCACTTAGATGCCTTGATAGTTAGGCTTGCAGTTTTCAGGGCCTGTAACACCTTCCCTAGGTGGCCCAGGTGATCCTGCCAGGAGGCGCTAAAGACAGCAATGTCATCTAGATAAGCTGCACTAAGGGTCTCCAAGCAAACAAGAACTTGATTCCCCGACCTCTGGAAGGTGGCAGGGGCATTTTTTTAAACCAAAGGGCATCACAGTGAACTCATAATGCCCATAAGGTGTTGAGAATTATGTTTTTCCTTTGCTCCTGGGGCCATGCCAATCTGCCAGTACCCTGCAGTTAAGTCAAAGGTACGGAGAAATGTGGCTGTCCCTAATCTGTCTCATCCGCCCTGGGTATGGTGTGAACATCTGTCTTAGTAACAGCATGGAGACCTCTATAGTCTACACAAAACCTCATCTCTTTTTCCACTTTATGGGTGAGGTTTGGGGATGAAGACCACTGGGCTAGCCCAAGGACTTACAGGGGGCTCAATAACTCCGAACTTCAACATCTTGCTTACTTCAGCCCTGATGATCTCTCTAACTTGGTCAGTCTGCTGATAGAACTTTGTTTTGACAGGCAAGCTGTACCTAGCGTTTACTCATGGGTACAAGAGTGTGTCTGACCAGTGGTTAGGGAGAAGAGCTCAACACACTGTTGCAGGGCACGCCTGCAGTCAGCCTGCTGTTGGGTAGGGAGGGTTTCTGAATAGATAGCCCCAATAACTGAGCCATCTTGTGTACTGTAAGAGAGGAGGTCAGGGAGAGGTTCATTCTCCGTCTTCTGATCCTCATCAGTGACCAACAGCATGGACATATCAGCCCTGTCGCAGTAAAGTTTCAGGCGTTTCACATGGATCACCCTCTTGGGGTGCCTGCTAGGCCCAGGCAACCTCACTTTTCTTTTCAAAGATAGGGTAAGTGCCACTCCATCTGGCCTGGAGCGCCCTTGGGGCCACTGGCTCCGAAACCCACACCTTTTGCTCTGGTTGGAATGTTGCCAGTGCAGCTTTCTGGTCATACCACAGCTTCTGAAGCTGTTGGCTGGCCTCAAGGTTTTTGGATGCCTTTTTCATGTACTATAACATCCGGGAACGTCGGGCTAGTACATAGTTTACCACATCTTGTTAAGGTTCATGGAGAGACCTCTCCCAACCGTCTTTTACATGAGCAAGTGGTACCCTCACAGGATGGCCAAACAGAAGCTTGAAGGGGGAAAACCCTACTCCATTCTGTGGCACTTCTCTGTAAGCAAAGAGCAGGCCTGGCAAGAGAACATCCCATCTCCTTTTGAGTTTTTAAAGGAGCCCCATTATCATACCTTTCAATGTCTTGTTGAATCTCTCAACAAGGCCATTGGTTTGTGGGTGGTAAGGGGTTAATGAATTTGTAGTTCACTCATCACTCATCCCACGTGTTTCAGGTATGCCGACATGAAGTTGGTACCTCTGTCTGATACAACCTACTTAGGGAACACTACCCTGGTGAAGACACCACTGAGGGCCTTGGCAACTACAGGAGTTGTGGTAGTCCTAAGGTATTAGGATACCTGGTAGCACGATTTACTACTACCAGTATGAATTTGTTTCCTGAGGCTGTGGGTGGCTGCAGGGGACCCACTACATCCACACCAACCCTTTCAAAATGCCCCCAAAACAAAGGTAGTGGAATTAAGGGGGGCTTAGAGTATTCACCTGCTTTGCCACAGGCTTGACAGGTGACACAGGAGCTGACAAACTCCTTCACTTTCCGGAACATCTGGGGCCAGTGGAAATAGCTAACAGCCTTTCCCAAGTTTTACTCTGGGCTAGATGCCCAGCTAGGAGGATGTCATGGGCCAAGGTGAGTAAGAACTCCCTATATAACTGAGGCACTACCTCTCTCCTAGTGGCACCAGGCTTGGGTCTCTGACCTCAGTATACAGGAGTCCCTCCTCCCAATAGGTCCGGTGGGAGCCACTGACGTCTTCCTTTTCCTGTGCAGCAGCTTGCTGTCACAGGCTCTCAAGAGTGGGACAGACCTATAGGGTCTCCCGGGCCCAGGAGCTCAACCTGGTAAGGTTGAAGTACCATAGGCTCAGTTCCTTTCTAGGGTTGACAAGTCCTCTACCTGAGGAGAGGGGTCCTGAGCTTTCTGCTGTTCAGAAGCTGCTCCCACAGTCTGCTTGCCTTTCCTCTTGGAAGGTTGGGCCATCCCTTCAGGCTTTGTGCTCTGGTCTTGACACACACTATCTCAGGGATCTGTAGCATGGCTTCTAAGATCTACTTTAGCCCATGCTGAGGTCTTCAGGACATTTCCAAGCAGACAGGCAGCTGTAAGCTTTGGCAAAACCACTACCTGCTTCAGGCCAGTTACGCCACCCCCGTCTAATGTCACCATGGCCATGAAATTGTCTGTAGTGACACTGTCAGGGTTGGTGACTAGATGGGTGTTTCCAATCAGGTATTGCTCTGGGAAAACCAGTGTATAGCTGGCACCTGTATTCCTCTGGGCTTTTCTTCTAGACCCAATCGCTAAGGGGTTTTGAAGGTATTTTTTTTAAGTTAGGGGGCCAGACAACTGAAGTGGCCAACTCTACCTCCCCTTCAGAAACTTAAACAACCTCAGTGTGATCCCTGATTTGCTCTGGGCACACTATTGATCCCATCTGGAGTTTTGCCACACCAGTGCTAACTGGTGGTGGGCTAGGAGCATTCTTGCTAGGACAGCCGGAATCTCCAATTTGGTGCTCATCCTTCCTACTGGTGAGAAACTAGGTCTTTAGGGGATCAAAGTTTTTACCCTTGTACCCACCAGTGGGCTGGGAAGATTTTTGGGGCCCACCCTCCTGAGCAGGTTTTTGGGGCCCTTTAGAAGACTCTGGCTTTTTGTCTTTAGGGATTCTCACCCACTTTCCCCTGGGGAGGTTTTGTAACCCCTTTCTTTTGGTCACTCCCAGTGGAAGGTTTTGGCCACCCTAGCCTTGACCTAATGGTCTGCCTTCTTTCCCAATTCTTGGGGGGATATTAGACCTAGATCCTCCAGATACCGTTGCAACTTTTCATTTGCGCAGTTACTGAACATGTGTTCTTTCTTCAACAGATTATAAAGCCTAACACTTCCAGTTAACCAACCATCTAGTGTTTTTACTGAGTAGTCCTTGAAGTCAACCCAGGACTGGCTTTGGGTTTGTGAGCCCCCCTGAATCTTATCCTATACTCCTCTGTTGTGAGTCCAAAGCCCTCAATCAGGGTGCCCTTCATGAGGTCATAGAACTCAGCATCAGCCCCAGAAGTCTGTCCCTGCAGTTACCAGTGAACGGTTTAGGGTCATAAAAGTGCTCTATTTCCCTATTGCGGTTTTCTGCTACCATTGATGGGAGCTAAGCCCATCTCCGCTATCTTTTTCCAGAGCCAGAAGTCTGGACTCTTGGGGGGCATAATTACAAGCCCCTATTGCCACATGAAAGTCACTTTTTACAACGTTCCTGTGGCAATAGGGGCTTCACCTTATTTACAAGACGGTGTTAAGCCACTTAATGTGGCTTAACGCCGCCTTGTAAATAAGGCATCCTTTCATGTTATACTTGGTGTGAAAGGGGTGGGCAATGGGTGTTGTGGTGGGCGTTCCGGCACAACACCTATTGATTTTGCCGCTGCCCCATATTTACAAGGCTGGCGTAAATATGGGGCAGCGCCAAAATTAAGACCAGGAAAAACCTGGTCTTAACATGCCAAAATTAGGAGAAATGCTTGCTTTCTCCTCAGTTTTGCTGATTCTACGTGTGCTGCATTGTGCAACACACAGAACAGCAACAAACCATGAATAATTGTTTATATGCCGGAAGGTGTCCCTTTGCATACTCTGCCAAGAGTCCCTGGAGCTTATTCTTGGAGGCACGGGACCCCATGGCTATGTTTTTAAGTTCAAACCAGAATCTTAACTTTCTCATCTCTATATGGATGTAAGGGGCGAGGTCGAGCTCCTCAACCCTAGCTTGTGTCTCGCTCTTTATTTCACTAATAGTGGGGATCTTTTTACTAGATGTCAAAAACTTCTAGAATACTTTCTCCTAACTATAGTGAGCTGTCAGTTTACAATTGCTAAAGAGACTTAATCCAGCCCATAACAAGACTTTTAGAAATTTAGAAACATTGTCAATACATGAGTTGAACTAAAGGAAATTTTTGGATTGTAGTCCTGTACTCAGGTGTTGGCTAAGTAGTCCAACAAATGCAGTTGTAGACCCCACCGCGTATCCACCAATGTAGGAAGCTGGCTCGATATATACTATACCAAAGTAAGGTATAGTATGCACAGAGTCCAGTGGATCCCCAGAGGTATAGCAGAGGCTAAAGTAGATAATACCAAACCCTCTATTTGTGGTAGGGTGGTCAAGCAGTTAGGCTTATCAGAAGGCAGAATTAAGTATTTGTTGTAGACACTTAGGCAAGAAATGATGACACACACTCAAAGACTGAATCCAGACCAACTGGTAAGTATAAAAATTTATAGTTTTTATTTTATATACGAAAAAAGGGTTTTTAATGCAGTTAAGTTTTAACACTTTCAAAGTATCAATGCTTTTCAGAAAAATGCAGTTCTGGTTTAAGAATGTCAAAATATACTTGTACAGTTGTTCGTTACTTTTGTAATTGTAAACCAAATACAATTTTAGCCATGGCAAGGTAAAAGATAGACAGTGCAAGGCAATTGGTGAGAGTACAATGTAGTCCTGTGGAAAAAAGGAGGTAAGTTACTTACAGGTAAATAAGCGGACTTGTAAGTCAGTCTGGGGCTGGTAGCACTTACACAGGGCAAGGGTCAGATAGGCAGAGAGTGCACCCTCACCAGCAGAGGGGGCAGCTGGTGCGCAGGTCAGAGTGGGAGTACTCTAAAGAGCACCGGTCACAGGTAAGTACCTGCGAATTTAGGGCCAGGACCCAGGGAGTGAACATCAGCACAAAGGGGGCTCAAGGGAGCACAGAAAGCGCACCTCCAGTGGCACTTGGGCGGCAGGCTGCAGTGCGCAAAGTGGCATCAGGATCCTAAGGCAACTCAATGGAGGATGTCAGTCACAAAGAAATGCTGAAGGCTCGGCTCAGGTGACTTGGAGAAGAGACACAGAGACTGGAAGGCGAGTTTGGAGTGTTGCTGGACACACAGACACTGTCGGTCAGGCACCCCAAGGTCAGGGGGCTGTAGGTGCCGGGGTGTCTTTTCATGTTGGATTTTCTCACCAGATCCGCACGAGGTTGGGGGTACATTTCAAGTTGAGGCTGCAGGCATCGAGGTGAAGATCAGAGGAGGTCGTCCAATGCTGGATCCCAGGTCAGGATCATCAGGGGGACCTCTCTGTGGGGTTAGGCCACTGAGTCAGGCCGTTGGTGACCTGTGCAGAGTGATTGAAGACACGCAGTCTGGGCTTGAGCATGTTGTTGGACAAATCTGGTGACCAGATCAGAGTCAGTCTTTGAAGGCAGGGCAGATCCTGGGGTTAGTGAAGGCTGATGGCTGCAGGACACACCAGGTTCAGCTTGTAGAAGTTCCAAAGCAGGAGACCAGCCGGTAGGGCTGGGGCCAAAGCACTCGTCATCGTCTTATCTTGTTGAATCTGAAGAGGCAGCTAACAAAGGGTAGCTAACAAAGGCAGCAGGCCATTGAAGCTCCCACTTTGCAGACCCTACCCATCCTGGGGGAGGAGGTATGACACCTCTGCCCAGGATATGCTTGGTTTCCAGACCCAGAGAGCTGAAGGCTCTCTACCCAGGGGTCCAGAAACCTGTCTGGTGGTGGCAGATGTTGGTTAGCCATTCAGGAACCACACCAGGGCGGGTTGTTTTTCAGTGCATGTTACATTAAATCAGACACTGGCATCAGTGCGGGTTTAATGTGCTGAGAAGTTTGACAACAAACTTCTCAGTCTTCATAAAGCCATTATGGAGCTGTGGAGTTCGTGTTGACAAACTCCCAATTGGGGCAACAAAGGTACAGTTTTTGGGAAAGAACACAGGGGATGGGCCTGGTTAGCAGGAGCCCAGCACACACTCAGTAAAGTTGGCATCAAGCAAAAGGGGGTCCCACACAAAAGGGGCACTTTCCTACAAGTAACCAAACAGTAAGTATAAAGACAAATGAATAAAAATCCCAAACGAAATTTGAAAAATAGAGTAAAATTTCATATGCAAAATGACACCAAAAAGACGAAAGTCTAATAAGGGGAACCGGAGATGTGTATTTTCTAAAGCCTTAGTATGAATATCTCCAAGAAGCATAAAGTGCCAATGATATTCAATAGTTGCGGAAGACCCCTTGTTGCAATTTGACGCTGACTGCGATGGAGTGCAGGTCGGATACACCAACTAGGTTCGTGCTAGTCAAGGATTGTACATTCTGACTTTAGTACTTTCAGTCCCCATCCACCACAGGAGCCCTCAAGTGACTCTGGGGATGAACTTAGAGACTCGTAGGGTGTCAGGCAAAGGCCAACACTATGGTCCAGTCCAGGTTGGCAGCTGGGCAGTTGTAGTAAAGGCCTCTTGTAGCTTGTTCTTTCCCGGCATTTTGACATGGGGTTTTCCCAATGCAGGGGGTGGAGTAATGCAAGTTGCAAACGCACATGATGAATATTAAGGGCGGGCGGAATTTGCGAAAGTGCCTTACGCAAAATTACACCAAACCGGAAAAAAATCACCGCGAACATGCGAATGTGATTTTGTGCTGATGAATGCGTTACTGAATTTGACCTTCAACTCGGGCACCTGCTTTATTTATATCTGTAAGTGCTTCCTGTTGAGGTTTAATTTTTGTGACAGGAGCATCTTGCCAGAAGGAATCCTGCCCTGCATATTTTACAAGAAGATGCCACCGTTTTGTGCAATACTCAACTGGAGTACTTTCTACTGGCTAATCAGTAAGTGCTACCTCGGTGGGTAAATGTATAGTGCTTTTCCTACAATACAGCTGCGTAAAGGGCCAGAAGAGTTGTCTCCAGCGACCATGTGTGTCTGTAACTTTTGCCACCGCGCCGTTGGGCGCCAGGGTCCCTCCAGTGAGCTGTCCATCATAGTGGAGAAAGGGCGGGAAGACGTTGCACACCGCTGGTGTGTGGGCTGGGGCCAAACGGCGGGGCTTCTATGCAGTTGACATGTTTTTTGTTTATAAAGGGCCAGAGACGGATCAGAGCAGCCAATGAGGAGACAGAACCTCCTGGTGTCAGAAACCACACGGGGATTGTGCTCGAGAAACTCATGGATGCACAGACCTCCAGGGATTACAGCAAATTGTTGACGGTAGATATGGGGGAGAAAGCACACCTGGCTAGCCTCCACTGTGCTCACGAATCTTTTGTGCCGATTAATGCGTTACTGAATTTGACCTTCAACTAGGGCACCTGCTTTATTTAAATCTGTAACTGGTTTCTGTTGAGGTTTAAAATGACAGGAGCATCGTGCCAGAATGAATCCTGCCCTGCATATTCCCGTTTCGCCGTGGATCGCGGACGTTTCGACATCTTCGCGTTCCGCGCGAAAATGTAGAATTTTTGCAATTTCTGCGAGCGGAAAGGTAATTGTCGCCCACCCTTAATGAATATCCCTTCGAAATATTTTTTATGGGTGCAGTTTGACCCTGTAGATCCCAATACAGAGAACTTTCATACGTCCAGGACTGCGGCAGTACCTGCTTATTATGAACCCTAGCGAGATTTAGAAATCCCAATAGGATATGAAGAGCGTCCAGCATGGTTTAGTGGACAACTACCTCAAGTAGTTCCGAATATTCGAATTGGCTGCTTGAGTAATAAAGGGGCTCCTGGGACATGTTTGCCGGATATACACCCCATCAAGACAGAGTAAATCTGCCTGCTCTAGATTTAACTCTTACTAAATCAGCTAGTAGCTATGTATAAGCGACTTCGACAGTTAGTTTTACAATCGACTGCGGCATTTCTTCCCTGCCCTGCATAACAAGCGTATCCTGCAGTCCAGGCACTTAGTCCACAGAGTATTAATACTACAGTCGAAAAGCACTCTCAAAACAAGACGAGATTGCATTTTGGATTGTTAAGCAAATGTTTGTTTTTCGTTAACACAGTGTCGTGAATAACATCTCACTTAGTGTTGCAGTCAGCATTAACCACTGTCATAATATTATTATAAGGTCTTTTATAGTGCATAGCTGCCCAACCGTTTTTCCCAGCACTAAAGAAAGGTAGGGGACAAGCAAGAGGCAGAAATAAAAAAAAAACTGCCAGGTTTTGAGGTTTTTGCGAAAGATGGTCAGAGATTGGCAGCTTGTTAGTGAATCCAGCATTATGTCCCAGAGCTCAGGGCCCAGGTAGATAAACAAATGACCACCCATGCAGGCTTTTTTAACTGGGGACCTTGCAGAAGTTGGGGTTGCTCGACCAAAGTAAGCACTTGAGGAGGTAGGGTTCCACTAGCTGTTGCAGATAGAGCGGACCAACATTCGACCTAGCATTATGCATGTAGCATCGGGCTCTAAATTGCATGCGTTTGTCCACCGGAAGCCAGTGGAGGTTGCAAAGGAGGCGAGATACTGAGGAGATGAAATAGAACAAAACAAAGAATAGCGGAGCACTCCGCACTTGTATCCTATATTGATGGTGTTAGTCTAGGTCATATAGTGGAATTATTTATGTGGAATTCTGAATCACTTGTAGGCGTTTGATTGAGGACTTGCCAGCCCCAGACAGAGAATATTCCTGTAGTCCAGCCTTGACAAAATCAAGGCCAGGATAATCGTCCTCCGAGTCGAAAAGGGGAGCATCCAAATGATTTTTCTGCCATTAAGACTCCAAAACAAGTGGAGGCTACCTTGGAGATTTGGATTTTAATGGATAGTTCAGCATCCAGCCAGAAACCGAGGTTCTTAACCTTGGAGATCAGCATAGGTAGGACTCCTAGGGTGTCCGACCAGTGTTGGGGGCCCTACCACGAGGGGTTCTCATCCATCACCATAACAGTGGTCTTGTCACCATTCAACTTGCTGTTCATACAGGTGGAAATCTTGAGAGGTCAGGAGTTCGGGCTACCCCTGCTGTGAGCCTCTGCAGATGGCAAAGAAAAGATGATCCGAGTGCCAGCAGCGTAGGGCACTGCCACAGCCACAGCCTTCCACAATATCAGCAAAGGGATGACCATGGATGTTGAATAAATCAAAAAGAACCTGAATGAACAGGTAAAAGAGCCTAACCTGGGGGTGTCGGAAAAAACAATATGATTCCGCTAGTCACCCAAAAGAAAGGAAAGGGCAAGACTGTGCCTTTCTTGAGTCCCCTCACTCGCCAGGGTTTCCCCTTGGTGACATGCTTCATCATTGGGGTCCTCTCAGTCCTCTACGGGCTGAGGCGTGCTGCAACTTGCGTATTACGTAGGAGCACTTAAAACAAGTTTTATGTGTAGTGCAAGTGTTGTGAAGTGGAGAGGGATAAAGTGATTTAAAATAATCAACTAGTGGGCCAAATATACTTTATTCTTGCTCCTAGCTAATTGGTTAAAAACGGGGTAATATGCTAAAGGCCCTAACTGTAATGGGTAAGTGTGCCTAGCATATGGACCATATGCTAGGCACACTTACCCATTACAGGTTAGGCTCTTTTACCTGTTCATTCAGGTTCTTTTTGATTTATGTATAAAATGGAGGGTGAACCTAACCGTTGAATACCTCTTTTTCCCCCCTTTTTTGTTAACCATGGATGTTGAACAACATTGGGCTCAGAGCGGATCCCTAAGGCACTCGGGAAGAGAGATATGAGAAGACCTGAAAGGTCTGATCCTGCAAGAACGAGGTCGTCCAAGACAGATCTGCGGCTTGGAGACCCATGTTCTCAAGTCTGTCTAGAAGTATTTTATGAGACACGGTATCAAAAGCCGCGCTTAGGTTGAGCAGGATCAGTGCCGCCGTACAACCACTATCCAAAAGCCGTCAGAGGTGCTCAGTAACTCCCAGAAGCCTAACCTTACCGGTTTAATTTCAGTTCCTTCAAAGGTGTTCACACCTGGAGAGTTTGATGATGCATAGGCATGTTATTTACTTTGCTCATTTTTATTGGAAAAGTAGAAAAAAGAAATATAAACAAAAAGGTGCATTGTGAAAATCAACAAATGTACAATTGATACAAAGTAGATAATTATATAAAGGGTTTATTCTAAAATTGCCAAAATTACGACATTGATTTCAATCCATGCCAAAAATATATGCATAATTATTTCGGTTCCATTTCCATCTCCACAAATTCGCTGTTTGACAGACCAAACCACCAAAACTTTGCTAGGGTCCAACAACCCACTCACGAATAAATATACGCCTGCAAGTGTATTCAGATGAGCCGGGTGTAATAAAATTGGTAAGTATACTATGAAGTAATGGCTGCGTGGTAAAGGTAGCGCGCCTTACAGAATAGTCCTGGACGCAAGTTAGATTAGCACCGATGGACTTCTGTACTTCATCTGTAAGATCACGCCCAATATCTACAGATCAACTAGCGCCAACCTTTTTGTGCTTTGGACAAACGAGAGGGCCCTGCTGAAACGACAACCTGTAGGTTACCCCAGGAGGCTTCCTGCAGATCTGTATTAAAGGCTACATAGTTGTTGGTAAATAAAGAAATTTCATCGAGGCACGGCCCATCATTAAGGGCGGAGAGGACCCGACCACCACACCTTTTTACAAACAAAGAACTTCTGTCAGGCTGAGAAAAGGCACTCTTTATGATCAGGTCAGGCAGACTGACGCTATATGTGCGCTAAATGCACAGGCGTCTGGCTGCCTGAGCTGAACTTTGACCTGCCTCAAGGTCTCCCCTTCACGATGAGAGGGCGCGTTAACGATAGATTCGGAACTTGGCCCTTCAGTTTAAAGCCCTAAAGTGACCAGGGACGAGTGTTAATGAGTGACACCTCGTCGTTAACGGCTTCTACCAGACCGGGGTGGTGGGCGGGGGGCATTGCAAAAAAAAGAAAAAAAACACTTACCTGAAATTGGCACCGCCTCTCCCTCGTCCTCTGTCCCTCTGACATCTTCCTGCACTCTCGGCCAGCAGCAGGAAGCACCCGTCCTCCCAACCTCCCCATAGCCAATCACAATGCAGCATTATGATTGGCCTGAGCGTGATGGATCGGCGCTCAGACGGGGACTAGGAGTGTTTGCATGTTCCTCACCAGGCTGTGTAATGCTGCCTGGTGGTGGACATGCAAAGTGTACAGGAGTGCTTGGGGCGTCCCAAGAAGGCCTGCCAAGCAGTCCTGCGCACTTTGGGAGTGAAAACCACTCCTCTCTTTACTCTGCCAGCCCTGCCCCGCCCGAGAACCACTGAATTATATAGGAAAAATAAAATTATAATAGTTATGTTTTTTCCTTTTGTTCAGTGGGGTGACGCTACTCGCCTCAGAGGAGCAGCCGCCGCTGCACCTTGTTAAAGAGTGGGACAGGGTCATATCGACCCTGTCCCACTCTGTGGGAAGTAAGGGACTGGTGTCTCCTCTCACTGGAGGCGGCAGTCTGAGCCCTCCAAATACCTCACAGACTCTGTCCCGCCACTTGAGATTGCCGCCGATGCCTGGTACATATATTTTTTAATATTTAATGCGGGCACGTGCATGTGTGTCTTTATGTGTGAATGTATGTGTATTACTGCGTGTGTGCTAGGAATGGGTGTGTGCGTGTGTACGTGCTTGTGAATGGTGGGTGTATGTGGGCGTGCTGTGAATGTATGGCTATGAGTGAGTGTGAGTATGTGTGTTTGGCACGTGTGGCAGGCCTGCCCACCTGCCTGCTCAAGTTACCAATTTCTGATTTCGGAAATCCTGCTTGATTTTAGACAGAATCAAAGTGGAATTTAACTTAACAAAATATCTTTACTTTTCTGTTTGGTCATATCCCAAGTATGTGAAAGGCTGACCCTAGCTCTACCACTGCAGCTTAAGTGGAAGAATTTCCAGCTCATATTGCAATAGATAATGGTAGTTTTCACTTTTACACTTCAAGAGATTCTAGAGAGGTGGTCAATAAAGTTAGATGCCGTGACTATATTGTGTGCCTTACGGATCAGAAATGTACAAGAGCATTACTGATCTTAAAATTTGTCCATTGGCTCCTTTTCGCAGTCTCAGTGTAGACCGCTCCAGCTGTGGGTCGCAGACTTAATTATATACAATACTTCACAGAACCGACCTTGCTCAAGATTAGATGACTTTCCTTTCAGTCTCAGTTGCTGTGCTGTTATTGGTGCTTTCACCCGTTTCTGGCTATGACCCGCCCATATGCGTTTCTTGGTTCAATGCCAGTAGATGCATCATTCATCCAGCTTTGAACGCAGCATTACATATAATAAAATAGAGTCACGTTTAAACAGCAGGAGGTTGCTGCCATTCATTGTCACCTAGTGGTCACTGGAGAAAACTGCAGCAGAAAAATGGAAGCTTAAACATCGGTCTGGACAAACATTGAAGGCTGCTATAAACAGGCATCGGCAATGCCAATCCATCTTGCTTGTACATAAAGGTAAGCGTGACCAGTAGTTGAAGTGGGCAGAATTGGAGGGGCACGTCCCGCCCATACTTTTTTAATTTAAGGAAAACTGTTAGACCTTGCATCTTTTGGCGTAGTTCCCCTGTCTTTTTGCTTTCTGACCTCCTGGTTTTGACTGTTTTTGATGGTTTAGTGTTTCCTCACACATTCTCACTGCTGTTCAGTGTTAAAGTGCAAGTGCTCCGGCTGTAAATTATGTTATGGATTGGTGTTTCCATGATTAGCATATTTGATTTACTGGTAAGTCCCTAGTATGTGCACCGAGAGTGCCAGGGCCTGTAAATCCAATGCTACTAGTGGGCCTGCAGCACTGATAATGCCTCTCACAGAAGTAGTCCTGTAAAGGTATCTCAGACCTGCCACTGCAGAGTCCGAGCGCAGATTTTACGGCCATGTCGACTTGGGAAGTGCACCCACTTGCCAAGCCCTAACCTTCCTTTTTATTACATGTTAGTCACCCATAAGGTAGACCCAAGGTACCCCTACTTGTGGGCACCTCACTTCACACCTCTGCCCTGGTATGCCCACCGCCGCCACTCCATACCACATTGCTGCCGCTGCTTGCACCGTGGTTTGAGGGCACCACACAAGTCACACAATGCACCGCCCTCATCCCGCACCGGAGCCTTGGCCTACCAATGCCATCAATTCCAGTTCATCAGCTGACGACAGCGATTCAGCAACAACAACGATGCTGCTGGCACCGTGACCTGCTTGCACCGTGACCTGCTAGCACCTTGACTAGCACCGCATCACTTCACACCACAGCCCTGGTCTCACAGACACCGCTGGAGGACCATCTCTGAGCCGCTGCCTGCACCGTGACCTGAGGGCACCACACGCTGCACTTCGCACCGCAACCCTGCCGCCTGTGCTCCTGACTTCAACCGTGCAACGCGTGTGACCCAACGACTCCTGCACCGACCTCCAGAACTGAGACCTGCTGACACGGGCTCTTCGGAGCTCATCGAGAGGTCGCAGACGCACAACAATTCTAAAGGTACTATTTTGCGGTTCTTCCCGACACCGTAGCTGGCCCGTGATGCAGTGGTCAGCCAGAACTGTTTGGATTTGTTGTTCTTGACACCGTGATAGCCCCGGACGGAGCCATCTACTTCAAGGAACTGGCTTTTATGCCTATTTTTGACTATTGAGATTTCTGAGAACTGTATGGTGGATTTTTATTATGTTTGATCTTGTTTGTACAGATAAAATATTGGT
Organism: Triturus cristatus; assembly: GCF_964204655.1. Taxonomy (NCBI): domain Eukaryota; kingdom Metazoa; phylum Chordata; class Amphibia; order Caudata; family Salamandridae; genus Triturus; species Triturus cristatus. Next base: position 1,845,470,329 of record NC_140590.1, read on the forward strand.
TATATTTCTGAAAATGATGGTGTGGTGTCCTTTTGTGATGTTTTCACTGTGTTACTCGTGGTAAGGTGCAAATGCTTTACACACTGCCTCTGAGATAAGCCAGACTGCTCTGCCAAGCAACCAAGGGGTTGAGGTCATTTCAGTTGTGTATCCCTCTTATCCAGACTAAGAAGGAGGGTCCCTAGTTGGACAGGGTAACAACCTGCCAACTAGCGACACCCATTTCTAACAAAAATAGGTTCCCTACTTTCTGTGAAAAGACAATCTTCCTGGGATGGTTAATTCCGACAGCTGAAATGCTTCAGCTGAAGTGTAAGGCAGGGAGTCTTCTGTGCTGTGAAACTATAGGCGGGCAGGCAGCTAAACAAGCCTTCTTGCCAGGATGCTACTGCCTGAAAAATGTAAATGCGCACAAAAGGTCAATCTGCAAATGTGTAGGGAGCTTAGAAGGCAGTACTGGCTTTGATTAATGGAATCACTTGACACTTCCGGATGACACAGATTTATTCTTTTTTGAGTGGTATTGGAAAGGAGTTACCAGCTGAGTGGTGAAGTGTGTCCTTTCTAAGGAGCGTAACACAGGCCTGAAGGGCATGTTTTAGCCCCCAACTATTTTCTCCTTCTCCCATGAGGATTCAGTTCCGTGGCTGTCTGTGGTTACAGACACAGATCTCTGCAGTGCATTAACTAATAAAGGTGTCATTAAAAGAAAATTCCAATGATTAACTTAACTTTCATTTAGTTTACATTTAAGCTGTGTGTTATTTTATAACTACATACCTGAAGATGAAAGACAAAAAAGATTACAGCATATTTTGTTAATCAAAATATCTTCATTTGGTTAATATCAATCACAAAAGTACATGTAAAAACAATAGGCAGAAATGTATACTTATACATTTTGAGTATAAAGTGCAAAGGTTGCTATATACGGTTAAAAAAGTATTCTCTGCATATCCCCAACAAGAAAAACTTCAAGAGGGACGGCTATGTTAACAGGAATCAAACTGAGCTATCGTGAACGTCTTAAAACTGTCAATCCACTTGGGCCATCATTTGGTTGTACCATAATCCTCGTATCTTCATTCAAATAATTAAACAACCATAAAAGCAGTTTAAAAATACTCAGCTTAAAAATTTCACACAAATACCTTCTAAAAAGGAATACATTAAGCAGGATCATTTATAATTATACAGTTAGTCTTGATGCGATTGACATCCTATTGTAATCTAGACAAATATATAATCTAAAATCCTAATATGCCGTTAATATCCATTTTATAAAATATATTACTTCAAAAGTTAGGTCAAACTTGTACTTCATGAATCAAGGTTGTATGGGCTCGATTCTTCATAGCTCAAATTATCCAATTATGTTTGTTGTTTTCTTCTGGCAATAACGTGTGTGAGGCACATTGAGACTGTATAACAGACTCATTCATTCTCTAGTTTACACAGCCATTTGAATGCATCCTGGTACAAGAAGAGCTTCTGAGGGAGAAAAGGTGGGTGTAATAAACTACTCCTGAGGTCTCTGTATAGGCTGCATAATAGCATAAGATGGATAGTGATTATTTTGTTTGGCCATCGCAAGGAGATTTCGGCAAGCCGGATGTCCAGGCGGCCCGTTTAGGGCAAGCCACTAATTGATGTAATACGCTCAACCACATGCGTGTCAGGTAAAACCTCTACTGTGTGTTTTTCACTAAAGATAGGTACTTGGGTAGACCTGGCTGAGACTGGATAGAAATGTATCTAGTCACAGGAGATTTGCCATTCTCAATATTCCCCCTCAAACTCCTCATATGGTTATTGAAAACCAGTTTTATCTCCCTCTTGCTAAACAGCAGAATACTTTCTAGAATAGCAATAGTTACTCCCTCAAATAACTCGGGAAGCAATCTATTTACATAGCTTACCCAGGGAATCTTGTGGTGCTCGTCAAGGTTTAGACAAATCGAGTATAACATAGTTTGTAAATTTCAAGCCTGCCTTGCTCCATATGTTGTGCTAACAGATAACAGTGCTCTGGTTGATCAAATATTCCATGAATGGCATATCCAACTCCTTTAGGGCTATACAGGATGAAGTGGGGAAAGGTAAAGCCACTGTCTTCTATAGAAACCCATTTTCCTGGGTTTGGAGGGGAGTACTATGTGCCGTGCCCCATACAGTTGCTCCAGAAATAGTAGTAGGGATAGATAGATATATATTATCTACTGGCGGTCGCCAGTAGATAGTTATAGTTAGGACCGTGTTTCCATAGGAAATCCGCAACATTCTATTTGGAATATCTTTGGCGCCGGTCGACGAATCCTCGCAAAATTTTCAAAACTAATGGGGCGCTACGCTCCGCTCCTACCCTGAAAGTCTCGGGGGGATTCATCAAGCGGGGGCTGAGAAAAAAGGGGGGTCCCAAAACGCGTTTTCCCCATGCATTTTTCCATAGGACCTTTAGACACAGCTACAGCCCGAACGGCTGAACAGAATTACTTGAAATTTGGCAGAGAGGTAGTCCTCAGGTCAAGGATGTGCCTTTTGTAGGTCTGGTGTAAATCTGTTCAGTAGGTCCTGAGAAAATAGCATTTAAATCAATATATATATCTGTAAGCGCGCTCCGTGCGCTTACCGTAAGCTTACCGTACGCGTACGGTGCCGTGCGCGAGCTCAATTCTGATTGGTGGTTACATGACTGTAAACATTCGAATCGGTCGAAATCAGGAAGTGTCGGCCGCCATTTTCTGTCTCTCGCACTGAGAAACAAAGGTGGGGAACGTGAAACGGGGGCAACGAAGAGAGTTGCAGACGCCCTAGTTTTTGTCAGGGGGTCCAAGAAGGACCCAAAAGTACGAAAAATAAATTTAATAATTTTTTTAAAAAAATCGCGGGGTACGCGTACGGTAAGCTTACCGTACGCGCACGGCAAAAAAAATAAAAAATAAAAAATAAAGAAGTAACAATCACATTTATTAAATAAATTAAAGGACCCACAAGGGAGAAAAAAACAAATGTTACTGCGTAAAAAAAGGCGAGGCGCGCACCGTGCGCGCAGGGTGTGCGCATAGTGAAAAACCAGAAAAAAAATAAAAAATAAATACATAACTTAGCATTTAAAAAAACGTACAAATTCACTGAAAAAACCATAGGTTTCACACACGTTATAGTTAGGAATTATCATTTACAAAACCTTGCAAGTTCACTTAAAAAACCATAGGTTTCACACATGTTATAGTTAGCTGTACATTTCACTCGTAAAAAACCTATGAAATTCCACGTTATAGTTAGATGAGGTAACTATAACTTGCGCGACCGCAATCCACAATTTGTAATTTCAGATGTCATCATTGATGTCATGAGTGATGTCACTGACCATGTCATGAGTGATGTACTATGTGACGTCATCAGCAGTTTATTGTGGGCGCGCAAGTTATAGTTACCTCATCTAACTATAACGTGGAATTTCATTGGTTTTTTACGAGTGAAATGTACAGCTAACTATAACGTGTGAAACCTATGGTTTTTTAAGTGAATATGAATATATATATATATATATATATATATATATATATATTTTTTTTTTTTTTTTCACCAGATGTTAACCCACAGGAGGAAAATAAAGGATCCACACGAGCCCGCTCGATCAGTGTAGCAGATTATTTTCAATTAGGCAGAGCAGAACGACGTGTTTCGACCACGTCCGTGGTCTTGGTCACATATATATCTGTTCAGGACTTCTATAGCTCTAGATGCTTTGGCTTTTGTATTTCTGATATGTAGGCCCCATTGGATGACCTCGCCCCATGTTACTCGCCCTGACCCCATTCTGCACAACATCACAGTTCCCTTACTTTTTCAAATGCACTTCAACCACTGAGCGTGACCAATTCACATTGCCAATACTGGTTAGAAACTTTGATTTAGGGCCATTCAACACTAAGGGCTTTGCTCCACTGGATCCTTCAAACGGTGTGAGACATAAGTGAGCCTTGTCCTCGTGCCTTTCTTGTTGGAGAACCCGGAGACCCTTTGTTTTTAGCTACATCTCCCAGTCTGATCTCCCTGGGGTGGCGGACAGTTTCTAAAGACCCTACACCTGTCGATGTGCCTTCTCTTCCTCTGTGTGCCACACCTGCAGCACTTCTCACCGCCTGCACCCCTTCCTGCACTCACTGGCTCCTCCAAGTCTGGAACCTGTTCCATTTCTTTGCAGCTAAGTTTGCACTCTATAAATACCCCCACAAAGGCGGCTGGGAAGTATGTTAGGCCTATACATCTTCGAGAGCAGCTAAAGGATCCTTATAAAGTATTTCATTCTGTGCTGGGAAAGCGTATACAAAGGTGGCTGAACTGATGGGTGTACATGTGCTGTTGGGCTGTAGGTTAGTGTCCATCCTTTGTGCAGATCCAGTGCCTTGAAGTCGCGCAGTCCAGCGCGCCAAGCGTTTCAGTGTTTAAGGCGGCGCAGTCCAGGCCGGGGCCGCTGTTCTTTAACTGGATACTGAGGAAAGAACAAACACAACATCAGGATTTGTTCTGAACCATCGGTCGCTCATTGAAGAGCAAACGATTTTAGGTCTCGATTGGGGGGATACTCCCTCCTCCTGCCATTGCTGCTCGCTCACTCACTCATCCATCCATCCAGCCCCATTGATTCACTTCTTTATCCTTTCATGCACTCTGACATACGCCCCTTCAACCAACCATGCTCTCAGGCATTCACCCTTTAATCCATCTATGCACTTGCACACTCAGTCCTTCATCTTTCTGTGCACTCTCATACCTTCATCCTGTGCTCAGACACTCGCCCCTTCATCCAGCCAAGCACCCAGACATTTACCTCTTCATCTTTCTATGCAGCCAGTCACCCCTTCATCCAGCCACAAACTCACATATTTCTCCATTAACTCATTGCTGCATTCATCTATCTACACACACAATCTAGTCAACAAATGAAATAGCCCCTCCGGAGCTTAAAGGTAATCAGATGAATTGGCTAGGACAATGCTGCTTTAAACAAGTGCTGTATAACAATGCACGCTTTCTACACATACATTTTTAGAGGGGGGGTACTATTTAAAGGTTTGTAGTATTTGCACAGGACTGATCATTTCACGTGCAAACAAATGGGCGAATGATTAAATTACTGGTCATGATTTATTTACTTCCGAGAAGTGCCAGTTCAGTCCCATTTAAAGTATTCAAAGCCGAGGGAGGGAGAAGCTTCTTACGTCATGGGCCTGCTCCACCAGGAGAGACAGCCCACAGCTCAATTGATATGAGAGTTCCTCTGTTCCTTTTCAAATAAAGCTTTCATCAATGTTGCAGAGCTCACCTGGATCTCTGCCTGTTCAATGACGCCCATTTTAGGCCATGCTCTGTCTGTACTACTGTCAGAAAAGATGAGAGATTTTTGTAGAGTCGCTTACATCTCAAACTGCTCCTGTGCTCTTATTCTTGTCCTCACCTTCCTCATGGTCATGCCCACGTATTTCATGTTCCAAGGGTAAAATAACCACATCCACTACTCCTGATTTACAATTTGTGGTTTCTTTCAAAATCCACTTTTTTTTTTGGAGGCCCAGGTCTAATATTTTTTTTTAACAACATATTTTATTGATTTTATTAAACAAACAACCAGCACAGTTATCCAGAGATTATGGGGCAAGTACATCCCCCAGGGTACACATTGTGCTGATTTACCGCCCCCAACCTCTAGTCTGCAAACATCAGACTCCCACACCCACCCCACCCACCCCGTGTCAACACGTAGTCCCATCCGTTTCCAGGATGGCATCATTACTATTATCCTAATATGTTTGTACACAGTCACCCCACACCTTGTATTTATCTCTCCTGTCTCAGGCGTTCTATGGGATCCCCTGAATCGTCTGGAGTAAGTTGTGGCAGGTCCACACCCCTGTATATGGCCCATTTCCCCCATATCTTCCCATGTTTCCGGGGGTAGCCACGTGCCACAAAGACCGCAATCTCCGCCATCATACATTGGTCCATGGCTTTCTTCCACTTGCCTAGGCGGGGCGGGGAGGTCTCCTTCCAGCTCTGCACTATATCCCGCTTCGCCAACACGAGCCCCAGAAACAGTAAGTGTCGTTTATATCTGTTCCCCCCGATGTCCTCGGTGCTATGTAGTAGTGTGAGTCTTGGCTCGAGTGGGAGCTCCCAGGCCAGAACGTTCCCCAAACACCCAAGGACCTTGCGCCAATAGGGTTGTATCACTACACAGAGCCATACTATATGTAAGAACGTGCCTTCGGTCGCGCCACAACGTAAACATATCGGGGACTGAATCACCCCCATTTTCCACAATCGCGTTCTAGTGTAGTAGACCCTGTGTAGGTATTTATATTGGATCAGGCGATATCTAGTGGAAACTGCTGTATAGCGGGGGCTCGCCAGTGCCTCCGCCCTATCATCATCTGTAAGGTCAGGGAGATCGGCCTGCCATCGCTCACGTGTCTTATGGAGATTGTGTTGCGCGCGTGTTGTAAGGGTTTGATAGATTTGTCGGATCTTATGAGGGCCGAGGTCCCCCGTCAAACGGCGACTCTCTAGGGGGTGATATTCTGGTAGGGACGTCAGTGAACGCACCGCCGGCATCAACGCATGTCGAAGCTGTAAGTATCGGTAGAACTGGGATTTGTGTAGGTCAAATTCGGTTTGTAGTTGTTGGAAGGATTTAATTGTGGGCCCTCGCATGACATCCCCCAACGTGGAGATTCCTATTGTATCCCACCCCCGGAATCCCTCCAGGGCCGCCACCGGCCGGATGAAGGCGCCGCGCCATAGGGGTGTCATCTCGGTAAGTTTCCCCCACCAGCCCATCATACGCACCACGCGCCGCCAGATCTGAATCACCGTACCGCATGCCGGAGGATGGCCGGCTACTGAAGAGGAGTTGTATAGTAAGTGTAGCAGCCGCGTGTGAGGGAGATTTAAACGCTCTACCGCATACGCCAGATCTTGGAGCGACCCATACCACCAGTCGTTGACCACTAGCAGCTGGGATGCCCAGTAATAGGCGCGCATATCCGCCGCTGCTATTCCCCCGCAGTATGTAGATTGTACACAGGTCGCCAGGGCCACCCGCACGGTGCCCCCTTGCCAGAGGAACCTGTTCATCAGGGCGTTTAGTTGCGTGAACCACGTCTGCGGGATCGGGTATGGGTAATTCTGGAGGCGATAAAGCATGCGGGGCAGTGAAATCATCTTAAAGATCGCCGATCGGCCATAGAGGGAGAGGGGTAGTTGTGACCATATCGTGGTGTCGTCCCGCACCGCCGGGAGAAGAGGGGCTATATTCCGGGCCCACGCCATATCTTGATCTCGGGTCACGTAGACCCCGAGGTATTTAAACCCGTCGGTAGCGACAGTCACCTGGTTTGCCCAAGCCATGTGTCCTAGGTCCCCGCACACCAGGAATAAAATAGATTTAGAAGGATTAGCGCACAGACCAGACGTCTCACCGAAGATGCGGAGGATCTGAAGGACCCTAGGCCCCGAGACCCGTGGGTCAGCCATGTAAAATAGTACGTCATCCGCGTACAGGGCTATTTTGTCTGTGTAGTCTGGAGTCCATGACAACTCACGCATCACTGCGTCCCTCCTCACCCATTCGGCTAGTGGCTCTATAGCAAGCGCGAATAACAGTGGGGATAGTGGGCATCCATGTCGGGTGCCACGAAAGAGCGGGAACGAGGCCGACCGATGACCGGCCACCCGGACCGACGCCGTGAGACCTGTGTATAGGAGCTTGATATACGTCAGGAATCGGGGACCAAAGTTTACTGCCTCTAGGAGGCGGAAAAGGTATTCCCAACTAAGGGAGTCGAACGCCTTGTCTATATCGGCCAGCAGTACCGCGACCGGGCAGCCTAGCTTATGGGCTTCTGCTATCGCATTATGCAACTGTCGGATATTATGCCTCGTTGCCCGATGCGGCATAAAGCCGGATTGGTCCGGGTGGATCAGCTCTAGTATGTATGTTCGTAGACGATCGGCCAAGACCTTGCCCAATAGTTTAGGTTCAAACTTCAATAATGATATGGGACGATACGACCCCGGATCCTCAGGGAGTCTGCCCGGCTTCAGAAACACGACTATTTCGGCATGTCACCAATCAGGTGGTAGCAGTTGAGTCTCCTTGGCCTCTTGTACAACCTGGAGCAGATAGGGGCCTAGCGTCGGCATAAGGGGCCGCAGAAAGTCTCTGGGGAATCCGTTCGGTCCGGGGGCCCGACCCGGGCGGGTAGCCATCAGCGCCGTGCCAGGTCTAATATTTTGGTAGGTCTTTTCAAATGACAGACCCTACACTTCCCACAAGGAGAGTGTCCTGTGAGTTTTGGTAGGCCTCATAATGTCAAATTCTGGGTCTGATTTGTGCATTTCGTTTCCCACATGTGGACAAGTGTATCCTTAAGGCTCCTCCATCTTCTGTTTGAGGACATAGGCATCATATTGGGGAGGTTCCCTCTCCATTTCTCCATTATCGCTATTTTCTATTAATGATCTTCACTGGTTTGGAGACTACATTATAGGTAGTCACATAGATCAGTTCATCCTTGGTATGCCCATTTTGATCTTGTGCAAGACCTCTGCTATTCCATGCCCTCTTGTTCCCATTCTAAATTGTCATCTGTGGTACTCCTTTGCTCTAAATTTGTCACTGAAAGGCTCTGCCTGACTTTTGAAGTCAGTCAAGTTACTGCAATTTCTCTGTGATCTAAGGAATTATTCATATGGAAGATTTTCCCACAATGAGTATGTAGAAACGGTCAAATAAAAAAAATAAAAATTGTTGTCCTTCGATTTGTGATGTGTCTCAGAGCCCAAGACTACCCTCTGCAAAAACTCACGCACCCATGAAAGTCACTTCATTATTGCTTCTTCTATGGGTGAATTTCAGGTATTTGTTACATCCATTGATACGTTGTATGAACTGTGACGACCACTTTAGGGGCCTATTTACGAAAAAGTCGTGCAGCGCAGCAAGTCACTTCTGTACTGTATTTAAGGCAATACATCACATTCCTGCAGTTTTGGCAGCCTAGTGCCAACGCAGACACCCTTGCACTATGGTGCAAGGGTGCCTCCGTTGCATGCAGGTTTGTTTTTGCGCAGGAAGGGACACATTCCTGCACAAAAGTAATCCTGAGAGGCATATTCCTCCTGCAATGTGTGCTGCAGACATGTTTCTGACACCCTGCAGGTGAGCCCACACTCTCAGGCCAGAAACAGTGCCTGCTCCATAGGAAGGGTTTCACACATCCTCCAGCAGGATGGCTAGGGATTTAGCATATCAAGGCCAGGAGCTTTAAAGTCTCTGCCGCCTTTGATATGAGACCCCAGCTTTACCCAGACATAGGATATGCCACCCGAGGAACATTTGGCACCAGGACAGGCGGAAATTAGCTATGTAAGGAGGCGTGGTGCACTACCAGACCAATCACACCCTTAAGGAGGGCTGCCTGATGTGCTCCACGAAAGAAGGATTCCACCATTTTGATTTTGGTGGAATTAGGAACTCTGGGACAGGGTTATGCCTACTCCCCACAAGACCTGGTCCTATAGGGGCTGTAGTGAGCCCAAGGTTACTTAGCCCATTGGCTTCTATCCTTCACTGCGCTTAATTCCCCTAAATTCAGTATTTAGGTAGCCCCCTGACACCACAAACTCAGATACACCTGACAAAAGAAAAAGGATAAAGAAGCGGACTACCGGTGGACTTTGGCATCAAACCATGCCTTCTCCTGTCCCCACAATCACTACAACCAGACATGTCCTGCAGCTGTGCATCCTCTAGAAGCCTCAGAGGGCCACCAGCACTCTGCCAAGCTGTCAGCATCTCCCTTAAAGTGGAGGAACTCCTTCCCTGCAGGCAGCAGGAATTGACCGCAACATCTAGTTCACCGAACTGCTGACCACTGGTTCCATCAGCGCAGCAGCCACCCAGGAGGAGGTCACCGTGCTCCCAGTGGTCAGATCCGTCTCCCCACCAGGTTTGGTGATGCCAGGAGCCCCAGGAGCCACCCTGCACCAAACCCCGGTACCAGACCCTTTGCAGCAAGCAAAGCTTCTTTGAAGATCAATCCGTACTCCAATGCCAACCAGTCGAAAGGTATGTCAGCTTTGCACAGGCCAGCATAGAGCGTGGCCCCACGGTCTTCTTTTGCCCCCCTATGCAGGTTCAACCGAAAACCATTAGTGCGTACTACGCACTGGAATAGCCGACAAAAAACCCGCATCACCCGAACTTCCCAGCCCCCCTGCTCCGAAGACCTTCACGAACTGAGCCCACTAGTGGGAGCTCCCGGACTAGTACCAAAGTCCCCCTCTACAGCCTGTTTCTAGGTGGCCCCCTTTTTTGCCTAAGGTGTAGTATGCAAGGCTAACAACAAAATGGGTGGTAGAGGCACTCCGAATTTGTTTCAGAAACAAAGTTTTACTCGTTTAACACTTCTTCTCAATGGCGTGCTGTGGAGTGGATTCCAACAGTCATGGATTCCTGACACTTCAAACCTTCAATGCTAGGACCAGTAGGGCCCTAGTCTCCACGCACAGTTGCGTTCAGGACAATGCCTTGAAATAATTCTCAAAACTGTAGTTCATACTTAATCCAGCATTTGTAGTGAATGAATTAAATCAATGTCTCAGTGATTAAAGCAATTTATTCATTGCAAAAATATTCGTTAGTTAAATCTTCATTCAATCCTTCATATAAATCCAAATTACGCTCTTACAAGAAGTTCACTTTTTGTGAATGCCCAATGCATTTCGAGCCAGCCGGCTCTTCATCAGGGGCTACGTATCTAAAGAAATAAATAATGCATATTTACACATTGACCATTACAATGATGGCAAAAACATCAGTTTGCAAATACATGATCAAACTCAGAAATTCATAACAACATTCCATACTGAAACAACTAAGTGAATAAGTTGAGTGACCGCATAATGACCCAAAATGACCATCACCAAGAATGTTTAAATAAAGTTGTGTAGACGGTGAAAGAAGCCGAAAAAACTCAGAGAGACTGTTACCTTGTTGGGCAATAAACAACCGCTTTTCAAAACGAATGGATCAACCTGAAAACAGAACACACTAGAATGTCGTCTCTGAACGTAGCTGGCAAGAGAAATGAAGAGAAAATTCAAAATGAGAAATCTTACCGACACAGTACAACGTGGTCGATTCAATGAAAGGAACCTGTTCGACTGCTGGCTCAAAAAATCACCAGGTGAAAATCATGGCGGTATGTTGGGAGCATGCGCTTAAATCAGAGCATGTTTAGACATAAAAAAGGTGACTGAACAACGATACCTTACTCAAAATGGGAGGAACTATCTCAAAAAAAGTGACTAATGATACATGGACTATCATCAAAGGTAAAACTGGTTCCACTATAAAAAATAAACGACATGACAAAGCGCAAAAGCCTGAATCAAAGTGGAGGTAATACTCGCGTGCATACTGTGCTACTGAAAAAAATTTTTTAAACAAGGTGGCTGGATGAATGGTGCCGCCATCTTGAAAGAGAGCGAAAAATGAACCTGGACATGAGAAAAATGGTGAAAAATTTAAAAACGTTAAAAAATAGTCGGAATGACCGGAAAAAATAAAACGTGTGTTGGTGAGGGTCACTGGTCAGGGTAATCTAACCCAAGAAGAAAGGTTGATCACATAGGTATATATGAATATGCAGTCCTATCCTGATACAAAAAAACCTTTGACACAAATACATCATAAATAACAAGCATAGTCTATTTTGTCATTAATGCCTTTCTCCATTAAGGTGTCCAAACGCTTAATCCAATAGGTTTCCCTCTGTAGGAGACTTCTGGTCAGATCTGTATCTTGACGTTGCTCTACTCGTTCTAGGACAGAGAATCTGAGTTGGGCGATACTGTGCTTCTCTTCATTCCAATGCATGGCCAAGCTGCTGTGTTTGTTGAGTGTTCTGATTGTACTTTTGTGCTCAGAAATCCGGGTTTTAAACAGTTGGATATTCACTGTCAAGGACAGGAATAAATCCAGTTCCAGGGTGGGAATGGGAAGACAAGAAGCCCATAGAAGTGCAGTGCTGCAGGTGATGGGATTTCTCCAAGGGGGGGAAATATAAAAACATGATCTGCCCACTGGTTTACGCATACACATCTTACCGCCACAACATTGGCATCCATCATCGTCCTACCTTGTCCTGTAGAGTTGCTATCGTAGACATGTTTGCATTTTGCGAAGCACAGAACGCGTGACTAGCATCCCAGGACTTGGTCTCGTTGGAAAACAGGTAGCACCTTCCTTCGTACCACATCCACTGACGCGGGCAGGGGGGGTCCAGGCCTCAGAGGGGACAGAAAAGTAGATCAGGACCATAAAAAAAACGTACCTGTTCTCAGTCATCTAACTGTGGAAACACTGATGTAAGAAACCCTCTTATGTGCACCATTTCCTTATAGAGAGACAGGCCCGAGGAGCCTGAGTCACAATGGAGAAGTGCATGCTGGGTAGGACTGTGGACAGGGAGCTGCAGCTAGGAGGAGGGGTAAAAGTAATATTCACTTAAAACTATGAGCAGTAGGAAGGAAGCCGTCTCTTATAAGGTCCAACTGAATAATTTTTTCCACCCTAAACAGACTTTTCACCAAAATAGGTTTGTGCAAATCAAACATAGTATAATATGTTCATTTGATTAATCAAAGGCTCAAGATTATTAATAGGCACATTTTAATAATATTTGTTTAAATGTCTGTCTGAAAGGACTGTTTTGTGGTTCGGAAAAAGGTGACAATCTTCCTACAATCACAGTAAATTTAGATTTGGTTTGCGTGGGAATAGGCAAAACATTAAAAGCTATTTCACAAATGTAGGTAAGAGCAATGAATACAATTGCAAATTTCCCCGCAAGATAAAAACCCCAAAATCCCATAAACCACTCAAACTTTGCTACACGTACTCCAACATTCAAAAGAATACACCAACATCCAAACATTAGACGTTCAGAAGAATATATACGGCTTTAATCTTATATATATAAAAAAAAAAAATTCACACTAATATTCTATATCACCTTCGTTTTAAAACATGCATTTCACACAAAAAAAAACAGTAATAAATACAATGACATTAGGGAGAAAAATTAAGACAATCAGTCTTCATAAACCAGCAAATAAGCTTATTATATTAACAAGAATTTTGAATCTGGATGTAGTTATTATGGACAGTAAGCAGGATTTGTTTTTTTAATAAAGAAACTAGTACCACATGAAGTTATGGGATGTATATGGTTTAAATTAGCCCTTCATTTTGATGGTTGTTTCATCCAGTCATTGTTTTAGGACTATGGGGTCTTGACTTAATGGTTGTATCTATTTGTGTAATGTTTATGTTTTATTATTATCTTCTTTCTTAGATTTTATATGAAAAAAATTTGGAGAAACATTATGTAGTCCTGAAGAAGGTGGTTATTAATAAGTGTGTCCACTGAAACAAGTCAACAAAATATTAAACCAAAATCTGCAGTGCACAGGTTTTTTTTTATATTGGATATTATATTTTCATGGACCCTTGTTGATATAATAGGCTGATTTGCCAGTTTATGAAGACTGGTGATTAGGTCTTAATTGTTCTCCCTAATGTCATTATATTTATTATTGTTTTGTGTGATGTACATGTGTTTTTAATATGAAGGTGATATTTGATAGAGAATATTAATGTAAAATGATGTTACATGTATAACAGGATTAAAGCCATATATATTTTTTCAGGCTTCTGTAGTATTTGGATGTTGTGTATTTTTTGAGGGTGTGGTGCATGTATAGTGGAATTTGACTGGTTTATGTGATTTCATTGTTTTTGTCCATTAGAGAATTTTGTAATTTTATTGTTGACCAGAACCCGGTCCTCTTGTGTGTGGGATCTTGTTTGTTTCATGCAGGTAAGAGCAATGAAACCTGCCTAATTCCTAAATGTGTAGCCTGAATATTTGAAAGCCATGGTTGTATTTAGTGAGAATTTGTTAGCAGAAACCTAACTCGGTAGCAACAGAGCACTGCACATTAATGTGGGTGCTAGGCAAAATTAAAAGATTCTGTTGTGTACTTTATTTAGGAATTTACACATTTCAATGGCATTACATGTCACGTTTACACATACTTTCCTTACAAATTTATAATTTATGTGCAGTCAAGTATGTGATTTGTCCAGGATCACAAGGTTTTCAGTCAAATGCTGGAGCCCGGATTGGAATTGCCGGTCACAAGTTTCCAACGTCAACAGCTCAGCCACTAGACCACACATACCCCTTCAAATGCTACAACCGATATTTGGGGCCTTGCATGCATTGGTGTGAATCTACAAATGTATTCAAGTAATTTAGAATTTTAAGGTTTCTTTCAGTGTGAACATTACCCAAAGGTACCAGAGCTTTACACAGGAAAATGGTTGAAACAAACCCCCTATACTTCTAACAAAACTAGAAAATGGTGGCATGACGACAACCTACTGCAGTTTTGTATTTTTCCTAACACTAACTGCATGACTTTCGGTTCAGCTGGTAATTTACCTCAGTTTGCTGCTGCAGCTATGATATTTTTTTGTTCTCTTTTTTTTTTTTTAAATTCATCCATTTGTCAGGTCTTGCAAGATTTTGCGTTCTCTTAGCAAAATTTACGTGTACCATGTGAAACATCAGTGTACTTTGAAAGACGCAGGTGCCTCTATGGAAGACACATGCAGCAATAGCAGCAACTGAGCCAGAATTTTTGGATAACCATCCCTAAAGTGGTTCATTATCAGCAAGTTAATTGAATATAAATTTAACTCATGAGGATATCCTAAAACATGTGTGTGGCTCACGCCCTTGTAGACCAACAATGGGCACCCCTGCTCTAGTTGAAGTGAGAATGTAAGCAATTTGACCAAATCTTCTTGGGAGCAGGATTTAACCAGGCTGCTCCCGGAGGTTCACCATCCCAAGGTGGTAAGAAAGGATTTAGGGAACCCTTCACACACAGTTTCTTCCCCTAGCCTTAATAAAAAAGGATTAAATCATCCGGAAGTCATTATGAGGTACACTAGATTTTCTGCAAGAGCTAAAGCTTGTAGTTGACAGCTTCCAACAGAATGAATAAGGTAGGGTAGAACATGCCGAGATGAGAATGAATCCAGCATTTGGGAGATGCTTTGAGAGAAGCTGCTAAACTGTTCCATAATCCACAAACGAATCAACTCATTGACAGGCTAAACTGCCTGGGCATAAAATCCAGAATGCAACAGAGTGTGTCTGACACCAGATGCTCTTTATGTGGGAGACCCTCCGATACGTGGATGTGATATGTCTAAAGTGCACAGGCACACTGGTCAAGAGAACCTGTTTCTGTTTGAACTGAGCAACAAAAGTGATGGGATGAAGCCCTATGGGACATTGAATGATCATTACCTGCTGGAAAGAGCAAATGTATTAAAGGGAACCTCCTCATCACAGGAGGGAAAAGAAACCCCATACAAGAAACACGCCTACTCCTTGAAACCCGGAAAACAAAGACATTAAAAACATGTTCCCTTGTCAAGCAACAAGACTCTGGAATCACTTCAATGAAGATCTCAAGCTTAACCCATCTGTTCTCCTTCCAGAAAAACCTGAAAGCGTATCTCACTTTGTTACTATATTTCTTGTAATGTGTGAGGTGCTGCATTGACGACGCTGCTAGATAGGCGCAATAATAAATAGATACAAAAATAAGACACAAGTGAGAAAACCCACTCACCCAGCAGTCCCACCCCCACCACCCATCTTCTCTCAAGACAGAAATGAGAATCTTATAATCGACACAATCTCAGGCCAATGAGAGTTTGAGAAAGACTAGCAGTCTTTCTGTGCAGGACTAGCAGTGCTCCCATCATCTGCCAGTCGCAACCTGCCATTTGGCACGGAAGCATCTAATGTTAGACCCCGATCAATATTCTCTAAAGAACGTTTGTTCTACCATCAGGTGAAGTCGTAAATACATGACACGGCGCCCTATCACTTTTTTTGCAAAAAAGGATCCATGATTGCTTTTTCCAACAGAGTTCAAACCTGATGAAATAAAACATACCACACTTTGTGGTTAGCAAAGCAGGCGCGCACTCAAAAGTAATTGCTTTACAAAGACGGATATAAAAGAATGGCTCTTCCCCCCACTCCACCTCTGCAATCTGTTCTGTGGCTTCTCCAGCGCACATGAGACTAATTTGGTGGAATGTGGCTGGCCTTGCCAGTAAACTGGGCACTCAAGATTGGACAACTTACATCGAGTCCGGGGATGTTTGCATGCTCCAAGAGACTTGGGCAAGGGAAGATTACAACCACCAAGGTTACGAGTCATTTTCCATCCCGGCTAGGTGGGAGGGTAAGGGCCGCCCCTCTGGTGGACTCACAACCTGGGTGGCATCCCACTTAGGATGTCAGGCTTCACGCCTACCGGTGCCATCAGATGATATCCTAGTGGTTTTACTGGCCTGGGCGAACCTAGCAAAACTTGCCCTGATAAATATTTACTCCAGGCCAGTGGGAGCTTCGCGTGAATCTCCCACTATAGAGGAGCTTTCAGTATACCTAGCGGAAATGCCAAGAGACATTCCTTATATAGTGGGAGGGGATTTAAATTCCCATTTCGAGCCGCTGGTCGGCCTCGTAGAGGGATTTCCCATGGAAGAAGAGTTCAGGTGGTCAGTACCCTCTGTCGTAGGACCTTCCCCAAAGGTATGGACGCCTGTGGCATTGCAGATTACTGCCCTTACCCTAAAGCATGGAATTAGAGCCTGCAATGGACGTATTAAGTCTGATGTA
The DNA here is from genome assembly GCF_964204655.1 of Triturus cristatus. Classification (NCBI taxonomy): domain Eukaryota; kingdom Metazoa; phylum Chordata; class Amphibia; order Caudata; family Salamandridae; genus Triturus; species Triturus cristatus. Next base: position 1,845,487,176 of record NC_140590.1, read on the forward strand.
CCAAGCAAAACCACGTACAACAGACTGGGAAGAGAGTCCCGCTTGGACTATGCCCTTGTGCAGATAGTGAACTGGTCTTCTATCTTGGACTTTAGGGTTGTGGAGAGATTGGATAGTGACCATAACGCCCTTGAACTCGATCTTAGCCATCCTGGGCTAAAGGCCTCCACAACAACCATGGAGGAGTTAAACCCTGAACTACTATTAGATAATAACAGGAGAAGAATCAGGTGGGATAAACTAGCTACGAGCCAAGTGAAACTTTCGAAGCTCTACGCAGGTTTAATCCCTATTTTGGAAAAAGTGGGAGAGCTAGCCAATGATGTGGGCAATACAGACCATCATGAGAAATTATATCAGGCTCATGAGGACCTTATAAAGGGAGCGGCTTCTGAGCTTTTTGGCAGGGTTCAGAATCAGAGGAGGACCCAGCAACATAAGGCCCTATGGTACAATGCAGCCTGCAGGAAGGCAAAGGGAGAACTCCTTAGAAGCATCAAGGAGGGAACAGGCAGAGAGAAGCTGCGAGAAAATAGACGGGCTTATAAAAAACTGGTTACCCATGCTAAAACCGAATGGGAGGAGAACCAGTGGGAGGAGCTCACCACTTCCCTCGCAGTAAGAGACCACCGAACGTTTTGGAGAGTAGTAAACGGGGGGTCGGGGAACCTCCTTTCGGCAATAGAGCCAAATATTGCAGCAGGGGTGTGGCAGGCACACTTCCAGTCTCTCTACAGTTCTGAGCTGGGAGTAACTAAGATTGACATCGGTACTGGACTGGCAGAGTATGGCGGGGATTTGATAACAGTGGGCGAGGTGAAGGTAGCATTAATGGGACTTAAAGGCGGAAAGGCGCCAGGTCTGGATGGCCTGCCCGGGGACCTGTTCAAGCAGGAGCCCGGTGTATGGGCCCCCTATCTGGCTGCTGTGTTTAATGGAGTCTTACGTGGCATGTAAATTCCGAGTACTTGGCTGGGGGCAGAGGTGGTTCCTATATTTAAAAAGGGCTCGCCCCTGCTCCCAGCCAACTATAGACCAATCAGTTTAATTGACGTGTCACAGAAGCTGTTTGGCAGGATTCTGCTGAATCGGCTTCAGGACTGGGTGGAGGAAACAGGCGCCCTCAGTCCGTACCAGGCGGGATTTAGAAAGGGAGTCTCCACAGTGGATCAGGTTTTCCGTCTGAACGTTATCTACTGGAGGGCAGCAATATTGGAAGGGGGTAGTTTATACACTATATTTGTGGACCTGAGGGCTGCCTTTGACCTCGTGCCCAGAGGAAAACTCTGAAGTGTTCTGGTTGAGATGGGGGTCCCCCAGACATCCTGATAATTTTAAAGAGATTGCACCATAATAACTATGCCCGGGTCAGGTGCGGGAAACTTGGGGAACTAACGGACAGATTCCCCGTTGACAGGGGGGTCAGACAGGGCTGTGTATTGGCACCGACCCTGTTCTGCCTCTTCGTCAACGGGGTAATCGCCCATCTCAATGGAACTGAATCCACGGATGCCCCAAAATTGAATGGCAGCAGGGTGCCTGCAATTATGTTTGCAAATTACACCCTGCTGCTGTCCAAAACTCCCATGGGGATACAGAGGATCCTTGATTCTTTTGTGGCTTTCTGCACAGATAGGGGGTTAGAAATTAATTCTACCAAAACCAAGTTTATGGTCCTGAACCCAACCCCAAGATCACGCCCGAACCCTTTACTGGGAGCATCACGTTTAGAGAGAGTCTCCACCTTTGAATATCTAGGTGTAACGTTGAATGAAACCATGTCTTGGGGAACCCACCAGACTAGGGTTAATCTTAAATTAGTGCAGACCACTGGTGGCATTGTTCGGTTGATGAAAAGCTCGACATATCGACCGCTGGGGCCGCTTATCCAGATATACAAGGCTCAGGCAAGAGGAGCTCTGATGTACGGGGCGGAAATGTGGGGTCACACAGCTTCCTGCAGCTTGTCTATAACTGAGAACAACTTCATTAGACAGATAGTAGCACTCCCGTCCAGTACCCCGCTCCTCCCCCTGAGGATGGACCTGGGGCTGAGACCATTAGCAGATGAACTAGGTCTCAGACCCATAGTCTACTGGCGAAGGCTATGGAGCAGCGAAGAACTTTCTTCGTATAGGGCGGAACTGAGGGAGTTTCTAACCCACCCTAAAGCTCTACAGATCCCGTGGATAAAATATATAAAAAAGTCCTGTACGGGATTGGGGCTCCCCGACCTGTGGTCGGATCCTGCTAATGCCTCACTAAGGATCCCACGAAGAGCTTTGGTCAGTGCTGATCACGAGCAGAAATTATCTATGGCCTTAGACTGCAAGGATGAGGGGTCTTTAACATTTGTATTTGCGCAAAGTAAGGACTCATATCGGCTGGAGAGGGTTGTGGACGCTATGTCTCCTGTGTTGGCCAGGAAGCAATTTCTCCAATGGAGATATGGAACATTGCCTCTGCGATCCTACACCTGCTCCTGGTCAACACTGCCATCTACCAAGCTATGTCCGGCATGTGTGGGAGCAGAGGAAAGCGATCTGCATGTGGTCTTGTTTTGTCCAACTTACAAGGCCGCCAGGAAATATTGGCTCCTACCACTCATTAGAAACCTTGGTTTTAGGGAGTACCTCCCGGTGTATAGAATTTTAAAAACTGATGTTTCAGGTCCAATTGTGTTTGCACTAGCCAAATTTCTCACTAATGTCTGGCATATTCGCACCCGTATTTTAAAGTCGCAGGCTCTCACCTAATTTTAAGTTCTAATTTTAATTGTATGGTCTTTTATCTGATGTGTTTCTCGATTACTTTCTCTGATGGTTTTACATGTTCATGTGCTTCTTTTGTACATCTTTTATGGCCAAATCGGCCGAAATAAAGATTAAATAATAAAAAAAAAAAAAGAATGAGATATGCCGCTCAAGCAACCAAAACACCATGAGTAATCCAAAACAGATTATTGAATTACTGAAATCAAAAAAAGGCAACAAATTTGTATTCTAAAGGGATTTTACCAAGTGTTGTCTTCATAATGACACTGTTTGATACACTCTTCAGTAAAGAAAAGGCTCACTGTTTCCTTTCTTAAGCACTAATTCCACAATTGGGACTGAATCGGAGACAGTGAAGGAAGCATACTGAAGAAAACAACTACTTAGAAGATAACAGACAAATAGAAAAACCTCCTGAGGACTGAGGCAGAGCAAAATGGTCAGGACCAGAGTAGTAACTAAAGAAAACAAGAAAGGAAAATTCCTTTAGAAGAAGCAACAAGCTGGAATAAAAAAGGTCTTTACCACCTCCTTTACGACAGTAAGTACCTCAAATGAACCCAAACAGAACAGGTATTAAGAGTCCCACCAGATTGGATAGTTTTAGAAAAGAGAAGGCAATCAAAGCAAAATGTAGAATGGATGTTGGCTCAGGGAGCAAAAAATCAGAAGAGAGGAAAATAATTAATTACAAGATGGCTGCAAGCAAGTTTACTAAAAATTAAGCTGAACGACCTGTCTTCCGGGGGGTTACAGAGGAACTATTTTATTTTATATTTTTAGGATTTTTCATTTAATTTAAACAAAAAGATGGGGTTTCAAACCTTTATTTTTCTTATTTTTATTATTAGTCTTAAAAATTTGAAAATTGTAACTTTAATATGAACGTAAGTAATGGGCTTCTTACAAATATAAAAACAATTTCAATAAATGACAGACTAATTGTACTCTAAAATTAAATATATTTAACAAAACTGTTTGTTATATAACTAAAATATTATAGTTTTAAAAGATTGAACGTTGTGTACTCAATACTTTCTTATTTACCAAAAAATAGTATACTTGGAATTAGGACAATAAATTGTATCCCCCTCCATCAACAGCTGTACATTCTGAAATAATTGTTGATGTGGTGTAAACAGTAAATCTCCACCCTCCAAACCGCCCATTAAATATATGAACATTACCGAAGATGTGTGGGTGTGGTTTTATATAATATATTGCTCCCACTTTTACTACCCCCAAATATATAGACTCTACCCGGTGTTTATGGCACTGGAGATAGAACTGTACATCTGACTACTTTATATATGCCCTTTCCCCAATGTTTTTGGAACTAAAATAAAAATAGGTCTTCTGACCCCCTCGAAAATATTAATCTATTTAATTTACAAATATATTTAGTACCAGGCTTTTTTCTCCTTTTTTTAAATGGAATTTTAAGTTAATAGCATAGTAACCTGTAAAGGTAAATAATAGAAAGAACTGTAATTAAAAACATAAAATTGATATTTTTAAAACAGATTAGTGTTTTTATGAAAAAAATTAAATTATCATTTATATTGTATGTAGAGCTTGATTGTTTAGTTAAAAATGCATGTGTTACAAAAAAAACCATAATTAAATAAAATAATTAAATTTCTTTTTATTAATTAGATTTTAATATTTTTTTTAATATTGTTAAACTATATATAAAAATGCAAACTATAATACAGTTGCATCTATTTCTATTTATTTGTATATTTTTTATACAATACTATTTTTCTGCACGCTAGATCATTGCAGGAAATATTTTCTATTTTGTATATTTATATTTGCAATAGTTTTGTTACTTTACTTTTACGCATTACAAATCTAGATTGTTAGCAATACTTTAACACAGTATTTTTTATGTCACAGTATTTTTCTTTGTTCATTTTGAGTTACCCAAGCGTAACATTTGAACAGATTACCAGTTGCGATCTCTGACCACTTCATCACTAGATGCGACCCCATCACAATTTTCCATAATTTTAGAGTTTAACTAATTTCACTAGATTTTGCCGATTGTCTGTATCCGGGTAATTTTCGGTCACACTTCCACACCCTTTTGACTCCATTAAACTTGGTATCTGCTTTTTAAACTCTTTCCCATACGGAGGTGAATCATTTTTATATGTTTGAATTTCTCATCAGACAGTCTGACTTTTACATCTATGATCATGTGCTACAAAAGATGCATTCATTGTTGGCTAAGAAACGCTTGTTTAGTCATCTTAGGCAAACCTACTTTCTTGCTGCCAGTCTTGAATCCAAGTCTCTTAAGAATGTTTCTCTGCCTTTGGAGATGGGTTGAAATCCTTACAGTAGCTCTAGGCCCACACTTACTGCACTCTGTGCCGGGTGTTTTATAATACTGAACCTTCTGTTTTGCGATACGATTTGGCAATAATATGATACTTACTACTAAATGTTTCTGTGATGCGGTCTCTTCTTTCTTGCCCATTCTGCTTTACTGTGATAGCTGAGAAAACATGCATCAAAAATGAAAACTTTATTTCTAGTGCAATGCAATACGATTTACATTCAGATATACTCCTTGTTTTATCACATCACCTCACCAAGGGCACCTCCAATTAAGATATCCGAGGTCTAGATTCCTCGAGAATGGCAAATGCACAGACCCTTCTACATTCACCGTCCATAGGTTGTCAGATTAACCGATGCTAATCAGAGAAATTTAGGTCCATATATTTGAAACGAGTGCTAAAGACATGGAGAATCTATCATTAGAGGTCATCAATGCAATTGGAGAAAGACTTTGGAAACAATGTTTCGTTTTTTTCTAAAACTGAGTCTGTCAGTGTCACATTAGAAAGATAATTTGTATTTTATATTATACATTAAAGTTGTTTTAATTATTTTAACAAACTTCATAAAATGTCCCTATATCTTCCTGTAGGAAGGTCTCTGCCCCAGTGGTTAAGATCTCCACCAACAGATGGAAAGTTACCAATAGCAATCTTACACTTGTAAATTCAGATGTAGGAGGCTCCACCCCCTCATTGGAGTGGATGTAGAGAAATAAGCCACTTCACCTGGGTGCAAATCTCCACTCGTAAATAGCGAATAGTAAAAAAGTGGAGAGTTACACCTGAGTGTGGGAGTAGATCTACAAATGTCAGCATCTATCTTAGTCTCTTGAAACTGTGGTTACGGTTATCGCCTTAAACAGTCAACGTTTTCTTTTACTGGTTTGTTTAAAAGGAAAGTGGCTAGAAAGAGCCGGTTACTTTACACCTGTGCAGAGGTGCAGACTGCCACTGGTGATGAAGAGGGCTCAATTTTTGGTGAATCTATGACTTTTCAGTCTGTGAAAGACTATTTACAGCTTTTGATGACTTCCCACTTAACACCGACTCAGTCACACATGTTCTATATTACTGTAGCAAGTGTTTTAGCCTGTTTGTTGTGCACAGATCTGGAGTAAAGCTTGAACTGGCATTCTGTTGGTACCTATTATCGTTTTCATAAGATTATCACCACTGATATATTTAGTTTTGGTCTGTCAAACTGATGTAACGTGTCTGCATCCATCCATGCACTGACTTACCCTTTCATCTAGCCTTCCATCCATCCATCTTTGCGGTTATTATTCAAAGCATGCATTTAGATAGCCATGCATTCGGTCACTCAATTATTCATCCATCAATCCATTCGTTCCTCCAACCATGGAGTTACTTTTCACATTCACAAGATCACATAGCCACAGAAGCACGCACACAATCTTGCCAAACAGAGAAGATGTTGACGTTTAAAATCATCAGTACTGTTGGCTTTGACAAGATTTACTTTTACTTAGGACCTCAAAGTCAAGGCTTTAGCAAAATGCCACACCAAGCTCTAATCACATCAAGCAGACCTGTTTCAGTACCCATGTTCATGGGGCCAATATCTCTAAAAAGGCCTATCTTAAGACAGTCATCTATTGAGTGACCCTAAGAGTCCTCTGGTCTTTAGGGCTCCTACTCAACTTCCCTTCAAGTTACTTATTTCAGTCAATAATAGAAGCATTTACAAATTAGTTAAGAATAGGTAACAGCACTTTGTGCTACAGTGTGAATAAAATTAATAGATGCACAGGAGATGATCAATATTTTAGAGGAACTCTTCTTTTTTAGTAGCAGTAGTGCTTACACTTTGGTTTCATTTAGAAACCATTGAAGTTCTCCATGGTGTTAATTATAGCTGGTGATTTAAGAGCACTTTCCCATGGGGCAGTCTGGTGCACAAGATAAGACGCATATCTACTATGCCATCATAACTGATAGTAACCTATGTTGATTTCTTTGAGCCCTGGGCAAGACAAGGTCATGGCGGACCAGACAAAACACATGTTGGCTAGAAGCAACTGTGTGTAATACTTAGGGAATCTATCTTCATAAAGAAGAATGTCGTACACGAGACTGTATCGAAAAATATTAGTTTACAAGTGTTCATGCTCAATGCGATTGACAAAAATAGACTAAACTAAATTAACACAGAGCATCTGGAGTCTGTGTGTGCCTACAAGGACTTTGCCCCTCATTGTTGTACAGAAAAATAATTAAACAACTACTTTTTAATAGCTATTGTGAGTAAAGTGGATTATTAGTTGGGATTTTTGGGAGAGCTCACAAAGTAATAATGTCACTATTCTGTGCCGGTTCTTTAAATAAAAACCTTAGCTCAGTTCTGGGTGGCTATGGCACTGAGCATTCGGGCTTAACTCAAAGGAAAACAACCGTAAAGCATTTATGAGTACAAAACCAATTAATACGTAAAAGACAGGTCAAAACCACTTACACCAATTTTCAAAATAGTATACATTTTTTTTTCTTTAAATAAACAACAAAATGACAAATCAGATGCTGGAAACCTGAGTCATGATCTTTCCAAGATGTTCATCAATCACTGCTTTTCATTCTGAAACGTTTTTAAAAGTTTGTTGTTGGACTTGGCCCTTTTTGGCTAAAGTTCCCCAAACATTTTGCTTTCCCCCTAGCCCTTTTTTCTGACATGGTGTTGCCAACTTAAGATGCTTTGGGCACTTTGCCACTGCTGATCAGTGTCAAAGTGTAAGTGCTCCCTGTGTAAAGTGTAATGGTAATTGGTGGCCCATGATTGGCATGTTTGCCTTACTAGTAGAGTCCCTAGTAAGGTGCACTATGTGTGCCAGGGCTGGTAATGTAACTGCTACTAGTGGGCCTGCAGCACTAATTGTGCCACCCACTCAAGTAGCCTTAAAAAGGGAACTCAGGCTTGCCATTGCAGTGCCTGCACGCAGTTAGTTAAACTGCCATGTTGTCCTGACAAGTGCGCCCACTTGCCAGACCTTACCCTTCCCTCTCTATGCACATCAGACACCCCTATGGTAGGTCAGAGGTACCCCCTGGGCAGGGTGCAGTGCATGTGAAAGATAGGAGATTTACTGAGGTGTGTACCATGTCCTGACAGTCAAATACTCTCCATTACGTTTCACTGTTGAAAGGCCATCTTGCCCATAGGACAGAAGGGGGAGGCTGTGTACTATGTTTTCCAGCCTATCTTCCCAAAGGCTTAAGATGGAGAGGTGAAGTTTAGTGTGCCTGAACTCACAATGTAATAACATGTTTTTATGAAGGTGGTTTTTGCATTGTGCGTCTAGAAACCACTCTTTTAGAAGTGACTGGGTTTTTGTGCTCTAACACTTCTGTGTGTCTGCCTGGTTGTGGATGGACTGTCTGGATTTGAAAGTGATAGGATCTGGGGAATGTCTTGACCCTGGGGAGGTGGTGAGCCAGCAACAGGCTGACCTGCATCTAGAGTGTAGGGGGAAGAGAAGCCCCTGGAGGTGAAGAGGCCTGGGTTGCTGCCATAAAACAATGGTCCCATCTCCTGCTGGGTGATTGAGAATCCAGACCCCCCCCACTAATCAAAGGAAGAAGGTGTCAGTGGCAGGGAGGCACCCAGAACTGGTTTCAACAGGGGTCAGTACCCTTCTGAAGAAAACAAGTTACTTACCTGTAACTTGGTTCTCCAGTATTGGAAACTTTCATAGATTCCCATGCTCGTACCATTCCCCGTCGTCGGAATGAGAGTCCCCGGTATACATAAAACAGCAATAGAAACCATCACTAAAACAGAACCTATGCGTATCTGTTTTGCATTATATCTACATCTTTTTGTAAAAGAGACCAAAAAAAAAAAAAAATTAACCAATCAGATTAGCCTCGCCCTCTAGAACCCTCCTGAGTGAAGCTCAGAACCTCAGATTTTGGTAGCCGTTGTGTAACCACACCACTGAAGATGGTAGAGGCTGAGCTTTCCCAGGGGAGGCAGATGGGTCGCATGGTAATCTACGAAGGTTTCCAATACTGGAGAACCAAAGTTACAGGCAAGTAACTTTTTTTCTTACTCCAGTATTGGAACTTCCATAGATTCCCATGCTTGTATCAGAGTAGCTAGCAGTTATCCACATATTATTTGGAACCATGACCAATATCAAATTAGGAACAAAGGCATAGTCAATATCTGTTATAAAACGCATTTTCAATGGTTAATAATATATTTAGAAACTATAGAAAACAAATACATAGGGTTCAAAAATGTGCTAAAGCTGATAACAGTAACATGGAAGGAGGGATGAAAGGGCAAGCTCACCACTACTGAAAGATTCCTCAGGACTGCCTGGCCGACTGCTGGGTCACTCTGCATCGCAGAATCCAGGCAGTAATGCCTCGTAAACGTATGTGTACTGCTCCAGGTCGCTGCACGGCAGATCTCCTGGACAGGGACACCAGCAAAGAGCTGTAGAAGATGAAATCGCCCTCATGGAATGAGCACGGACTCAACCTTCCAAGGGCTTTCCCGCTGCTCTGTGACAACACTGGATAGTATTGGTGATCCAACGAGCAATCCCTTGCTTGGAAAGCGGGAAACCCTTACAAGGGTTGCTAAAAGACACAAACATTTAAGACTTTCTGAAGTCCTTAGTTCGTTGAAGATAGAACTTCAAGCACCTCTGAATGTCTAGTGTGTGAAGTGCTTTCTCTGGTGGAGTAGCCGGGTGAGGGGAAAAAAGTCTTAAGAATGACCAGCTCATCCAAATGAAAGTCCGAAGGAGCTTTAGGAATGAATTATGGGTTAGTACGTTGAATTACTGATCTTTTTAAACTGTAAAGAGGGTTCCTGAATGGTGAGAGACTGCATTTCTCCCGCACGCCTCGCAGAAGTTAGAGCTAGAAGAATTGCTACTTTCCAGGAGAGGAATTTCGATTCTGCTTTGTGAATAGGCTCGAAAGGAGGCTTCATAAGCTGGGCGAGAACTAAATTCAGATACCAAAGAGGAGGAGGAGGCCTGACAGGAGGGAAAACTCTGAAAAGTCCCTTGAGAAACTGTTTAATAATCCTCGCCGACCAGAGGGAAGAGCCTGAAGACGTGAGCCTGAAGCGAAAAATTGCTGCCAGATGCACCTTGATAGAAGAGTGGGCCAGTCCAGCTTTTGCTAATGATATAATGTACGGAAGAACTTCATGCGGTTCCGATTTAAAAGGATTAAGGCCGTTATGCTGGCACAAAATACAGAACCTCTTCCACTTCAACCTGTAAGTCCTATTCGTACCTTGGGCTCTTGCCTGAAACAGCACCTCTTTACATTCTGCTGAGAAATTCAGACCAAGAAATTCTCGCTGCTCAGGAGCCATGCCAAGAGCTGAAGAGATTGAGGATCCGGATGCCAGAACTGGCCCTGAGACATAGTCAGCAGCGAAGGAATCGGTTGCAGAGGAAGAGGAAGGTCCAGGTAGAGAAGGTGAAGTTCTGTGAACCAAAACGGTCTGGGCCACACCGGAGCTATCAGAATCATCCTGCACTGTTCTTTGAGCTTCCTGAGAAGTCTGTGAATCAGAGGAATGGAGGGAAAAGCGTAAACAAATGCGCCTGACCAGGCCATCTAAAGCGCATTCCCCAACAATCCCGGATGGTAAATCCTGCTGGCATAGAACCGGCATTTCTTGTTCTCCGGGGTGGCAGAGAGAAATATGGAAGGTGTGCACCATCTGTGAAAAACCTGTCGAGTGCAGTTGTCCAGTTCCCACTCGTGGCGGACTGACTTCAGTCTGCTGAGCGGGTCTTTCTTGTTGAGGACACCTGGAAGGCGTTCCGCTCCGAGTGATATCTCTTGTTGAATTGCTCACTCCCAGATTGACTGGGCTTCTTGCGACTACAGCCGAGATCTGGGGCCTCCTTTGTTTAAGTAATGCATGGCCGTCATGTTGTCCGTACGAACAAGAACTGTCGACCGTTGTATTTGTGGAAGAAAGGCTTGCAAAGCTAAGCGAATCACTCTGAGCTCCAGCAGATTGATATGCATCAGACGATGCAGAGACAGCCACCAGCCACTTACATGAAGATCTTGTAACACCGCTCCCCAGACTTCGAGAGAGACGTCCGTAGTTATTATATGTGGAGCTGGAGCTAGTCTGAAAGCTAGACCTTGAGAAATGTTTTCCTTGGTCATCCACCATGACGCGGCCTCTCTCATGGCCTCAGTAACAGATCTTGTCGAAGGATCTATTGACTTGGCACCACTGCAAGTCCACTTCTTCTTGGAGTGGATGCATTCTTAATCTGCAGTGAGGAATTAGAAGTATGCATGAGGAGATGGAACCCAGCAGGGACTTTTAGAGGCGAACTGAAAGTGACCTTTTTAACAATCGGGAAGCCATGGACCTTAGCTTCTCTTGCCTCTCCAAGGTCGGGAAAGCCTTGTTTGCGGATGTGTTCAGAATTGCTCCCAGAAATCCGGCAGTCCTTGAAGGACGGAGAGGAGACTTCTGATCGTTAGCCCTTGATTTGCAAACAGGTCTGTACACGCTATGGCTGTTTCCTGTGCCACCTGTTTGGTAGAAGCTTTCAGCAATCAGTCGTCCAGGTAAGGGAAGACCTGAAGCTTTTGTTTCTGCAGTAAGGCTGCTACCGGAGCAAACACCTTTGTGAAGATCCGTGGAGCAGATCGCAGTCCAAAGGGAAGAACTCTGAATTGAAAATGGCTCTTGGCTACTGTGAAGGGAAGAAACCTCCTGTGAGCTGGCTGAATGGGTACGTGAAAATAGGCGTCCTCTAGATCCCAAGTGGCCATGAAATCTCCTGAGTTGAGAAGACGAAGGATGTCCTGCAGAGAAACCATCCAAAATTATTGTTTTGTGAGATAGGTGTTGAGCTCCCTCAGATCTAGTATACGGCGCCACTTGTCGTCCGTCTGCCGGATCAGGAAGAACCGAGAGCAAAACCCCTTTCCTCTTTGAGAAATAGGGACCGGTTCTATAGTTCCTTTGAGGAGCATTTGATCGACTTCTAACCATAGCAGACGGAGATATTTCAATACTGTGGCACGAGGGGGCTTGGATGGTGGTGGTTGGACAAACTCCAGGGTATGGTCGTTTTGGATGATGTTCAATACCCAACAGTCTGATGTTATTTGCTGCCAGTTGTGGAGGAAGTATGAAACTCTGCCTCCCACTGATGATCCAGGAGGAGAGGGGCAGTAGTCAGAGCCAGCAAGCCACTATTGGCACTTAGAGTGGTCTCTGCCCTGGCGACCTTGTCTTACTCTGTTCAAGCGAGAGAAAGCAGAAGAATGATTCTGTCATTGGTTATAATTCGGCTTGTAGGATTGTGACTGAACCATACGAGGAGTACCGTTGTTGGTAGCCTCCCCTATAAGAGGAGTTACCTCTTCCCCGCGCTCTTCAGAATGGGAACATGCGGTACTGAAGCGTCCTTAAGGATTTTGCTGTTTCTGTATCCTTCTTAATGTCTTGGAGTGCAGCATCAATGTTTTCCAAACAGCGTTTCTCTATCAGAGGACAAATCTAAAATCTTATTCTGTACTTCCGGGCGCAACCAAGTGGCACTCAACAGGCCCTGTCGGCGAAGAACAGCCGCTCCCGCCAAGGACCGAAAAGCAGTAGTTGCAATATCCATTGCACAATCGATGATTTCTGCTGATGTGATCTCACCTTACTAGAGAATCCTCTTCACTTCTCTGTGCTTCTTCCAGCAACTGATCGAGATACGGGGACAAATCGCACCACATCTGGCGATCGCAACGTCCAAGTATAGCCAAAGAATTAGCTGCTCTGACCAGCAGGCTGGACATAGATGAAAATAGTTTGCCTACATTATCCAGACTCCTGCCCTCTTTATCTGGTGGAGTAGTAAGGGGAGCTGATGGATTCCTCGATTTCCTTTCAGCGGCCTGCGAGATGACAGTCTGGTTTTGACTGACTAGTCAAACAGGCTGGGCTACCTTCCGGAGCCTTATATTTTTCTCCAGACGAGGTAAAACTGGAATGACCGTGGCTGGATTTTGCATAGCCTTCAAGCCTTCCTCCCATACATGGTCCACAATCGGAATTGACCAGACCAATTTCTTATAAGGTTCCTTAAAATCATAAAGGAAGCACTCCGAATCCACCTTGGTCATGGGCAGGTCGAACCTCTTGGCGGCCCTCTCCATTAAATTATGGAAAACCCCTATATCCAAAGGGGGGAAATCAACAGGTGCCTGAGCAGGAGAAGCTGAATCTGGAATAACAGTCATCCCACTTCACATCTGGATCCTGGATTGGGACATTGCCTTGGTCGTCGTCAGAGGTGTCATCCTGGACAGGAAGAGTAACTGGCAGAATATCCTGCACTTAAAGCAGTGGCTGAGGATGTGGTAATTGTGGAGCCACAGGAGAAACAGTAGAAACCGGCACTCCTAGTGGAACAGGAGGCTCTGCTGCAAATCGTTTTCTGTAATCCAAGAGCATAGCTTGTAAATCGGTTAGTAAGGAGGAGGACATCTGGACCATCTCCTGATGATGGTCGCGTTGATAATGAGAGGGAGGATCATACTGCTCAAAATCCTAATACTCCCCTTCGGAGTCCGTGTCCTGGCATTTTACATGTAGCTAAGAAGGGCTGTCAGCATAGCCAAAAGGTCCATCCTCCTCAACTGATTCTTCTTCTTCAAGAAGAAGTGCAGGAGGTAAAGGAGTCACCCTCCTTTTTTCCACCGTCGACAAATAAATCGCCTTAGTCGACGCAGCTGTCGTCGACGCACCATTCGATGACATCGACGTCTTCGCTGTTACACTAGTAGTCTACGTCAGACGACATCATCGTCGTCACCATCGTCGACGACGACGACGAGCCCAATGCCACAGACGTTGAACTCGTCGACACAGAGCCCTGTCAGTACCAGTGATGAGGAAACAGTTGATGAGCCCGTCGACGGGGTGATAGAAGATGAAGAAGACTGTACCTTAGGCTTTTTCGTCGACTGAATCGATGAGTCATCGACGAGAGGGTCTTTTTTGATGATCTTACCTCAGAAGGCAACGATGACTGCTTTGACGGACTTAGAAGCCTCAGGAGGAGACTTTGGAGGAACAGACTTGGATTTCCTCTCCAGACTTACTCCTTTAGATAGTCCTTCCCTCTCCTATACACCATGGTGAGGAGATTCAACAGAACTAAGCCCTTCAGACCCATCAGAGGTCTTTTTCAACGCCTTACCAGGGAGTTTCTCAGAGGGCGAAGCTCCACCCCTTTTCTTAGACCTTCTGGAGGAGGACGCAGAAGATAACTCATCGCTGTCACTGGACACTGGCTCCTTTCTTGAGTTTAGCTTCTGAAGCCAGGTCAGAAGACGCCCCTCACGATCACGCAAAGTCTTGGTAATAAAGGTGCGGCATATCTTGCAGTCTGAAGCCTTGTGGTCTGGGTATAGAAAAAAACAAGTTCTAGGAACAAAACTGAGCAGAACTCAGTGGAGACTCCCTTGCACAACGTGCGGTAGAAAATCTAAGGTTCTGAGCTTCTCTCAGGAGGGTTCTAGGGGGTGAGGCTAATCTGATCGGTTGTTAATTTTTTTTGGTCTCTTTTACAAAAAGAGGTGGCTATCTTGCAAAACGGAGATGGGCCTGGGCCTATGTTCAGTTTTAGTGATGGTGTCTATTGCTATTTTATTTATACCGGGGACTCCCATTCCGACGACGGGGAAAGAACAAGCATGGGAATCTATGTAAGTTCCAATACTGGAGTAACACAAAGATTTCAAAGATATTTAGGGGCATAACTAGAGAGCTGAAGCCCTGAACTTGGGAGAAATGGATTGATCAAGACTGAAAAGGATTGAACCTACTTTGTGGTCAAGAGGAGCCTCTGCCAAGAAAGAAACCGCTAAAAAGACTGAAGGAAAGGACTGACCCTTGCTGTGTGTTCTGGGGCTGGCCTGCAGTTTGCTGCTTTAACCAAGGAGAGGCTATAGGGACTCTGCTTGAAAGGACTTTGCGGTGTGCTGTGTCCGGAAGTAACTTATCCCCAAGGGCCCGAGGTGAGCTGGCTCCCTGTTGCGGAAACTCAGGAACACAAAAGTTTCCAGGAGATTCTCAGCAACACTGTGTGCATGTGCTTTTTGCAGCCTGAGACCCTTGTAAGAATTGCCCTGTGATCGTGGGCACCTGGAGTCCAAGCGAGTCTCAGCAAAGCTGTAGGGGGGGGTGTGCTTTTTGCAGCCCAAGCCCTTCATGAAGATAGTCTTGTGATCGTGTGCACTGGAGTCCAAGTGAGTCTCAGCGGCGCAGTGTGCGAGTGCTTTGTGCAGCCTGAGACCTTTGTGAGAATTGCCCTGTTATCGTGCACCCAGAGTTCAAGTGAGTCTCTGCGACGCTGTGTGCTTTGCATTATTTCTGCATAACAAACTAACTGAAGTGTATTACGCATTGCATTATTTCTGCAGGACGAAATACCCGATTAGTGTATTACGCATTGCATTATTTCTGCATTTACGAACTGCCCGATTGTTGCATTACGCACTGCACTATTTTGGCATTACAAACTGCTTGATTATTGCATAACAAACTGCACTATTTTTACATTGCAAAGTGTCCAATTCTTGCATTACGACCGGCATAGCATTGCACTAGGACTGCAGTGGATCATTTAGAATTGCTCATTAATATCGCCAGAACTTACAAGGGCTTGCTGGGCTAATAACCGGCCAGGAGGAATCTTACAAATACGCATATGTCGGATTTATATTGTGTGGTCTCATCGTATATCTTTTTATATAAATTTATACTTATTTTTATGAAACTCGTGTGGAGTCCATTTGTGGTGTCATCATTGAGTTACTGACAGCGTGGTTGCAAATACTTTATACACTTGCCTTGAAGATAAGCCTGGCTGCTCGTGCCAAGCTACCGAGGGGGTGAGCAGGGGCTGTCTGAGAAGGTGTCCTTCCTTTGCCCGACGTGGAAGCAAGGGTCCCCATTTGGCCTAAGGTACCTACCTCAGCCAACTAGCGACCCCCCAGGTCTAATATTTGTCAATCACTGCTTTTTACTCGCACCAGTAGTCAATGAACCTCAAACTTGATGATATGGGGCAAAGGCAAAGATTCAGGCCGATGGCAATGAAGTCAGGGTTGGATGCAGACGCCGGGCTTACCACGGTCGAAATTTTACCTTTGCACTTAAAAACTTTCCTGGTTCTTTTTCTCATCAACAGTGAGGGCGGTGGTTCCTCTGCAGGTAGCGCCCACGTCAAAGGATAGGCGATGTCCAACAGTCCAGCGGAGAGCCTTGGTTCTGGGTGTCATTTGGGGTTACCCATATCCCTGCAAATAGTGCTAGACTAGAAGCCTTGGACTTTATCTTTTGCCTTTGGCTTGCAAGTTGCAGTTCTGGAGGGAGAAAAAGAGCACACTCTAGCACCAGCCAAGGGTCCAGGAGCTGGGAGACACCTCTAGGGGCTATGAATAGATATCATGGAGTACACCAGCGGGGCCCAGGGCAGGTCTAGTGGCTATTGGTCAGCTGGCCACTTTGCAGGTACAGGCCTACTTACCTTTTGTGGCCCTGAAGCTTAACAGGAGGCTAGCTAACTAGCTTTTGGCGTCCACTCGCTGGTCCTTGATGTAGGAAGGTGAATATCTGACTATGGTTACCCCCAACTTTTTGCCCAGTGTCTAGCTGGTTTTTCGACTTAGTTGGCCTGAGATCCTGCCATTCAGGGTCTCAGGCTGTCTGCTCTCTTTAAAATGGACTCCATGTACCCTAGGTACATACACAATTGGGAGGGATCACCTTATAAGCCCCTGTACAGTGTACCATAGGTACCCAGGGCATAGGTGTACCCTAGGCCTACCAGGGGCTGCAGCATGTATTATGCCACCCCTGGCCTGGCCTCACAATCAGACACAACTGGCTGATCACTCAGCTGGGGCAAGGTCGTGTAATCACCCCTTGCTTAGATATAGTATACCTGTATCTACACTTAAAATAGACATGTGTACCTGTGAACAACTCCTATGGCAGGCCTTAACAATCCTGGAGGCAGAGTGCTTGATAACATGTGAGATGGTGCTCTAGCATGAACTGAGCCTGTCTGCAGCTTTCGGAACCATGTCCTTATAGCCGTTCTATGATATCGCCTACCATATACTCTTAAGTGCCTTATAATCTTAAACGGTTATGGTAACTATGGTTTGGCTTTATCAAAACATGTCGTGTAAGGTGTCTAACACTTTGGAATAATACCCCAATACCATTTCTGGGGATGAGGATATTATTCCTCCCATCTAGAGGGAGAGACGTTAAAATCCTACTTTGCTGTTTAACTCTAACCAAAGCCTCAGCATCACAAAATGGATGCTGCTGCCACAGACACGAGTCTGACCTCCTGCAGCCGGGAGCCCTCCCAGCCAGGGAGGCCTGGACAATAGGTTTCCTGCTTGGGGAGGTGCTAGCACCTCCCCAGACAGACTTTAGTATATTGGGGCAGGGTGGGCTGAAAGGAATGAGACACTGCCTGGGGCACACTAGGTGCTCCATGCATAGTCTAGTTCAAACCGGTCCTGGGGCACTCCAGCACCAGCTCTGGCGCAAAACTGGACAAAGGGAAGGGGGTGTAACCACCCCCTCCCTGGTCCCACCCATAGGAGGGACCCAACAGGTAAACCAGCCCCCCAGATTAGTATAAGAGTGGGAGCTGGGTCCTTACGACGGGATATTATCCTGAAAACCTGCAACTTGAACAGAAACTCTGGACCTTCGACATTCGACGACAAGAAGACTGGAGAATCTCCCTTGTGGCCAAGGAGTGGCCACCCTGTGCAAACAGGCACCATCAAGCGACCTGCCATTTGCTTTGCCCACGTTCTACGAGGAACCGACTGCAGAGCCCGACCAGCGCCGAGACTTCCAGACTTCTCCGACCCTGATCCACATCCACAGCCCAGCTGAGATCCGTGGAGGCGACGAGAGACGTGGGACCGGCTACCTGGGAAAATAGGCTACTAGCTTCCAGCGCAGCTTCTGAGGCATCATCGAAGTTGTGCCCTGGGGATTGAGAAGCCCCAACCCAGAGCACCATCTGCACCGAAGATCAGCCCTCCACACTCCACGAGTTCTGCGTGGGGCCCTTCTGCATTTTCCTGCTTGACGCGTCTGTCCGGTTGCTGGCCCGTTGGCTAGTAACCTTTGCGACGACGAACCTGTAACTTTCCACCGCTGGTTTGGCTCCTCCAGACTAGCCCTTGCTTCCCTGCAAAAGAGAAGCACCCCAGACCTTCCTGGTCTGCATCAGAAGCAAGTCCTCCATCCTGCGTAGGTTACGCTTTGTGGTAAATTTAATTACCTAGACTTAATTTATGCGGTAAAATTAAATAAGAATAACTCAGTAAAAATAAGAGGCAGAATCCGTGGCATTTGAGGTCTAAAAATGGGTTTATTCCTTACAAAGGAATTGGTTCGAACCAGGCAATCGTATTCCGTCACCACTAAGGTTCGGGAAGGGATAGAGCAATACTTTATTGACAGGTTGTCATATATATAGTCAATGCATTACAGTAAAGACATATGCAGAAGGCGTGACAGTTGAGAAGAGAGATAAGAATACACATACGTAATGAATCAAGGCGTTACAATAGGCGTGTACTTAGAAACGTCATTATGATGATGACACAGGTGGGTGGATCCATAAAAGAATCCTGCTAAGTCAGCAGAAATACATGACAGAGATGTGCGCGCAGTAGCATGACGTGTGTTTGACGTGTAACTGGAGGGTGAAGGGGACTTGACATTTAGCCCTACATGAGGAGACAGAAGTCTGGGATGTCAGAACAACCTAATCCCAAATCGTATCTAATATCTTGTGTTTAAGGAACTGTATTATCTGGAAGGGAAGGTCTCTCAGGCAGAGGCTATCCTATACTGACTTCTAGTGCGTGTATAAGCGTCTATGTGTCTACATGAGATGCGAGGGGGCATGGGCCTACCATGGCAACAAAAGCCATGAATTACTTGCACGGAGACAGTAAGGCCGGGCCCTTTGCTCTGTAGCTGGAAGGATGTTTACCTAAACTACTAGACAGGAATGCATTTCTCGAGGAGCGGAGCAGATAACTTGAAGGCTGAATACAGTCTTGGCAGGCAACAGGCCGGGCCAGGCACCGTTAGCCGCGCAGGAAGTAAGACGAAGGTCATGGATACAGATGTAGGTCCAGGCTGGAGCATTCAGAGGCAGAAGGCAGGAAAAGCTTGATGGCAGAATTCAGGGCCTACCTTGCCAGAACTGAGAAACGTGAAAAGTATACCATATAAAGATGGTGGCAAGGCATACTTAGGAACGGAATATTCGACCCATTCATGGCGGATCTGAAAGAGGACATGTTGACGTTGGACGCATATGTATTTGCGTCTTCATGGCTTGAAGTGGAGGGAACATACATGTACTTGTAGCATATACATGGAGCCGTTGGGGTCTAAGATAGGGGACACAATTGATCATAAAAATTCATATTTCCTCATTCCCTCCTTGTCCCCTACGGACCCTTCATGAAATATCGATCCTCAGGAATCCATCAATCTGTTCATGTAACATCATTTGCTCTTCTTTCTTCTTCCGGGATTTTGAACGAGAACTTGAATGTGGAATACATGATGTGGCACACAGGCCGCAAATCGCTGGTCCACATTGTAGACACAGGCAGCAACTGAATACTATGAGAAGGGCAATACCTAGGAAGGATAGGACTTTCCATCCCCAGGCTGACAACATGCTCCAGAACCAACCGGACCACGTCCAGGTGCCTGGATTCTGATGTATCTGGCTTGCAATCTTATGAAGACGAGTTATGGCTTTATATACGGATGGCGCGTTTTCTGGAATGAAAACACAGCAACTTGATCCGATGACTCTACAGGCTCCGCCCCTATCGGCCAGGATGACGTCAAGGACAAGACGATTTTGGAGAACAACAATCCGCATCGCAGACTGCTCCTCTGTTAAGTTGCCTAGGGCAGAGGTAGTTTCATTCACTACTGCTTCAAGAGTTCTGGATAATCTGCGTATCAGTTTACTATTAGAGACAACACCTATGTAGGGAAAGAGACCTTTATTGAAGTCTGTATATTGTTCCCATGCTGTTTCAGTGTAGTCGACAATCGGGAGATCTCTCTGAGGTCTATTGTGTACTAGATGGGTATTTCTATGATAATCAGGAGGGGCTAGGAAAACAGGTGGCAGAAGGAATGCAATGTAACAGGTAGCATCCCAATCTAGAGGTAAGCGTATATATGCGGTATGACCACAAATGAAGTAGGAATGACGGGAAGCTCTAAATGTAGACTTGCCTTTATCACTGAATTCGATCACAGTAGTACATATACTATGACCCAAGTGTACTGTACCATTCTTTCTTACACATAATTCACCTTTGACTGGTAACACGGACATAGCAGGCAAGACTGATGCGGCTTCGGATTCAACATTCAGAATCATGAGGTTAAGTGTAAAGTTACCTAATCCATATACTTCGTTTTCTAGATCAGTTCCTGTCCTTTTGGGAAGTCCCTCCTTGTTAGGGTAGCAGGCTTTAAGCAAAACTAAGTTCAGGTTTCCCCATACCCAGTTGCTCTGGTAAACTACGGTATTTGAATCTAAGGAATTAATCAAACTAAACCATGCACCACAGGAACCATTGTGCGTGAATGGATAAGGAAAGAGAGGCAGAACTCCCTTGTATTTCTGATAGGGAGGGAGTCGGCCACATATCCAACAATTTGTAGCGTTGTTGGCTTGATGGGAGTGATGTAACATATTAATGAATGTGTTGTTGCGCAGCGCAAGTCTATAAGGCAACTCATGTGAAGGTAATTCGCTAAAAGAATGTTCGGCAGTAACATTGTAAGCAGAATGAGCACGCTTGAAAATAGGATAGTATATGTGCAACAGTATACTTGCAGCAATAATCAGAAGATTTAGAAAAAACATAATCAACAATGTCACTATACAGTGACTATGAAGTAATTTACAATATGCGCGTTTTTTGAGCTGTTTTTGTCTATCTCTCTCTCGATTTCGGTCTAGAGGATACATGTCAGACTAATTTAACCGATTCACCTAGGAAAGGACTTAAACAATCAAATTGTCTGACTTGCTAGACCTTAGTTTCAGTTTATAGTTTTGGGAAGCAGTGTTCTCGACCAGGGGAAGTTTTGAATCAGTCTGTGGAGGGGGGCAGGGCTGAGAGTTCAAATCAGAAGGTAGTCCATGAAATTTCTTGATATGGCTCGAGTGTAGCCAACCCTTGCGACCCTCGACCTTCACTGCTGTCCTCGTGGTCAGAAGTACCAATTTCGGCGTTTGCCAGCGAGGCTCCAGCGGGCTCCTCCTGTCGAAATTTCTTATGAAGACAAAATCTCCGGGAACCACTTCATGGGGCTTCACCTCGGTATTGTCAGGAAAGGCTGCAGCTACCTGTGAACGGCAAGATTGTAGTGCAGACATCAAGGAAGCAAGGTAATCTGTCAGCATATTACAATCAACATCAGTGATTTTACGAGGTATAGGCGTCCCCCACATATTTGGTGGCCTACCGAAGACCACCTCGTACGGGGATAGCCCTGTTCGAGAATGTGCTATCATTCTCATGTAAAATAGTGCAACTGGTAAGGCTACTATCCAGTCGACGCCTTTCTCTCTACAGATTTTAGAGAGTCGAATTTTCAGAGTCTGGTTATGACGTTCCACGAGACCTGCTGCCTCGGGATGCCGGACACAGTGGAATTTCCATTGATAACCTAACAGGAGTGAAATGTGTTTCATTAGCTCGGATGAGAACGGTTGGCCGTTATCTGAATACACGATACGGGGCAAACCATACCGTGGGAAGAATTCACGAACCAGCTGCTTGGCAGTGGTCGGGGCAGTGTAATCTGAGACTGGATATGCTTCTGTCCAACGGGAAAGAGCGCATACAACTACGAGGACATATTTGAATCCTCGACATCGTTCCATCTGGATATAATCCATCTGGAGGACTTCAAAAGGGTGATCAGGAGGTTGAAATCCACCTTGCTCTACAGGTACGCCTTTACCTGGGTTGAACTGACAACAAATCATGCAAGTACGGACTTTCTGTTTGGCTGCAGCTCGTAAGTGTTTATTAAACCAAATGTTTTGAATACTGTCTAACATAGCTTTCTCTCCTAGATGTGCTGAACTATGTATTGTATTAATGATAACTTGAACCATTGAGTCAGGGAGAAACCATGTAGATTTTCCCTTCGTCATCCATCCCTGATCTGTTTGGATCCCTCCTAGTTCAGTCCATTTCTTTATTTCCTCTGGCGTAGCATGTGTCTGTATGTCGATTACATCAAGGGCGGGATCCTTAACTGTCATGCAGTGTGTCGACGTCTGAACTATTGGCTTTGTCAAGTCAGTTGCATGGGTCCGATTCTGTGCTGTTTGCTTAGCCGTTCGATCTGTTAGGTCGTTACCCTGGGAAATGATAACGGTGACTTTTGTATGAGCCTTGCACTTCATGATAGATATCGAAGTAGGCAGATGTATTGCATCTAACAGAGCTTGAATAAGGGGACCGTGTTGAATGTTGGCACCGTGAGAAGTCAAATAACCTCTCTCTCGCCAAAGGACTCCGAAGTCGTGTACAACTCCGAATGCATAACGTGAATCTGTGTATATGTTGACTCTTTTATTTTTGGCTTGAATACAGGCTTGTGTCAGAGCGATGAGCTCTGCTGCTTGAGCTGACAATGTGTCAATACAATTTGTTTCAATAACTTCGGTGTCTGTCGTGACTGCGTAAGCGGCCACTAATTCTCCTGTACTTGTTCTCATGCATGAACCATCCACATAAAGTGTCAGGTCTGGATCTGGTAATGGAATGTCTGTCAGGTCTTGTCTGGGTTTCGTCGTAATAGTAATGACTTCAATACAATCATGTGCCAATGGGTCTGTTCCACTTAATGGCAAAAGTGTGGCTGGATTTAATGTACTACAGCGTCTGATTTCTATGTGTGGCTGAAATAATGTTAATTCGTAACCTGTCAGTCGTGCTATAGTCAAATGCTGAGTCTGAGTTCTGTTTAAAAGAACTTCCACGGAATGTGGAACTTGCACTGTCAATTGATGTCCTAATACTATGGAATCGCTTTGTCTGATTGCTAAAGCTGTCGCTGCGACTGATTTCAGGCATGTAGGCAGAGCCTGAGCTACTGGATCTAATGTGCTAGAAAAGTAAGCACACGGCTTGTGTGAACCTGCTTGTTCCTGAGTGAGTACTGACAAGGCAGTACCTTCGCGTTCTGTAACAAAGAGTGTAAAAGGCTTACTGTAACATGGTGTCGCTAAAACAGGTGCTTGACATAAGGCTTTCTTTAAGTCTTCAAAAGCTTGTGTATGTGCCTGGGTCCAAGGGAGGACAGTCGAAGTCGCTGCCTCCTGGGTTGTCAACCGAATGAGTGGCTTTACTAGAAATGCATATTGGGGAATCCATTGTCTACAGTATGAAGTGAGACCTATGAAGGCCTGCACCTCCTTTTGTGTCTTGGGTGGTGGCATGTTTATAATTAACTGGATGCGATCAGGTGTGAGCTGTCTCCCCCCCTTGGACAGCAAGTGCCCAAGGTACACAACTTGCTGAACACAAAATTGCAGCTTCGAAGGGGACACCTTGTGCCCCTTGTCGGCCAGAAAATGTAAAACCGTCAGTGATGCTTTTTCACCTTCGGGTTCGCTTCGGGCGGTGATCAGCAGATCATCGACATACTGAAGCAGGGCAGTGTTAACAGGCATGTGGATACTGTCAAGTTGTCTTTTCAGTGCTTGGCTATAGATGCTGGGGCTTTCTGTGAATCCTTGAGGTGCGCGTGCAAATTTGAAGCTTCGTCCATTTAAACTAAATCCGAACAAATATTGGCTTTCCGGATCAATTGGGACGCTAAAGAAGGCGTTCTTGAGGTCAATTACAGTAAAGAACGTTGCTTCTGAATCAATAGCTGTCAATAATGAAGAGATATCTGGAACCACGGGGTATTGTGGTACAATGCATTTATTCAATTCGCGCAGATCAATAATTAATCGATACACTGGAGATGCTTTTGGATCAGTTCGTTTAAGAATTGGAATAATAGGAGAATTACACACATTGGAGTCAGTTTCCACAACCACTCCTTGTGCAATGAGCTCGTCAATGATTTGCAGCAAAGCCACTACAGCATCTGGAGGTAACTTGTATTGTCGGATTCGTGGTAATACCACTCCTGCTTTGAGTGTGACCAGATATGGTGTAATATGCATACAACCTACGTCAGTGGGGCCTTGTGCCCATAAATGTGCAGGGACATTCTGTAACCTGTGATCCATGTCTCTAAATACATAGTGACCTTTAAAGTCACGCAAAAATAGTCGTACCCCCTCCGGGGAACAACATATTACAGCTCCCAGAGCTTTTAGTGTCTTTATACCTAACAAGTTTTCTGGGCATGATTTTGTAAGCAATAAATCTGTAGTCCGTGTCAATGGACCAACTGCAAGAGGCAGAGGTTGCGATACTTCATTAACAATAGGTTTTCCTGAAAATCCAAGGGAAATATTCTGTGAGCCTGAGAGGGGTGCCCCTGGAACCTCGTCGTGACTTATAGTTGTTCTGCTTGCCCCTGTATCAATTAAAAACTTTCTGTCTTTCCCTAATACTGGACTATGTACATAAGGACCCTCTTGATCTACAGGTACCTCTATAAGGGGTAAGCCAACTTCCCTCTCTAGGCTGTTTCATGTGTATCGCTGATAATCTGGATAGTCATTTTGTGCATACTGGTACATCTGTTGTGTCGTGTTTTGTGTTGCGGCACTAGGCTGTGGCTGTGGTACCGCTACGGTCTGTTGTGCAGCTTGCATAGGCTGTACGTTCTGAGGTACTTGTTGTTGGATCTGATCCTGTCTAGGTGGACGCGGTATCTCCTTGGTTTTACCCGTAGAGATATTATGTTTCAGAACTGCACAATCGTTTATATAATGACCTGGCTGTTTACAATAGTTGCATGTCCCTTTAACAGGAACTGCTGAATTACTGAACTGTGTCGCACCCTTTTTATGACTGTCAGCTGGAACTGACTGGGCGACAAGCATTTTCATTTTCGTGTCTTTCATACGTCTTTGTTCGTGTTCTTGTTCTTCTCTAATTCTATTCTGGTGGTACTGTAACATCTGTAACATTTGTGATGGGGTATTAGCTTGCCAAGAGCTCTCTACTTTCAATACTCTATTCTTAACCTGAGGCAAGGAATTTTCGACTAGTTTCGTTACAAAAAGATGTGGATATGAATCGCTACTTGCTTTCAGACCGCTATTAATACCAAAACATTTTTCAAATCGGGAATAAAAATCACTAGTGTCTTCATCGGGTTTCTGTTTGCAAGCTGAGATTGCTCCCCAGTCTTCCTTTTTCGTAGTTAATAAACGTGGCAACACTTGTACTAATAATCCTGGTAACGCTTTAGTTTTGTCTCCAAGCCCTAGGCCTGCAGTTCGGGTATTTTCTTCGTTTTCTAATGCTGTCCAATCAATCTTTTGCTCTCCCACCTCCCACTCTTTTTCTTTGAGTTTCTCGTAAATACCGGCAGGCAATAATACTTTCAATATTTTCATAATGTCAGGATAGGTATAACCACCCATGAGTAGCATGTCTTTTATTTCACGGTGAAAACCTGCTGGATCTCTGTCATGGCTGGGCACTACTTTTTTCATTTCCAATAGTTCTATTTTAGTTATAGGCGTGTATACGAACACGCGTCTAAAAGTATTATCATCGTTTCTAACTGGGTGCACTTCGCGTAAGGGATTCTGTCTGTCTATGTAATACGTCTTTCTTTCCATGGAGGGAGCTGGATCGTGTTCTGGACACAGAAAGGCACTATATCTGTGTCGATGTTCTAGAATTATTTTAATTAGATCTGTACCTAGACCTCTCCATTTATTCATGAGTAGTTCTATCAGTATATCAGGTAGGGGACCAGGATCGGAGTGTTGGCCTTTATATAATATGAGGAGATGTTGTATCATGTATATACCAGCTAATCGCTGTTCGTCTGGTGAAAGATTCAAAAACGTATGTACTAGCGCATCATCACTATATTTATCAGAACTGTCAGCCCATTGTACTGCTGACCTGGCTAATTCTTGTTCATCCATAGAATCGAGTACATGGTACCCCATTCGTTCTTGAAGTATTTTATCAGTAGCCTGAAATAAGTGTTCGGGGGTCTTTGGGTTTGACATAGCTGCTTGAAAAATTCTCGTACTTTCTGGACGTATTGGATTATTGAAGGATCTTCCTTTTCCTACATAAGCTATCGTCTCTCTAGCTGGTAATTGTAATTGTCCTGTTGTTATTTCTAGTTGTTCCTCATCCCCTGAGGACTCGGTTTTATCTGCATCTGTTTCTCTTTCAGGCTGTTCTTTTTCACATATGTGTTCTACTTTTTTTCTGATCCTTCGATACATACTTTCTATACTATTCTGTTTATCATGTTTTCCGTCTGCTATATTCTGGCCCCATTTGTTAAGGGCTCTCATTTCTTCCGCATCTACACCTGGCCTATCTCTGTGTCTTATCAGGCAGTTTATGAAGAAGCGTAACAACAGTTTCTGCGTGTCCACTTTCTGGTATGCCATGGCCTCGCCAATACTTTCAGGACCTTGCCCTGTTTGGACAAAGTGATATATTTTGTCTAGATGACCAATCATTCCTGGTAGTATCATTAAATAGTTCGCAACTCGTCGTAGACGTACTGATGATAGCATCATTCTGTCGTCTTTACCTGGTACTGGATCATATCTACAATCTGTAAGAGGCTCTTCAAGTATGTCATAATTCGCTGTTTGCGGTGTACGTTGGTGTGCTAAATCCCTATAAGTCAATCGACGCACTGATGGCGGCGTATGAAAACTTCCTGTCGCACCTCCTGAGGTGCTAGGTCCAAAAGGATTCGTTGGGTGTAAGGTAGGAAGAATAGATGCAGGGAGAAGTGAAGGAACGGGCGGAAGGTTTTGAACGGACGGAGGAGTATGTTGCTGCGGGAGTGGGGACAGATTTTCTCGGGGTCAAGCGCCATTAGCAGGCGGTGTGCGTGGCTGCGGAGGGTTAACATATTCGGGGGCTACATCGTCTAAATAGGAAGAAAGGAAAATGTCCTTTGCAGTCTTGGGGTGCAATTTAGTCGGAAGCAATGGAGGTGGCAGATCTTTCGGTACTTCCAGGGTGGCCTTAGGTAAACCCTCGGCCAGAAGAGGATACATACCATTCATAAGAGTGTTTCGTTGTCTGTCTACTTGTTCGGCTTTTACTCGGATACCTTCCCCAATCAATACGTTTTCTCGGGCTTTGTCTGAATCCTCCCTACTTCTCTCTTCTTTTCTGAGCGCTTTCTCTGTGCGTCTATGCGATTCTTTACGCCATAATTCAATGGCATCTTTCTGTGACTGTCTGGCTTTCTTTTTCCATAATGCTTCTTCTACTCTCATGATGCAATCTGCATCCCATGTCCCAGTAGTGGGCCATCTCTGATTCTCTGCTAAATCCTTGGTGTAGTCTACCCATAATTCGAGATATAATACGGCATCTAGGCCATGTTTATGGTACATAAAGTACCCTGGAGTGTCCCTAGGTGGAATGGGAACGGCTTCCTCGAGTATCCCTTTCCTAGTTTTTATCTGTCTTAATTTCGAGAATAACGGCATCTTGAACCTTGCTACTTGGTTTTTACTCGGACTTGAACACAATTAATACAATAAACACAATAATGAAGGTCGAACAATCACTCATACCACGACATTTAAAACATATTAAAACATTTTAGAACGAACAATAATAATTAGAAAAAACTAGTTAACTGCATAATACTAGATATACTGCTAAACAGTACAGATACACTGCTGAAACAGTGCAGACCAGGTCTGTGTACCCAAACCCGTCTTGACCGGCACAAACCAATGCGCACGTCTAGATGCGTCCCCAGCAACGGTACTCACCGGGAAGCACGGAACGGAACAGAAGGCCTCGGAAAGTCTGGTCTGGACTAGACCAACCTGGACTAGACTCGACTCGTGACTTAGTTACTTCGGAACTTCGGAATCTGGTGGGCCTCTGTATACCTCGGATCTTGCTCTCTCAGCTAGGCTCTGGTCGGGATCCTCCGCACTCCTCACCGCCTCGTCTGGGTGTTGATCGCAGCCTCAGTCACCTCCGTTGGCCTGAGGGAGGTACAGGAAATCCTGCGGGTACGCGTAGTTGTCCGTCCGGCTGTGGCAGGAGACCGGGTCTGCAACGCACCTCCGGCGCGTGGGGTGTGAGAGGAGTCCCTGTTCGGGCGCCAATTTTGTGGTAAATTTAATTACCTAGACTTAATTTATGCGGTAAAATTAAATAAGAATAACTCAGTAAAAATAAGAGGCAGAATCCGTGGCATTTGAGGTCTAAAAATGGGTTTATTCCTTACAAAGGAATTGGTTCGAACCAGGCAATCGTATTCCGTCACCACTAAGGTTCGGGAAGGGATAGAGCAATACTTTATT
Source organism: Triturus cristatus (assembly GCF_964204655.1). Classification (NCBI taxonomy): domain Eukaryota; kingdom Metazoa; phylum Chordata; class Amphibia; order Caudata; family Salamandridae; genus Triturus; species Triturus cristatus. The sequence goes on from NC_140590.1 coordinate 1,845,515,886, forward strand.
GACAGGTTGTCATATATATAGTCAATGCATTACAGTAAAGACATATGCAGAAGGCGTGACAGTTGAGAAGAGAGATAAGAATACACATACGTAATGAATCAAGGCGTTACAATAGGCGTGTACTTAGAAACGTCATTATGATTATGACACAGGTGGGTGGATCCATAAAAGAATCCTGCTAAGTCAGCAGAAATACATGACAGAGATGTGCGCGCAGTAGCATGACGTGTGTTTGACGTGTAACTGGAGGGTGAAGGGGACTTGACATTTAGCCCTACATGAGGAGACAGAAGTCTGGGATGTCAGAACAACCTAATCCCAAATCGTATCTAATATCTTGTGTTTAAGGAACTGTATTATCTGGAAGGGAAGGTCACTCAGGCAGAGGCTATCCTATACTGACTTCTAGTGCGTGTATAAGCGTCTATGTGTCTACATGAGATGCGAGGGGGCATGGGCCTACCATGGCAACAAAAGCCATGAATTACTTGCACGGAGACAGTAAGGCCGGGCCCTTTGCTCTGTAGCTGGAAGGATGTTTACCTAAACTACTAGACAGGAATGCATTTCTCGAGGAGCGGAGCAGATAACTTGAAGGCTGAATACAGTCTTGGCAGGCAACAGGCCGGGCCAGGCACCGTTAGCCGCGCAGGAAGTAAGACGAAGGTCATGGATACAGATGTAGGTCCAGGCTGGAGCATTCAGAGGCAGAAGGCAGGAAAAGCTTGATGGCAGAATTCAGGGCCTACCTTGCCAGAACTGAGAAACGTGAAAAGTATACCATATAAAGACGGTGGCAAGGCATACTTAGGAACGGAATATTCGACCCATTCATGGCGGATCTGAAAGAGGACATGTTGACGTTGGACGCATATGTATTTGCGTCTTCATGGCTTGAAGTGGAGGGAACATACATGTACTTGTAGCATATACATGGAGCCGTTGGGGTCTAAGATAGGGGACACAATTGATCATAAAAATTCATATTTCCTCAGCTTGCCAAGGCTTGTTGGGTCCTAACTCGACATCTACGCCACCAGCAAGAGCCTGCGTGGAACAGCTCACCTCCTGGTCCTGGACGACCTCGACGCCTCCTGGTACCCGTGGCTGCTGCGACAAGCTTCATCTCTTCACCTGCATCTTCATGACATCGCCTGGTTCCTTCCTGGTTCCTTCCTGGCTCCTGGCTGGTGACCTAGACTCTGTCCCCTCTGCTTGCAGGTCTCCTTCTTCCTGATTCCAATCTTGGGATCCACCGGACACTCTTCACTGACTGCCTGTCAGCATCTTTCTTCAGGCATCCATATGAGTCGACGACGAAACCCGACACAAGTTCACACCTATGCACGCGCAGCCCGTGGGCTAGGTAAACCGAGTACTTCGGTGCTCACGTGGGTATTGACTATCCTAGGGTCTAGTCTCCAAGTCTCTAACTCCTAGTTACTTCTGAAGTGTCCCAAAACTCTTCAATTCTAAATACTTCATTTCTATCGACTTTTACGCATTACGCGTGAGTGTTTCGACTCTGCACCTGAATCTCGTGGGCCTCCCACTTCCTAACTCTTGGTAGTGTAGTGTAGCCCCAGCGATTCCCTAGGCCTATCCTGTGTTCGTGACAGTGGTTTTTATACCTCTTACTTAGTATATGGTTTGCGTGGCCCCTAGGGCCTAACTGTATTACTTACCTGTGTAACTTATGTATGCTTGATTAAGATTGTGTTGTACTTTCCTCTAATCTCAAAGAGTGCCGAGGATATTTTGACAAGAATAAATACACTTTATTTTATATATATATCTGTTGTGGTGTCCTTTCATTTGATATTCAAGGGGTTACAAATGGTATAACAGCTGGCTTCACATGCCATTCAGAGTTTAGCCTAAGACTGCTCTTGTCCATGCTACCACTAGGATAGCAGGTCTATAAGGTTGACTTTACAACCAATCACCATAAGGGTTGTTTGGACTGATACAAGGTGTACACTAGAATTAGTAACATCATATATCAGGCCAACTTCTCACACTTGAGACAAGTGGGAGCAGGTCCAACCCTCGAGGTCTTTCGCCACGGATTCAACAGGAGCAGCCCTTCTCTTTCTGAAGTCCTGTATTGTTTCAGTAAGTGCAGCAGGTGCAGTGTTCCTTGGTGCAGCTTTTCATTCCGAGTTCCACAGGTTCAACAGGTACAGTCCTTCTATTCTTTCAGAGCTCAGCAATGTTCTTGGGCTGGTAGCCAGGAGTGCCACTTTTATACCAATTTCGACTGTGGCTGTAGAGGACTCCCTAGTCAATAGGGCAACAATTCCCATGGGGCAACCCTACCCACTCTTACATCATTTCCTGTAGGGGTTGGCACTAAACAACCCCACAGTGAATCTCCCTGCCCAAATCCCAGTTGTTGGGACACTTCTTTTCTGGATCCGAGCTAGAGGCACACCCCTGAGGTGTGTCCAGTATTATTAGCTACCCCTGCTGGGGAACCAGTTCTGCAATGGGTTTTTCCCATGTTTGGGAGAGATGCAAGCCTGTCTATCTACACAAAAGGAGTGGTAGCCTCTTTGAAGCTGAGCCATCTGTGGCCATAACCCTCTGGCCATCCTGATGGGGGGGGGGGGGGGAGGACACACCTCCTCCCACTCAGTCTTTCTTTCCTGTTCCTGGAAGCACTTCACATCTCCTGGTAGGAAGTCTGCAGGCTGTCTAAGGTGACAAGTGCTGTAGTTAATCAGAAATGGCTACTGGAAGTTAAGAGCGGGAAAGTGGTGACTTTCTAAAGTCACCTTACTATTAAGTGACTATATTGGACTTCAATAATGAGTCAATTTTAATGAAACAATTTAGTTTCTTGGCCTACTATATTTGGCGGTCCCAATTGAAGGTTCGCACTTATAACATTGGCTAGTGAAACTCCATGTTAACAAATGGGATGACCTTTAATATTTAGCACCCTGCCTTCAGGGCTACTAAGGCATTCCAGAGAAGACTTATAAATATTTAAAAGGAAGGTTTCGACTTTGCAAAAGGGTTGATTTTGCCATGTTGGGTTGATAGTTCAAAAGCTCCCAAACTAGGATGCGAGGTCAGACCTAAAGCCATGCTTTCACTTTTCCACTGCAGTAGTCGCAAAATGAGTGCTGCAAGCCACTAGTGATATTCAACTTAATATATTGCTCTGGGTACACGTTGTACCATATAGTAGGGACTCATAGGAATATTAAATACGCCAATCAGGGATTAGGCAATTGCACTTACACTTTAAGGGTCACATCACATGCCCTGGGGCCTGGTCAGCAGGGCCAGTATACTGGGGGTGATCTTACAAATATATGTACTCTCTAACAGCTATTAAAAGTCCAAGTCAATTGTGACAGCTATCTTTTAATGAATATTAAGGAAAAGTGACTTTTAGAAACTTATTTTTCCCCTTCCTGAAATTATTGTAGGCTAATTTGCATTGGCTCTCCAGCTTCTCCAAGCTAGTCAGTGCCATTAAATATGTGTTTAAAGGACACGAAGTGCCTCCCAAGGGAAAATAATATGCTGACCTGAATGGGCAGGGAGAACTCTTCTGAACTCCACAGAATATGTAGGGTGGGGTCTCTGGTCCTTGTGACCTCAAAGTGTCAAATAATGCTTAACAAGTCTATTTAGCCACATGTCACACTTGGGGCAAAATTAAAAGGGAGAGAACACTATAATATACCAAGACAACTCATGTGTATCCACGGTCCGATTCCTGGAGGACCCTGCTTTTGTCCTACCGGATACCTGTCTCTGGGTTTGTCGTGGGTGCAGTCCCTGCCGCGTGCTGGATTTTAGTATTATATGTGGCAGAACAGTAGGATATCACACACACTTGTTTATAGTGTGGCTGTAGACCTTCGCCATCATAAAATCCAGACACATGATATTTTGGGCCGGTTTGGCCCTGGAAACATTTAACCCATCGTTTAGGACATGCCTAGGAGTCACACCGCCTCCTATCTGGTTCAATACATAAATGTGGTACCTTCAGGCACCCACTTCAGAACACTTTCTGGACCTGTGGAAGATCAGAAGAGGACTGGACCTGCTGGCTGGGACCTCAGAGGAGCCCTGAAGGACTGGACCTGCTCCCTTTTGTTCCCAGGACAAAGAAGTGGACTCCAAGGGTCAGTTAGCTGACCTGTGTGGCTACAAGGAGACAATAGGCTGCAAGAGGCGTTTTTCTGGAAGTACCCAGCTGACCAGTGGCGACCTGGACTGGACCCTGCTATTGGCCTCTGAATGACCCTAGGGCCTAAATACGAGACTGGTGGTCAGAGGACAGCCAGATTTGCCGGGCGTCACAGTGGCAGTCCAGCGACTGCCACACTGGAGGTTCGACCGTCCTATAACGAGTTGGGCGGTTGGACCACCGTTTCACTGCCACAGCCGCTAGTTAACAGACATTCCCCGTGCGGTGGCCTGAGGGCCGAAATATGCTTGTTGTGCCCCGAAGCACAACCAAGCATATTACGACTTTCCTCATCATCACGGCCGCCATGGAGGTTCTTCCTCCATGAAAAGGCTGGCGGTGAGGAAAGAAAGGGGGCCCTACAGAGCCCCCTCTTGTTCCGGTGTACAGGGGTGCATGCAGGGTGGACCATGTTGTGCCCCCCTGTTTTTCTGCACCCCCAGTCCTGCACAAGACGAAATGCAGGACATGGTGCTTTTCTTCTTGTGCAGGGACATGCACCGGCAGTCCCGCCGAGGTGCTGTTTCAGGCTCACACAGAGCTTTTAAAGAGCACTGCTGCAGGACCACCACGCTGCCCGCCCGACCACAAAATTAATTATATTGTAGCATGCGGGCGGTGGCAATTCTTAGCGTGCTGCCTACTTCCACACCACCAAAAGTTGTAATCAAGGCCTTAGTGGCTCCCCTGGGATACTTTAGAAGTGTACTCCTGTGGTGGATTTAATCTTAAAAGACTAATGTGTCGATTTACAGTTTGGCTGACAAGATTTTATTTAATCAGGGTCATGTAGTAACATACTCAGTCTCCCTGATAGAGGCCCTGCCTGACAAATTTTGTGGTGTCCTTCAGCCCAGCAGACATCTCTAGCGTTGACAGGCACTGCTGTTTTTATTCCCCCCCCCAAAAATCAAAGTGGGATTTTGTTGTGGAAAATAAAAAAAGCTGCCCCCTTTGTCATGGGAGTTTTTACCCATGAGAAGGGGGGCATTTTGCAGTTTTCACTTACCTTTACTGCCAGGTTTTACCTGGCAGTGACAGACCGTGAAAACTGGGTTATGTGTTCATCCACTCTAAATCGAGTGGGCGGACACTTGGCCAAAGCTCTGACAGCCCTCACCCTATCGGGCAGTGGAGGTTTTGGTCGGCGGTGGAGACAGAGAAGTTACCGCCGTCGACATAATGAAGCTCTGCCCAACTCTAAATGAGACCGGAGGACCTCCAGTTTGACAGTACTCTGTTGCAATAGCGATGAAGTACACTCTCCGCCAAACTCTAAATCAGCCCATAAATCAGAAGGTAAAATGTTTGACTTGTTCGAGCCGGATTGGTTTTCTGACTCGCGCTTCCTTGCGCTCATCCTCAAATTGCTCCTAGGTCCCGTTCTACGGAGACAACTGACATATTGAAGGTTTGTGCTTTTCAACACTATTTCTACATAAAACTTTATAAGTTCATATCCCTGGTTACCCTGCTTGGATTTTTGTTATTTTGTTAATTACATTTGTCTATTTTTCTTGGAACTTTGTACTGTTTTGCATTTAGACTTCATTAATGTTGTGATATTTTATAAGTATTTTGCACATTGCCCTAAGTTAAGCATGTCTGTTCTGTGCGGCAGTTACCAGGGGGTGAGCTGAGGTTAATTTAGTTATTTTGAGTTTTCATCCTGACATGGGTTGTTCTTATGCCTTGCGGTGGGTAGTCACACAAGCCAAATAATATTCACTTTCAAACACAATGGTGTTGCTTGGATAGGGATTATGTTCTGGGCTTTCGTTTGTGTCAGAGCAGCTGTGCAGGGCGCAGGAGTTTCCCGGTTGGGAGAGCCGCAACTGTGGAGACTGACTGAAGGCTTGAAGGCAGGCATGCAGGCAGCTTGAGTGGGTAGAGCGCAAGACAGGCTCCCTGCAGCCCCACTTGTCCACGATCCTCCGCAGACGCTGGTTAAAAGGCCGCCACCAGTGGCAGCAGCAGCCACGGAGGACTACGGCGGCCCAGAATGACGCGGCAACGCTGGGCAATTGTTGGGAGGTCCACTTGCTGGAGCCTCGGTTTCGCCTGACCGTCTGTCTGCCCCACTCAGTGAACAGTTGGAAACAGGCTGGGTCTGGGTCAGCCGGCGTGTCTTCAACTCTCCATTTCTTTGACCGCACTGAGCTGAACATTTGTGTGGGCTACTCCCTTGGGCATTGCCTTGCCCCGCTGACAATCCCCCTTCTTCCTATAAGCTATCCCCCACAGACTGCCCTGTGGAGGAGTAGAGAGGGGCAAAGGAGTATCAGTGGAGAAGGCCCTCCTCCGCCTCACTGTCACAACCAGGTTACAACCAGGATTGGCCCTCCACTCTGACCCTCCAGCCTGCTCTGGAAATCGTCGTTTGGGAAATTACTGAAGGACACCTGGAGGGGAGGACAGCCGCTCAGCGTGCGATTAAATAGGGTCAAATCAGGCCAAATGAGGCAGCCCCAATGCCCTCGCCTGAGGCCCAGCCTATTCGGAGAAATTGCTACCTCCACAGAGCAGCCAAGGGCCCAAACCATGAGGCAACGAGGAGGGCACTTCCATTTCTCAAAGTATGAAAGTCATCTCACAGAGCATTGCACCAACGGCGAGCTAACGCTCTCGAAAAATGGAAGGATCAAAAATCTAAGTCACGCAGCACAATACAAAAAAAATATCTAAAGAAGGGGGAAGTGCAGATGACAACTCAAGATGGGTCATGTACACCCCTCTCCTTCGGTGGGGTGTCCAACCTCAGCCTCAATCAGACAAACCAACCAACCTTGGAGACCCTGGTAGCTACTAAATCTACCAAAGACGGAGATTGTGTAACCCCATTAGAACCCACATACTCATCTATCGTAAGGGCTCGCATGGACAGTAAAAGGGCTAGCTATATTAGTAGCGGAAGCCCCTCAGAAATGGAAAAAAAACCTCAATAGATGGACTTTCTTTTAAAAAATCCCATATTATTCAGCCATTGACCCCTTGGACACCTCAGACTCAATTAAGAAAAAAGAACCCAATGGAGGCCCAGCAGCTACCCCAGCCTCCACTGCGGGTACAATCTCGCTCATAACTCCGTCTCCCACAACAAATAGCAAGCACAACCAGGCGCAACCACACTTAATAGCACAGTCATTGATATATCTTCTGGAAGTCCCTCGGACAGCCTGTTGGCGGACATGGACTTAACTAGCATGACAGAGAAAGACCCAGGAGTCGAAAAGGGGATTCGCCTCTCAAGAATAGCCTGGAGAAGGCACAACACCATCTTAAACTAAACTCTATAATCACGGCTGCACAGATTTACAGCTCCAAGGAAATAGGCACAGGCGTTACAGGACAACAGGTCATCGCAATCTGCAGCCTCTGGACCACTGATCAAGCAGCCTATAAAAATTTTAAAGGCAGCCAAAGGAGAGCTAACACCGGCAAGGACTCGAACGGGGAATCTATAGAGTCCAGGCAAACATTTGAGCAGCATGAGCTTTAACCCCCAGCGGCTCACAGCTCCACGCCAAGTTCAAGCATTATGCAAAGCCTAATATTATCTGCATCTAAAAATATTACAAACATTGAACAAGACTCTATTGGCTTCTATAAATGCAACTTTAGCAAATACAGCAGAGGCCCTGTCATGGCAGTCCGATAAATTGGAATTGCAACTTGACCTAATTCAAACCCTGGCTATCTCAATACTAAAGATAGAGGAAAAAAAAGTAATTGCTGGGTACCCTGAAATTTATTTTGCAAGACAGTTTCAAACAAACTCAACCCGTGGTCCACTTATTTAAGGACGGCAGTAGTAGTGCTACAAATCGACCTGCCCACTCTAAAGACTTCTTCACTTACGTCTACTGCAATAAAGAGTAATGAAAAAAACAGATTAAACTACTTTCCAAGACCACAGACTTGCAAAAAAAATAATTCCACACCGCCATTAAGGGCCCTGGCAGCATCATACAACAATGACAGCCAAGTTGGACTCCGGGCACAACCTTATCTTAACTGCACAAAAGGGAAAGCTTGCCTGACCCAAATCTTGGCAGTAAGGATGCTGGCATTACACATCAAAGACTTTAATCCTAACTGGCCGCTGCTTTCTAAAGTAGCTAAGTGAAGACTTTGCGGCTATAAATCGGAAACTTTTTTTTACATCTACTGTGCAGCTGTTCGATGTTGCTCGACTCCCACCGATCCTTATTAAAGCCACTCTTAATTCATGGTATAAGAACCTGCAATGAACTGGATTTTTAGCACCATGGTTCCCGTCGTATTGGCAAGAATAGGCACATTTTTCAAAGCAGTGCAGGACTTCCTTAAAAACTCACAACAAAGCACTGAGTTGATCAGGAACCGTTAACTCTTGGCTTTTGGATCGCTGACATCAAGCGTTGTGGAGTCTGACCACTCTAATTGAGTTTTTCTTAGATGAAACACTCAATCCATTTTATGGTGGATTTTTAACTCTTTAATTCATTATCTCCATAAAAGATAAGGAAAAGGGAAGAAGGTAGACAGAAAGCCTGCACACCAAGAGTTCTCTTTTTTCGGGCATAATAGGCCAGCTACACTGTAGGGTCTTGCAAGGAACCATTATTCTCTTTTGCCTTCGTATACTATGCTTTTTAAATGTTTTCTATTGTCATGGTTTTAAGTAATCTACACAAACTTTGTATTGCCTACTCCACTTTCTTACACACTTAAGGAATGTAAACTGTGTCCTTCAGAGAATGTATAAAACTAGCAATCAAACCCTCGAAGGGTTTCACACATTTTACTGGCAGCCGTTGTGTGGTTTCGATTGGGCGGTACGAGGCTGCTGCACATTAGAATGAAGTACCTCCTCCCCATGGGCAAATCAGGATGATGCTAATCACTTTGCCTGCACTTTGGGAACCTCACACGGGCCTCCAGCCCCGCTATGGCGAGAACAATATGCTGACGTGAAATTGTTATGATCAGGGTCACTGGAATGATGTGATTGTGCGACCGTGGCGGATTTCGCATTATTTTTGATTTGCTCTATTTGCCATAAAATCCATCATCTGCTGCATAATCTGAAGATTTAAACAAAAAAATTGTTTCTAGCTCAGGCGGATTAAGTTAGTAAAAACGTGGCGGCACATGTTCACTCACAGTGGAAGGCAAGCCTAACTTGTCATCTTTCATTTCATTTCTGTATTCAATTGGAAAACTGACACTAATGAAGTGAAATATTTGCCCAGACAGTATTACTATGTGGAAAAATGACAAAATACTGAATGTTATCAAAAATGTGGCACATTATGCCATATAATTCAGCTTTTCATGCCATACAAGTTAGTCAACTCTGCTGCATAACTTGGTGTTCCGCTGTCACATAATTCCAGTGGCCCTGGTTATGGCAGACGTCCTCATATGCAGTTTTTGATAATATTGTCTATGCCAAGTAAGAACTGGTGAAATACTTTACCCAACATTCCTGCGAGGGCGGCCACCACCAGAAGGACCCCAAACGTTGCGGCGAGAGTCCAGCGAGGGACGGCTACGGTGCCGAGCATGTAACGGCAGCATCCTGAGAAAGGAAAGAGGGACACAGATCAATGACTCACAGTGCACAGTAAAAGTCACTCATACGGGGAGGTTTACTAATTTATAGCAAAACCGGATGCAAAAGCCAGTTGTGTTACATTGCACTAGGGGGAGAGTGCGGATGTATTCTCTCAGTGCTCCCTAAGGCTGCCCACTGCAACGCACACACCATTGCGCCATAGTGCATAGGTGCAAGCATGATGTCCAGCATAGGTTTTGTACAGGAAGGGTATCCTTCCAGTAGACAACGCTATGTTCAGATTAACTAATAAACATGGGTGTCGTGCAATGTAGAACACAGCCAACATCTGAAAAGTTGGGAGAAATAATAAATATTTCTCGTAGTTAGAACATGGCTCAAGGATGTGAGTGAGTGCAGTAGGTAACGCACTGAAGAGCGAGTATGGAATGTAATCTTCGGATGTTTAAAAAGTTAAAACCCATTTTGAGGACTTGTGATTAAACATAGAACTCAAAGACTCTGGATTTGACGCCATATGTGGCTCTGAAAGTTTTCTAGCGACACCCTGAAATTTTGCTTTGAGCCCTGAAGAAGTGGTTTTAAACAGCAAAGCATGCATTTGTTTGGAATTGACCAGGAGTAACACACATCAGTGCATATTATAATAGAAACAAACGGACAAAGAGTTTTCCTATTTCAAAACAAAAAATGTACAATGTACATATAAGATAGGAATAACATGGACTTTAAACTTATGAATTCAATTGAATGTGTGCGCACCAGAAACTTCATAAGAACAAAGGTGCTCTGGATACAGTCATGCTGGCAGAACCAGTCAACTAGATGACTGCAGTTACTGGATTCCCCCAGAAGGCCCTGAATGCGTTAGCAGGCTATACACAGGAAGGAGCGCCATACATACAAACACAACACCGCTATAATAATGAACAACAGCCATATTATGATCACTTATTTTCTCCGTGAGCGAAAACGTGTTTGTTACAAGTTTAAAACTTCTATCAAGGCGTGGCCGCGAGCGCCACCAAGAAGGCTGTGCACTTGTGAGCCTCCGGCGTAGGCGCAGTATTTTTTTCGCACCAACTACCGTAACATGCCGCGAGTACCGAGGCTATGCGGCTCTAGCAGTGACCAGCGACACACCTGGGAGGTTAGGAGGCGATTTGTGGGCAGCCCCGGGAGCATACAAGGCATACATAATTTAATCAGAAACCTGGTCACCATTTGTTAAAATCGCCTTACTCCAGGAGACACTTGAAAATCCGAAGCGATTGAAAAGGTCTTGTGCGCAGGCGAGACCTAAAGAGCCGGTCGCCAGACTGTTATATCCTCATGATAGCACGGATGACATGGGGGCCCTTAAGCATTGAATCCATGGGGTGGGGGCTCACCTTCCACGCCGCCCTCGTGCTCCTCCCGGGGGTGCGCTCCGGCCCCCTCATGCTCCTCCCGGGGGTGGGCTCCGGCCCCCTCGTGCTCCTCCCGGGGGTGGGCTCCGGCCCCCTCTTGCTGCTGGGTCTGTTCTGGGGTGATCGGCAGCTCTGCTTCGGGGCTCACGGCCGCCTCCACGTCCTGACCACGGGCCCGGCTCCTGGGGCCGCGGAAGGGCCCCCTCTGCGCCCCCGCACCCCCAGAGGATGGAGTCTGTTCCGCCTGGAGCAGAGCCCGGGAGGGTTGATCCTCCCCCGGGCCGGGGGCAGAGGGGTGCGCGGAGCTCCGGGGGCCGGCACTCCCCGGTGCCCCCTCTGCGTGCTCTTGTGCCCCCGCCGGCATCTTGCACAGCGCCTTGAAGATTTCAATGTACCTGGTCTTCGCCGGACCGGTGGAGAGTCTGCAGCCGCTCACGAGGAGGAGACACCCGTTTCTCACTCGCGCTCACCAATGACAGCGGGTGCACCTGACTAACAATGAAGCCAGGGAAAAGTTTTTTTTGAAGTGATTATCCCAGAATCACAGGATGTGGACGCGAGCTCGAACGGCGGGGTGTTTGCTCTGCTCACACTCGCAGGGGGGGTCGGAGTGAGCTGGATGGGACCTTTTGTTCTCTGTGACACCGCGTTTTCTCCTTTTAATTGCCCTTTCAATGATAATGAAGTTGCATTGCAGAAGAAGGAGGAAAAATGAACACATCTCTCTGCAGGCTGCTGGGCTGAGCAGCCCTCGTTCTTTGAAGCTCTTAACAGTTTTCACAGAGGGCTACAAGTCCTTTATTCTCTTTTGGAATAAAGAGTGTTCTCCGTCCAAACATTTACTGCCTTTAGCCTGACGCTTTGATGCCCGATTACCGGGGCGCATTTAAACCCGCGTGAAAGTGTAGCACCGGAACATGAGCCCCACCCAAGGGCGCAGGAAGAAAAACAAGCACTTGCAATGCAATAGGTTAGAGTTAGAGCTATTGCCCCTGTAAATGACAATGTCTTTTACCCATGTGTTTCAGTTTGGATTGGAGTGCACTGCATGTATTTGGTTTGGAGAGGGATTGTATGGGCTGAACTGGAATGGTTAGTTGAGGACTTGTGTGGTGTGCAGTGCAATTATGTAATGTAATGTTGTATTTATATAGCACAACTATCACTCTGAGGAGCATTTTGGCGCTGAGAACAGAAAAAACAAGCATTTACAATGCAATGGTCTCGGCATTGGTAAAGTTAGAACTATTGGCATTGCTAATGACATTATTTTTGTTTATGGTTTTGTTTTTAAAACATTTAAAGAAACGGCAGTCATGAGCAATGCCAATAGCTCTAACTTTAACAATGCCGAGCCACAGTCCCTTTCGCCCACTCTCCATTGTCAGCTTGCTGTCCCTGCCCCTCCCACCCGGAGGGTAGACAGACGTGGCTAGAGAAGCAAGGAGGAGATGGTGCCGTAAGCTGACAACTCAAGGTGGGGAATCAGCTCTGGCTAGCAAATGGACAATGGAGGGAGTGAATGGGGGAAGTACATGGACAAAGGGGTGGTGGGGAGCAAGAAGAGCAAGGTAAGGTGGGTGAGGAGGAACCAACAACGGCAACTTAGAGATGGTGAAAAAGAGGAATACAGCAGGGAGAGACGTACAAAAGAGACAGCTGGAAAGCACAGGTACTCTCAGGGTGCTTCAACAAAACCAAAAAAAAGTATTGTCTGAAACGTGAGTAACACGTCCATGCTCCAGGGTAGGAAAAAACATAAAAAGTTTAAAGAAAGCCTACATAAGCTGACTAATGAGAAAATAAATAAGAGGCACAATAAAGGCAACCAGGGTAAGCAATAGGTGGGCTCTAAGCCTACTGTAAGCTACCAAAATGTCTCGCAACAGACAGAGCATGTGCTAGAGTACCATGGCTCCCAATGCCGAAACGGAAAAAGGCCTACTGCCCTGTTTAGGCAGTGAAACAGTGCCATGATTAGGGTGCAGATGCCCCTCACCCCGTCTGGACTCCCTTGCCACTGCACCTGCTGCATTATTGATGGTTCGATCTGTTGTGTGGAGAGTATACATGAAGGTTGAAGGAGCATGTGTGTAGACTTGAGGAAGGATCTCGAGTGGAGGGTGGACAGCCGATGTACATAGTGGAGAGCATGGGTGGACAATGCATCTAGATGGGGGGGGAAGACTATTGTGCAGTGGAGACAATGGAAAGAGGATGAACAGAATGAATAGCAAATTCCCAGTGTGACAGCAAAAATGGAGAGTGGGTGTGGACCATGGAGGGCTGATGTTCATGGTGAGAGAAAAGATATACATTCTACACCGTAGATGTGGTGAAGTGGTGTTGAGAATGGATACTGCACAGTATGGAGAGAGCAAATGATGGATAAAGAAAATGTGCAGGCTTAAGAGCAGATGAACAGGGTGTAGAGTACAAGTGCAGGATGGGGTACAAAAGTGGAGTGTAGAGCATACACCTGGGTGGCAATTGATGTAAATGGTAAACAGTGGAAGTTCACTGGAAAGTGATGTAAATATTAACAGTGTGGGCACAGTGGTGTTGATCATGGAGAAAACATGTAAGAGTATGTGGATAGTAGAGAGAATGTGTGGAGACTGTATGAAAAGTGCATGTGGGGGTGAAAAGCAGCTGTGTAGGACAGAGGGTGAATTTACACAGTGGTGAATGAATGTTCAGAGTGTAGAGTGTGTGAGTGGAGAACACATATGAAGCGTCAGGACTGCATGTGGTGAGTGGACAGCCCTTAAGAAGGATAAGCCCAAGTAAACAGCAGAATTACCGTTTTTAGAATAAATGTGATAGCGTAGGTACTGAGCATGTAGAGTGCAGGGTGCAGATGATAGAGAAGTTGGAAAGGCAACATGAGGAGAGTCGAGATCAAATGCGGAGAGGTTAAGTGAGGATGCAGAGAACTGACGTAAATCGTGGAGAAATGCGTGGATTAGGGCAGAAAGCGGATACATTACCTGTAGCGTATGGGGGGGGGGGGGAGGATGTGGCTTTATGAATGCAGTTTAGAACTGAGGAGCCATGTTCGAGTCTCAGCATCGCTCAATATCCTGTGATTCTTGGTAAATCACTTAATTGCTTTGTGTCTAAAAAATGAACCTATCCTGTGTAATATAAATGATGCTGTGATAAGGCGCTCCAAAACCTTCGGGTCGAAATTGCACTGTTTAGTTAAAAATAAACGTGGAAGGTAAAGAACAGGGTAGATTGTAGATGTGGATAGAAAAATACCAAATGTATTCGAATATGGCTCAGAGCGAAAGGTATCCCTGTGCCCTCTTGTTTAAAAAATAGGAAAAGTTTCAAAGCTCTCACCTTGGGGGATGGGGAGGATGCCTCGTTAGTCTCGGTTTCTCCCTACTTATCTCACTACACGCAATCCCTTCCTGCCGGTTTAACATCCTACACCTTTGCCAATTTAATCGCAGCAAAAACAGATACAGCTAGAGATATATTTATTTCCTAAGGATAACACCAAAACGCTCTGCTCGAAGCCTCTGCATGTCCCTCGGTTTCAACAACATGACCTGGAAGTGGAACAAAGACCAGAGGGCACGTAACCTGCCTGCTGGATTGACCACAACAATCCATTTGCTGATTGGCCTAAACGACCTGGAGGAGGGCAGATGTCACAAGGTTGGTTGAAGGGGAGCCGGTGTCCATTATACAACAACAATCTTTATTAGATCGGAGAATGTAACAAAAAGATAGACAAATCTCCAGGACCTGGTTCGAGGCCCAGCCCACCGGCAAACTGATCTGAGAAAAACAAGGCATGCATGCAGGGGGAAAAAAAGTTCAGACCAAAGCGAACGGCAACTAGCAGCTTTGAAAATGATTGGAGATTAATGCCGGTCAAAGGCACAGAGGGCAGAAAGGCACAGAAACGAATGGCACAGAAGGGCACCAAAAACGTCAGGAGCAGAGGGCAGAAAGGCACAGACAGAGAGAAAAACGAGTGGCGCAGAGAGGCACAAAAAACGAAGGAAAAACGAGAGGGACAGGAGCAGAGGGCAGAAAGGC
Source organism: Triturus cristatus (assembly GCF_964204655.1). Taxonomy (NCBI): domain Eukaryota; kingdom Metazoa; phylum Chordata; class Amphibia; order Caudata; family Salamandridae; genus Triturus; species Triturus cristatus. The sequence goes on from NC_140590.1 coordinate 1,845,531,124, forward strand.
ACAGTATTTCTATGATTATTTTGCAGAGTTCACTCTGTGTAACCAGTGCACGCCGGTAAGTGAGATTTCATTTTAAAAATCTACACGCTGCGCTGAATCATATTAGCGAATTTCCTTTTCTTTTCACTACTGCCAAATAAATAATTGTGCTAGCATTATCCACAGAAAACACCTCACACCTCATTAAAACTGACAAATACACTGCTCTGACCCTTGTCTCCACAAACACCAACCTGACTCTGGTCTGGGATGGACATGAACAGAAAGTGATATCTGATCCCTGGAGCACCGCCCAGCGCCACGAGGACCTGCACAGGGCAGAGTGGGCGCTATGCAAATAGGAATTACTATTTATTCGTCATGGTAAAGCGAACCTTGAATACAATATGGACAATGTAGTACCGATGATACATACATGGCACACGTTAATGCTATCTGGCGGTTCTAGTAACGTTTCCAAGGCACTGTTTGGCCTCTCGCTTCGCCCGCGCCGCAGAATGTCAGAACAGCCTTGGAAGGCGAGGGCACCGCTGCCTGGTTTGGTGTATTGCACGTAGAAGTGGATTTGTAAGGTTTTCATTGGTTCACAGTTCTCTCTGGAATGACGAAAACCCCGAGAAGGGTTTTACAGGACCGGAGACGGCACCCCGCTGTTCCACACAGACGCAGCAAGTATCTGTTTTGAATGAGGAACATAGCTGCCACTCACACAAGGCTGACTTCTTTTATGACGGTTTTTGTTGCTAATATGTAAAATCTTCTCGATATAGTTGAATTACGACACTCTGTAACTTTCTGAGCTCTCTGAACAGATGGTTCTTTTTTTGCCGATTTATATAGCGCGAACTCGACCCGAAGGTATCGGGGCACCTCACCCGAGCACCCGTTACGTTACACAAGGACACATTCATATTTTGGTAGGCGCGGGGAGATTATTTCCCAGAATCACCGCATGTTGGGCAGAGGCTCGAACGGAGGTCCCCAACTCCAAAGTCGGCATCTCTGGCCGTGAGGCCACATCCCCTCCCCTCTTTTTCACAAGTACGTTGTGAAGTTTACCATTCCGGTGCACGTGTTCTACTGCAGCCCCAGGGAAGCCGGTCGCTTTTGAGGCCAACCTCAGTGCACAGGTGCGTGAGGGCGAGGGATAGTGGGACTGAGGGGCAGCATTAGCTCTGACAACACAACAAGCACTCTCCCTCACGCCCACCCTGCCCCACACATCGGCTGCATGCAACCAGAGCTTACGGGTTTATAGACAAACAGTGCGCGCAAGATCATAACACTTGTCAGCCTTCCTGCGGTACCTTCCATAGGACTCCAGCACTTAATATTTTACAAATTAAGCACTGAAGCGGCTCGCATACCCTGACTGCGAAGCGCCCCGAGACCGCCGACTCAAGAGAAGCAGCCAAGGCTGGCGGAGAGCCGGCAGATTCAAATCAAATGAGAAAGCAGAAGACGGCATCTCTTAGAACATCGCAATTGAGGTTAACTTCGCAGGTCATTTGCATTCTAACCATTTTACACCTTTTGCTAGAAAAACGAGCTATTGCGACTACAGAGACTCCACGCATTTGTATATACTAACCCCCCCTCCAAAAACGAGCCGAGGGCACCGAAAGACACCACCGCCTTTCTCCGAGGCAGAGCAGAAATGCCTCGGAGAAAGGCAGCGTCCTTTTCGGATTCGGGGGCGTGTTTTGCTGTTATCTCCTCCAGCCATTGGCTGGAGGAGTTAATGAAACGGAATGCAAAAAACACGCCCCCCGATCCGAAAAGGACGGGGCGTAATCGGAGTGACTGACCTCTTCTCCAGTGGCTGGCCAGCATTCAAGAGGTCAGCCAATGGAGAACAGGGGAGAAGAGGGGCGGGTGCAAGCCCCTCTTCTCCAAGTCATTAGATCTCGCGAGCGAGACTGCGCAAGCGCAGCCTTCGCTAGCCGAGACCTAAAAAGTAGGGCCTGTCTTTAATGGACACAAGCAATTAAAGTTTGTTGAAACAGCAAATGATTGTTTTGGAAAGTAAATGTAAATGCAAAGAAGCCTCCATCCCCCAGTGCCATGAGACCCTCATGGGTGAGAGCTGTGTTTTACAAGCCCTTGATTGATTGATTGATTGGAGGTTGTCTGCTTTCTTTTGTAGACCATCATCCCTGCACTTTCATTGGCATTCATATGGGATCACAAATCGGTATGCAAATAGTTCATCCTAGACATGTACATTCGACTCTAAAGGTAGTGGCGTATGGAAATCCAATTGCAGTAATTGCTTTATTTTCAAGTCAGCTCCTTTGCTATGTTCCTCCGAGTATCATCCACTTTAATTGGACAAACCTTAAGAACTGCTCAGTGAACTGCAAGAACTGCAAGAACTGCTCAGTGTCTCTGCTCATCAAAGGTGGAATCCTCTTTCCTGGCCACCAAGGTGGTGCCGCATTCCTCACAAAGGAACCAAACGAGGGAGAGCTTCATGCACGCCTAGAGGTCTGTGAAACCAATAGTCGAAGTGGAGGGCAGGCTGGATCTGAAGGGCACAACCTGACAATACCTTTTTAATTTTAGAAAAGCAGTTCCCCTACTTTTTGTCAAAAGACAACCATCCAGAAAAGGTTATTAACTGAAGTGTAAGGCAGAGAGTCTCCTGTGCTGTTAAATAGAGGGAGGAGCAGACAGCAAACCAAGTCTTCTAGCCAAGGTGCCTGTTTCCTGTAAGAAATGTAAATGTGTGCAACTGTTCAATCTGCAAATGTAAAGGGTGCTTGGAAGCCGGTATTGGCTTTAATTGATGGAATCACTTGAAGCCTCCTGGTGACACAAATTCATTCTTTTTTTAGAGGTATTGTAAAAGAGCTACCAGTTAAGATGGGAAGTTTGTGCTTTTAAATGACAGCTGCCCAAAGAACTGCCTAATGACACACATTTATTCTTTTTTGAGCGCTATTGTAAGGGAGTTACCAACTCAGCTGTGAGGTGTGTGCTTTTAAAACAAAATTATAAACAAAACACTGCATTACATACAGTCTGCAAAAATTCTATATTTTGGAAACACTTTTTATCTTAAACCTTTTTGCACATTCCGTGGCAGACTATCTTATACCATGTGATACCAAGTTTAAAATGATGACTTGCATGTTTACAGTGCTTTCTGTCACAGACTGGGACCTTGTAGCACTAAACATACCCAAGTCACTATTTTCCACTGCACCAACCAGGATTGAATTGTGTGACTCACTTTTGCGGTGAATCGAGGTTTTGTAATGTACGATAGAGCATAACCTACTGATTTATATAACTGGTACTACATTTTCATTTAAGCTGTGCATCGTTTTATACGTAGTTACCTGAAGGTGAAAGACCGAAAAAAGTTACAGAATATTTTGGTTTTTAGCCATGCCCGCACGCTCACTTACCCTGCCCTCTTGCACGCAGCATCACACTTCCCATACTTTTTTTTAATGCACTTCGACCCCTGTGTGAAACAATAAATTGTCTAGTGCTTCATTCACATGCTGCAGTAAGTATTCACAGAAAATATTTTGAACAATAACATTTTGGTATCAGTATAAAAAGCTAGCAGCCCAGCAGGAGATTACAGCCAGTGTACAATATAAACTGCAACTCGGAACTGTCTTTTCCACACTCTGTGAACTGCATTTTTATCTTCAGTTTTCCATTAATGAAGAAATAATGCATTATAAGGGTATTTTAAAATAATGAACCCTTGCAGCTTTTGAATTCCGCATTAGGGGCCCAAGAGCTGCTTCCTTGGCTTGCTCTTGGACCCATTAGTGAACCTAAATCCGCTTTTCAACTAAGTCTCATTTACTCAGACAAAGTTTGTTTTTCTTTCATTCCAGCGCTGATTATGTAAGTGCAGTGCAACGTCAACTGTAAACACTTGTTTGAAGTATTTACGGGAAATAAAAAAGAAATTAGCTTCTCATTACAATTCTCTTTATATACCTTAGATGAAAATATGTCAGTGGAAAGGTAACACTCAGGACACAATAATTAATCCCTCAGTTACGCAACCGCCCCTACCAACAGAGTTAGGCAGCTGGAGATTGCACAGCACACAGCATTTTAACCCACAGTCAATGATGAAAGCATGTCCAGGTCTCAGAGACTCACTGCAATTAATTCCAACCTGCCTGGTCCTGCCTGTAGGGATGCCAGGAGCTCCACCCAGGGATTCCTCACCCACACCCTGGGATTCCTCTCCTCCACCCAGGGATTCCTCACCCACACCCTGGGATTCCTCTCCTCCACCCAGGGATTCCTCACCCACACCCTGGGATTCCTCTCCTCCACCCAGGGATTCCTCACCCACACCCTGGGATTCCTCTCCTCCACCCAGGGATTCCTCACCCACACCCTGGGATTCCTCTCCTCCACCCAGGGATTCCTCACCCACACCCTGGGATTCCTCTCCTCCACCCAGGGATTCCTCACCCACACCCTGGGATTCCTCTCCTCCACCCAGGGTTTCCTCTTCCCTCTCATGGAACTTATTAATATTCTTCAAATCAAAGAGCACATATGCATTAATGTGGTGACACATTAGCCTGCTGATAAATACTTGAACTTCTTACTTGCCCAAGGTGAACCTCACGCGTGATGTCATCAGCGGTGTTGGATTATTTTGTTTCTGTTGTTGACATAGAAACTAAATCAACAATAGCAGACTCACTGCACATGCATTGGACGCCATCCTGAAAAACACGAGGGAAGTGGCCTGTTGGAAAAGCATGCTTCCAATGCTGCTTGTTAGTCCTCTGAATATCAAACAGCATTGTGCAAGGGACAATAAGTGCAAGAAACCCACAAGGGCATCCTCACATGTATCCTTAAAAATGCAACGCTTTATGGTACAGCTCCCACCTCACGCATGAATGCACCAGTGCAACCGCATCTTTTGTTTAATACATGACGTCTCCAAAGTTCTAGAAAGTTTGCCTCAAGTTTTGATCTTTCCTTCAGTCTGATGAGCAGCAGAAAGCAGTGAGGACTGAAGCTTACAGTGCGCATGATGCACTCCCTGCACAAAATGCACTCTGCTATTTGCACCGCAGTACATGTTTCTTGCTGCTGCCCCTGTGGGTTTTCAGGCTTTGGATGTTGGGATTGGAATACTGTATTGTGTTTGAATTGGTGATTTCCTTTGGTCCCTTGCTCCTGTTCCTGGAATTTAAGCTGAGACTGTAGTGATGTCCTGCTCCAAGCCCTGCATGCCGTCTACCTGTTTCTCTAATCGCAAACGTCTGTTTATTTAATTTAGTATTGATTTAATTTATTTGCAGATTTACACAGAGACTGGACCCAGAACTATCAGTGCGTTTTATATGAAAAGAGTTACTATTGCTTGTAGGCAGGTTACATGAACAAAATTGATACTGTATTTACTAAATAACATAGGAGCATTTCAAAGGGTATATATAACGAGAGCAATTAGTGGCCTTGCAAGACAGTACAGTTAAGAACAAGCATTTACAATGCAACGGTCTCGGCATTGTTAAAGTTAGACCTATTGGCATTGCTCATGACATTATTTTTGTTTGTTTTTGTTTTTAACAATGCCGTTTATTTAAATGTTTTGAAAGCAAAAACATAAACAAAAATAATGTCATAAGCAATGCCAATAGCTCTAACTTTACCAATGCCGAGACCATTGCATTGTAAATGCTTGTTACATTGGGCTTCTATGATAATATTCTTGCTTGAAACCAAGCAATCTTGCGATCTGCTTTCCTTGTACAGTGAATAGTTCACTATTAAAATATTCCAGCAATAAATGAGTGGGAAAAGGTTATAAAATTCAAATGAAGTAAAGCCTGACTGGAAAGGAATGGACTAGCAGCGCGAATAATAACTAAGCAGTAAAAGGGTATTTTTTCTTGGGATGACTGGGCACAGAAATCAGCATTGAACTTTTAGACACACCGAAGTATTTTTATATAACACATGGACTTTTATTGTTGATATTATGTAGCATAATATAAACATAGTTTGTCAAAAATTAATAATACTATCGATCAGCAGTGCCTTCAATAGTGTTGCGGGCTTTCTGAGTGACAGCTCCACCATGACAATATAGCATCTTTCGGATACCGGGTAATTTCATTAGATATCCATTGATCTGACTTATATGAAAAATATATTTAATGTTCTCATTCTCGGGTGCATATGGACTATTGGCACATTTGCATTCCACGGCCAGCGCGTTGCCACGAGCTCTCCTCCTTCAGTGATTGGATGTGAGCCCTCATTCCACTAGACTGCAAATTTACAAGTCGAGGAGCAAATTCGAGAACCATAAACCAGCGCGGCGTCCTCCTTGAAGCGCCGCGCGTGGCACAGGCGGTCCACCGATAGAATCAATCGTGAACCAGCATGTGTTAAACTAAATTGGATTCAGCTGGTTCTGCTTCAGGTCCTGAAACCCGCACACAAGAGCAGGTAGAATTAGAAGGAAATTAACTACAGGCAACACGAATAATCGCATCTCGTCTGTTCTTTGTTCTTCGCGGCAGTGCTCATTGCTAGTCAAGCGGATGTGCCCTGTTTCTCGTCTGGAGCGGCTGCGCGTTGTTAACACCTTAATTAAAAAATAAATAAATGCGGGACTGTCATTGTTGCTCGCGCAGGAGCTTTTTGAACTCAAGTGTTCCGTTTCCTTGCGTTTTTTTTTTTAATGATTTGTATTGAGGGGAAAAACACTCTTTTGACATTCAGAAAACAAGCCAAGGGCACCGGAAGACACCACCGCCTTTCTCCGAGGCAGAGCAGAAATGCTTCGGAGAAAGGCAGCGTCTTTTTCGGATTCGGGGGCGTGTTTTGCGGTTTAACGGAACGCAAAAAACACGCCCCCCGATCCGAAAAAGACAGGGCTTCAACGGAGTGACTGACCTGTTCTCCAGTGGCTGGCCAGCATTCAAGAGGCCAGCCAATGGAGAACAGGGGAGAAGAGGGGCGGGTGCAAGCCCCTCTTCTCCAAGTCATTAAATCTCCGGACTTCCGGTCTGCCGACCGGATGGTCCCGAGACCTAACAATGATGGAAAAGAAAGGTGGTTTACTGCAAGACAGTAGGGATGGGAGGTCAGATCAGCGTTTTGCATAGAGTGTCCGGACCACTGGAGATCCAGGTGTTTAGTGCCTTCCTGAACAGGAACCCTGATGTGATCTGGCGGAGTTTGGGGGGGGGGGGAGGGGGAGTTTATTTCAAGCCTTTGAGCTTAAGACCGTGAGCGATTTTCCTCCCTTTGACACCAATCTAAAGGCAGGTTTTGTAAGCAGATTGGCATTTGCTGATCTCAAGCGTCTGGAGGGAACATAGCGCTTAAAACCAGTGCGAAGGTATTCGGGCCCCGAGAATGGAAGGCCCTAAAAGTGATAACGAGGACCTTAAACAGAATGAGTTTGTGAATTAGTAGCCAGTGTAGGATATCTAGTGCCGCTGTTGCGGACGATCGTGATAGAGCGCCATATGATCCTGAAATTTGTAGGGGTGCATCATATTCACCGTTAGTCAGCACCCGCATATTAATCAACATAGGTTTAGAAGTGCCATAGAACTGGGTTTACTATAATCGTCTAACATAGAAGTGATGGAAATTGTAATAACGTTGTGCAAGAATTAATGTTGTAGATTATCGTGAATGTATTTAGTATAATGCGGATCATTAGTTTTCACAAAGCAATGTAATAGATTAAACGTGTGCCACGTTAGAATAAAAAATGTAGGTTGCTTATTTACAAGATGATGATGTCGAATTAATGCTTCAAATGTTATTTCGTAGTGTGTTTAATTTTGTAAGGCCTAACCGCATATGCATTAGAAGAGAAGGCCTGTTCATTTCTTATATTAGCTAAATTTTGTAGGCCAAAAAGGATTCCCTTGGTAAAGGCTCGGGGTGTAGAGAAATGTAAAACTTCAAGATGCGAAGAGTTTTTCCTTTCATTCCCATGTTTCTGTTGCAGGTGCAAGGACATTTAGCTCGTTAGTGAGAATAAGTCTTTGTTTAGGAGTTGAAATGCTGTGAGAAGCCGACAGGGGAGTGCATTGGAATGTGCAATTATAACTTTTAGTATGGAAGGTGCCTGGGACCCAAGGTCAAGCCAACGGACGATGGAAGATGGACAGCTCGGGATGGAAACTTACCGGATGAAGACCTGGCTGAAGAGGTGTGCCGAAGGCGTGTTTTACGATTTTGGGATTTTGTATTAGGGACAGTGCCCCGTAGGTTGAGCAGATGAGGATTAGGTGGGAAGCTAGAAGGAGCATCTTAGATCGAGCTCTCACTAAGTGAAGACTTCTTAGGAAGTTTCACTTCTGACACCTTTTCATGATTCTCTTGCCTGGGAGGGAATGCGAAGTAGGGATGCCACTTTAGAATAGTGCAGGGACAGAAATGTTCTAACCAATGATTCCAAAGATTGATATCAGCATAACGATCCTTTATTTGATGCTTTTAGAATCAGTAATTCTTTTCATTTTTAGTCAAATGCGAATCCTGCGTAGGTTGGCGTTTGTATTAGTGCCCATTTATCTGTTGTGCCTTGTATTAAGATGCCTTTATGTCCAGATGTTTTTGCTCATAATAAAATCTCGAAAATTCTAAATCCGGAGTCTTTATCCTTTCCAACGATGTCAAATTGCGGCAGATACATTTTGATAATTGTGTTTACTCCCTCTACGCTATCCAGCAAGTAAAAAGATCTTGGCGACCTGAGAGGGTTCTTGTGGGTAATTAGATAGACAAGAATCCGGCCCCATCAGTTGGTAGCAGAGACGGATGGCTATTTCCGATAGTGAGGGAAGATTTAGATTAGGATAAGTGATCCTTGAGGCCCATAGACGCTAAGTGATGGTGAATCATCAGATGGTGAGCAGCGGACGACGGCGGCTGATGGATGTTGACCGAGAGTAGCAGTGCGGCGGAAAGCAGCAGTTCGAGGAGGAGTGAGTATGAATAGGGTGAGAGGTTTGTAGATTGCGGTGTTGATTTGTTGTGTGATGTCTTGCGGAGTTGGTGTGAATGTTGAGTGATTGTGAGATCGGCTGTGAGCGCGCGCAGCCCGGGAAAGTCTTAGGCTCGACGAGTAGCTTAAGCGATTGTGGTGTAGAAGACACCCGCGGTAGATTTTGTTGACCACCCGAAGGAGATCGTGAGGCGCCATCGAACACCTGGACCGAGATAGGGGGAACGAATGTGTGAGTGCATGACAAACCGATGCTGGTCGTAGGTTGTTGTATGTGGATTTGAGTATTTGTAACCTATCAGAGGCGATTTGTCTGGCCGGACAGGGAGAGACAGTTGCCAACCGAGGTCGACAACTTCGAGAGACTGTGGACGTACAGTCAGAGAAGTAAGTTGTTTGGGACAAACGGTTATTTCAGCGTATGAATGGGACGAATGCAAGGGTGAGACGTGGGTTGTGAAGGAGGGAAACTTCTGCGAATGGAGGAAAAGTGACGTCAGAGGGTGTCGCGCTGCAATAGGTCGGTTGGTCTGGGTCGCGCTGTTATTGGAGGATTGACAGGAAGTAAACAAAAATATTGTGTGCGATCGAAACTTGGCCATCATGAAATGTTTTAAAGTTTTCCAAGAATTGTGTAGAGGTGACAAACATGTGGTTACTCGTGGGGGAGAAGAAGCCCCTCCTGAGGATACTCCGGCACATTATATGGCAAGAAATGTGGGATTGCATACTATAATTTGGCTTGAAAATTGGTATAAAATGACCCAGGGTGAGGGAGAATTAGCTTTACCGAGATCTGGTTCATTCAGGTTGGAAGTGTTGTGTCAGTTGAAGTCTGTGATGGCGGCTTTACGACCTTTGCCAAGGCCAACACAGTTTGAAGCATTGCATGCGTGGATTAGAGCAGCGCATGATAGGAGAAGAGACAGAAACCAGGAAAGGGTGAAAAAGTCGATTAAGGCATTTCAGGATGCGAGATGGGATGCAGAAGAGAAAAGATGGAGAGCACAGGCAATAGAAGGACACAGATTGTATCCCTTATTAGTAAAGACTGATGGTTCAAAGGAAAAGAGAGTGGATGATGAGGAAGACAGTGATACCGATGATAGCCTACTAGTGAGGTTATTATCCGAAACCACTCCCATACAACTCAGATGCCCCTGAAGGGAGGTCAGCTCAAATGGAAGGGACTGGGGGAGTACCAATTCAGTCAGATGTGAGAGTAGAAGGGAAGATCTCGACAGGAGCTGAGGGCACTAGGAATCAGTCTGTAGTTAGCGCAGAGGTTGGGAGAGGTGCGAGGTTACCGGATGCTCTAAAAGGTACCGGTCACTATTGGACCTATTGTTTCCGTTTACAACCCAGATCAAGAGAAGGTTGGAAGCTCAGTACATTCAGCTGTAGGAGTGTGGCCGAGGGAAGTGGGTCAGTGAGTGGAATGGAGCAGATTCCAAAGCCTATAGAATGGAGTACGCCATTACCAGCCACAGCAGACTCCTCGAGGGGACAGGGAGAGCCGAGACCAGTGAGACCGAGGTCGTTGGCTGAGTCAAGATCAGACTTGCGAATGTGGACACCACCAGTGAGAAATCAGACCCAGAGTGTGATAACAGCAGAGAGCGAACGAGGCACAATAGTGAATCGTTCTGTTACCATGAGTATGTCAGAAGAGAGTAGGTAACAGGAACGAGAATGTGAGTAAAATGAAAGGGATGGTGTAGCTTGTCGAGAAGTACTGAAGGGAGCCCTGAAAGGGAGGATGTTAGATGTTGTAAGGTTGAAGGCAGAGGTAGATGAGATAATAAGTGAAAATTTACCTCGAGAGAACATTAATGTACGAACAAGATGAGTTACTCTTCGTTGCGAAAGACGTGACTCGCAAAGCACGAACCGCTCATGAGAAATTGTCAGAATTGGCCAAGCGGTATGATGTGGATTTGTCCAAAACGAAATCATTGCAAGGAAGTTATAGGTTGCAGTACAGTGATCAGGAATTGGAAGAGAAAAGAGTCATGGGATTGAGAACCCATATCAAAGATCTGATCATAGCAATGCGTGCATGGATTATGCTTGATAAGTGGGAAGAAAGGTGGTCCAAGAAGAAAAGCTCTAAGAGGACAATAGGAGGGACACCACCTCCGGGTGGAGGGATGACGAAGATAGGGAATTACCCTTTACGAGAGGTGCAGAATGGAGGAAATGTACATGTACCTTGGAGTAGGGGTGATTTGGCTGCCTTCACAAATGATTTTCCCTGATTAAGGGAGAAACCTGTGGAGTGGTATAAGCAAGTCGATCGCTTTGTCAAAATCTCAAAAGTGTTGTGGGTTGATTTGAACACCTTATTGATATTGTGGTTGCGAGTGATTTGTGGACGGCATGTAAAATTGCTGTTGAGTGGCCGACTTCGGAGCCTGACAGGGATCCAATCTCGAATGGTCCGTCGCCTATAGTGATGAAAAAGTTTGAACAGGTGATTACTTGGTTGAAGTCGAAAATCTCACCTCAGGACATCGATTGGGTGAAGATAGATAGGACAGTTCAAGAGCCTAAGGAGACTGTGCATGAGTTTTATGAGAGACTTTTGCAGGCTTTTAAACAGTATAGTGGTCTAGATGTGTTGGATACAAAGGACATGGGACAGTTTGTTTCCAAGTTTGTGTTGGGATTGAGGCCAGAGGTTAGTCTCATGATACAGCAGCATACAGCAGCATCTGATTTGTTGGCAGAACAAGCCTGTAGATGAGATTTTACGGTATGCTAGATACTGTAGCGGTGAGATAGAATCCAAGCACACGAAGTTAAAGGATAAAGTGATGCTTGTTCAAATGCAAACAGCCTAGGGACAGCCTAATGGGGGAACATTTGGAAGGAAACAGGGAAACAATCAAGGAGGAATCCAGAATGTTCAGGGTCAGGGAAGGCCAAAGTCAATAGATCCTAAGACAGGGATGGATGTGGCGACATTGAAAAAGACTACAGCATGTCATCTTTGTCACCAGATTGGACACTGGAGACGCGAGTGTCCTTTGAACCCTTTGAATCAGATACAGCAGGAAGGAGAAATAGTTCAGGTTCCTGTGGCGGACATGGTCCCTACGGGGACGCGACCTAAAATGGCCAAAGGCGGGACGGGTGTTCCTCAGATGCAGGTTCCCCAACCACCCAAGATACAGAATATGCAACAGGGAGCTCGAACAGATTTGCAGATGCCTATGTTTGAAGAGAGTGAGGAATACGACCCAAATTTGTTGGCACGACCATGCTTGAGAGGAAAAGAGGATTGTGCGCTTGAAGCTGTCTTAGAGGTAGATCAGAGGGGACCCTTTGTGGAAGCAGATATTGATGGTCACCCTACGACCTTTTTGGTTGATACGGGCGCTACTCGATCGACTGTATGATTTGCAGTGGTCCCAGACCTACCCCTTTCTGGACAATCAATCCAAGTCGTTGGCGTAGCAAATAAGAAGCTGACTAGCCCATTGACGGAACCAATTCCAGTAAAGATAGGGCACTTTAGAGATAAACACCAGTTTGTGGTGTGCGATTCTAGTCCAGTTTGCCTGTTAGGTAGAGACCTGTTGTGCAATTCAGCTTGCACAACAGGTCTCTACCCATCTATTGTACCCCGAAGGGAGTGGAAGTACAGACGAGGGATGACGATGCGACCTTTAAGGTTGCGAATCAGCGTGTGTGTATAGAAATATACCCAGCGTGGACGGTGGAGGAACTCCCACTTGATCTGAGGGATTCAGTGTCAATTGATGTATGGGACCTCAGTGGGGAGGAGATTGGATTAGTCAAGGGGGTAGACCCAGTGAAAATCCAGATTAAGCCGAATGTAGAGTTCCCTAGGACGCCGCAGTATAACTTGTCACCCGAAACTATTGCAGGGATTAAGCCTGTAATTGAGTCTATGATCAAGCAGGGAATTCTGAAGGAGATCATGGGTAGCCTAGCCCATGCAATTCACCTATTATGGGACTACAGAAACCGAGTGGGAAATTCAGGATTGTACAAGATTTGCGAAAGATTAATGAGATAGTCGTTCCATGTTGTCCAGTGGTACCGAATCCATCTGTGATCCCGTTTCAGATCCCATGTAAAGCCGAATGGTTCACAGTGATTGACTTGTGTCAAGCCTTTTTCTCGATTCCTCTGCATGAGGAGAGCCAATTTCTTTTTGCTTTTCGGCTGGAAATCGTATGTTAACGTGGTGTCGTATCCCACAGGGGTATACGGAGAGCCCGTCTATCTTTAATCAGATCTTGAAGAAAAATCTCAAAGGTCTTGTGTTGCCGCAGAACTCTGTTCCAGTGCAGTACATTGACGATCTGCTTGTTGCGTCGGAAACTGAAGACGCTTGCAGGATCGATACCGTTGCTCTGCTGAACTATCTGGCGGAGAATGGGCATAAAGTGTCTCCGAACAAACTGCAGTACTGCCTGAGTGAGGTACAGTATTTGGGTCACAGAATTGAGAAAGGCAAGAGAAAGGTGTCACCCGATCGCATTGAGGCTATTATGAGAATGCCTGTTCCTACTACTCAAAGCGAAGTTCTAATGTTCTTGGGAATGGTTGGTTACTGTCGCCAATGGATCCCAAACTTCTCCTTTGAAGCGAAGCCTTTACAGCGGCTTAGGCGTAAGGATGTGAGTGATCCGGTACCATGGGACGAAGACTGTTTATGGTCATTTTTGAGGCTGAGAGAAGCTTTGTGTTGCGCTCCAGCTTTGGGAATGCCTGATTACAACAAGGCATTTGCCTTATTCTGCTGTGAAAGGGAAGGTTGTGCATTGGCAGTTCTAACTCAGGTTCATGGAAATGTCCGTAGACCAGTTGCCTATTTTTCAGCTACTTTAGATCCAGTAGCATCTGCATTGCCCGGATGTCTCAAATCCGTTGCTGCAACAAGTGTCAGTATCGAAAGATGTGAGAGCATTGTCATGGGTCATCCGCTTACAGTCTAAGTACCACATTCTGTTGAATTGTTGATGACCAGGACTAAAACACAGCACCTCACGAACAACAGGTTGACGCGTTATGAACAAGTCATCCTTGCTGCAGACAACGTGACGCTGAAGAGGTGTTCTGTTTTAAATCCTGCTACACTGTTGCCTATTCCAAATGTAGAAGATGAAGATTGTGAAGATCATGATTGTCTTGATGTGACTGACTTGTGCACCAAACCGAGACCCGACATTGTTGATGAGCCGCTCCCAGTCTCAGATGAGATTTTCTTTGTGGACGGTTCATGCCTAAGAGACAGTGCTGGTCGATTAAGAGCAGCGTTTGCGGTGTGTACCATCACAGGGGTGGTTGAAGCCGCTTGTCTAGAAGGAGTACACTCCGCGCAGGTGGCTGAGCTTATTGCTTTGACCCATGCCTGTTTGGCTGCTGACAAGATCCGTATAATGATCTATACCGATAGTCAGTATGGGTTTGGTGTCGTTCATGACTTCGGACAGCTATGGTTACAGAGAGGGTTTATGACATCTTCTGGTTCACCCATCAGAAATGGGGATTATGTGAGACAATTGTTGGAAGCATTGCAATGTCCAGAGGAAATTGCAGTTGTCAAGTGTTCTGCACACACCAAGGGGGATGACTATGCAGATGAAGTTGCTCGATTTTGTGCAGAACAGGGATGTACATTCACTGAGAGGCATGTCGAGAAGGGCCAAGAAGGAACCGATTTCAACGTGATGCTAGCCATGGCTGATACATGGGAAGAATTGAAACGGTTGCAGAATGAAGTTTCTGATCAAGACCTGGATAGTTGGATACGAGCTGGATGTGAGAAGGGAGATGTGGATGTATGGATTTCGAATGATGGACGAGCGGTGTTGCCGGAATGTCTGTTGAATCCAATGGCAAGGTTGATACATGGTGCTGTACATCTTGGCAGAGATGCGATGGTGCGAGTGTTTCGCCAAACGTGGTACAACCCAAAGTTTTTTGTAGTAGTTGAAGCCATGTGTCAGAGATGTGTTACGTGTCAACAAATGAATGTGGGGAAAAGGACAGCTGTGACTGAGTCATATTTGGAGGTCAGGTGGGCCTTTCAACCGAATGCAGTTGGATTTCATTGAGATGCCAAAGTGCAATGGGTTAAGGTACATATTAGTTGTAGTATGTGTCTTTTCTAGATGGGTGGAGGCTTACCCAACGCGTAGGTGTGACACACTCACCGTAGCCAAGTTACTACTGAGAGAGCTTATCCAGAGGTTCGGTTTTCCGACCTCTTTTTGAGTCAGACAGAGGAACACATTTTCATAGTGAGATCATGAAATTGCTTTGTGCTGCCTTGAATGTGGACCAAAGGTTGCATTGCAGTTACCGACCAGAGGCTTCTGGGATTGTGGAACAAGTTAATGGGACTTTGAAAGCACGGATGGCAAAAGTGTGTTCTTCGACCTCCTTGAAATGGCCAGACGCATTACCCTTAGTTCTCATGAGTCTCCGTAGTGTGCCTGATAGGAGGACTGGATTGTCACCTCATGAGATCCTCATGGGGAGAGCGATGCGCTTGCCAGCGATACCTGCCACTGCTTTGATTAACATCACTGATGATTTGATTCTCGACTATTGTAAGGGCCTAGCTGACGTAGTCCGTTCTGTGTCTCAGCAGGTGCAAGCAGCAGCTGTTCCAGCCGCAACTGATCTGTGCCACGACTTATGCCCAGGGGATTGGGTACTTGTGCATAAACACGTGAGGAAGAGTTGCCTGGATGCTCGTTGGCGTGGGCCGTACCAGGTAATCCTGGTTACGAATACAGCAGTGAAGTGTGGGGGATTGCCGAACTGGGTGCATGCCTCCCATACCCGTAGAGTTACAGCACCCTTGGAAGATACAGCCCCTCTTGTGAATGAAAATCCAGCTGAGGTGGCAGAGCCATCTGAGAGGGCAAGTCAAGCTGTAAGGGTTGCTGACGCAGCTGGTTGTGCACTAGACCGAGCTGAAAGGGGATGTGCAAGTCGAAGCCCCGATTTTGACTCAGATGAAGAAAGTGTTGCTGTGGGTGGAGTAGAGTCAAATTCTGCCGAAGAAGGAAGTAGTGCACAGGGTACTCGAAGGGAGAGCAGAAGTGCCACAGAAGCAGAAAGAGTTTGGCCTGTGAGTCAGAGACGGGTAAACTTGCGATTGGCACCAGGAAGAGATCTTGCCCCAGTTTCTGAAACGTCTGAATCGGAGCAGAGTGAAGAAGAGCAAGCCAAAGGTGGCCTGAGAAAGTCGAGGAGAGTAAGAGTGCCGTGTCAAAGGTACGCCTCACCAGAGTGGACATACGCTGTGACTGGTGCCAGGCATACCGAGCACGGGGAGGCCGAGATCCTTGACACTGGTCAGCAGTTCTCCGAACCTGAAAATAGAAGTGTTGCTGAAGATTCCAGGATTGGAAATCGATGGGATATTGACCCTCAATATTCCAAATCCACCGCTTCTGAGTAAAGTTTGTGAACTGATTGTGGACACCTTAGTCTTTCCGACCTTTGTTGTTATACCAGCACCTCAGGAGTTGGCGACACTTCGGATTGAAATCTTGCAGGAGGTCCTGGAGCTTTTGGGACCGAATATTGTTTTGGACTGATGGTGAACTCTCGTTGTATAAAAGTCTGAAAGAAGATAACCTAGACCAGAGTGGAAGAAGAATACATTTAGGGACTTTCCGTTAGAGAAAACGAGAGAAGGCTAGGGAAGTCTTTTTCTGGACTGTGTAAATAAGGAACTGAAAATTGTTAGGGGTTTTCCAGCTTCAAGGTAGCGGTTGAACTGAATGGACGAGAAATATTTGGATGAGAAAGAGACTTTTACCTGTTGTCATTGAACTGAATTCTGGAAAATTTTACGAAAATGGCAGAAGCTGGAAATACTCACCGTAGGGCTAAACTAGTGATAGGTACACTTTAAGGGGTAGTGATAGCTGCTATAGTTGCGATAGTTGTAGCCTCATATATAGTGTCACAAAAGCAGGAGGAGGAGGTACAGGGGACACCTACACCTACCACTTCCAGCCAAATAGGGGTTACTATAGGAGCTCAAAGAGCTTTGACACTTGAAGAAAGTCGTAGATTTCATGTAGATCTGTCTAGAAGTGATTTCAAGCTTAATGCGTATGCAAAGCTGTTATATGAGTATGTTGATGCGATGGATGCGAAAGATTGCTATGTGTGCATGCAGCTGCCTTCTTCTGTAGATGAGGGTATTAGATACTATCACCTTCCACTAACGTATGGGATTTCTTGCAGCTTATTGCTTAGCATTTTTTATGAGAGGAAATAGTTTGAGTATTTCTTTTCCAATTACGATGCAGTACTTCGTGAAGTTCCAGCATATAAGCATCTAAATAAGTATGATTATTATTATTATTATTATTATAAGTCAGAAGACAGACTTCGGACTTATTTCTACCGACTATGAGTTTAGATACCGCTTATGCGCATAGACATAATTTGACATTCTCATTGTCGGAAACTGAAATGATCAAATTGAGGATAGATATAGAAAACTAACCCAGACACGAAACACAGAAGAGAGAGTCCAGTAGATTGGACTGAGGAGGAGAGATTACACAGATCCAAGGGAAGTTATGGCCCTATAGCGTTCAATCAAGTGCAGAAGGGGAAGTTGTGTGTGGGACGTCCTCAAACCTATTATGATAAGGTTCCAGTGGGACATAGTACATGTGACCATACCTTTACTATGGAGGACTCTGCTAAGAACCTTTTGCAAGGTCCGGTACAAGTGATTCCAACGGTATATTTTGTGTGCGGAACGAATGTTTATGTGAGGTTGCCTGCGAATTGGTATGGCACATGTTACATGGCTATCATTTTTCCGAAGATTTATCACGCAGAAGATTTAAATTTGTTTGAGACAGGACATCATTTTAAAGTACGAAGAGCTGCGAGTGCAGGATCAGGGATAGGTGATATCTTCGGAGCAATGATACCCGGCCTGGGTGTGGTCTTGAATGACGTGAAGATAAGAAAGTTGGCGACTGTGGTCAATGAATACGGCGAGGTCATTGCTGTTGGTTGATGGAGAGATGCTATCGATAAGAACGATGGTTTTGCAAAATCGTCTTGCTTTAGACGTGCTACTGGCAAAAGAGGGCGGAGTCTGTAAATTGTTGAAGGTCCATGAATGTTGTACGTATATTCCAGACAATATCAAGGATCTGGAGAGATATATAGACAACATTACAATGATTCATCAAGAGATTGTGGATTTGGCTGAAGAGAATGTGTGGGAAAAGATTGGTAAAGGATTTGGTCGTATTGGGAGTTGGTTTGCAAATTTGGGAAAAGGGTTCCTTGGATTCGTGTTGAAGCCATTAATCATTATTGTGGTTTGTGTGATCTGTTTGTGGGGACTTATGAGAGCCTGTAAGTGGTACAGGAGAAATAATGTTGAAAGAGCTCTTAGAGCGAATGAGAGACGAATGGCGAGACTGCAGGACAGTCAATATCAGAATCTTAAGCGGATGGAGGGGTTCTGACAGAGTAGAATGGCTACCACCACTGTTTAGGTCGGTTCTTTCTCCAAAGGGAATGAGGTTGTGATGATGTGATGACAATTGTCATCAAAGGGGGGAAACTGATAGAGCGCCATGTGATCCTGAAATTTGTAGGGGTGCATCATATTCACCGTTAGTCAGCACCCGCATATTAATCAACATAGGTTTAGAAGTGCTATAGAACTATGTTTATAGTAATCGGCTAACATAGAAGTTATGGAAATTGTAATAACGTTGTGCAAGAATTAATGTTGTAGATTATCGTGAATGTATTTAGTATAATGCGTATGATTAGTTTTCACAAAGCAATGTAATGGATTGAACGTGTGCCACGTTAGAATTAAAAATGTAGGTTGCTTATTTACAAGATGATGATGTCGAATTAATGCTTAGAATGTGATTTCGGAGTGTGTTTAATTTTGTAAGGCCTAACCGCATATGCATTAGAAGAGAAGGCCTGTTCATTTCTTATATTAGCTAAATTTTGTAGGCCGAAAAGGATTCCCTTGGTAAAGGCTCGGGGTGTAGAGAAATGTAAAACTTCAAGATGCGAAGAGTTTTTCCTTTCATTCCCATGCTTCTGTTGCAGGTGCAAGGACATTTAGCTCATTAGTGAGAATAAGTCTTTGTTTAGGAGTTGAAATGCTGTGAGAAGCCAACAGGGGAGTGCATTGGAATGTGCAATTATAACTTTTAGTATGGAAGGTGCCTGGGACCCAAGGTCAAGCCAACGGACGATGGAAGATGGACAGCTCGGGATGGAAACTTACTGGATGAAGACCTGGCTGAAGAGGTGTGCCGAAGGAGTGTTTTACGATTTTGGGATTTTGTATTAGGGACAGTGCCCCGTGGGTTGAGCAGATGAGGATTAGGTGGGAAGCTAGAAGGAGCATCTTAGATCGAGCTCTCACTAAGTGAAGACTTCTTAGGAAGTTTCACTACTGACACCTTTTCATGATTCTCTTGCCTGGGAGGGAATGCGAAGTAGGGATGCCACTTTAGAATAGTGCAGGGACAGAAATGTTCTAACCAATGATTCCAAAGATTGATATCAGCATAACGATCCTTTATTTGATGCTTTTAGAATCAGTAATTCTTTTCATTTTTAGTCGAATGCGAATCCTGCGTAGGTTGGCGTTTGTATTAGTGCCCATTTATCTGTTGTGCCTTGTATTAAGGTGCCTTTATGTCCAGATGTTTTTGCTCATAATAAAATCTCGAAAATTCTAGATCCGGAGTCTTTATCCTTTCCAACGATGTCAAATTGTGGTAGATATATTTTGAGAATTGTGTTTACTCCCTCTACGCTATCCGGCAAGTAAAAAGATCCTGGCGACCCGAGAGGGTTCTTGTGGGTAATTAGATAGACAAGAATCCGGCCCCATCAATCGCCTGGGCCATTTCAGTACCAGCCGTGCATCTGCATGCTGGACCATCTGGAGCTTGTGCAGGACTGCTCTATTAGTTCCTGCATAGAGACTATTGCAGTCATCTAGCCTGGAGGTGATAAGGGAAACGGCGGCAGTTTGCCTTGCTGAGAAGGGAATTAGATCAAAGAATTTCTTGTGGCTTTTTATGATATGAAAACAAGTCCCGGCAACTTTCAGGGATTGTTGTTTAAACGACAGGGTAATATCAAATTTTATTCCAAGATTTCTGACCAAGTTTACTGTATTTGAAGTGGGGGGGGGGGGTAGTGTTTTCTGGCCACCAAAGTTTGGGCAAGAAGATATTTTGTTGACCTAGTGGTAGAATATCATGTTTTTCCGAGTTACACCTCAGGTGGTTATTGTTCATCCAGCTGAAAGTTGCTGAGAGACAGGCGGAGGTTTTCTTCCACCTGGGTAGTATCATTGTCTAGGACCAGGATTAGCAGAGTATCGTCTGCATATGAGATGGTGTTTATATTAAAGGACGATATTAATTTAGTCAGCGGGGACATATATGCATTAAAAAGGGTGGGGCTGAGACTCGAGCCCTGGGGGACCCCTGACAGAATTGCCTTCTCCTGAGAGTTGTACTGACCTAATGTTATCACTTGATGGCGATCTTGCAGGAAGTTCTTAATCCATTTTAGTACAGTGCCCGATATGCCATATGATGCGAGGTGGTCTAAAAGAATTACATGTGAGATCGTATCGAAGGCAGCCAACAGGTCCAATAGCACTAAGACTGCTCTCTTTCCCCAGTCAAGTGCTGCTCTCAGGGTTTCAGTTGTATATAAAAGTGCAGATTCTGTGGAGTGTTGTGATCGGAAACCTGAATGATTGGTGTGCAGTGCATTAGTGGTCTCCAAAAAAGTTGTACGTTGCCTGTTGAGGCATTTCTCAGTCAGCTTACACAGACTAGGGAGGAGCGAGATGGGGCGTAGTTTAGAGAGAATAGTCGAATCTTCCAGCTGTTTCTTTTGGAGTGGTATTACTGCAGCCAGTTTCCACTCTATTGGGATTTTTGCTGTGGAAAGGGAAGAGTTGATTATGTTATTTAAATTGGGATTCACAAAATCTATGAGAGCGTGTAGTAGGGTAGGGGGGCAAGGATCGAAGGGGGGGACAAGGTTCGAAGGGGGATCCAGATTTTATGGACATGATCGCCAGACGTGATTCTTCCATTGTAATTGGCTTAAAGGTCAGCATGCTTGCTCTGCCTGTATCTCTGGAATCTTCCTTGTGCGTGGAGGGGGAAGTGGGGGAGGGGAAGTCTTTGTAGTTGCTGGACCTTCTCTTTAAAGAAATCCGCTATCTTATTGCAGAGACTCTGAGAGGGGGGAATCTCTTGTTGTAGGCTTTTAGGATGTGTAAATAGATTGACTATTTTAAAAATCTCTTTTTGGTTGTTATTAGTAGTTTTAATAGCCTCCATGTAATATGCTTTTTTGGAGGTTTTAATCATGGTATGATATTTTCTGAGGGCTGGTTTGAAATTTTTAAGCTTATTTGCATTGTGGTTTCGATGCCATATGCGTTCTAACAACCTACTGTGTCCTTGTACCTCTTTTAGGGAGGGATTGTGGGTACTATCGGGCCGATGCTTTCTTTTTGGAAGGTCTATGACGTGAGACCAAGGCTACCAGCTGATCTTTCAAGGCATGTATTCACTGCCCAAATAGCTGTCTGCTGTAGGGTCTCCTAGCATGTTGGGTCTGCTCCCGAGGGCTTTTGAAAGGAGATCCAGATGTTCTATTAATTCCTTCCATCGTGCGTTGTCCTGTTGTGAGGCCTTGTTATAATCCTTACTAGGAGGCCTATTCTTAGGCAAGATCTCAAAGGGAATTCATTTATGATATGTCCATGTTTGATAGACGGGGGGGCTTGACTTTAAGGGTATCCAAGTTTGAGCATATACACTCCAGCGTATGGCCAGCCCTGTGAGTGGGGGATATGGAGCGTTGTTCTAAGCCAAGTATGTCCATAATCTCCTTGAAACAAATAGCTCCTGGGTCTTTTTGAGAATCGATGTGTAAGTTATCACCTAGTAACGTAAAATTAGCGAACCTGAGAGCTAGCATGCTAATCACCTCTCCAATATGCTCTTGGAATTCTTTATGCAGACTCGATGGGTGATAAAGTAGTTCTCCTGCAAATGAGAAGGAGGCATATAGCTGAATACAGAAGCCAATGCCCTCTGCTCCTTTCAGGTCATGTAGTTGGTCTATGGTGCACCTGAGAGTATCACGGTAAATAATACAGAGGCCACCCCCTCGTTGAAGCGCTCCATCTACCCTCTGATTGAGATATCCGGGGGGGTGGGGTGGTGGGGGGGCATTCACAAGGTCATAAAAGGGAGGGATTGACCACTAGCAAGCAAGTATTTTTGAAGGACACTGAAACAGTCGAAAGAAAGCAGTGGGCGAGCTGCAACTCCACATATAATTATATATATGTTTATATAAGTACGTACTAGAGTATATTCAAGACATCGCGAATGCTCTACCTATAAACTAATTACTGCCTTGCGGATACAGCTGAAGATTGGCTTGTATCCTTCTGCTGGTCCATCGTACTGCTCTAAAGACAAGCTGAATGAAGGTAATGGGCACATTAATTATTTTATGCTACCTGCCTGGTACCCTCAAGCCAGTCAAATGCATAAGTGACAAACTAAAAAAGCAACATTATAGCCCTTTAAAAGCAACTATTTTATTAAAAATCATTTGCCTATTAAAGAGCATGCTTACCCTTGGACGCTTGAAGTAGTTTTACACTACACAGTCATATTAGCTCGTTTTGAATTTTTTTCCCCTTCTGATGCCACGTTTAGCCATGAATTATGTGAGCTATTTAACCATTCAATAGTTGGGTCTCAGTAGGCGAAAAAGGACGTGAAGCCCCTGTACCAGACTTCATAAACGACTCCCTCTCCACATCACACTTGAGGAGTGCTTTTAAAGCGTAACCTATCAGTAGTGTGCAATGCGCCAAGTGATTTACGTTAAAAGGTAAAGGCAATGGACAGGGCTGTTGAAAGCAGCCTTCGAGAGGACCTGCACCTTCCCCCGTTGCGTTTAGAGTTAGATACCCGTATAAAGGTTTCCCGAATCATGTCCTTATATAGGCACAATTCGCATTGCCCGTATTTAGGAATAGAATCCTAGTCCTTATTTAGGTATTAGCCATGCAATTCTAATACAGGCATGGTCACCTACATACGTCCATCCCACATCACAACGAGTTCTTGGAAACCAGACCCATAATCCATTGCGACTTTCCCCGCTTGGATTATTGATTTATCCAAGAACTCCTCTATTATGTATGAACTGCTATTCCTTAGGGGTTCATTCATGACTTCTTCCTCTGCTCGACTTTACAACAATGCTAGCATTCCTAAGCACCTTCCAGGTAGAACTATATCTTCACTTACCATGGCAAACCACAGCTCGGCTACACAGCTCGCCACAGCAAGTCCGGAAGGAATTAGAGTCCCCGCCTGACGCACTGACCAGACGCTGTCCTCCCTGCTCGCAGAGAATCCAGCTTCCAGCGCTCTGACTCCCTTTGCGAAGTGTTGGAATTTGAGATCCGGAAAGAGATTCCAACCTCTCTCATTCAAAGGTATAGAGCTGGCTAGAACCTAGAGGGACTCTTGACACATACCAACTTAGAATATACTACACTATAGAAAAACAGCTACTTCTTCGCTCATACTACACTTAGGTTAGGTACACTGGGTAGAACTATTTAGAAGCATCAGATGAGTATCCACTTTTAGCCTGTTCTTTATATGTGAATATATGTCATAGCTAAAAGACAATGCTATTGCAGTATTATTTCTTCCTACTGCTTACGCTGTGCGTATTATATCTTGCTTACTGTCTAATGATTGTAACAGCTCATATCTCTTACACGAGAAACAAGACTGTTCAATAAATCCTTTTATTGAAACGCCCGCCTACCTATTTGTGTAACTCTGAAGAAACTAAGCATGCACGATTGACTGAGTGAAACTGTTATCTATTGCTTCCACGATTGAGACACATTCTGATTCTAAATGGAAACAAAGTGGTCATGTTTATGTGGTTGTCAGAAACTAATCCCTTCTTGTTCATTTGATAAGTTTCTACTGACCTCTGAGTTAGCTGGCACACAAAGTAATTAAGTTTAATGTACTCGATAGGAGCATACGGACCTTAGTCCTATGCAAAGAACTATAGTGTATATTATTCCAATGCGCAAAGCCTATAAGGGAAATAGGAACTACACTACACCCCCTCACCCGTCAACGCCAACAGGGGTAGCCAGTTCTGCAGATTGTCAAAATGAAGTACTTTTTCCTCATTTTTCATATTAACCGAAGAGTTAGAATGGATTGGTGGTGCCTTTATTAAAGCATGACGTTGTCAGTGACATCATACCCTGGTTTTACAATAATGCCCATCTCCTGGATGTGCTGGGCTCGTACCAGACTGTGGACGAGTTATCCATTCCACTCTCTTAGCTCCCGGGTTGACTGCTCAGCTCTATGAAGGCCATACTGACAGTGCAATGCATTTAATTAGAGGCTGACTAGATTGTAGTGTTGTAGGAAACCACACATCACCAAAGATCAGGACACAGAAATCACTATACTGTAGAGAAACCAAACTGTTGACCTCTTGGGTGAACAAGGATTGTACAACGTTGCTGAACCCTAAACTTGCAGATCGCTGATTTCCAGTCTGGTGACTACACCATCCCATGTCACAGAGGATCCCTCTTCCTTTTCCCTTGTGCTGGTTTGCGTTTACCAATACTTTGTACGGTTTCACATTATTTACTTCCGGGGGGGGAGGGAGTCCCGGTGGCGTCTAGGCCAATGGTCATCCCAAATTTTAAACAACCCGGATTACTGGTGACCAAAAGCCATTCATTCAATATGGTGGCGATTTCGTAGTCACTTTTCCACTCTCAGAAAGTGGAAAGGCACCCACTCCCACCCAGTGCTGGATGTAGGCAGGCAGAGGGTCAGGCAGGCACTGCAGAGAAAGCCTGATGCAGTAGCAACTGTGCTGATTACGCGGAGGATAAAGCCCCATTGCTGACGCTAACAAGGGAACATAAGAAACCTGGGGCACACAACCCCATCAGAACTCAGCCTTAGCTGCAACCTGCAACCACCAGTTCCCCCTCAAGAAGCGCGCAGGACCCCCTGTCGAACCGGCAGCAGCAAGCAGCGAGCCACTAAACATGGGCTGCACAGACCACATCTGAACGCACAAAGCCCACAGAAAGCAGCGCTCCCACTCAGACACTGAGGAACACACCGGGAAGGGCTACAAGGACATTCCAGCCAGCAATATGGAAACCCTGATAAAGGAGCTTAAGGTAGGGTTCAATGCGATGGATGCACGCTTTGACACTCGCTGGGCACATCGACAAGATGGGGAAACGGTTTGAAAAGCAGGGGCACGTCTCGGGAGGGAGAAAAAAGGGTCTTGAAGACACATCTACGACATAGAAATGGCTGGAGAAGGTAGAACGTGTATTGAAGCAGATTGCCATAAAGAACGAGGACCTTGAAGCAAGGTTCCGCCGCAACAACATACGCATTTCTGGCAGGACGGAAACTACAAACATTGGGAGCCCAGAGATCTACACTGAGCAGCTCCTACTCGACCTATTTAACTGCACCAACTTCTCGGCCACCTTTTCAGTGGAGTGGGTACCATGGTCCAGCAGGCAAAATCTAAATTCAGTGACGGCAAAAACCCGCTCCGCAGAAAGGGCATCAAATACGCCATGCTCGATCTGACACACCTGAGTGTGGAATACAGAGGGCGCCCTAAAATCCTAGACACACCAGCAGACGCCATAGCCTTCTGCAAAACGGTGCATGCTGAATCCCCTACGCACTGCCAGTCATTGCCTGGATGCTCAGAATCTGGACATGCACAACACACTCCCCTCCCCCCCCCCCCCCCACCCCCCTCAGCACAAGACGCCGCAATAGGAGACTGCATGCTGTTTACGAACTCCTTCACCCCAACCTATACAGTGAAGCCCACTCTGGCAGGAAGGTACTACAGACTTCAATCAGGACAAGCATGACTGTCCTGAATTATGTAGTTGGTCCTATACAGCACCACTTTCTCTTGTACGCGTGCTGCCCTGACCGAGCTGCCGGCACGCCTCCATGGCGGATGCCAAATGTTCTTGTTTGGGAATATTTTTGTTCGTTGTCTTTTGCTTCTCCAGAATGTATGCAAATCACTGGATGTCGTTAAATCTAGTGTGGGGGGGTTAATTTTATCAGAAAAATGGTCACCATTTGTCTGGTACTGCTGCACATGCTCCCGATCACATATTACCAAATATCAATTACAACAGGTCCCACAACAAGCAAAGTTTCAAACCACCCAAGACATGGCAAGGAAAACAGAATTATTCTCAATATCTTGGAACATCTGTGGCATTAACAATCCGCTGAAAGAAAAGGGGCTCGCTTATCTAAACAGACAATGTTAAAATCGCCTTACTCCAGGAGACACTTGAAAATCCGAAGCGATTGAAAAGGTCTTGTGCGCAGGCGAGACCTAAAGAGCCGGTCGCCAGACTGTTATATCCTCATGATAGCACGGATGACATGGGGGGCCCTTAAGCATTGAATCCATGGGGTGGGGGCTCACCTTTCACGCCGCCCTCGTGCTCCTCCCGGGGGTGGGCTCCGGCCCCCTCGTGCTCCTCCTGGGGGTGGGCTCCGGCCCCCTCGTGCTCCTCCTGGGGGTGGGCTCCGGCCCCCTCGTGCTCCTCCCGGGGGTGGGCTCCGGCCCCCTCTTGCTGCTGGGTCTGTTCTGGGGTGATCGGCAGCTCTGCTTCGGGGCTCACGGCCGCCTCCACGTCCTGACCACGGGCCCGGCTCCTGGGGCCGCGGAAGGGCCCCCTCTGCGACCCCGCACCCCCAGAGGATGGAGTCTGTTCCGCCTGGAGCAGAGCCCGGGAGGGTTGATCCTCCCCCGGGCCGGGGGCAGAGGGGTGCGCGGAGCTCCGGGGGCCGGCACTCCCCGGTGCCCCCTCTGCGTGCTCTTGTGCCCCCGCCGGCATCTTGCACAGCGCCTTGAAGATTTCAATGTACCTGGTCTTCGCCGGACCGGTGGAGAGTCTGCAGCCGCTCACGAGGAGGAGACACCCGTTTCTCACTCGCGCTCACCAATGACAGCGGGTGCACCTGACTAACAATGAAGCCAGGGAAAAGTTTTTTTTGAAGTGATTTTCCCAGAATCACAGGATGTGGACGCGAGCTCGAACGGCGGGGTGTTTGCTCTGCTCACACTCGCAGGGGGGGTCGGAGTGAGCTGGATGGGACCTTTTGTTCTCTGTGACACCGCGTTTTCTCCTTTTAATTGCCCTTTCAATGATAATGAAGTTGCATTGCAGAAGAAGGAGGAAAAATGAACACATCTCTCTGCAGGCTGCTGGGCTGAGCAGCCCTCGTTCTTTGAAGCTCTTAACAGTTTTCACAGAGGGCTACAAGTCATTTATTCTCTTTTGTAATAAAGAGTGTTCTCCGTCCAAACATTTACTGCCTTTAGCCTGACGCTTTGATGCCCGATTACCGGGGCGCATTTAAACCCGCGTGAAAGTGTAGCACCGGAACATGAGCCCCACCCAAGGGCGCAGGAAGAAAAACAAGCACTTGCAATGCAATAGGTTAGAGTTAGAGCTATTGCCCCTGTAAATGACAATGTCTTTTACCCATGTGTTTCAGTTTGGATTGGAGTGCACTGCATGTATTTGGTTTGGAGAGGGATTGTATGGGCTGAACTGGAATGGTTAGTTGAGGACTTGTGTGGTGTGCAGTGCAATTATGTAATGTAATGTTGTATTTATATAGCACAACTATCACTCTGAGGAGCATTTTGGCGCTGAGAACAGAAAAAACAAGCATTTACAATGCAATGGTCTCGGCATTGGTAAAGTTAGAACTATTGGCATTGCTAATGACATTATTTTTGTTTATGGTTTTGTTTTTAAAACATTTAAAGAAACGGCATTGTCATGAGCAATGCCAATAGCTCTAACTTTAACAATGCCGAGCCACAGTCCCTTTCGCCCACTCTCCATTGTCAGCTTGCTGTCCCTGCCCCTCCCACCCGGAGGGTAGACAGACGTGGCTAGAGAAGCAAGGAGGAGATGAGGCCGTAAGCTGACAACTCAAGGTGGGGAATCAGCTCTGGCTAGCAAATGGACAATGGAGGGAGTGAATGGGGGAAGTACATGGACAAAGGGGTGGTGGGGAGCAAGAAGAGCAAGGTAAGGTGGGTGAGGAGGAACCAACAACGGCAACTTAGAGATGGTGAAAAAGAGGAACACATCAGGCAGAGACGTACAAAAGAGACAGCTGGAAAGCACAGGTACTCTCAGGGTGCTTCAACAAAACCAAAAAAAAGTATTGTCTGAAACGTGAGTAACACGTCCATGCTCCAGGGTAGGAAAAAACATAAAAAGTTTAAAGAAAGCCTACATAAGCTGACTAATGAGAAAATAAATAAGAGGCACAATAAAGGCAACCAGGGTAAGCAATAGGTGGGCTCTAAGCCTACTGTAAGCTACCAAAATGTCTCGCAACAGACAGAGCATGTGCTAGAGTACCATGGCTCCCAATGCCGAAACGGAAAAAGGCCTACTGCCCTGTTTAGGCAGTGAAACAGTGCCATGATTAGGGTGCAGATGCCCCTCACCCCGTCTGGACTCCCTTGCCACTGCACCTGCTGCATTATTGATGGTTCGATCTGTTGTGTGGAGAGTATACATGAAGGTTGAAGGAGCATGTGTGTAGACTTGAGGAAGGATCTCGAGTGGAGGGTGGACAGCCGATGTACATAGTGGAGAGCATGGGTGGACAATGCATCTAGATGGGGGGGGGGAAGACTATTGTGCAGTGGAGACAATGGAAAGAGGATGACCAGAATGAATAGCAAATTCCCAGTGTGACAGCAAAAATGGAGAGTGGGTGTGGACCATGGAGGGCTGATGTTCATGGTGAGAGAAAAGATATACATTCTACACCGTAGATGTGGTGAAGTGGTGTTGAGAATGGATACTGCACAGTATGGAGAGAGCAAATGATGGATAAAGAAAATGTGCAGGCTTAAGAGCAGATGAACAGGGTGTAGAGTACAAGTGCAGGATGGGGTACAAAAGTGGAGTGTAGAGCATACACCTGGGTGGCAATTGATGTACATGGTAAACAGTGGAAGTTCACTGGAAAGTGATGTAACTATTAACAGTGTGGGCACAGTGGTGTTGATCATGGAGAAAAAATGTAAGAGTATGTGGATAGTAGAGAGAATGTGTGGAGACTGTATGAAAAGTGCATGTGGGGGTGAAAAGCAGCTGTGTAGGACAGAGGGTGAATTTACACAGTGGTGAATGAATGTTCAGAGTGTAGAGTGTGTGAGTGGAGAACACATATGAAGCGTCAGGACTGCATGTGGCGAGTGGACAGCCCTTAAGAAGGATAAGCCCAAGTAAACAGCAGAATTACCGTTTTTAGAATAAATGTGATAGCGTAGGTACTGAGCATGTAGAGTGCAGGGTGCAGATGATAGAGAAGTTGGAAAGGCAACATGAGGAGAGTCGAGATCAAATGCAGAGAGGTTAAGTGAGGATGCAGAGAACTGACGTAAATCATGGAGAAATGCGTGGATTAGGGCAGAAAGCGGATACATTACCTGTAGCGTATGGGGGGGGGGGGGGAGGATGTGGCTTTATGAATGCAGTTTAGAACTGAGGAGCCATGTTCGAGTCTCAGCATCGCTCAATATCCTGTGATTCTTGGTAAATCACTTAATTGCTTTGTGTCTAAAAAATGAACCTATCCTGTGTAATATAAATGATGCTGTGATAAGGCGCTCCAAAACCTTCGGGTCGAAATTGCACTGTTTAGTTAAAAATAAACGTGGAAGGTAAAGAACAGGGTAGATTGTAGATGTGGATAGAAAAATACCAAATGTATTCGAATATGGCTCAGAGCGAAAGGTATCCCTGTGCCCTCTTGTTTAAAAAATAGGAAACGTTTCAAAGCTCTCACCTTGGGGGATGGGGAGGATGCCTCGTTAGTCTCGGTTTCTCCCTACTTATCTCACTACACGCAATCCCTTCCTGCCGGTTTAACATCCTACACCTTTGCCAATTTAATCGCAGCAAAAACAGATACAGCTAGAGATATATTTATTTCCTAAGGATAACACCAAAACGCTCTGCTCGAAGCCTCTGCATGTCCCTCGGTTTCAACAACATGACCTGGAAGTGGAACAAAGACCAGAGGGCGCGTAACCTGCCTGCTGGATTGACCACAACAATCCATTTGCTGATTGGCCTAAACGACCTGGAGGAGGGCAGATGTCACAAGGTTGGTTGAAGGGGAGCCGGTGTCCATTATACAACAACAATCTTTATTAGATCGGAGAATGTAACAAAAAGATAGACAAATCTCCAGGACCTGGTTCGAGGCCCAGCCCACCGGCAAACTGATCTGAGAAAAACAAGGCATGCATGCAGGGGGAAAAAAAGTTCAGACCAAAGCGAACGGCAACTAGCAGCTTTGAAAATGATTGGAGATTAATGCCGGTCAAAGGCACAGAGGGCAGAAAGGCACAGAAACGAATGGCACAGAAGGGCACCAAAAACGACAGGAGCAGAGGGCAGAAAGGCACAGACAGAGAGAAAAACGAGTGGCGCAGAGAGGCACAAAAAACGAAGGAAAAACGAGAGGGACAGAGGGCAGGACACAAAAACAAGTGGCAGAGGGCAGAAGGGCACCAAAAACGACAGGAGCAGAGGGCAGAAAGGCACAGTATTTCTATGATTATTTTGCAGAGTTCACTCTGTGTAACCAGTGCACGCCGGTCAGTGAGATTTCATTTTAAAAATCTACACGCTGCGCTGAATCATATTAGCGAATTTCCTTTTCTTTTCACTACTGCCAAATAAATAATTGTGCTAGCATTATCCACAGAAAACACCTCACACCTCATTAAAACTGACAAATACACTGCTCTGACCCTTGTCTCCACAAACACCAACCTGACTCTGGTCTGGGATGGACATGAACAGAAAGCGATATCTGATCCCTGGAGCACCGCCCAGCGCCACGAGGACCTGCACAGGGCAGAGTGGGCGCTATGCAAATAGGAATTACTATTTATTCGTCATGGTAAAGCGAACCTTGAATACAATATGGACAATGTAGTACCGATGATACATACATGGCACACGTTAATGCTATCTGGCGGTTCTAGTAACGTTTCCAAGGCACTGTTTGGCCTCTCGCTTCGCCCGCGCCGCAGAATGTCAGAACAGCCTTGGAAGGCGAGGGCACCGCTGCCTGGTTTGGTGTATTGCACGTAGAAGTGGATTTGTAAGGTTTTCATTGGTTCACAGTTGTCTCTGGAATGACGAAAACCCCGAGAAGGGTTTTACAGGACCGGAGACGGCACCCCGCTGTTCCACACAGACGCAGCAAGTATCTGTTTTGAATGAGGAACATAGCTGCCACTCACACAAGGCTGACTTCTTTTATGACGGTTTTAGTTGCTAATATGTAAAATCTTCTCGATATATTTGAACTACGACACTCTGTAACTTTCTGAGCTCTCTGAACAGATGGTTCTTTTTTTGCCGATTTATATAGCGCGAACTCGACCCGAAGGTATCGGGGCGCCTCACCCGAGCACCCGTTACGTAACACAAGGACACATTCATATTTTGGTAGGCGCGGGGAGATTATTTCCCAGAATCACCGCATGTTGGGCAGAGGCTCGAACGGAGGTCCCCAACTCCAAAGTCGGCATCTCTGGCCGTGAGGCCACATCCCCTCCCCTCTTTTTCACAAGTACGTTGTGAAGTTTACCATTCCAGTGCACGTGTTCTACTGCAGCCCCAGGGAAGCGGGTCACTTTTGAGGCCAACCTCAGTGCACAGGTGCGTGAGGGCGAGGGATAGTGGGACTGAGGGGCAGCATTAGTTCTGACAACACAACAAGCACTCTCCCTCACGCCCACCCTGCCCCACACATCGGCTGCATGCAACCAGAGCTTACGGGTTTATAGACAGAAACAGTGTGCGCAAGATCACAACACTTGTCAGCCTTCCTGCGGTACCTTCCATAGGACTCCAGCACTTAATATTTTACAAATTAAGCACTGAAGCGGCTCGCATACCCTGACTGCGAAGCGCCCCGAGACCGCCGACTCAAGAGAAGCAGCCAAGGCTGGCGGAGAGCCGGCAGATTCAAATCAAATGAGAAAGCAGAAGACGGCATCTCTTAGAACATCGCAATTAAGGTTAACTTCGCAGGTCATTTGCATTCTAACCATTTTACACCTTTTGCTACAAAAACGAGCTATTGCGACTACAGAGACTCCACGCATTTGTATATACTAACCCCCCCTCCAAAAACGAGCAGAGGGCACCGAAAGACACCACCGCCTTTCTCCGAGGCAGAGCAGAAATGCCTCGGAGAAAGGCAGCGTCCTTTTCGGATTCGGGGGCGTGTTTTGCTGTTATCTCCTCCAGCCATTGGCTGGAGGAGTTAATGAAACGGAATGCAAAAAACACGCCCCCCGATCCGAAAAGGACGGGGCGTAATCGGAGTGACTGACCTCTTCTCCAGTGGCTGGCCAGCATTCAAGAGGTCAGCCAATGGAGAACAGGGGAGAAGAGGGGCGGGTGCAAGCCCCTCTTCTCCAAGTCATTAGATCTCGCGAGCGAGACTGCGCAAGCGCAGCCTTCGCTAGCCGAGACCTAAAAAGTAGGGCCTGTCTTTAATGGACACAAGCAATTAAAGTTTGTTGAAACAGCAAATGATTGTTTTGGAAAGTAAATGTAAATGCAAAGAAGCCTCCACCCCCCAGTGCCTTGAGACCCTCATGGGTGAGAGCTGTGTTTTACAAGCCCTTGATTGATTGATTGATTGATTGATTGGAGGTTGTCTGCTTTCTTTTGTAGACCATCATCCCTGCACTTTCATTGGCATTCATATGGGATCACAAATCGGTATGCAAATAGTTCATCCTAGACATGTACATTCGACTCTAAAGGTAGTGGCGTATGGAAATCCAATTGCAGTAATTGCTTTATTTTCAAGTCAGCTCCTTTGCTATGTTCCTCCGAGTATCATCCACTTTAATTGGACAAACCTTAAGAACTGCTCAGTGAACTGCAAGAACTGCAAGAACTGCTCAGTGTCTCTGCTCATCAAAGGTGGAATCCTCTTTCCTGGCCACCAAGGTGGTGCCGCATTCCTCACAAAGGAACCAAACGAGGGAGAGCTTCATGCACGCCTAGAGGTCTGTGAAACCAATAGTCGAAGTGGAGGGCAGGCTGGATCTGAAGGGCACAACCTGACAATACCTTTTTAATTTTAGAAAAGCAGTTCCCCTACTTTTTGTCAAAAGACAACCGTCCAGAAAAGGTTATTAACTGAAGTGTAAGGCAGAGAGTCTCCTGTGCTGTTAAATAGAGGGAGGAGCAGACAGCAAACCAAGTCTTCTAGCCAAGGTGCCTGTTTCCTGTAAGAAATGTAAATGTGTGCAACTGTTCAATCTGCAAATGTAAAGGGTGCTTGGAAGCCGGTATTGGCTTTAATTGATGGAATCACTTGAAGCCTCCTGGTGACACAAATTCATTCTTTTTTTAGAGGTATTGTAAAAGAGCTACCAGTTAAGATGGGAAGTTTGTGCTTTTAAATGACAGCTGCCCAAAGAACTGCCTAATGACACACATTTATTCTTTTTTGAGCGCTATTGTAAGGGAGTTACCAACTCAGCTGTGAGGTGTGTGCTTTTAAAACAAAATTATAAACAAAACACTGCATTACATACAGTCTGCAAAAATTCTATATTTTGGAAACACTTTTTATCTTAAACCTTTTTGCACATTCCGTGGCAGACTATCTTATACCATGTGATACCAAGTTTAAAATGATGACTTGCATGTTCACAGTGCTTTCTGTCACAGACTGGGACCTTGTAGCACTAAACATACCCAAGTCACTATTTTCCACTGCACCAACCAGGATTGAATTGTGTGACTCACTTTTGCGGTGAATCGAGGTTTTGTAATGTACGATAGAGCATAACCTACTGATTTATATAACTGGTACTACATTTTCATTTAAGCTGTGCATCGTTTTATACGTAGTTACCTGAAGGTGAAAGACCGAAAAAAGTTACAGAATATTTTGGTTTTTAGCCATGCCCGCACGCTCACTTACCTTGCCCTCTTGCACGCAGCGTCACACTTCCCATACTTTTTTTAATGCACTTCGACCCCTGTGTGAAACAATAAATTGTCTAGTGCTTCATTCACATGCTGCAGTAAGTATTCACAGAAAATATTTTGAACAATAATATTTTGGTATCAGTATAAAAAGCTAGCAGCCCAGCAGGAGATTACAGCCAGTGTACAATATAAACTGCAACTCGGAACTGTCTTTTTCACACTCTGTGAACTGCATTTTTATCTTCAGTTTTCCATTAATGAAGAAATAATGCATTATAAGGGTATTTTAAAATAATGAACCCTTGCAGCTTTTGAATTCCGCATTAGGGGCCCAGGAGCTGCTTCCTTGGCTTGCTCTTGGACCCATTAGTGAACCTAAATCCGCTTTTCAACTAAGTCTCATTTACTCAGACAAAGTTTGTTTTTCTTTCATTCCAGCGCTGATTATGTAAGTGCAGTGCAACGTCAACTGTAAACACTTGTTTGAAGTATTTACAGGAAATAAAAAAGAAATTAGCTTCTCATTACAATTCTCTTTATATACCTTAGATGAAAATATGTCAGTGGAAAGGTAACACTCAGGACACAATAATTAATCCCTCAGTTACGCAACCGCCCCTACCAACAGAGTTAGGCAGCTGGAGATTGCACAGCACACAGCATTTTAACCCACAGTCAATGATGAAAGCATGTCCAGGTCTCAGAGACTCACTGCAATTAATTCCAACCTGCCTGGTCCTGCCTGTAGGGATGCCAGGAGCTCCACCCAGGGATTCCTCACCCACACCCTGGGATTCCTCTCCTCCACCCAGGGATTCCTCACCCACACCCTGGGATTCCTCTCCTCCACCCAGGGATTCCTCACCCACACCCTGGGATTCCTCTCCTCCACCCAGGGATTCCTCACCCACACCCTGGGATTCCTCTCCTCCACCCAGGGATTCCTCACCCACACCCTGGGATTCCTCTCCTCCACCCAGGGTTTCCTCTTCCCTCTCATGGAACGTATTAATATTCTTCAAATCAAAGAGCACATATGCATTAATGTGGTGACACATTAGCCTGCTGATAAATACTTGAACTTCTTACTTGCCCAAGGTGAACCTCACGCGTGATGTCATCAGCGGTGTTGGATTATTTTGTTTCTGTTGTTGACATAGAAACTAAATCAACAATAGCAGACTCACTGCACATGCATTGGACGCCATCCTGAAAAACACGAGGGAAGTGGCCTGTTGGAAAAGCATGCTTCCAATGCTGCTTGTTAGTCCTCTGAATATCAAACAGCATTGTGCAAGGGACAATAAGTGCAAGAAACCCACAAGGGCATCCTCACATGTATCCTTAAAAATGCAACGCTTTATGGTACAGCTCCCACCTCACGCATGAATGCACCAGTGCGACCGCATCTTTTGTTTAATACATGACGTCTCCAAAGTTCTAGAAAGTTTGCCTCAAGTTTTGATCTTTCCTTCAGTCTGATGAGCAGCAGAAAGCAGTGAGGACTGAAGCTTACAGTGCGCATGATGCACTCCCTGCACAAAATGCACTCTGCTATTTGCACCGCAGTACATGTTTCTTGCTGCTGCCCCTGTGGGTTTTCAGGCTTTGGATGTTGGGATTGGAATACTGTATTGTGTTTGAATTGGTGATTTTCCTTTGGTCCCTTGCTCCTGTTCCTGGAATTTAAGCTGAGACTGTAGTGATGTCCTGCTCCAAGCCCTGCATGCCGTCTACCTGTTTCTCTAATCGCAAACGTCTGTTTATTTAATTTAGTATTGATTTAATTTATTTGCAGATTTACACAGAGACTGGACCCAGAACTATCAGTGCGTTTTATATGAAAAGAGTTACTATTGCTTGTAGGCAGGTTACATGAACAAAATTGATACTGTATTTACTAAATAACATAGGAGCATTTCAAAGGGTATATATAACGAGAGCAATTAGTGGCCTTGCAAGACAGTACAGTTAAGAACAAGCATTTACAATGCAACGGTCTCGGCATTGTTAAAGTTAGACCTATTGGCATTGCTCATGACATTATTTTTGTTTGTTTTTGTTTTTAACAATGCCGTTTATTTAAATGTTTTGAAAGCAAAAACATAAACAAAAATAATGTCATAAGCAATGCCAATAGCTCTAACTTTACCAATGCCAAGACCATTGCATTGTAAATGCTTGTTACATTGGGCTTCTATGATAATATTCTTGCTTGAAACCAAGCAATCTTGCGATCTGCTTTCCTTGTACAGTGAATAGTTCACTATTAAAATATTCCAGCAATAAATGAGTGGGAAAAGGTTATAAAATTCAAATGAAGTAAAGCCTGATTGGAAAGGAATGGACTAGCAGCGCGAACAATAACTAAGCAGTAAAAGGGTATTTTTTCTTGGGATGACTGGGCACAGAAATCAGCATTGAACTTTTAGACACACCGAAGTATTTTTATATAACACATGGACTTTTATTGTTGATATTATGTAGCATAATATAAACATAGTTTGTCAAAAATTAATAATACTATCGATCAGCAGTGCCTTCAATAGTGTTGCGGGCTTTCTGAGTGACAGCTCCACCATGACAATATAGCATCTTTCGGATACCGGGTAATTTCATTAGATATCCATTGATCTGACTTATATGAAAAATATATTTAATGTTCTCATTCTCGGGTGCATATGGACTATTGGCACATTTGCATTCCACGGCCAGCGCGTTGCCACGAGCTCTCCTCCTTCAGTGATTGGATGTGAGCCCTCATTCCACTAGACTGCAAATTTACAAGTCGAGGAACAAATTCGAGAACCATAAACCAGCGCGGCGTCCTCCTTGAAGCGCCGCGCGTGGCACAGGCGGTCCACCGATAGAATCAATCGTGAACCAGCATGTGTTAAACTAAATTGGATTCAGCTGGTTCTGCTTCAGGTCCTGAAACCCGCACACAAGAGCAGGTAGAATTAGAAGGAAATTAACTACAGGCAACACGAATAATCGCATCTCGTCTGTTCTTTGTTCTTCGCGGCAGTGCTCATTGCTAGTCAAGCGGATGTGCCCTGTTTCTCGTCTGGAGCGGCGGCGCGTTGTTAACACCTTAATTAAAAAATAAATAAATGCGGGACTGTCATTGTTGCTCGCGCAGGAGCTTTTTGAACTCAAGTGTTCCGTTTCCTTGCGTTTTTTTTTTTAATGATTTGTATTGAGGAGAAAAACACTTATGACATTCAGAAAACAAGCCGAGGGCACCGGAAGACACCACCGCCTTTCTCCGAGGCAGAGCAGAAATGCCTCGGAGAAAGGCAGCGTCTTTTTCGGATTCGGGGGCGTGTTTTGCGGTTTAACGAAACGGAACGCAAAAAACACGCCCCCCGATCCGAAAAAGACAGGGCTTCAACGGAGTGACTGACCTGTTCTCCAGTGGCTGGCCAGCATTCAAGAGGCCAGCCAATGGAGAACAGGGGAGAAGAGGGGCGGGTGCAAGCCCCCCTTCTCCAAGTCATTAAATCTCCGGACTTCCGGTCTGCCGACCGGATGGTCCCGAAACCTAACAATGATGGAAAAGAAAGGTGGTTTACTGCAAGACAGTAGGGATGGGAGGTCAGATCAGCGTTTTGCATAGAGTGTCCGGACCACTGGAGATCCAGGTGTTTAGTGCCTTCCTGAACAGGAACCCTGATGTGATCTGGCGGAGTTTGGGGGGGGGGGAGTTTATTTCAAGCCTTTGAGCTTAAGACCGTGAGCGATTTTCCTCCCTTTGACACCAATCTAAAGGCAGGTTTTGTAAGCAGATTGGCATTTGCTGATCTCAAGCGTCTGGAGGGAACATAGCGCTTAAAACCAGTGTGAAGGTATTCGGGCCCCGAGAATGGAAGGCCCTAAAAGTGATAACGAGGACCTTAAACAGAATGAGTTTGTGAATTAGTAGCCAGTGTAGGATATCTAGTGCCGCTGTTGCGGACGATCGTGATAGAGCGCCATATGATCCTGAAATTTGTAGGGGTGCATCATATTCACCGTTAGTCAGCACCCACATATTAATCAACATAGGTTTAGAAGTGCCATAGAACTGGGTTTACTATAATCGTCTAACATAGAAGTGATGGAAATTGTAATAACGTTGTGCAAGAATTAATGTTGTAGATTATCGTGAATGTATTTAGTATAATGCGGATCATTAGTTTTCACAAAGCAATGTAATAGATTAAACGTGTGCCACGTTAGAATAAAAAATGTAGGTTGCTTATTTACAAGATGATGATGTCGAATTAATGCTTCAAATGTTATTTCGTAGTGTGTTTAATTTTGTAAGGCCTAACCGCATATGCATTAGAAGAGAAGGCCTGTTCATTTCTTATATTAGCTAAATTTTGTAGGCCGAAAAGGATTCCCTTGGTAAAGGCTCGGGGTGTAGAGAAATGTAAAACTTCAAGATGCGAAGAGTTTTTCCTTTCATTCCCATGTTTCTGTTGCAGGTGCAAGGACATTTAGCTCGTTAGTGAGAATAAGTCTTTGTTTAGGAGTTGAAATGCTGTGAGAAGCCGACAGGGGAGTGCATTGGAATGTGCAATTATAACTTTTAGTATGGAAGGTGCCTGGGACCCAAGGTCAAGCCAACGGACGATGGAAGATGGACAGCTCGGGATGGAAACTTACCGGATGAAGACCTGGCTGAAGAGGTGTGCCGAAGGCGTGTTTTACGATTTTGGGATTTTGTATTAGGGACAGTGCCCCGTAGGTTGAGCAGATGAGGATTAGGTGGGAAGCTAGAAGGAGCATCTTAGATCGAGCTCTCACTAAGTGAAGACTTCTTAGGAAGTTTCACTTCTGACACCTTTTCATGATTCTCTTGCCTGGGAGGGAATGCGAAGTAGGGATGCCACTTTAGAATAATGCAGGGACAGAAATGTTCTAACCAATGATTCCAAAGATTGATATCAGCATAACGATCCTTTATTTGATGCTTTTAGAATCAGTAATTCTTTTCATTTTTAGACGAATGCGAATCCTGCGTAGGTTGGCGTTTGTATTAGTGCCCATTTATCTGTTGTGCCTTGTATTAAGATGCCTTTATGTCCAGATGTTTTTGCTCATAATAAAATCTCGAAAATTCTAAACCCGGAGTCTTTATCCTTTCCAACGATGTCAAATTGCGGCAGATACATTTTGATAATTGTGTTTACTCCCTCTACGCTATCCAGCAAGTAAAAAGATCTTGGCGACCTGAGAGGGTTCTTGTGGGTAATTAGATAGACAAGAATCCGGCCCCATCAGTTGGTGAGGGAAGATTTAGATTAGGATAAGTGATCCTTGAGGCCCATAGACGCTAAGTGATGGTGAATCATCAGATGGTGAGCAGCGGACGACGGCGGCTGATGGATGTTGACGGAGAGTAGCAGTGCGGCGGAAAGCAGCAGTTCGAGGAGGAGTGAGTATGAATAGGGTGAGAGGTTTGTAGATTGCGGTGTTGATTTGTTGTGTGATGTCTTGCGGAGTTGGTGTGAGTGTTGAGTGATTGTGAGATCAGGCTGTGAGCGCGCGCAGTCCGGGAAAGTCTTAGGCTCGACGAGTAGCTTAAGCGATTGTGGTGTAGAAGACACCCGCGGTAGATTTTGTTGACCACCCGAAGGAGATCGTGAGGCGCCATCGAACACCTGGACCGAGATAGGGGGAACGAATGTGTGAGTGCATGACAAACCGATGCTGGTCGTAGGTTGTTGTATGTGGATTTGAGTATTTGTAACCTATCAGAGGCGATTTGTCTGGCCGGACAGGGAGAGACAGTTGCCAACCGAGGTCGACAACTTCGAGAGACTGTGGACGTACAGTCAGAGAAGTAAGTTGTTTGGGACAAACGGTTATTTCAGCGTATGAATGGGACGAATGCAAGGGTGAGACGTGGGTTGTGAAGGAGGGAAACTTCTGCGAATGGAGGAAAAGTGACGTCAGAGGGTGTCGCGCTGCAATAGGTCGGTTGGTCTGAGTCGCGCTGTTATTGGAGGATTGACAGGAAGTAAACAAAAATATTGTGTGCGATCGAAACTTGGCCATCATGAAATGTTTTAAAGTTTTCCAAGAATTGTGTAGAGGTGACAAACATGTGGTTACTCGTGGGGGAGAAGAAGCCCCTCCTGAGGATACTCCGGCACATTATATGGCAAGAAATGTGGGATTGCATACTATAATTTGGCTTGAAAATTGGTATAAAATGACCCAGGGTGAGGGAGAATTAGCTTTACCGAGATATGGTTCATTCAGGTTGGAAGTGTTGTGTCAGTTGAA
Source organism: Triturus cristatus (assembly GCF_964204655.1). Classification (NCBI taxonomy): domain Eukaryota; kingdom Metazoa; phylum Chordata; class Amphibia; order Caudata; family Salamandridae; genus Triturus; species Triturus cristatus. The sequence continues at coordinate 1,845,571,602 of NC_140590.1, forward strand.
GTCTGTGATGGCGGCTTTACGACCTTTGCCAAGGCCAACACAGTTTGAAGCATTGCATGCGTGGATTAGAGCAGCGCATGATAGGAGAAGAGACAGAAACCAGGAAAGGGTGAAAAAGTCGATTAAGGCATTTCAGGATGCGAGATGGGATGCAGAAGAGAAAAGATGGAGAGCACAGGCAATAGAAGGGCACAGATTGTATCCCTTATTAGTAAAGACTGATGGTTCAAAGGAAAAGAGAGTGGATGATGAGGAAGACAGTGATACCGATGATAGCCTACTAGTGAGGTTATTATCCGAAACCACTCCCATACAACTCAGATGCCCCTGAAGGGAGGTCAGCTCAAATGGAAGGGACTGGGGGAGTACCAATTCAGTCAGATGTGAGAGTAGAAGGGAAGATCTCGACAGGAGCTGAGGGCACTAGGAATCAGTCTGTAGTTAGCGCAGAGGTTGGGAGAGGTGCGAGGTTACCGGATGCTCTAAAAGGTACCGGTCACTATTGGACCTATTGTTTCCGTTTACAACCCAGATCAAGAGAAGGTTGGAAGCTCAGTACATTCAGCTGTAGGAGTGTGGCCGAGGGAAGTGGGTCAGTGAGTGGAATGGAGCAGATTCCAAAGCCTATAGAATGGAGTACGCCATTACCAGCCACAGCAGACTCCTCGAGGTGACAGGGAGAGCCGAGACCAGTGAGACCGAGGTCGTTGGCTGAGTCAAGATCAGACTTGCGAATGTGGACACCACCAGTGAGAAATCAGACCCAGAGTGTGATAACAGCAGAGAGCGAACGAGGCACAATAGTGAATCGTTCTGTTACCATGAGTATGTCAGAAGAGAGTAGGTAACAGGAACGAGAATGTGAGTAAAATGAAAGGGATGGTGTAGCTTGTCGAGAAGTACTGAAGGGAGCCCTGAAAGGGAGGATGTTAGATGTTGTAAGGTTGAAGGCAGAGGTAGATGAGATAATAAGTGAAAATTTACCTCTTGAGAGAACATTAATGTACGAACAAGATGAGTTACTCTTCGTTGCGAAAGACGTGACTCGCAAAGCACGAACCGCTCATGAGAAATTGTCAGAATTGGCCAAGCGGTATGATGTGGATTTGTCCAAAACGAAATCATTGCAAGGAAGTTATAGGTTGCAGTACAGTGATCAGGAATTGGAAGAGAAAAGAGTCATGGGATTGAGAACCCATATCAAAGATCTGATCATAGCAATGCGTGCATGGATTATGCTTGATAAGTGGGAAGAAAGGTGGTCCAAGAAGAAAAGCTCTAAGAGGACAATAGGAGGGACACCACCTCCGGGTGGAGGGATGACGAAGATAGGGAATTACCCTTTACGAGAGGTGCAGAATGGAGGAAATGTACATGTACCTTGGAGTAGGGGTGATTTGGCTGCCTTCACAAATGATTTTCCCTGATTAAGGGAGAAACCTGTGGAGTGATATAAGCAAGTCGATCGCTTTGTCAAAATCTCAAAAGTGTTGTGGGTTGATTTGAACACCTTATTGATATTGTGGTTGCGAGTGATTTGTGGACGGCATGTAAAATTGCTGTTGAGTGGCCGACTTCGGAGCCTGACAGGGATCCAATCTCGAATGGTCCGTCGCCTATAGTGATGAAAAAGTTTGAACAGGTGATTACTTGGTTGAAGTCGAAAATCTCACCTCAGGACATCGATTGGGTGAAGATAGATAGGACAGTTCAAGAGCCTAAGGAGACTGTGCATGAGTTTTATGAGAGACTTTTGCAGGCTTTTAAACAGTATAGTGGTCTAGATGTGTTGGATACAAAGGACATGGGACAGTTTGTTTCCAAGTTTGTGTTGGGATTGAGGCCAGAGGTTAGTCTCATGATACAGCAGCATCTGATTTGTTGGCAGAACAAGCCTGTAGATGAGATTTTACGGTATGCTAGATACTGTAGCGGTGAGATAGAATCCAAGCACACGAAGTTAAAGGATAAAGTGATGCTTGTTCAAATGCAAACAGCCTAGGGACAGCCTAATGGGGGAACAGGGAAACAATCAAGGAGGAATCCAGAATGTTCAGGGTCAGGGAAGGCCAAAGTCAATAGATCCTAAGACAGGGATGGATGTGGCGACATTGAAAAAGACTACAGCATGTCATCTTTGTCACCAGATTGGACACTGGAGACGCGAGTGTCCTTTGAACCCTTTGAATCAGATACAGCAGGAAGGAGAAATAGTTCAGGTTCCTGTGGCGGACATGGTCCCTACATGGACGCGACCTAAAATGGCCAAAGGCGGGACGGGTGTTCCTCAGATGCAGGTTCCCCAACCACCCAAGATACAGAATATGCAACAGGGAGCTCGAACAGATTTGCAGATGCCTATGTTTGAAGAGAGTGAGGAATACGACCCAAATTTGTTGGCACGACCATGCTTGAGAGGAGAAGAGGATTGTGCGCTTGAAGCTGTCTTAGAGGTAGATCAGAGGGGACCCTTTGTGGAAGCAGATATTGATGGTCACCCTACGACCTTTTTGGTTGATACGGGCGCTACTCGATCGACTGTATGATTTGCAGTGGTCCCAGACCTACCCCTTTCTGGACAATCAATCCAAGTCGTTGGCGTAGCAAATAAGAAGCCGACTAGCCCATTGACGGAACCAATTCCAGTAAAGATAGGGCACTTTAGAGATAAACACCAGTTTGTGGTGTGCGATTCTAGTCCAGTTTGCCTGTTAGGTAGAGACCTGTTGTGCAATTCAGCTTGCACAACAGGTCTCTACCCATCTATTGTACCCCGAAGGGAGTGGAAGTACAGACGAGGGATGACGATGCGACCTTTAAGGTTGCGAATCAGCGTGTGTGTATAGAAATGTACCCAGCGTTGACGGTGGAGGAACTCCCACTTGATCTGAGGGATTCAGTGTCAATTGATGTATGGGACCTCAGTGGGGAGGAGATTGGATTAGTCAAGGGGGTAGACCCAGTGAAAATCCAGATTAAGCCGAATGTAGAGTTCCCTAGGACGCCGCAGTATAACTTGTCACCCGAAACTATTGCAGGGATTAAGCCTGTAATTGAGTCTATGATCAAGCAGGGAATTCTGAAGGAGATCATGGGTAGCCTAGCCCATGCAATTCACCTATTATGGGACTACAGAAACCGAGTGGGAAATTCAGGATTGTACAAGATTTGCGAAAGATTAATGAGATAGTCGTTCCATGTTGTCCAGTGGTACCGAATCCATCTGTGATCCCGTTTCAGATCCCATGTAAAGCCGAATGGTTCACAGTGATTGACTTGTGTCAAGCCTTTTTCTCGATTCCTCTGCATTAGGAGAGCCAATTTCTTTTTGCTTTTCGGCTGGAAAATCGTATGTTAACGTGGTGTCGTATCCCACAGGGGTATACGGAGAGCCCGTCTATCTTTAATCAGATCTTGAAGAAAAATCTCGAAGGTCTTGTGTTGCCGCAGAACTCTGTTCCAGTGCAGTACATTGACGATCTGCTTGTTGCGTCGGAAACTGAAGACGCTTGCAGGATCGATACCGTTGCTCTGCTGAACTATCTGGCGGAGAATGGGCATAAAGTGTCTCCGAACAAACTGCAGTACTGCCTGAGTGAGGTACAGTATTTGGGTCACAGAATTGAGAAAGGCAAGAGAAAGGTGTCACCCGATCGCATTGAGGCTATTATGAGAATGCCTGTTCCTACTACTCAAAGCGAAGTTCTAATGTTCTTGGGAATGGTTGGTTACTGTCGCCAATGGATCCCAAACTTCTCCTTTGAAGCGAAGCCTTTACAGCGGCTTACGCGTAAGGATGTGAGTGATCCGGTACCATGGGACGAAGACTGTTTATGGTCATTTTTGAGGCTGAGAGAAGCTTTGTGTTGCGCTCCAGCTTTGGGAATGCCTGATTACAACAAGGCATTTGCCTTATTCTGCTGTGAAAGGGAAGGTTGTGCATTGGCAGTTCTAACTCAGGTTCATGTAAATGTCCGTAGACCAGTTGCCTATTTTTCAGTTACTTTAGATCCAGTAGCATCTGCGTTGCCCGGATGTCTCAAATCCGTTGCTGCAACAAGTGTCAGTATCGAAAGATGTGAGAGCATTGTCATGGGTCATCCGCTTACAGTCTATGTACCACATTCTGTTGAATTGTTGATGACCAGGACTAAAACACAGCACCTCACGAACAATAGGTTGACGCGTTATGAACAAGTCATCCTTGCTGCAGACAACGTGACGCTGAAGAGGTGTTCTGTTTTAAATCCTGCTACACTGTTGCCTATTCCAAATGTAGACGATGAAGATTGTGAAGATCATGATTGTCTTGATGTGACTGACTTGTGCACCAAACCGAGACCCGACATTGTTGATGAGCCGCTCCCAGTCTCAGATGAGATTTTCTTTGTGGACGGTTCATGCCTAAGAGACAGTGCTGGTCGATTAAGAGCAGCGTTTGCTGTATGTACCATCACTGGAGTGGTTCAGGCCGCTTGTTTAGAAGGAGTATACTCCGCGCAGGTGGCTGAGCTTATTGCTTTGACCCGTGCCTGTTTGGCTGCTGACAAGATCCGTATAATGATCTATACCGATAGTCAGTATGGGTTTGGTGTCGTTCATGACTTCGGACAGCTATGGTTACAGAGAGGGTTTATGACATCTTCTGGTTCACCCATCAGAAATGGGGATTATGTGAGACAATTGTTGGAAGCATTGCAATGTCCAGAGGAAATTGCAGTTGTCAAGTGTTCTGCACACACCAAGGGGGATGACTATGCAGATGAAGTTGCTCGATTTTGTGCAGAACAGGGATGTACATTCACTGAGAGGCATGTCGAGAAGGGCCAAGAAGGAACCGATTTCAACGTGATGCTAGCCATGGCTGATACATGGGAAGAATTGAAACGGTTGCAGAATGAAGTTTCTGATCAAGACCTGGATAGTTGGATACGAGCTGGATGTGAGAAGGGAGATGTGGATGTATGGATTTCGAATGATGGACGAGCGGTGTTGCCGGAATGTCTGTTGAATCCAATGGCAAGGTTGATACATGGTGCTGTACATCTTGGCAGAGATGCGATGGTGCGAGTGTTTCGCCAAACGTGGTACAACCCAAAGTTTTTTGTAGTAGTTGAAGCCATGTGTCAGAGATGTGTTACGTGTCAACAAATGAATGTGGGGAAAAGGACAGCTGTGACTGAGTCATATTGGGAGGTCAGGTGGGCCTTTCAACCGAATGCAGTTGGATTTCATTGAGATGCCAAAGTGCAATGGGTTAAGGTACATATTAGTTGTAGTATGTGTCTTTTCTAGATGGGTGGAGGCTTACCCAACGCGTAGGTGTGACACACTCACCGTAGCCAAGTTACTACTGAGAGAGCTTATCCAGAGGTTCGGTTTTCCGACCTCTTTTGAGTCAGACAGAGGAACACATTTTCATAGTGAGATCATGAAATTGCTTTGTGCTGCCTTGAATGTGGACCAAAGGTTGCATTGCAGTTACCGACCAGAGGCTTCTGGGATTGTGGAACAAGTTAATGGGACTTTGAAAGCACGGATGGCAAAAGTGTGTTCTTCGACCTCCTTGAAATGGCCAGACGCATTACCCTTAGTTCTCATGAGTCTCCGTAGTGTGCCTGATAGGAGGACTGGATTGTCACCTCATGAGATCCTCATGGGGAGAGCGATGCGCTTGCCAGCGATACCTGCCACTGCTTTGATTAACATCACTGATGATTTGATTCTCGACTATTGTAAGGGCCTAGCTGACGTAGTCCGTTCTGTGTCTCAGCAGGTGCAAGCAGCAGCTGTTCCAGCCGCAACTGATCTGTGCCACGACTTATGCCCAGGGGATTGGGTACTTGTGCATAAACACGTGAGGAAGAGTTGCCTGGATGCTCGTTGGCGTGGGCCGTACCAGGTAATCCTGGTTACGAATACAGCAGTGAAGTGTGGGGGATTGCCGAACTGGGTGCATGCCTCCCATACCCGTAGAGTTACAGCACCCTTGGAAGATACAGCCCCTCTTGTGAATGAAAATCCAGCTGAGGTGGCAGAGCCATCTGAGAGGGCAAGTCAAGCTGTAAGGGTTGCTGACGCAGCTGGTTGTGCACTAGACCGAGCTGAAAGGGGATGTGCAAGTCGAAGCCCCGATTTTGACTCAGATGAAGAAAGTGTTGCTGTGGGTGGAGTAGAGTCAAATTCTGCCGAAGAAGGAAGTAGTGCACAGGGTACTCGAAGGGAGAGCAGAAGTGCCACAGAAGCAGAAAGAGTTTGGCCTGTGAGTCAGAGACGGGTAAACTTGCGATTGGCACCAGGAAGAGATCTTGCCCCAGTTTCTGAAACGTCTGAATCGGAGCAGAGTGAAGAAGAGCAAGCCGAAGGTGGCCTGAGAAAGTCGAGGAGAGTAAGAGTGCCGTGTCAAAGGTACGCCTCACCAGAGTGGACATACGCTGTGACTGGTGCCAGGCATACCGAGCACGGGGAGGCCGAGATCCTTGACACTGGTCAGCAGTTCTCCGAACCTGAAAATAGAAGTGTTGCTGAAGATTCCAGGATTGGAAATCGATGGGATATTGACCCTCAATATTCCAAATCCACCGCTTCTGAGTAAAGTTTGTGAACTGATTGTGGACACCTTAGTCTTTCCGACCTTTGTTGTTATACCAGCACCTCAGGAGTTGGCGACACTTCGGATTGAAATCTTGCAGGAGGTCCTGGAGCTTTTGGGACCGAATATTGTTTTGGACTGATGGTGAACTCTCGTTGTATAAAAGTCTGAAAGAAGATAACCTAGACCAGAGTGGAAGAAGAATACATTTAGGGACTTTCCGTTAGAGAAAACGAGAGAAGGCTAGGGAAGTCTTTTTCTGGACTGTGTAAATAAGGAACTGAAAATTGTTAGGGGTTTTCCAGCTTCAAGGTAGTGGTTGAACTGAATTGACGAGAAATATTTGGATGAGAAAGAGACTTTTACCTGTTGTCATTGAACGGAATCTGGAAAATTTTACGAAAATGGCAGAAGCTGGAAATACTCACCGTAGGGCTAAACTAGTGATAGGTTCACTTTAAGGGGTAGTGATAGCTGCTATAGTTGCGATAGTTGTAGCCTCATATATAGTGTCACAAAAGCAGGAGGAGGAGGTACAGGGGACACCTACACCTACCACTTCCAGCCAAATAGGGGTTACTATAGGAGCTCAAAGAGCTTTGACACTTGAAGAAAGTCGTAGATTTCATGTAGATCTGTCTAGAAGTGATTTCAAGCTTAATGCGTATGCAAAGCTGTTATATGAGTATGTTGATGCGATGGATGCGAAAGATTGCTATGTGTGCATGCAGCTGCCTTCTTCTGTAGATGAGGGTATTAGATACTATCACCTTCCACTAACGTATGGGATTTCTTGCAGCTTATTGCTTAGCATTTTTTATGAGAGGAAATAGTTCGAGTATTTCTTTTCCAATTACGATGCAGTACTTCGTGAAGTTCCAGCATATAAGCATCTAAATAAGTATGATTATTATTATTATTATTATTATTATAAGTCAGAAGACAGACTTCGGACTTATTTCTACCGACTATGAGTTTAGATACCGCTTATGCGCATAGACATAATTTGACATTCTCATTGTCGGAAACTGAAATGATCAAATTGAGGATAGATATAGAAAACTAACCCAGACACGAAACACAGAAGAGAGAGTCCAGTAGATTGGACTGAGGAGGAGAGATTACACAGATCCAAGGGAAGTTATGGCCCTATAGCGTTCAATCAAGTGCAGAAGGGGAAGTTGTGTGTGGGACGTCCTCAAACCTATTATGATAAGGTTCCAGTGGGACATAGTACATGTGACCATACCTTTACTATGGAGGACTCTGCTAAGAACCTTTTGCAAGGTCCGGTACAAGTGATTCCAACGGTATATTTTGTGTGCGGAAGGAATGTTTATGTGAGGTTGCCTGCGAATTGGTATGGCACATGTTACATGGCTATCATTTTTCCGAAGATTTATCACACAGAAGATTTAAATTTGTTTGAGACAGGACATCATTTTAAAGTACGAAGAGCTGCGAGTGCAGGAGCAGGGATAGGTGATATCTTCGGAGCAATGATACCCGGCCTGGGTGTGGTCTTGAATGACGTGAAGATAAGAAAGTTGGCGACTGTGGTCAATGAATACGGCGAGGTCATTGCTGTTGGTTGATTGAGAGATGCTATCGATAAGAACGATGGTTTTGCAAAATCGTCTTGCTTTAGACGTGCTACTGGCAAAAGAGGGCGGAGTCTGTAAATTGTTGAAGGTCCATGAATGTTGTACGTATATTCCAGACAATATCAAGGATCTGGAGAAATATATAGACAACATTACAATGATTCATCAAGAGATTGTGGATTTGGCTGAAGAGAATGTGTGGGAAAAGATTGGTAAAGGATTTGGTCGTATTGGGAGTTGGTTTGCAAATTTGGGAAAAGGGTTCCTTGGATTCGTGTTGAAGCCATTAATCATTATTGTGGTTTGTGTGATCTGTTTGTGGGGACTTATGAGAGCCTGTAAGTGGTACAGGGGAAATAATGTTGAAAGAGCTCTTAGAGCGAATGAGAGACGAATGGCGAGACTGCAGGACAGTCAATATCAGAATCTTAAGCGGATGGAGGGGTTCTGACAGAGTAGAATGGCTACCACCACTGTTTAGGTCGGTTCTTTCTCCAAAGGGAATGAGGTTGTGATGATGTGATAACAATTGTCATCAAAGGGGGGAAACTGATAGAGCGCCATGTGATCCTGAAATTTGTAGGGGTGCATCATATTCACCGTTAGTCAGCACCCGCATATTAATCAACATAGGTTTAGAAGTGCTATTGAACTATGTTTATAGTAATCGGCTAACATAGAAGTTATGGAAATTGTAATAACGTTGTGCAAGAATTAATGTTGTAGATTATCGTGACTGTATTTAGTATAATGCGTATGATTAGTTTTCACAAAGCAATGTAATGGATTGAACGTGTGCCACGTTAGAATTAAAAATGTAGGTTGCTTATTTACAAGATGATGATGTCGAATTAATGCTTAGAATGTGATTTCGTAGTGTGTTTAATTTTGTAAGGCCTAACCGCATATGCATTAGAAGAGAAGGCCTGTTCATTTCTTATATTAGCTAAATTTTGTAGGCCGAAAAGGATTCCCTTGGTAAAGGCTCGGGGTGTAGAGAAATGTAAAACTTCAAGATGCGAAGAGTTTTTCCTTTCATTCCCATGCTTCTGTTGCAGGTGCAAGGACATTTAGCTCATTAGTGAGAATAAGTCTTTGTTTAGGAGTTGAAATGCTGTGAGAAGCCAACAGGGGAGTGCATTGGAATGTGCAATTATAACTTTTAGTATGGAAGGTGCCTGGGACCCAAGGTCAAGCCAACGGACGATGGAAGATGGACAGCTCGGGATGGAAACTTACTGGATGAAGACCTGGCTGAAGAGGTGTGCCGAAGGAGTGTTTTACGATTTTGGGATTTTGTATTAGGGACAGTGCCCCGTGGGTTGAGCAGATGAGGATTAGGTGGGAAGCTAGAAGGAGCATCTTAGATCGAGCTCTCACCAAGTGAAGACTTCTTAGGAAGTTTCACTACTTACACCTTTTCATGATTCTCTTGCCTGGGAGGGAATGCGAAGTAGGGATGCCACTTTAGAATAGTGCAGGGACAGAAATGTTCTAACCAATGATTCCAAAGATTGATATCAGCATAACGATCCTTTATTTGATGCTTTTAGAATCAGTAATTCTTTTCATTTTTAGTCGAATGCGAATCCTGCGTAGGTTGGCGTTTGTATTAGTGCCCATTTATCTGTTGTGCCTTGTATTAAGGTGCCTTTATGTCCAGATGTTTTTGCTCATAATAAAATCTCGAAAATTCTAGATCCGGAGTCTTTATCCTTTCAAACGATGTCAAATTGTGGTAGATATATTTTGAGAATTGTGTTTACTCCCTCTACGCTATCCGGCAAGTAAAAAGATCCTGGCGACCCGAGAGGGTTCTTGTGGGTAATTAGATAGACAAGAATCCGGCCCCATCAATCGCCTGGGCCATTTCAGTACCAGCCGTGCATCTGCATGCTGGACCATCTGGAGCTTGTGCAGGACTGCTCTATTAGTTCCTGCATAGAGACTATTGCAGTCATCTAGCCTGGAGGTGATAAGGGAAACGGCGGCAGTTTGCCTTGCTGAGAAGGGAATTAGATCAAAGAATTTCTTGTGGCTTTTTATGATATGAAAACAAGTCCCGGCAACTTTCAGGGATTGTTGTTTAAACGACAGGGTAATATCAAATTTTATTCCAAGATTTCTGACCAAGTTTACTGTATTTGAAGTGGGGGGGGGGGGGTAGTGTTTTCTGGCCACCAAAGTTTGGGCAAGAAGATATTTTGTTGACCTAGTGGTAGAATATCATGTTTTTCCGAGTTACACCTCAGGTGGTTATTGTTCATCCAGCTGAAAGTTGCTGAGAGACAGGCGGAGGTTTTCTTCCACCTGGGTAGTATCATTGTCTAGGACCAGGATTAGCAGAGTATCGTCTGCATATGAGATGGTGTTTATATTAAAGGACGATATTAATTTAGTCAGCGGGGACATATATGCATTAAAAAGGGTGGGGCTGAGACTCGAGCCCTGGGGGACCCCTGACAGAATTGCCTTCTCCTGAGAGTTGTACTGACCTAATGTTATCACTTGATGGCGATCTTGCAGGAAGTTCTTAATCCATTTTAGTACAGTGCCCGATATGCCATATGATGCGAGGTGGTCTAAAAGAATTACATGTGAGATCGTATCGAAGGCAGCCGACAGGTCCAATAGCACTAAGACTGCTCTCTTTCCCCAGTCAAGTGCTGCTCTCAGGGTTTCAGTTGTATAGAAAAGTGCAGATTCTGTGGAGTGTTGTGATCGGAAACCTGAATGATTGGTGTGCAGTGCATTAGTGGTCTCCAAAAAAGTTGTACGTTGCCTGTTGAGGCATTTCTCAGTCAGCTTACACAGACTAGGGAGGAGCGAGATGGGGCGTAGTTTAGAGAGAATAGTCGAATCTTCCAGCTGTTTCTTTTGGAGTGGTATTACTGCAGCCAGTTTCCACTCTATTGGGATTTTTGCTGTGGAAAGGGAAGAGTTGATTATGTTATTTAAATTGGGATTCACAAAATCTATGAGAGCATGTAGTAGGGTAGGGGGGCAAGGATCGAAGGGGGGGACAAGGTTCGAAGGGGGATCCAGATTTTATGGACATGATCGCCAGACGTGATTCTTCCATTGTAATTGGCTTAAAGGTCAGCATGCTTGCTCTGCCTGTATCTCTGGAATCTTCCTTGTGCGTGGAGGGGGAAGTGGGGGAGGGGAAGTCTTTGTAGTTGCTGGACCTTCTCTTCAAAGAAATCCGCTATCTTATTGCAGAGACTCTGAGAGGGGGGAATCTCTTGTTGTAGGCTTTTAGGATGTGTAAATAGATTGACTATTTTAAAAATCTCTTTTTGGTTGTTATTAGTAGTTTTAATAGCCTCCATGTAATATGCTTTTTTGGAGGTTTTAATCATGGTATGATATTTTCTGAGGGCTGGTTTGAAATTTTTAAGCTTATTTGCATTGTAGTTTCGATGCCATATGCGTTCTAACAACCTACTGTGTCCTTGTACCTCTTTTAGGGAGGGATTGTGGGTACTATCGGGCCGATGCTTTCTTTTTGGAAGGTCTATGACGTGAGACCAAGGCTACCAGCTGATCTTTCAAGGCATGTATTCACTGCCCAAATAGCTGTCTGCTGTAGGGTCTCCTAGCATGTTGGGTCTGCTCCTGAGGGCTTTTGAAAGGAGATCCAGATGTTCTATTAATTCCTTCCATCGTGCGTTGTCCTGTTGTGAGGCCTGGTTATAATCCTTACTAGGAGGCCTATTCTTAGGCAAGATCTCAAAGGGAATTCATTTATGATATGTCCATGTTTGATAGACGGGGGGGCTTGACTTTAAGGGTATCCAAGTTTGAGCATATACACTCCAGCGTATGGCCAGCCCTGTGAGTGGGGGATATGGAGCGTTGTTCTAAGCCAAGTATGTCCATAATCTCCTTGAAACAAATAGCTCCTGGGTCTTTTTGAGAATCGATGTGTAAGTTATCACCTAGTAACGTAAAATTAGCGAACCTGAGAGCTAGCATGCTAATCACCTCTCCAATATGCTCTTGGAATTCTTTATGCGGACTCGATGGGTGATAAAGTAGTGCTCCTGCAAATGAGAAGGAGGCATATAGCTGAATACAGAAGCCAATGCCCTCTGCTCCTTTCAGGTCATGTAGTTGGTCTATGGTGCACCTGAGAGTATCACGGTAAATAATACAGAGGCCACCCCCTCGTTGAAGCGCTCCATCTACCCTCTGATTGAGATATCCGGGGGGGTGGGGTGGTGGGGGGGCATTCACAAGGTCATAAAAGGGAGGGATTGACCACTAGCAAGCAAGTATTTTTGAAGGACACTGAAACAGTCGAACGAAAGCAGTGGGCGAGCTGCAACTCCACATATAATTATATATATGTTTATATAAGTACGTACTAGAGTATATTCAAGACATCGCGAATGCTCTACCTATAAACTAATTACTGCCTTGCGGATACAGCTGAAGATTGGCTTGTATCCTTCTGCTGGTCCATCGTACTGCTCTAAAGACAAGCTGAATGAAGGTAATGGGCACATTAATTATTTTATGCTACCTGCCTGGTACCCTCAAGCCAGTCAAATGCATAAGTGACAAACTAAAAAGGCAACATTATAGCCCTTTAAAAGCAACTATTTTATTAAAAATCATTTGCCTATTAAAGAGCATGCTTACCCTTGGACGCTTGAAGTAGTTTTACACTACACAGTCATATTAGCTCGTTTTGAATTTTTTTCCCCTTCTGATGCCACGTTTAGCCATGAATTATGTGAGCTATTTAACCATTCAATAGTTGGGTCTCAGTAGGCGAAAAAGGACGTGAAGCCCCTGTACCAGACTTCATAAACGACTCCCTCTCCACATCACACTTGAGGAGTGCTTTTAAAGCGTAACCTATCAGTAGTGTGCAATGCGCCAAGTGATTTACGTTAAAAGGTAAAGGCAATGGACAGGGCTGTTGAAAGCAGCCTTCGAGAGGACCTGCACCTTCCCCCGTTGCGTTTAGAGTTAGATACCCGTATAAAGGTTTCCCGAATCATGTCCTTATATAGGCACAATTCGCATTGCCCGTATTTAGGAATAGAATCCTAGTCCTTATTTAGGTATTAGCCATGCAATTCTAATACAGGCATGGTCACCTACATACGTCCATCCCACATCACAACGAGTTCTTGGAAACCAGACCCATAATCCATTGCGACTTTCCCCGCTTGGATTATTGATTTATCCAAGAACTCCTCTATTATGTATGAACTGCTATTCCTTAGGGGTTCATTCATGACTTCTTCCTCTGCTCGACTTTACAACAATGCTAGCATTCCTAAGCACCTTCCAGGTAGAACTATATCTTCACTTACCATGGCAAACCACAGCTCGGCTACACAGCTCGCCACAGCAAGTCCGGAAGGAATTAGAGTCCCCGCCTGACGCACTGACCAGACGCTGTCCTCCCTGCTCGCAGAGAATCCAGCTTCCAGCGCTCTGACTCCCTTTGCGAAGTGTTGGAATTTGAGATCCGGAAAGAGATTCCAACCTCTCTCATTCAAAGGTATAGAGCTGGCTAGAACCTAGAGGGACTCTTGACACATACTAACTTAGAATATACTACACTATAGAAAAACAGCTACTTCTTCGCTCATACTACACTTAGGTTAGGTACACTGGGTAGAACTATTTAGAAGCATCAGATGAGTATCCACTTTTAGCCTGTTCTTTATATGTGAATATATGTCATAGCTAAAAGACAATGCTATTGCAGTATTATTTCTTCCTACTGCTTACGCTGTGCGTATTATATCTTGCTTACTGTCTAATGATTGTAACAGCTCATATCTCTTACACGAGAAACAAGACTGTTCAATAAATCCTTTTATTGAAACGCCCGCCTACCTATTTGTGTAACTCTGAAGAAACTAAGCATGCACGATTGACTGAGTGAAACTGTTATCTATTGCTTCCACGATTGAGACACATTCTGATTCTAAATGGAAACAAAGTGGTCATGTTTATGTGGTTGTCAGAAACTAATCCCTTCTTGTTCATTTGATAAGTTTCTACTGACCTCTGAGTTAGCTGGCACACAAAGTAATTAAGTTTAATTTACTCGATAGGAGCATACGGACCTTAGTCCTATGCAAAGAACTATAGTGTATATTATTCCAATGCGCAAAGCCTATAAGGGAAATAGGAACTACACTACACCCCCTCACCCGTCAACGCCAACAGGGGTAGCCAGTTCTGCAGATTGTCAAAATGAAGTACTTTTTCCTCATTTTTCATATTAACCGAAGAGTTAGAATGGATTGGTGGTGCCTTTATTAAAGCATGACGTTGTCAGTGACATCATACCCTGGTTTTACAATAATGCCCATCTCCTGGATGTGCTGGGCTCGTACCAGACTGTGGACGAGTTATCCATTCCACTCTCTTAGCTCCCGGGTTGACTGCTCAGCTCTATGAAGGCCATACTGACAGTGCAATGCATTTAATTAGAGGCTGACTAGATTGTAGTGTTGTAGGAAACCACACATCACCAAAGATCAGGACACAGAAATCACTATACTATAGAGAAACCAAACTGTTGACCTCTTGGGTGAACAAGGATTGTACAACGTTGCTGAACCCTAAACTTGCAGATCGCTGATTTCCAGTCTGGTGACTACACCATCCCATGTCACAGAGGATCCCTCTTCCTTTTCCCTTGTGCTGGTTTGCGTTTACCAATACTTTGTACGGTTTCACATTATTTACTTCCGGGGGGGGGAGGGAGTCCCGGTGGCGTCTAGGCCAATGGTCATCCCAAATTTTAAACAACCCGGATTACTGGTGACCAAAAGCCATTCATTCAATATGGTGGCGATTTCGTAGTCACTTTTCCACTCTCAGAAAGTGGAAAGGCACCCACTCCCACCCAGTGCTGGATGTAGGCAGGCAGAGGGTCAGGCAGGCACTGCAGAGAAAGCCTGATGCAGTAGCAACTGTGCTGAATACGCGGAGGATAAAGCCCCATTGCTGACGCTAACAAGGGAACATAAGAAACCTGGGGCACACAACCCCATCAGAACTCAGCCTTAGCTGCAACCTGCAACCACCAGTTCCCCCTCAAGAAGCGCGCAGGACCCCCTGTCGAACCGGCAGCAGCAAGCAGCGAGCCACTAAACATGGGCTGCACAGACCACATCTGAACGCACAAAGCCCACAGAAAGCAGCGCTCCCACTCAGACACTGAGGAACACACCGGGAAGGGCTACAAGGACATTCCAGCCAGCAATATGGAAACCCTGATAAAGGAGCTTAAGGTAGGGTTCAATGCGATGGATGCACGCTTTGACACTCGCTGGGCACATCGACAAGATGGGGAAACGGTTTGAAAAGCAGGGGCACGTCTCGGGAGGGAGAAAAAAGGGTCTTGAAGACACATCTACGACATAGAAATGGCTGGAGAAGGTAGAACGTGTATTGAAGCAGATTGCCATAAAGAACGAGGACCTTGAAGCAAGGTTCCGCCGCAACAACATACGCATTTCTGGCAGGACGGAAACTACAAACATTGGGAGCCCAGAGATCTACACTGAGCAGCTCCTACTCGACCTATTTAACTGCACCAACTTCTCGGCCACCTTTTCAGTGGAGTGGGTACCATGGTCCAGCAGGCAAAATCTAAATTCAGTGACGGCAAAAACCCGCTCCGCAGAAAGGGCATCAAATACGCCATGCTCGATCTGACACACCTGAGTGTGGAATACAGAGGGCGCCCTAAAATCCTAGACACACCAGCAGACGCCATAGCCTTCTGCAAAACGGTGCATGCTGAATCCCCTACGCACTGCCAGTCATTGCCTGGATGCTCAGAATCTGGACATGCACAACACACTCCCCTCCCCCCCCCCCACCCCCCTCAGCACAAGACGCCGCAATAGGAGACTGCATGCTGTTTACGAACTCCTTCACCCCAACCTATACAGTGAAGCCCACTCTGGCAGGAAGGTACTACAGACTTCAATCAGGACAAGCATGACTGTCCTCAATTATGTAGTTGGTCCTATACAGCACCACTTTCTCTTGTACGCGTGCTGCCCTGACCGAGCTGCCGGCACGCCTCCATGGCGGATGCCAAATGTTCTTGTTTGGGAATATTTTTGTTCATTGTCTTTTGCTTCTCCAGAATGTATGCAAATCACTGGATGTCGTTAAATCTAGTGTGGGGGGGTTAATTTTATCAGAAAAATGGTCCCCATTTGTCTGGTCCTGCTGCACATGCTCCCGATCACATATTACCAAATATCAAATTACAACAGGTCCCACAACAAACAAAGTTTCAAAACACCCAAGACATGGCAAGGAAAACAGAATTATTCTCAATATCTTGGAACATCTGTGGCATTAACAATCCGCTGAAAGAAAAGGGGCTCGCTTATCTAAACAGACAATGTTAAAATTGCCTTACTCCAGGAGACACCTGCCCCCATGTACCGATCACCTTTTTGCCAGGCAGCGGGGAATGTACAGATACTTCTCCTGCTTCCGTTGATATTCCTGAGGCACTTGTAGATTGATTCACACAGGGGTGCCATTCAATATGTTCAAGCAACATTAGCTGCCCATAAGATCCTCTTAATCAATATACAAGCCCCCAATATTGACGATTCCAAGCTTTTTTGAGATATACACACACGACTAGACAACCTAGAGATTGATCATCTAATATTAGGCGGCGACATTAATATGCCACACTGCCCATAGAAGGACACAACCAGCATACAACCCGCCAGCAAGGTACGTGCCGGGGAAGCACTGACAGATTACAGACTCCTATTTTCTATTAGACACCTGGTGTACGACCCATTCACACACTCCCGGCTTCACGTTCTGCTCCTCCCCACATACCTTCAACCTTGCCACTTGTTGACAGCGAGAGCGCAATGGGAACCGCCCACAATGACCAGCCTGCACTGCATTCCAGTTGATTGGCTGTTCATACCTAGACTGGACGCCCGCACAGAAGCAAAGGGGTCGGGCACGCTCTCATCAACAGGTGCCCCCAGTGCGTGCACCTGCCTGTACACAGAGCGCGCTGCAGCAGCTTTCACAAGAGCAACAAGCCCAATCCTCCTTAAAACAAATCTCCAAAACAACTAACACACTACTAAAAAAAAAGCCGGCCGCCGGCACGGTTATATCCTCATGACAGCACGGATTACATGGGGGCCCTTAACCATTGAACCAATGGGGTGGAGGCTCACCTTTCACGCCGCCCTCTTGCTCCTCACGGGGTGGGCTCCGGCATCCTCTTGCATGACTTCAGAGCTGTATTACTCGGTGCCACTGTCATATACTTGTGACAGGCAGCACAGATTGCATGGGGCCCCTTAAACATTGAACCCATGGGGTGGGGTCCCACCTTCCAAACCGCCCATGTGCTCCTCAAGGGGATGGGCTCCGGTCCCCTCTTGCTAGGTGTGTTTTGGGGTGATCGGCAGCTGTCGGCACCCCAGCGCTGCATCTGGGCTCACAGCCACCTCCACACCACGGACCTGGCTCCTGGGACTGTGGAAAAGCCCCCTCTGCGCCCCCACACCGTCCGAGGATAGATCCGGTGCCGCCTGGAGCAGAGCCCGGGAGAGGGTCATGATCATCCTCCCCCGAGCAGGGGGCCCCGGAGCTCTGCGTGCCGGTCCTGGCACGCCCCACAGCGCCTTGTCAGAATTCAAACTACCTGGTCTTCGCGGGGCGAAATTTAAAAAATAAATAAAAAGCATTGGCATAGCCAATAGGTCTCTTTGGGACCTTATAAGTGTTTAGCCATGCATCACATTATGGGATTGAAGAGCTATACAATTACTACACACTGGGTCATCCGGTCTGACTCAGGAATACATCCTTGCTATTTCAAAATACTCACATTGACCATTTATTTTGATTTTTTTGTTTAGTAGAAACACACACCGTAATAAAGACATTTGAAACTAGCCAGGGAGTTCACGGTGGTTTGACGACAAAGTGCACTGCGCTCTCTTGTACTTAAAACCCAAAAAAACTGAGAAAAAACAGTTACATTGTTGGCAAAAACAGGGCACAAACTGAACACATAAAAGATACTTTTAGAAAAGCACAAAGGGAGCCTGCTTCTTAAAAGTCAAACAAAAATACCGTTCACACAGACTGAACATATAGGAAAAGGCCTGCGAACGAAAAGGTACATTTGAGGACTCTTCTGGAGAAGTTATTGCGACGACACTAAAGGAAAAAAGAAAAAAGAACATTTTTTAAAAAATTTAAAAAAAAAGAGTGCCTTGTTTAACGAGATACCATAACTACCGAGTAGAAAGCATAAAGCTGCAGGCTGGTAAATTATTCAGACTACACACATCTCCCCTCGCCGTCTGAACAGCTGTGGAAGCCATTACACCCGTCACACGGTCCACGTACTTAAAGCACGGTGCTTTTCCAAACGCTGAAGGGGCATGAATAAAGGCAGTCTCGAAAGAGGGGTCTGCTCCCTTCAAATTAAAATTACTGCGGACTGAAATTAAGAGGTGCAGCTCCCGACAAGGGGCTCGGCTTTTACATCATAGTAGAGGAGAATGAGGACGGTGATGCCTGTCCCAGCAGAGGGCTTCACAGCACGGTGGAAGCTCGAGAAAATCCGTGGTGGGGCTTCAGAATGGTCCACCGTAAGCCCCATATGAACTGCCCCAGCCCCACTGTCCACTTGGAATGCTGCACGTTCCTCTTTGTAAAGTTGTCTCAATAATCACTCGAGACACGTGTGATCTTTCCGTTGTGTTTATTCGTATCTCACATGAGCAGTACTCCGAGGAGCGCCGGCCAACACTCTGTGCACTACGCTGCGACGCGCTAACTCTCCCCCGCTCCGCGCTCGCTCTGCGCGCGCATGCCGTCGCCAGCGTGCCATGCCCGCGTCACGTCTGCGTGACGCGGTAACAACTAGACCGCTACATATCTCCCCCTTTTTCCAACCCAAAGATCAGTCACTTACAGTTCGCAGTCCAGTTCAAAGTCTTGGAACCTGGAGGGCCTTACAACTTGTCTTCCGCTCCTGGTCACTTTACCACTGTACCCTCGAGTCACTTGGCTCTGTGTTTCCTCACGTTCTGTTCCTTCAGTCATCGCTCCTCCACTGTTCATATTACCTCTCGGTCTGTCCATCTCTGCCCCAGGGGTCTCACCCCCTTGATCTCCTACTTGCTCCTCTCCTGCCTCTGCTTCTTCCCTTTCTTCACTTCCGCTCACCTTATTCCCTTCATCCACGTCTTCCGTGCTTTCACCTTCCGGTTCCCACTGTTCCCATCTCAATATCTTGTTGCACCGGGCCATGCGGTCCTGCGACCACACGTTCCCATCGCTGAGCAGGGCCGCTCTATCATACACTTCCTTGACCTGCATGGGCTTGCTGTACTTGCTGTCTCCTTTCCTTTGTAGGGTAGCCAATTTTACTCTCACCCATTCTCCTTCCACTAACTGAGTGTCCTTCACACTCCTCCTCTTGTTGTAGTTATTGGTGTAGATGGCTTGTGCCCTCTCCAGATTTGCTCTTACGACCGCCGGAGACCATTCACTGGTCACTACCTTCTCCTTCCAGATTCTGTTGTCATGCGTGAAAGGTTCCCGTCCTCTCAATATTTGAAACGGGCTGTAGCCCGTACTTGTGGGCGTTATACGGTAGGCCCATACCATATTCTCCACCGCTTTCTTCCAGTCTTTGTTACAGTTGATGGCCGCTTGTATGGCCCCCATCACCACCCTGTTAAATCGTTCCACCAGACCGTTTCCTGCCGGATGGTAAATGGCCGTGTGCTTTACCGAGATGCCATTTCTCCCCATGAACTGTTTCCATTTTTCTGAGGTGAACTGGGGCCCATTGTCGCTTAAGATGGACTTGGGAATTCCCTCTCGGGTGAATGTCTCCGATAGGAACTCCAGGATGTTCTCCGTGTCCATGGATTCGCTCACTTTTATCTCTGGCCATTTGGAATAACGGTCGATGAGGACACACACATATTTCTGTACGCTCTGGTCATCCAGCACCGGTCCTAAAATGTCTATCGACAACTCTTCCCATGGGTTTGAGGGAGTGTCGAATTTCCCCAGTGCTGGGCGTAAGGGCCTCAACGTTTTGTCGGCCCCTTGGCATTGGGGACACTCTCTGACGTGTCTCTCTGCCCTCATGTCCATGCCTGGCCACCAGTAGTTCTGTTTCGATCTGGCTTTGAGTTTCCCAATGCCAAGGTGGCCTTCATGCAATAAGACCAGCAATTTGTTGATGAGGTTTGTGGGGGGGATTACTCTCTCTCCCCGGTAGATGAATATGCCCTCGTCTCCCACTGTCAGTTCTTCTCTCACCTGGTAGAAAGGTTTGAGGTTGGGTTTCACCTTTTTCTTATCAGGCCACCCTTGGGTGATGTGCACTTTTGCCTCCATCAGGTCAGCATCTTCTTCATAAGCTTCCGTCCACTCTTGTATGCTGATGATCTTCTCTTGGTCCTCTATGAGAGCCACCATCTCTCCTCTATCCGCTGGGTCTTCTTCTCCCGGCTCCATGGCCGCCGCTCGGCTCAGGTAGTCCGCCACTCGGTTCTTGTTTCCAGGGATGTACTCCACGTCGTATCTGAATTCCAACAATTTTAGGGACATCTTCGATATCCTGGGTGTGGCGCTGGCGTGTCCGCATGATGTTAAAACCTTCACTAACGGCTTGTGATCCGTTTTGAGCAGGAATCGGGTACCCCATAGGAACTGCCGGAACCTCGTCATGGCCCACACTACCGCCAACATCTCCTTCTCAATGACGCTGTACTTGCCTTCTGTCTCCGTCAGTGCTCTGGAGGCGAAACTTATTGTCTCCATGTCCCCACTTCCTCGGTCTTGCATAAGTACAGCACCTAACCCCTTGTCACTGGCGTCCGTGATGAGTATGGTGGCGCCTTGTGGGTCGTACCCCTTGAGTGGTATTGCTTCCAGGATCCCCTTCTTGATGACTTCAAATTCCGCTTGGGCTTCCGGTGTCCATTGGAACACCGTGCTTTCTCTGGTCAGCCTCCTCAAGTTGTAGGTCTTGGATGCGAATTGTACCACGAACTTACTGTAGTACTCTGCCATCCCCAGGAATGATCTGACCTCCTCCTTATTCTTGGGGGGCGGTGCTTCAACAATGGCTTTCACGTTCTCCTTCTTGGGTGTGATCCCCTGTTGCCCTATTTCGTGGCCCAAATAGGTCACTGATTGCAGTCCCAACCGGCATTTCGACCATTCCGCCGTGAGCCCTTTGGCTTCCAGTGTCCGTAATACCTTATCTAGTGTCCGGTCATGGTCCCTTCTATCTCTGCCCATCACTAGTATGTCGTCCTGGAAGTACTGTACGTCCTTGCAGTCTCTGAACAGTTGGTGCATCATCTTTTGGAAAACAGCCGCCGCCGAGGCTAGCCCGAACGGCATGCGACAAAATCTGTAGCACCCAAACGGGGTAATGAACGATGTGAGACTTTTGCTGTCCGGGTGTAGAGCTACCTGGTGGTAGGCTGATGTGAGGTCGATGGTGGAGTACCACTGGACTCCTCTGGTTCTCGCCAGCATCTCCTCTATCTTGGGAAGGGGAAATTTCTCCACCACTATGTTCTTGTTGAGTTCCCTCAAGTCCACACAGAGCCTGACCTTCCCGTTGGGTTTCATCACGACCACCAAAGGCGCCAGCCATTCGGCGCAGGTTATGGGTTCTATGATGCCCTTCTTCTCCAGATCTTGAAGTTCTGTCTGGACAGCTTCCCTCACTGCAATGGGCACATTCCTCACCTTATGTGCTACTGGTGTGGCTCCTTCCTTAAGTACTATTTTGTGTTGGAATTTCTCAATTTTTCCTACTGTGCCCCCAAACACCTTTGGGTAGTTCTTCTTCCATCGATCCATGTCCGGCCATTCCTCCTGGTCTGTGAGCAGGATCTGTTCCTTCCCCCCTGGGTCGAGTTTTATGCCCAGGTCGCCTTGGTCCAACCATCCCAGGACGGAGGGTCCTTTCTCGGCCACATACAGTTTGCACCACGCTGATCGGCCTCTGAACTCAAACAGTAGACGTCGGAAGCCTAGCATGGGAATGCGATCACCATTATATGTTACCGGTCGTATGTCTAGTTTCTCCAGCCCAGGGCCCAACTCCGTTTCGAATTGTTCTACCCACACTGCTCTCTGTATGATGGTAAATGGGGATCCGGTGTCTGCCACGACTGAAATTGTTATGCCGCCCATGGACATCTCTAGGACCGGTTTGGTTGATCTCTTGGCATCCACGCTCAATACCTGATCATATATACACAAGACTGTGACCACCTCTTCCTCCGTGGCTTCTTCCTGGTCTTCTGTGCTTTGGTCCATATATTTCACCACTCCTTTCTGCTGTTTCTTCCGACACACCTTCTCGTAGTGTCCCATGATACCGCAGTGCATGCATTTGGCTCTGAAGGCCGGGCAACGTCTGTCGTGGGCTTCGTGGGACCAACTTCCACACCTGTAGCATGTTTTCTCGTTCTCGCTGTCCGCTTGTTTCCCTTGCCATCTGCTGGTCCCTTTGGCCATGGGTGGTTTGGTTTTCTGGTCCCTGCGGTGATCTCCCTCTTGTATCCTGTTCACCATGGTTGGGGTGACCGTCTCTTTTCTGGTAGCATCGGCGCACCTCTTTGAGAGTTCTGCCCTCTTCACTATGACCATTACTTCTTTGAGTGTGGTGTCCCCACTCGCCCACAGCTTGTCTTGCACGTTTGCACTGGTGGTGTGCATGATCACCTGGTCTTTTATAAATTCGTCTTCCCACAGTGCGTACCTGCACGGGGCTGCTAGCTTCCTCAGTGCTGCTACATACTCTTCGATGGATTCCCCCACCTTTTGTTTCCTTTGCTGGAAGTTGTATCTATCTACTGAAACACAGACGGTGGGGCGGTATCGCTCATCCAGGTCCTCCACCGCGTGCGCATACACATCATCGTCTGTGTCTTCTCTCTTCGTGGGTACCAGACTCTTATATATCCTCAGTCCTTCTGGCCCTAGATTTAGTAGTAAGATGCGTTTTTTCCTCTGAGGAGTGAATTTTTCTTCGTTCTCGTCCTCCAAGACCCCTATAAAATTGTCTATATATTCCTTCCAGTCCTCCCATTTCATCATTGGTTCACCGGGTTTCGTTAGGAACTGCACCGGTGCAATCGCATACCCTGCCGGGGAACTCATCTTTGCTTCCTTGGTGCTTGTTCCGTCGGTAGCTTTGCTCGGGGGGCTACCTGGGGTGTTGTCGTTGTTTCTTGCGTGCTTGATCCTCTGGGGGCTCTTGTCACTGGACCCCACTTCCTCCTCTTTGGTAGCCAGTGCAGCGCTCTCTGTGCTTGATTACGTGCGAAGGCGGCTCGTGTGCTTGTGGCGGTAGTGGACTGCGTCGTCCCTGTGGCCTGTATGCTGTTCGGGTACTGTACCGTGGCACTGCCACGCTCCTCGGTTGCTCTGTGCCTTGGAATCGACCTGCGCGGTCGGCTAGGGCGTGTCCCGTGACTCCCCCCACTCCAGGCGGCCTGTGCGGTGTTCTGTTTGGGCCTGATGGCCTGGTAACGTGTCTTCCTTCGACTCGTGGGGGCCACGTGGAGTGTTGCCCTCTGCTGTGCTTCCCGTCGGTCTGGTTTCCGTCCCGACCTCGTCGCCACTGTAAAGTTGTCTCAATAATCACTCGAGACACGTGTGATCTTTCCGTTGTGTTTATTCGTATCTCACATGAGCAGTACTCCGAGGAGCGCCGGCCAACACTCTGTGCACTACGCTGCGACGCGCTAACTCTCCCCCGCTCCGCGCTCGCTCTGCGCGCGCATGCCGTCGCCAGCGTGCCATGCCCGCGTCACGTCTGCGTGACGCGGTAACAACTAGACCGCTACACTCTTTAAGGCAGTTACGTCTTCATCGAGACTCGTTCAGCCCAAACAGAACGAACCCATTAAATGTCCCCATCGTTTTTTTTTTCTAAAGAAATGATTTGTTTCACTTTTAAGGTTCCACAAACCGGCAGTTCGTTACGGACGCCAACTGGACGCACGCCCTCCTGGAAACGTGTCAACAAAGGTGTATTTTTGACCTGCTGTTGTCCCCGTGATCGCGTGCTCAGCCTGCGCGTATCTGAAGGCAGCCTGAACTGACCCGCTCCAATCTCAACAGAACTGCAAAAACAAACCTGGATCAAGCAAGCGCCAAGAGTTCCTAACAAGTGGGAAGGGGGGGGGGGGGAAGGGGGGGGAGGAAGATCGGCTGAGAGCGCACAGCATTGCCCTTGGGGGAAGCGAGTAGGGGCACCATCTGTTGGCAAGTTAATTACAAACAGTTGTCGCCAAAGCTCGCTCCCGCAAGGGAAATCGCCAAACGTGCACGCGTTGCCATTGAAAGCAATGCAATGCGTGCACGTTATTTGTCTATAAAGCGAATCGATTCCAAGAGGTATGCAGCACAGCGCATGTGCGCTGGGTAGGCGAGACCCAAAAAAACATGCGGACTAGCTGCAGCCGCTCAGGAGGGGGGGGGGGCTGCCAGCACCCACCCGCGCACCATCTGCGCCCACAAGTTAAAATGTCACAGAGGGGAGCTGACATTGAACCCCCAATCACCCACCACCTAACGCGCAGCTGGCAGTGGTCGAGCAGCAAAAACCCAGCTCCGAGGACAGAAGTGAAAGAGTCTTTTCCAATAGTGTTCAAGAAGCAGCCGGTTCAATGGAGCAGCTAAAATATCCGACAGAGAGGAGCAGGCATTGAACCCCGACCCCTGCAGGCATGGGGTGCACCTGACCAACAAGTCAGGGAAAAGCTACCATTGTAGCTATAATGTTTTAGTTGTAACAGCTGTACTTATGGTTGGGTGTGGGTCGGCGGGTGTTTGCTTTGGTCACACTCGCAGAGGGTGGGTGGGTTGGAGTGAGCTGGATGGGGGCGCATGCCGCAGTGTGTTGCGTTTGGGAGCTTTTGTTCTCTGTGCTTTGGTGACACCGCTCGTGTTGGCCTGTGTTGTCGTGTGACTTATATTATCCTGAACAGCAGAGCGGCGCCAACAAAACTGAAAATAACTAAAGGAAAGCTTGGGTGGGATTTCCCTGTGAGAAGGCGAGGCGACCCCATGGGTCATGGCTATGACGAAGAGGATACGAGGGTAAAATGATGCAAGTTCCACTTCACAGTTCGTAATGGAATTATGAACGTTTTCTCCTTTTAATTGCCCTTTCAATTATAATGAAGTTGCATTGCAGAAGAGGGAGGAAAAATGAACACATCTCTCTGCAGGCTGGTGGGCTGAGCAGCCCTCGTCCTTTGAAGCTCTGAACAGTTTTCACAGACTAGCTATAAGTCATTTATTCTCTTTTGGAATAAAGAGCGTTCTCTAGCCAAACATTTACTGCCTTAACCGCTTTTAGCCTGACCCTTTGATGCCTGAATACCGGGGCGTATTTAAACTTGCGTGAAAGTGCAGCACCGGAACATGAGCCCCACCCAATGGTGCAGGAAGAAAAACAAAAATTTGCAATGCAATAGGTAAGAGTTAGAGCTATTGCCCCTGTAAATGACTGTCTTTTACCCATGTGTTTTAGTTTGGAATGCACTCAATCAATCATGGCATTTATAAAGCGCACTACTCACCCGTGAGGGTCTCAAGGCGCTGGGGGGTGTGGAATGCTGCTACTGCTCGAAAAGCCAGGTCTTGAGGAGTCTTCTGAAGGTCAGCAGGTCTGCATGTATTTGGTTTGGAGAAGGACTGTATGGGTTGAACTGGAACTGTTAGTTGTGGAATTGTGTGGTGTGCAGTGGAATTATGTGACATGGTGAATAGATAAGGGCGAGAGCTGCACAGAATAGACAGACAGGAAAATAGAGAGGGGTAGGTAGTTTGTACACAAAGTGGTGAATGAACTAAAGATAGAGGAAAGGAAAGTGTGTGAGAAAGATGGGGAGAACAGGCCACGGATGCATAAAGAAGGAGTGCCTCTATACACAGAAGACACCCCGAGGAGAGCATGGGTTTGAGGGACGGGAATCTTCAAAAGGCTCAGGAAAAAAAAATTGTGCTTGAAGACCAGACTGGAATTAATAGGAGAGTGGCAGGAAGAGTGCATGAGAGAAACACCATCTCTCTGGAGCGTGGCTTGAGTTGAAGGAAGATGGAAGCTCTGAATCCTCCAATTCGCTTTGAAACACAAGAACAAAAATGTTGCAACACCGTTCCGCCATAGTTTCATCTACCATGACTCTTCAATCTAGCATGGATGGTTTATGTGCCCTATTTCACTCTGAAGGCAGTGATTAAAGAAGGATTAACTTACACAACACAGAATGGCATGCTGTGGATAAATTGAGAGCAGCTCACGTTGAAGCTCCGTGGGATCCTGTGGTAGCATAATTAAAAAAACAAGCTGGTCAGTAATGCATAGAAAAGAGCCTAAATGTTCCCCCTCTTCAAGAGAAGGACATGGATAGTGCCTCAATCCATGCACAGGGAAAGCGGATTGAAGGAAACATTGCATTCTTGCTCGGAGGGTGGGGTCGGGTTTTACGTGAATCAGGAGGGTGAGAGCGCTCAAAGTGAAGCTCAGTTGGCTCCTGTGGTGGCCAAATTAAATGAGCTACAGCAGAATGGGGGTGGGGTACGCAGCAGTGTTTGCAAGGGAAAAGGAGTGAAAGGTTTATGGTCCTCGAGCCAATAAAGGACACTGGACGCGGCAGCTCTTTCAGTAGACTTCCTTTATTTCCCTTCGTCTACATTACACTACCCCTCCTTTTCCGCTTCCTCCCTAGCCCTTCCTTTTCCTGCCTGCCCTGTCTGTGGATCAGGGTCAGGCATAACGACATGACACCTCACCTCTTTGTATTTTAAGTGTTCACTGTATTTCAGAGTTCTTCGAGGAGTCGAACAGGTCTTCGAATTGTTCTTCGTGGTCGGCTGGCTTGTATCTGGTCAGGCGAGCTTCTTTCTCTCACCTTGCCAATTTCCAGCGCTCGTCTACACTCATGGTCACTGTTTCCTTCTTGACTTGACGAGTCAGTGTTCCTGTCAGGCTCTCGTGCTCGGATACAAGCAGATGGGTTGCACCTTTTGAAGTGTGATATGTTTCTGGTCGTCCGCTTGCCTCCAGATTCGGCTGTAACCATGGTCCCTTTCCTTCCTGTCACCTGCAGGGGGTGGGCAAGGTAGCGGCTGTCTGCTTTGGTTCTCCTGTCCTGTTTCACCAGCACCCAATCTCCCTCATGGATGTCGGACGTCTTTGCATGTCTGCGGTGATCAGCATACTCTTTCAGTTTTTTAGGTCTCGACCTTGCTATCGCGTAAGCGATCGCGAAGCGAGACTATAGAGAGCGGGTTTGAAAAGTGCTCCCAAAAAGCAGATTGCATGGCTAGCACGCGCATCGTGCCGCCATGCAATCCGCCTTTTGGGAGCACTTCAAAGGGTCCGCTCCCCCGCCCCCAAGCGCGCGGGAGCACTTCAAAGGGTCCGCTCCCCCGCCCCCAAGCACGCGGGAGCACTTCAAAGGGTCCGCTCCCCCGCCCCCAAGCGCTCCGCCGGGCTTGTTACTTTTGAATTTATACACCGTGTTGTCGACTGCAGTAAGACATTCACTCTCTTCCGCTTCCTTTTAAATCCTCTTCATTATCTGGAGCCGCTCCCAAACTCTTCCTCACTCTGCCAATTCTGATCACGCCATCAGTATTACTACGTACTATTTTTACCACAAGTTGCTCAGCAGCTTCCGGTCACAGACGTCACTCGTAGCGGCAGCTGGCTGTCACTCGGAAGGGCTACCAGCACCCTCAGCTGCCTGTCAGCATTTACCTGAGAGCTCTGTGCAGCTTCCTCTGTTCTGTTAGCCAATTAAACAACTGTTTGCACTTGTATGGAACCCGCTTCAAAGCCACGACCTCTTGCCTGCTTTACTCTCCATAGGCGCTTGGGCACTGCGCCCTCCAACAGCTGTGTTTTAAATAGCGCCGTGTCAACAGTGTGAGGAGACAGGCTTCCACCCCTGCGGAGAGAGATGCAGGCCAAAGGTCCAGCACACAAAACACTTAACACACAGGGCACTTTCATCTGGCTGAACACTACAGGGGAGAACTTATGAAACCGCTTTCATATGGCTGAACACTACAGGGGAGAAGTTATGAAACCGCTTTCATCTGGCTGAACACTACAGGGGAGAAGTTATGAAACATTAGAAGATCGGAGATGGGACCTCCAGTGCAAAAGGGAGCACACAACAGATGATAAAGGACGGCCCCTACTATAAACAGCGACGCCTTCTCCTCCATCTCTACCTGTTGTAATAGTAACATTCTGTCATGATGGCATCAATGGGGTGGAGGGATTCTGACAGCTTTAGCATGCTATTTTTTGCTGCAGTTTTATATAGCGCAAACTCAACCCGAAGAGTTTGGAGCGCTTTACATGAGCAACAGTTACGTTTCACAAGGATACATTCATTTTTGAATAGGCGCAGGGAGATTAAGTGATTTGCCCAAAATCACAGGACCTTAAGCCTTCCCCCGATATTGGAACCTTCCCCATGTCCAATGTCGTCTAACGCAATCAATAATTTGATTTTAATGAGTAACTTGAAACCACACATATTGGCCTAATTATCTTCTCATAAAAAAAGCGTAAGTTGTGTACTGAGTGGGAATTTAAAGTACCAACGACAAGCACAAAGGGCAGCTGGGCAGGTCTGGGTCTACCGTTTTGTGTCTAGCTGGCATATCTTTTAAACGGATGGTGTTCACTTTGTTTCACACCAGAAGTCATGGACATTAAAAAGAACAACAATATACACACACACACACACACACACACTCACACTCACACTCACGTCTGCGCACGCTCGCGCGCGCACACTCACACACACAAACAAACATTCCCCTTGTAAACCGAAGGAATCCGCCTGATTGAAGCACGCGCCCATCCGTCTAACAAAGGGACACGGCCTGACAACGAGCACGATGGACGAGAAACAGAGCAACCCTCAATGTGTTTCACATTTCCTCATAAAGGGCCTCATGTAGGTAAATAAATTTTACCGGTTCTTAAATACCGAGCCGTACCGAATCGGTAAATTAGAATCGGTAAGTTATATGTAGGTAAAAATTCGGTAACAGTTACCGATTCGGTAACATTCGGTAATTACGAATCGGAATTCACCGAATCGGTAAATACCGAGGTGGTATTTACCGAATCGGAAAATACCGAGGTGGTATTTACCGAATCGGAAAATACCGAGGTGGTATTTACCGAATCGGAAAATACCGAATCGGTATGTACGGATTCGGTAAATAAAATCACATGACTTGACGAAACAGCTAATCCTGTGCAACGACAGCCCACCCAACCAGGAAGTGCCCACACCCAGGCAGGTGTACATAATTAGCCGAAGTGGCCACACCCAGGCAGGTGTACATAATTAGCCGACCCTGGAGAGGCTTGGAGTGCAGAGGAGAGGCAGGGAGCCGTTGCATGTGCGAGCGGGTAAACGAACAGCATGTCCAGCCAGAGAACACAGAGAGACGGAGGGGAAAGGAGGAGGAAGCTGAAATTTAGCCCCAAGGAACTCCAGGTGCTGGTGGAGGAGGTGGTGAAGCAGCACCAGAAGCTGTTTGGAAGGCAATCCCTGCAAGTGCCTGAGGCTGAAAAGCGCAACATATGGCTGGCCATCCAGGCGCAGGTCAATGCTGTGGGAGTGACCCACAGGGACATTGAGGTCCTCAAAAAGCGCTGGTATGACCTGAGGATTGTAACCAAGAGGAAGATGGGCGACATCCAGAAGGAGGCCAGCCAGACCGGAGGTGGAACCAACAGGGCACCTGCCCTCACCGAACTGGAGGAGCTGGTGGCGGCCACAATCGAGCAGGAGAGCGTCGTGGGTCTTGGGGACGCCGACAGCTCTGCCAGAGCCGCAACACACCAAGGTAAGACGAAAGCACAGCAATGTAGCCCCCCCTACCCCTATCCCACATCCCCCATTGTGAAACGAGAATCACACTGCAGTCCACACGTGTCAGTGCAGACAGGCAATGCATTCCGGGAGATGTAGTCAGGGCAACACTAACCATGACGTAAATGTTACAGGGCAACAAGGCATGTCACGCACTCGAGGCACAAGGAGACAGAGGACATATTGGAATGTGAAATGTTTTATTGTGACGCTTGCAATGCAGCCCTTCGGGGACACTGAGCCAATGTTGTATTTCTGTCCACAGATGTGACATCATGCAGGACAGGGCATGCTGCAGGAGAGACGGCACACCGGCCACAAATATCACCTCTAGCCAGCACAAGTTCAGACCAGGGAGCAGGCCCACTGGCAGCCGCACCACCAACACAGCCAGCCTCGCCGCACCCAGAGCCAGCATCACCTCACCGAGAGCCAGCATCACCACAACCAGAGCCAGCATCGCCACTCATGTTCGAATCACCGGCCACATCTCCGCTTGCAGGTGTGAGAATGAGGAGGCGTCCAGCAGCCAGGCTACGAGCCTTAGACACCTCGTCAGACGACAGCATGGGCCCAGAAGACCGCACCGGGCCCCAGGAAGGGAGCCATGCCACTGTGCCCCACACCTCACAGGCAGCACAGACGGGAGCAAGAGGGCGCCGCAGGTCGCGTGTCCAGAGTCCACCAGCACCCACTGACGGCCATGGTGTCTTCTTGGGTCTCGAGGGCCAAATGTTGAAGCAACAGCGCCTGCAATCAAAGGCAGTCATGTCAGTCCAGAGGCACATGCGGGTGATGAGGACAACATTAGTCAACATGGACAGTAACATTAGCGGCATGGCTGCGGGCATTCGGGACATGTCCCAGTCAATCCAGCAGTTGTGCAGCAAATTAGATGCTGACATCGAAGGGACACTACCAGCAGGGCACTCAACCGTCTGGCAACTGCGACTTCTCTACTGTGCCGGCGCTCTGTGACGATGCAGGAGGGCCTAACACAGTGCTGCAGCGACCTGTCTCGGGGGATGGTGCAGGTGACAAGTGCACTAGGGGTGCTATTGACTAGTCAGGCGTCGACAACTGCTGCAGGGGATGCTGCGGAGAGCATCGACACCAGCAGCAGCATCACACCCCCCGTCCCAGAAGCACGCAGGAGCAGCAGGCGGCTTGGGGTTGGCTCTAGTGAGGATGCACAGGCCGTGCAATCCACCACTGCAGCGCGTATGCGCAAACATTGATGTAGCCCAGCTTAGCCACTTCCCATTGGGTGACGTAACCCTGGACATACTCCTTGTATAGATGGTATATTGCCAGATTGGCCTGTTCATGTGTTCATGGCGTGGTGCCACATTAAAACTACGTCATGACTTCTCACAACTCGCTGTGTCCCCTCACTTACTCAGAAATAGTTGCATGTGATCTCTGCCCGTCTCTCTCTCCCATCGATTGCAGTTGGCACTCTAGCTGCGTTGCCCTCTGGCTGGCCTGACTCATCCTCGTTGTCCTCAAAATATGTTAGTTCCACATCTGTACCTTTTTTCGTGGCAAGGTTGTGCAGCATTGCACAAGTGGCAATAATCTTGCAGCAGGTGATGGGTTTGTACTGGCGTGCGCCTCCGCTCTTGTGCAGGCAGCGGAACCTGCTCTTCAGTAGTCCAAACGTGCGCTCCACCACATTGCGTGTTGTTTTGTGTGCCACGTTGTATCGTCTCTCACTCTGGGTTGCTGGGTGTAGGTAGGGAGTGAGGATGAATGAACGGCATGCATATGCACTGTCGCCTGGATGAGTAAGAGGGAACCATCAGTAACATGCCTCTATACACTATGATTTGCAGGTTTCAAGGGGCGTCACTGTTACTTACCTAGCAGGTATCCCTCTCCGAATTCTCCGGCACTCAGTCGTGTGTAGATCCCACTTTTCTGGAAGATGTAAGAGTCGTGGGTGCTCCCAGGGAACTTTGCAACAATATCTGTGATGATGTTCCCTGCATCACAGATCACCTGCACATTGATGGAGTGGGTGGACTTCCTGTTCCTGTAGATGTGCTCTGTGTCAGCTGGTGGACAGATTGGGATGTGTGTACCATCAATACAGCCGATGACATGGGGGAACTGTGCCATGTGATAAAAGTCTGTTTTTGTTTTCTGCAGTGCAGCCTGTGTGTTTGGGAAGCTTATGTAGTGGTGCATTCTCTGCATCATGGCATCCAGGAACTTCCTGAAGAAACGTGACAGGCAACTCTGGGATACCCCACCCACCGCAGCTGTCACCACCTGATAACTGCCGGATGCCAACAGATGTAGGCTGCAGAGCACCTGCACATGTGGGGGTATGGCGTGCGCCCTTCTTATTGGATGGTCCAGGAGTGGGTGTAGGTCCCTGATTAAGTCCATGATGGTTTCGGGGTGTAGCCTGTACCTCTCATGTATCTCTGCATCAGTCAGCTGGAATAGTGTGATGCGCTGTCTGTAGATTTGTTCCTCCCGTCGCCACACCCTCAGTCCTGCTGCCTGTAGACGTAGGCGCCTTGCAATGACGTACATAGCGGCCATGTTGTCCACGCTGTTGCATTTTGGGATTGCTTATCTGCACTGTTGATGGTTACCACCTGCTTTCAATCCGTGTTAATTACCGACTCTTATTTACCGATTTTCCTGGATTTCTTAATTACCGAGTGCTCCTACATGTCATTTTAATTTTTACCACTTCATATTTACCACTTCATGTTTACCGAATCGTTAATTATGTATTCGGTAAATCTGATTCGGTATTTTGGAATTCGGTAAATATGAATCGGTATTTACTGCCTCATATTTACCGAAAAGTGGTTTTTGGACTCCTACATCTCACTTGTCTGAATACCGGTCGGTGACGGCATATTTACCGAATATCGGCCGTTACCGACCGGTATTTGGCTACCTACATGAGGCCCAAAGTGTATTTACACAAGGCCAGGACTGTGGGAAGAAATAAAGCCCTCAGTCCGAGTTGTTTATGTCCCCGCCTGGATTACAAGGTAATTTACTGTTATCGTCAGGGGCCATTGGCTTCACATACTCTGCAGTTTACAGCCCTCAGGAATACCTTATATCACGAGCTGTCATTCTTCCATTTTATAAACATTATGTCGGCAACTTGTGTAAGTTTATGCAACTTGAGACCATCCAGCGCCTTGGTCCTGTGCAACAGTTACAGACTTGATAGCCCTGGAAGAAAAATACAAAACCACAGGGCACTCACGTTCGTTAATTCTCCAGCAGGGGAGGAGCTGACGGTGGAATTCAGGGGCGCAGAAAGAGGTGGTGGTGGACAGCACAGTTCTTAATCTACCCTGTTATGTCGGCACACTTCAAGGCTGCAGCCAGGGCAACAGTCCTTAACAAGCATTTGCAATGCAATAGGTCTCGCAGTTACACAAGTTAAAGCTATTGGCATTGTAAATGACAATGCCTTTTATTTATGTTTTTAAAACGAAAAAAAATATAATAGGCATTGCCATTTGCAATGTCAATAGCTCAAACTTGCGTAAATTCGAGACCTATTGCATTGCAAATACTTGTGCTTTCTTGGCGTGGTCAAGTCCTACCAAAGTGTCATGGTCTGTGGTTACAACTCAGGATTGTGTGACAGCATCCGTAGTCGGGAACCGGGTGCATGGGGTTCATCCGAGCATTAGAGTGGCAGGTCATTGGTTTGTAGTGCTGTGTGGCGTGGTCCGATAGGCTCGCAGCACTTCATTTAGTGCTGGTTGAATGTCACGACGAGCCAGTTCAGATTGTTGTATGGTCTTTTTGATTGTTCCCATAAAGCGCTCCACCATCCCGTTGGCCTGGGGCCACAGGGGGGTGATTTTCCGATGTTTGAAGTTCAGGTGCTTTGCAAAGTCTGCAAACTCTTGTCCGTTGAACGGTGGTCCGTTGTCTGTCTTTACCACCGTAGGGATTCCCCATGCCGCGAACGCTTCATCGATGACAGGTATGACAGTAGTCGCTGTGGCGGAGGAAATTTGATGAGCGATGGGAAAACATGAGTACTCGTCCATGATGGACAATGGTGTATTTCCCAGACTTCAGCAGGCCGAAGAAATTGACAGCTACTTGTTGCCATACACTGTCCGGGAGGTCCGACATCTGCAGTGGGGCGGGTGGATCATCTCGTCTCACTAATTGACAGGATGGGCAGTCTCGGAGCGTAGCTTCCACCATCTTGTCAAGGGACGGGAACCAGACGCGTTCTCGCAGCGCTTTCTTCATGGCCACCACTCCTCTGTGTCCTTCGTGTGCCAGGTTGACGGTTCCTTGTCTTAATTTCGGAGGGATCACAATTCTTCGGTCTCTTAGTAACAGCCCTTCAGCACGGATGGAAAGTTCATCTTGGAAGTGTTTGAATGCCACAAGTTCTTGAGTGTTGACAGTGTCACTCATGTTTGTGTTTTCTAAGTGTATCCATGAGTTGGTGCGGATTCGGTGCATGATGTCTTGGATTGTGGGATCTTGGGCAGATGCTTCATGGATGGCTTCTAGCAGGACTGCTGGTGGACAGGCTTGGTCAATGACGAAGTGGAGGTATTCTTCCGCCACTGAGTGTCGTACTTGCGTCTGGGTTTGTGGATGTCGCGACATGTAGTCTGCCGGGTTTACCGCCTTCCCTGGTTTGTGGATAATGGTGTTGGTGTAGGTGTAGTCTTGTAGGCAAATTCCCCACCGTTCAATCCGTGGGGGCATCTTGGCCCGTGGGTTACCAAAGATGGTTGTTAGCGCCTGGTGATCAGTGATGAGCGTGAAGTGTTTTCCGTATATGAATAGATGAAAGTGCTCACACGCCCACACAACCGCAAGACTTTTTCCGGTTGTGAGTAGGCCTTTTCCGTGTCGGTATGGCTGCGACTGGCCTATGCAACGATGTGGCGTTGGTCAGCTTCATCATCATATTGTGCCAGAATTGCGCCTAGCCCCACTGGGCTGGTGTCCACAGTAATTTCGGTCTTCCGTTTGGTGTTGAAATATGCTATGTTGATGGCAGTGCTCACCGCCTCTTTGATCTTGCTGAAGGCGTGTTCACATTTGGCTGATCATTGGAAATGTTGCCCTTGACATGTCAGTTCTCTTGATGGGTAACTGATGGTGGCATAGTCTTTGATGTAACGGGCGCAGTAGCTGGCCATCCCTAGGAATGAACGGAGGTCACTGACATCACGTGGCTGTGGAGTGTCAAAAAGTACAGATACTTTCTCAGGATCAGGTCTCATGCCGTCCTTTGAGAAGATGTGGCCGTAGAATTTGAGTGTTGACATGTGGAACTCACATTTTTCTTGGTTGAGTGTGAGGTTTGCGTTGAGCAGAGCGTGACATACCCGGTCAAGTACTTTGTCGTGTTCTTTCCGGGTCTCCCCGAACACCAAGATAACATCACTGTAGTTAAATGCGTTCGGGATGTTTTGAATAACACGCTGGATGGCCTCCTGAAAAATCTCAGCCGCCGATGAAATTCTGAAATTGAGAAGTTTGTATCTGAAGAGGCCTTGGTGGGTGGTGCATGTGGTAATGTATCTCGATTTCTCATGCAATTCTAGTTGGTGGTATCCCTTGTTGAGATCTAGTTTCAAGAAGACTGTCGCTCCGTTTAGACGTGTGATCATATCGCTGATGTGGGGTCCTGGGTGCCGCTCTCTTTTAATAGCCGTGTTCGGGGCTCGCATGTCCGCACACAGGCATACCTTGTCTTGACCTCTCTTGTGCACAACCACAACCGGCGACACCCATGGAATGGGTCCCGTTGATCGCTCTATGATGTCCGCTCTCAGCAGGTCTTGTAATTCGTCATCTACTGCCTGTTGCAAGTGGAACGGCACTTTCCTGTGATGTTGCGCTATTGGTGTTATTTGTTCGTTGATATGTAACTTGACTTTGAAGTGAGTTAATTTCCCTAGCCCACTGAATAGTTTTGGGAATTTGTTGACAATGTCCGGCGAGTCATCCACCTTGTATAAGATTTCAACTAGCTTCAGACGTTCTGCCGTTGGCAGGCTGAGGAGGCAATCTGCTGCTTCGGGGCCTCAAATTACAAGAATGTGTCCTTGGACTTGCCGGTCCTTGTACGTTAGAGATGTGCGGAACTGTCCTAGACATGGCAGTGGTTCTTTGGACATCCACATGTAAACTCGAACTGCCACTGGCTCCAGTCTCGGTTTGGGATTCATGCTCCGATATTCTGTGGCACAGATGTAGTTGAGCGATGCGCCAGTGTCTAGTACAATCTTGGCAGAGGGGCTTCCTATTTGAATGTTTAGTCGCGGGTACTTCTTTAATCTATCTGGGTCCGCCACCATACACACGTATTC